>NC_090299.1:92919153-93519153 GCF_039906515.1 Pseudorca crassidens | reverse complement strand
GTCTACCTCCTGAAATCGGTTTCCTGCAATTCTGCCCCGCTTTCAAGTCCTCTTGGCAGCCTTACTTCAATATATTTTTGGATGATAGCTATCATTTATAACTCTGCAGGTATGTGAATGACAGTGTCCCTGAGCTCCTTTCTTCAACTCGCTTTCTTGTGAGCTGGCCGCAACACCACAGGATTGCTTCAGGCCCCAGTGTGGTTCCGGCATGGCACGCTGAACCTTTGTTTAATTCCTCTTCCTGGTGGGAAATGAGAGTTAAATTTGCCCGTCCAGACACCTCCAGCTAGTCTCTCATTGGTTCTCCCTATTCCTGTTCATTTTCCGCAGAAATTGCAAACTGGGCCAAACAAGAGGTTAAAGGCACTGACTCTCCAAGTGGGGAGAGTGTTAGTAAAGCGTCTGGAATGTTGCACCCGAGTACCAGGGGACGAAAACTGAGACACATTTGAACACGTTTCCCGATCACATGGTGTATCATACTCTGGGTTCCACATGCATGTTTTAGCTGAAGGAAGAATCCCTTAAACCTGGAGAGTTGAGACCCCTGCAATGGGTACCATGCAATATGACTTCAAAGGGTCTGCATTTGCTCACCGAACCTCACCAATCCTATCACTGCTGCATTTATGCCACTGTACACACGCTTGATTCTCTTTCTGAGACATATAAATCCATAGGTTTTAAGATTCTTACTAGTCAGGTATATTCTTAGGCGTTTAATATGGGGTGTAGAGTCCACTTCGTTGAGCAAGGAGTAGCTCTTGTCTATTACATATTTGGCTTATGGAACGGTATCTGTGCTAATTTCAATCTCTGGTTTTATGCAGCACCCCAACTCACCTTTCCCCTTAAGCAAGCATAAGTCGGTTTTCTACATTTGAGACCCTGTTCTGTTTTGTAATTCAGTTCCTGTGTAGCCAAGTTTACATTCCATGTGGTAGAGATATCTTATGATGTTTCTTTTTCTGTGTGACTTATTTCACTTAGAATCATCGTACCTGAATCCACTCATTATGCTGCTATGGGCCTGATGACATAGATTTCATTGCTGAGTGATATTGCATTGTACGTAAGTACCACAACTTCTTTATCCATTTTTCACTTTCTGTGATTTTGAACTTGTACTGTAAACGAGGTTCTTTTAAACAGAGCCTTCCCAAACTTTGGGGTGGCTGTGTCTTTTTGATTTTAATTTCCCTAAGCTATAGGACCATAAGTGGAAGTGCCCTAGGCTCTGTTGCTTTGTTTTTTAGATGTTTCAGGAAACACCATACACTTCTCCAGAGTGGCTGTTGGCAATTTACATCCCGCCCATCAGCATAACAAGGCTCCCAGTTCTCCATGGCCTGTCCTGCCTTTCTGGATTTTACACTTTTTTCAGATGGCCCTTTTGACCGGGGGGCAGTGAGACTTCATTGTAGTGCAGATTTCCTTTTCAAGCTTGCTTGGTTGGCCAAAAAGGGCGTATCGGTTTTTTCCTGAATATATTCAGGAAAAAACGCATACGCACTTTTTGGCCAAGTGCATCATTGTGGACGTTCTGCCTCTTTTCCTTTGCTTTACATGCAATTCCAGTCTACCTCCTGAAATCGGTTTCCTGCAATTCTGCCCAGCGTTCAAGTCCTCTTGGCAGCCTTACTTCAATATATTTTTGGACGATAGCTGTCATTTATAACTCTGCAGGTTTGTGAATGACAGTGCCCCTGAGCTCCTTTCTTCAACTCGCTTTCTTGTGAGCTGGCCGCAACACCGCAGCATTGCTTCAGGCCCTAGTGTGGTTCCGGAATGACATGCTGAGCCTTTGGTTAATTCCTCTTCCTGGTGGGAAATGAGAGTTAAATTTGCCCGTCCAGACACCTCCAGCTAGTCTCTCATTGGTTCTCCCTATTCCTGTTCATTTTCCGCAGAAATTGCAAACTGGGCCAAAGAAGAGGTTAAAGGCACTGACTCTCCAAGTGGGGAGAGTGTTAGTAAAGCGTCTGGAATGTTGCACCCGAGTACCAGGGGATGAAAACTGAAACAATTAAACACGTTTCCCGATCACACGGTGGATCATACTCTGGGTTCCACATGCATGTTTTAGCTGAAGGAAGAATCCCTTAAACCTGGAGAGTTGAGACCCATGGAATGGGTACCATGCAATATGACTTCAAAGGTTCTGCATTTGCTCACCGAACCTCACCAATCCTATCACTGCTGCGTTTATGACACTGTACACACGCTTGATTCTCTTTCGGAGACATATAAATCCATAGGTTTTAAGATTCTTTCTAGTCAGATATATTCTTACGCGTTTAATATGGGGTGTAGAGTCCACTTCGTTGAGCAAGGAGTAGCTCTTGTCTATTAAATATTTGGATTATGGAACGGTATCTGTGCTAATTTCAATCTCTGGTTTTATGCAGCACCCCAACTCACCTTTCGCCTTAAGCAAGCACAAGTTGGTTTTCTACATTTGAGACCCTGTTCTGTTTTGTGATTCAGTTCCTGTGTAGCCAAGTTTACATTCCTTGTAGTAGTGATATCTTATGATTTTTGTTTTTCTGTGTGACTTATTTCACTTAGAATCATCGTACCTGAATCCACTCATTATGCTGCTATGGGCCTGATGACATAGATTTCATTGCTGAGTGATATTGCATTGTACGTAAGTACCACAACTTCTTTATCCATTTTTCGCTTTCTGTGATATTGAACTTGGACCATAAATGAGGTTCTTGTAAACAGAGCTGTCCCTAACTTTGGGGTGGCTGAGTCTTTTTGATTTTTAATTTCCCTAAGCTATAGGACCATAAGTGGAAGTGCCCTAGGCTCTGTTGCTTTGTTTTTTAGATGTTTCAGGAAACACCATACACTTCTCCAGAGTGGCTGTTGGCAATTTACATCCCGCCCATCAGCATAACAAGGCTCCCAGTTCTCCATGGCCTGTCCTGCCTTTCTGGATTTTACACTTTTTTCAGATGGCCCTTTTGACCGGGGAGCAGTGAGACTTCATTGTAGTGCAGATTTCCTTTGCAAGCTTGCTTGGTTGGCCAAAAAGTGCGTATGCGTTTTTTCCGGAATATATTCAGGAAAAAACGCATACGCCCTTTTTGGCCAAGTGCATCATTGTGGACGTTCTGCCTCTTTTCCTATGCTTTACATGCAATTCCAGTCTACCTCCTGAAATCGGTTTCCTGCAATTCTGCCCCGCTTTCAAGTCCTCTTGGCAGCCTTACTTCAATATATTTTTGGACGATAGCTATCATTTATAACTCTGCAGGTATGTGAATGACAGTGTCCCTGAGCTCCTTTCTTCAACTCGCTTTCTTGTGAGCTGGCCGCAACACCGCAGGATTGCTTCAGGCCCTAGTGTGGTTCCGGCATGGCACGCTGAGCCTTTGTTTAATTCCTCTTCCTGGTGGGAAATGAGAGTTAAATTTGCCCGTCCAGACACCTCCAGCTAGTCTCTCATTGGTTCTCCCTATTCCTGTTCATTTTCCGCAGAAATTGCAAACTGGGCCAAACAGGAGGTTAAAGGCACTGACTCTCCAAGTGGGGAGAGTGTTAGTAAAGCGTCTGGAATGTTGCACCCGAGTACCAGGGGACGAAAACTGAGACACATTTGAACACGTTTCCCGATCACATGGTGGATCATACTCTGGGTTCTACATGCATGTTTTAGCTGAAGGAAGAATCCCTTAAACCTGGAGTGTTGAGACCCCTGCAATGGGTACCATGCAATATGACTTCAAAGGGTCTGCATTTGCTCACCGAACCTCACCAATCCTATCACTGCTGCATTTATGCCACTGTACACACGCTTGATTCTCTTTCTGAGACATATAAATCCATAGGTTTTAAGATTCTTACTAGTCAGGTATATTCTTAGGCGTTTAATATGGGGTGTAGAGTCCACTTCGTTGAGCAAGGAGTAGCTCTTGTCTATTACATATTTGGCTTATGGAACGGTATCTGTGCTAATTTCAATCTCTGGTTTTATGCAGCACCCCAACTCACCTTTCCCCTTAAGCAAGCATAAGTCGGTTTTCTACATTTGAGACCCTGTTCTGTTTTGTAATTCAGTTCCTGTGTAGCCAAGTTTACATTCCATGTGGTAGAGATATCTTATGATGTTTCTTTTTCTGTGTGACTTATTTCACTTAGAATCATCGTACCTGAATCCACTCATTATGCTGCTATGGGCCTGATGACATAGATTTCATTGCTGAGTGATATTGCATTGTATGTAAGTACCACAACTTCTTTATCCATTTTTCACTTTCTGTGATTTTGAACTTGTACTGTAAACGAGGTTCTTTTAAACAGAGCCTTCCCAAACTTTGGGGTGGCTGTGTCTTTTTGATTTTAATTTCCCTAAGCTATAGGACCATAAGTGGAAGTGCCCTAGGCTCTGTTGCTTTGTTTTTTAGATGTTTCAGGAAACACCATACACTTCTCCAGAGTGGCTGTTGGCAATTTACATCCCGCCCATGAGCATAACAAGGCTCCCAGTTCTCCATGGCCTGTCCTGCCTTTCTGGATTTTACACTTTTTTCAGATGGCCCTTTTGACCGGGGGGCAGTGAGACTTCATTGTAGTGCAGATTTCCTTTTCAAGCTTGCTTGGTTGGCCAAAAAGGGCGTATCCGTTTTTTCCTGAATATATTCAGGAAAAAACACATACGCCCTTTTTGGCCAAGTGCATCATTGTGGACGTTCTGCCTCTTTTCCTTTGCTTTACATGCAATTCCAGTCTACCTCCTGAAATCGGTTTCCTGCAATTCTGCCCAGCGTTCAAGTCCTCTTGGCAGCCTTACTTCAATATATTTTTGGACGATAGCTGTCATTTATAACTCTGCAGGTTTGTGAATGACAGTGCCCCTGAGCTCCTTTCTTCAACTCGCTTTCTTGTGAGCTGGCCGCAACACCGCAGCATTGCTTCAGGCCCTAGTGTGGTTCCGGCATGACATGCTGAGCCTTTGGTTAATTCCTCTTCCTGGTGGGAAATGAGAGTTAAATTTGCCCGTCCAGACACCTCCAGCTAGTCTCTCATTGGTTCTCCCTATTCCTGTTCATTTTCCGCAGAAATTGCAAACTGGGCCAAACAAGAGGTTAAAGGCACTGACTCTCCAAGTGGGGAGAGTGTTAGTAAAGCGTCTGGAATGTTGCACCCGAGTCCCGGGGGATGAAAACTGACACAATTAAACACGTTTCCCGATCACACGGTGGATCATACTCTGGGTTCCACATGCATGTTTTAGCTGAAGGAAGAATCCCTTAAACCTGGAGAGTTGAGACCCATGGAATGGGTACCATGCAATATGACTTCAAAGGTTCTGCATTTGCTCACCAAACCTCACCAATCCTATCACTGCTGCGTTTATGACACTGTACACACGCTTGATTCTCTTTCGGAGACATATAAATCCATAGGTTTTAAGATTCTTTCTAGTCAGATATATTCTTACGCGTTTAATATGGGGTGTAGAGTCCACTTCGTTGAGCAAGGAGTAGCTCTTGTGTATTAAATATTTGGATTATGGAACGGTATCTGTTCTAATTTCAATCTCTGGTTTTATGCAGCACCCCAACTCACCTTTCGCCTTAAGCAAGCATAAGTTGGTTTTCTACATTTGAGACCCTGTTCTGTTTTGTAATTCAGTTCCTGTGTAGCCAAGTTTACATTCCTTGTATTAGTGATATCTTATGATGTTTGTTTTTCTGTGTGACTTATTTCACTTAGAATCATCGTACCTGAATCCACTCATTATGCTGCTACGGGCCTGATGACATAGATTTCATTGCTGAGTGATATTGCATTGTACGTAAGTACCACAACTTCTTTATCCATTTTTCGCATTCTGTGATATTGAACTTGGACCATAAATGAGGTTCTTGTAAACAGAGCTGTCCCTAACTTTGGGGTGGCTGAGTCTTTTTGATTTTAATTTCCCTAAGCTATAGGACCATAAGTGGAATTGCCCTAGGCTCTGTTGCTTTGTTTTTTAGATGTTTCAGGAAACACCATACACTTCTCCAGAGTGCCTGTTGGCAATTTACATCCCGCCCATCAGCATAACAAGGCTCCCAGTTCTCCATGGCCTGTCCTGCCTTTCTGGATTTTACACTTTTTTCAGATGGCCCTTTTGACCAGGGAGCAGTGAGACTTCATTGTAGTGCAGATTTCCTTTGCAAGCTTGCTTGGTTGGCCAAAAAGTGCGTATGCGTTTTTTCCGGAATATATTCAGGAAAAAACGCATACGCCCTTTTTGGCCAAGTGCATCATTGTGGACGTTCTGCCTCTTTTCCTATGCTTTACATGCAATTCCAGTCTACCTCCTGAAATCGGTTTCCTGCAATTCTGCCCCGCTTTCAAGTCCTCTTGGCAGCCTTACTTCAATATATTTTTGGACGATAGCTGTCATTTATAACTCTGCAGGTATGTGAATGACAGTGCCCCTGAGCTCCTTTCTTCAACTCGCTTTCTTGTGAGCTGGCCGCAACACCGCAGGATTGCTTCAGGCCCTAGTGTGGTTCCGGCATGGCACGCTGAGCCTTTGTTTAATTCCTCTTCCTGGTGGGAAATGAGAGTTAAATTTGCCCGTCCAGACACCTCCAGCTAGTCTCTCATTGGTTCTCCCTATTCCTGTTCATTTTCCGCAGAAATTGCAAACTGGGCCAAACAGGAGGTTAAAGGCACTGAGTCTCCAAGTGGGGAGAGTGTTAGTAAACCGTCTGGAATGTTGCACCCGAGTACCAGGGGACGAAAACTGAGACACATTTGAACACGTTTCCCGATTACATGGTGGATCATACTCTGGGTTCCACATGCATGTTTTAGCTGAAGGAAGAATCGCTTAAAACTGGAGAGTTGAGACCCCTGCAATGGGTACCATGCAATATGACTTCAAAGGGTCTGCATTTGCTCACCGAACCTCACCAATCCTATCACTGCTGCATTTATGCCACTGTACACACGCTTGATTCTCTTTCTGAGACATATAAATCCATAGGTTTTAAGATTCTTACTAGTCAGATATATTCTTAGGCGTTTAATATGGGGTGTAGAGTCCACTTCGTTGAGCAAGGAGTAGCTCTTGTCTATTACATATTTGGCTTATGGAACGGTATCTGTGTTAATTTCAATCTCTGGTTTTATGCAGCACCCCAACTTAGCTTTCCCCTTAAGCAAGCATAAGTCGGTTTTCTACATTTGAGACCCTGTTCTGTTTTGTAATTCAGTTCCTGTGTAGCCAAGTTTACATTCCATGTGGTAGAGATATCTTATGATGTTTCTTTCTCTGTGTGACTTATTTCACTTACAATCATCGTACCTGAATCCACTCATTATGCTGCTACGGGCCTGATGACATAGATTTCATTGCTGAGTGATATTGCATTGTACGTAAGTACCACAACTTCTTTATTCATTTTGCGCTTTCTGTGATATTGAACTTGTACCGTAAACGAGGTTCTTGTAAACAGAGCTGTTCCAAAGATTGGGGTGGTTGTGTGTTTTAGATTTTAATTTCCCTAAGCTATAGGACCATAAGTGGAAGTGCCCTAGGCTCTGTTGCCTTGTTTTTTAGATGTTTCAGGAAACACCATACACTTCTCCAGAGTGACTGTTGGCAATTTACATCCCGCCCATCAGCATAACAAGGCTCCCAGTTCTCCATGGCCTGTCCTGCCTTTCTGGATTTTACACTTTTTTCAGATGGCCCTTTTGACCGGGGGGCAGTGAGACTTCATTGTAGTGCAGATTTCCTTTGCAAGCTTGCTTGGTTGGCCAAAAAGGGCGTATGCGTTTATTCCTGAATATATTCAGGAAAAAACGCATACGCCCTTTTTGGCCAAGTGCATCATTGTGGACGTTCTGCCTCTTTTCCTATGCTTTACATGCAATTCCAGCCTACCTCCTGAAATCGGTTTCCTGCAATTCTGCCCCGCTTTCAAGTCCTCTTGGCAGCCTTACTTCAATATATTTTTGGACGATAGCTGTCATTTATAACTCTGCAGGTCTGTGAATGACAGTGCCCCTGAGCTCCTTTCTTCAACTCGCTTTCTTGTGAGCTGGCCGCAACACCGCAGCATTGCGTCAGGCCCTAGTGTGGTTCCGGCATGGCACACTGAGCCTTTGGTTAATTCCTCTTCCTGGTGGGAAATGAGAGTTAAATTTGCCCGTCCAGACACCTCCAGCTAGTCTCTCATTGGTTCTCACTATTCCTGTTCATTTTCCGCAGAAATTGCAAACTGGGCCAAACAAGAGGTTAAAGGCACTGACTCTCCAAGTGGGGAGAGTGTTAGTAAAGCATCTGGAATGTTGCACCCGAGTCCCGGGGGATGAAAACTGACACAATTAAACACGTTTCCCGATCACACGGTGGATCATACTCTGGGTTCCACATGCATGTTTTAGCTGAAGGAAGAATCCCTTAAACCTGGAGAGTTGAGACCCATGGAATGGGTACCATGCAATATGACTTCAAAGGGTCTGCATTTGCTCACCGAACCTCACCAATCCTATCACTGCTGCGTTTATGACACTGTACACACGCTTGATTCTCTTTCGGAGACATATAAATCCATAGGTTTTAAGATTCTTTCTAGTCATGTATATTCTTACGCGTTTAATATGGGGTATAGAGTCCACTTCGTTGAGCAAGGAGTAGCTCTTGTCTATTAAATATTCGGCTCATGGAACGGTATCTGTTCTAATTTCAATCTCTTGTTTTATGCAGCACCCCAACTCACCTTTCGCCTTAAGCAAGCATAAGTTGGTTTTCTACATTTGAGACCCTGTTCTGTTTTGTAATTCAGTTCCTGTGTAGCCAAGTTTACATTCCTTGTAGTAGTGATATCTTATGATGTTTGTTTTTCTGTGTGACTTATTTCACTTAGAATCATCGTACCTGAATCCACTCATTATGCTGCTACGGGCCTGATGACATAGATTTCATTGCTGAGTTATATTGCATTGTACGTAAGTACCACAACTTCTTTATCCATTTTTCGCTTTCTGTGATATTGAACTTGGACCATAAATGAGGTTCTTGTAAACAGAGCTGTCCCTAACTTTGGGGTGGCTGAGTCTTTTTGATTTTAATTTCCCTAAGCTATAGGACCATAAGTGGAAGTGCCCTAGGCTCTGTTGCTTTGTTTTGTAGATGTTTCAGGAAACACCATACACTTCTCCAGAGTGGCTGTTGGCAATTTACATCCCGCCCATCAGCATAACAAGGCTCCCAGTTCTCCATGGCCTGTCCTGCCTTTCTGGATTTTACACTTTTTTCAGATGGCCCTTTTGACCGGGGGCAGTGAGACTTCATTGTAGTGCAGATTTCCTTTGCAAGCTTGCTTGGTTGGCAAAAAAGGGCGTATGCGTTTTTTCCTGAATATATTAAGGAAAAAACGCATACGCCCTTTTTGGCCAAGTGCATCATTGTGGACGTTCTGCCTCTTTTCCTATGCTTTACATGCAATTCCAGTCTACCTCCTGAAATCGGTTTCCTGCAATTCTGCCCAGCGTTCAAGTCCTCTTGGCAGCCTTACTTCAATATATTTTTGGACGATAGCTGTCATTTATAACTCTGCAGGTTTGTGAATGACAGTGCCCCTGAGCTCCTTTCTTCAACTCGCTTTCTTGTGAGCTGGCCGCAACACCGCAGCATTGCTTCAGGCCCTAGTATGGTTCCGGAATGACATGCTGAGCCTTTGGTTAATTCCTCTTCCTGGTGGGAAATGAGAGTTAAATTTGCCCGTCCAGACACCTCCAGCTAGTCTCTCATTGGTTCTCCCTATTCCTGTTCATTTTCCACAGAAATTGCAAACTGGGCCAAACAAGAGGTTAAAGGCACTGACTCTCCAAGTGGGGAGAGTGTTAGTAAAGCGTCTGGAATGTTGCACCCGAGTACCAGGGGACGAAAACTGAGACACATTTGAACACGTTTCCCGATTACATGGTGGATCATACTCTGGGTTCCACATGCATGTTTTAGCTGAAGGAAGAATCCCTTAAACCTGGAGAGTTGAGACCCCTGCAATGGGTACCATGCAATATGACTTCAAAGGGTCTGCATTTGCTCACCGAACCTCACCAATCCTATCACTGCTGCATTTATGCCACTGTACACACGCTTGATTCTCTTTCTGAGACATATAAATCCATAGGTTTTAAGATTCTTACTAGTCAGGTATATTCTTAGGCGTTTAATATGGGGTGTAGAGTCCACTTCGTTGAGCAAGGAGTAGCTCTTGTCTATTACATATTTGGCTTATGGAACGGTATCTGTGCTAATTTCAATCTCTGGTTTTATGCAGCACCCCAACTTAGCTTTCCCCTTAAGCAAGCATAAGTCGGTTTTCTACATTTGAGACCCTGTTCTGTTTTGTAATTCAGTTCCTGTGTAGCCAAGTTTACATTCCATGTGGTAGAGATATCTTATGATGTTTCTTTCTCTGTGTGACTTATTTCTCTTACAATCATCGTACCTGAATCCACTCATTATGCTGCTACGGGCCTGATGACATAGATTTCATTGCTGAGTGATATTGCATTGTACGTAAGTACCACAACTTCTTTATCCATTTTTCGCTTTCTGTGATATTGAACTTGTACCGTAAACGAGGTTCTTGTAAACAGAGCTGTTCCAAAGATTGGGGTGGTTGTGTGTTTTAGATTTTAATTTCCCTAAGCTATAGGACCATAAGTGGAAGTGCCCTAGGCTCTGTTGCCTTGTTTTTTAGATGTTTCAGGAAACACCATACACTTCTCCAGAGTGACTGTTGGCAATTTACATCCCGCCCATCAGCATAACAAGGCTCCCAGTTCTCCATGGCCTGTCCTGCCTTTCTGGATTTTACACTTTTTTCAGATGGCCCTTTTGACCGGGGGGCAGTGAGACTTCATTGTAGTGCAGATTTCCTTTGCAAGCTTGCTTGGTTGGCCAAAAAGGGCGTATGCGTTTATTCCTGAATATATTCAGGAAAAAACGCATACGCCCTTTTTGGCCAAGTGCATCATTGTGGACGTTCTGCCTCTTTTCCTATGCTTTACATGCAATTCCAGTCTACCTCCTGAAATCGGTTTCCTGCAATTCTGCCCCGCTTTCAAGTCCTCTTGGCAGCCTTACTTCAATATATTTTTGGACGATAGCTGTCATTTATAACTCTGCAGGTATGTGAATGACAGTGTCCCTGAGCTCCTTTCTTCAACTCGCTTTCTTGTGAGCTGGCCGCAACACCGCAGGATTGCTTCAGGCCCTAGTGTGGTTCCGGCATGGCACGCTGAACCTTTGTTTAATTCCTCTTCCTGGTGGGAAATGAGAGTTAAATTTGCCCGTCCAGACACCTCCAGCTAGTCTCTCATTGGTTCTCCCTATTCCTGTTCATTTTCCGCAGAAATTGCAAACTGGGCCAAACAGGAGGTTAAAGGCACTGACTCTCCAAGTGGGGAGAGTGTTAGTAAAGCGTCTGGAATGTTGCACCCGAGTTCCAGGGGACGAAAACTGAGACACATTTGAACACGTTTCCCGATCACATGGTGGATCATACTCTGGGTTCCACATGCATGTTTTAGCTGAAGGAAGAATCCCTTAAACCTGGAGAGTTGAGACCCCTGCAATGGGTACCATGCAATATGACTTCAAAGGGTCTGCATTTGCTCACCGAACCTCACCAATCCTATCACTGCTGCATTTATGCCACTGTACACACGCTTGATTCTCTTTCTGAGACATATAAATCCATAGGTTTTAAGATTCTTACTAGTCAGGTATATTCTTAGGCGTTTAATATGGGGTGTAGAGTCCACTTCGTTGAGCAAGGAGTAGCTCTTGTCTATTACATATTTGGCTTATGGAACGGTATCTGTGCTAATTTCAATCTCTGGTTTTATGCAGCACCCCAACTCACCTTTCCCCTTAAGCAAGCATAAGTCGGTTTTCTACATTTGAGACCCTGTTCTGTTTTGTAATTCAGTTCCTGTGTAGCCAAGTTTACATTCCATGTGGTAGAGATATCTTATGATGTTTCTTTTTCTGTGTGACTTATTTCACTTAGAATCATCGTACCTGAATCCACTCATTATGCTGCTATGGGCCTGATGACATAGATTTCATTGCTGAGTGATATTGCATTGTACGTAAGTACCACAACTTCTTTATCCATTTTTCACTTTCTGTGATTTTGAACTTGTACTGTAAACGAGGTTCTTTTAAACAGAGCCTTCCCAAACTTTGGGGTGGCTGTGTCTTTTTGATTTTAATTTCCCTAAGCTATAGGACCATAAGTGGAAGAGCCCTAGGCTCTGTTGCTTTGTTTTTTAGATGTTTCAGGAAACACCATACACTTCTCCAGAGTGGCTGTTGGCAATTTACATCCCGCCCATCAGCATAACAAGGCTCCCAGTTCTCCATGGCCTGTCCTGCCTTTCTGGATTTTACACTTTTTTCAGATGGCCCTTTTGACCGGGGGGCAGTGAGACTTCATTGTAGTGCAGATTTCCTTTGCAAGCTTGCTTGGTTGGCCAAAAAGGGCGTATCCGTTTTTTCCTGAATATATTCAGGAAAAAACGCATACGCCCTTTTTGGCCAAGTGCATCATTGTGGACGTTCTGCCTCTTTTCCTTTGCTTTACATGCAATTCCAGTCTACCTCCTGAAATCGGTTTCCTGCAATTCTGCCCAGCGTTCAAGTCCTCTTGGCAGCCTTACTTCCATATATTTTTGGACGATAGCTGTCATTTATAACTCTGCAGGTTTGTGAATGACAGTGCCCCTGAGCTCCTTTCTTCAACTCGCTTTCTTGTGAGCTGGCCGCAACACCGCAGCATTGCTTCAGGCCCTAGTGTGGTTCCGGAATGACATGCTGAGCCTTTGGTTAATTCCTCTTCCTGGTGGGAAATGAGAGTTAAATTTGCCCGTCCAGACACCTCCAGCTAGTCTCTCATTGGTTCTCCCTATTCCTGTTCATTTTCCGCAGAAATTGCAAACTGGGCCAAACAAGAGGTTAAAGGCACTGACTCTCCAAGTGGGGAGAGTGTTAGTAAAGCGTCTGGAATGTTGCACCCGAGTCCCGGGGGATGAAAACTGACACAATTAAACACGTTTCCCGATCACACGGTGGATCATACTCTGGGTTCCACATGCATGTTTTAGCTGAAGGAAGAATCCCTTAAACCTGGAGAGTTGAGACCCATGGAATGGGTACCATGCAATATGACTTCAAAGGGTCTGCATTTGCTCACCGAACCTCACCAATCCTATCACTGCTGCGTTTATGACACTGTACACACGCTTGATTCTCTTTCGGAGACATATAAATCCATAGGTTTTAAGATTCTTTCTAGTCATGTATATTCTTACGCGTTTAATATGGGGTGTAGAGTCCACTTCGTTGAGCAAGGAGTAGCTCTTGTGTATTAAATATTTGGGTTATGGAACGGTATCTGTTCTAATTTCAATCTCTGGTTTTATGCAGCACCCCAACTCACCTTTCGCCTTAAGCAAGCATAAGTTGGTTTTCTACATTTGAGACCCTGTTCTGTTTTGTAATTCTGTTCCTGTGTAGCCAAGTTTACATTCCTTGTAGTAGTGATATCTTATGATGTTTGTTTTTCTGTGTGACTTATTTCACTTAGAATCATCGTACCTGAATCCACTCATTATGCTGCTACGGGCCTGATGACATAGATTTCATTGCTGAGTGATATTGCATGTACGTAAGTACCACAACTTCTTTATCCATTTTTCGCTTTCTGTGATATTGAACTTGGACCATAAATGAGGTTCTTGTAAACAGAGCTGTCCCTAACTTTGGGGTGGCTGAGTCTTTTTGATTTTAATTTCCCTAAGCTATAGGACCATAAGTGGAAGTGCCCTAGGCTCTGTTGCTTTGTTTTGTAGATGTTTCAGGAAACACCATACACTTCTCCAGAGTGGCTGTTGGCAATTTACATCCCGCCCATCAGCATAACAAGGCTCCCAGTTCTCCATGGCCTGTCCTGCCTTTCTGGATTTTACACTTTTTTCAGATGGCCCTTTTGACCGGGGAGCAGTGAGACTTCATTGTAGTGCAGATTTCCTTTGCAAGCTTGCTTGGTTGGCCAAAAAGGGCGTATGCGTTTTTTCCTGAATATATTAAGGAAAAAACACATACGCCCTTTTTGGCCAAGTGCATCATTGTGGACGTTCTGCCTCTTTTCCTATGCTTTACATGCAATTCCAGTCTACCTCCTGAAATCGGTTTCCTGCAATTCTGCCCCGCTTTCAAGTCCTCTTGGCAGCCTTACTTCAATATATTTTTGGACGATAGCTATCATTTATAACTCTGCAGGTATGTGAATGACAGTGCCCCTGAGCTCCTTTCTTCAACTCGCTTTCTTGTGAGCTGGCCGCAACACCGCAGGATTGCTTCAGGCCCTAGTGTGGTTCCGGCATGGCACGCTGAGCCTTTGTTTAATTCCTCTTCCTGGTGGGAAATGAGAGTTAAATTTGCCCGTCCAGACACCTCCAGCTAGTCTCTCATTGGTTCTCCCTATTCCTGTTCATTTTCCGCAGAAATTGCAAACTGGGCCAAACAGGAGGTTAAAGGCACTGAGTCTCCAAGTGGGGAGAGTGTTAGTAAAGCGTCTGGAATGTTGCACCCGAGTACCAGGGGACGAAAACTGAGACACATTTGAACACGTTTCCCGATCACATGGTGGATCATACTCTGGGTTCCACATGCATGTTTTAGCTGAAGGAAGAATCCCTTAAACCTGGAGAGTTGAGACCCCTGCAATGGGTACCATGCAATATGACTTCAAAGGGTCTGCATTTGCTCACCGAACCTCACCAATCCTATCACTGCTGCATTTATGCCACTGTACACACGCTTGATTCTCTTTCTGAGACATATAAATCCATAGGTTTTAAGATTCTTACTAGTCAGGTATATTCTTAGGCGTTTAATATGGGGTGTAGAGTCCACTTCGTTGAGCAAGGAGTAGCTCTTGTCTATTACATATTTGGCTTATGGAACGGTATCTGTGCTAATTTCAATCTCTGGTTTTATGCAGCACCCCAACTCACCTTTCCCCTTAAGCAAGCATAAGTCGGTTTTCTACATTTGAGACCCTGTTCTGTTTTGTAATTCAGTTCCTGTGTAGCCAAGTTTACATTCCATGTGGTAGAGATATCTTATGATGTTTCTTTTTCTGTGTGACTTATTTCACTTAGAATCATCGTACCTGAATCCACTCATTATGCTGCTATGGGCCTGATGACATAGATTTCATTGCTGAGTGATATTGCATTGTACGTAAATACCACAACTTCTTTATCCATTTTTCACTTTCTGTGATTTTGAACTTGTACTGTAAACGAGGTTCTTGTAAACAGAGCCTTCCCAAACTTTGGGGTGGCTGTGTCTTTTTGATTTTAATTTCCCTAAGCTATAGGACCATAAGTGGAAGAGCCCTAGGCTCTGTTGCTTTGTTTTTTAGATGTTTCAGGAAACACCATACACTTCTGCAGAGTGGCTGTTGGCAATTTACATCCCGCCCATCAGCATAACAAGGCTCCCAGTTCTCCATGGCCTGTCCTGCCTTTCTGGATTTTACACTTTTTTCAGATGGCCCTTTTGACTGGGGGGCAGTGAGACTTCATTGTAGTGCAGATTTCCTTTGCAAGCTTGCTTGGTTGGCCAAAAAGGGCGTATGCGTTTTTTCCTGAATATATTCAGGAAAAAACGCATACGCCCTTTTTGGCCAAGTGCATCATTGTGGACGTTCTGCCTCTTTTCCTTTGCTTTACATGCAATTCCAGTCTACCTCCTGAAATCGGTTTCCTGCAATTCTGCCCAGCGTTCAAGTCCTCTTGGCAGCCTTACTTCCATATATTTTTGGACGATAGCTGTCATTTATAACTCTGCAGGTTTGTGAATGACAGTGCCCCTGAGCTCCTTTCTTCAACTCGCTTTCTTGTGAGCTGGCCGCAACACCGCAGCATTGCTTCAGGCCCTAGTGTGGTTCCGGCATTACATGCTGAGCCTTTGGTTAATTCCTCTTCCTGGTGGGAAATGAGAGTTAAATTTGCCCGTCCAGACACCTCCAGCTAGTCTCTCATTGGTTCTCCCTATTCCTGTTCATTTTCCGCAGAAATTGCAAACTGGGCCAAACAAGAGGTTAAAGGCACTGACTCTCCAAGTGGGGAGAGTGTTAGTAAAGCGTCTGGAATGTTGCACCCGAGTCCCGGGGGATGAAAACTGACACAATTAAACACGTTTCCCGATCACACGGTGGATCATACTCTGGGTTCCACATGCATGTTTTAGCTGAAGGAAGAATCCCTTAAACCTGGAGAGTTGAGACCCATGGAATGGGTACCATGCAATATGACTTCAAAGGTTCTGCATTTGCTCACCGAACCTCACCAATCCTATCACTGCTGCGTTTATGACACTGTACACACGCTTGATTCTCTTTCGGAGACATATAAATCCATAGGTTTTAAGATTCTTTCTAGTCAGATATATTCTTACGCGTTTAATATGGGGTGTAGAGTCCACTTCGTTGAGCAAGGAGTAGCTCTTGTCTATTAAATATTTGGCTTATGGAACGGTATCTGTGCTAATTTCAATCTCTGGTTTTATGCAGCACCCCAACTCACCTTTCGCCTTAAGCAAGCATAAGTTGGTTTTCTACATTTGAGACCCTGTTCTGTTTTGTAATTCATTTCCTGTGTAGCCAAGTTTACATTCCTTGTAGTAGTGATATCTTATGATGTTTGTTTTTCTGTGTGACTTATTTCACTTAGAATCATCGTACCTGAATCCACTCATTATGCTGCTACGGGCCTGATGACATAGATTTCATTGCTGAGTGATATTGCATTGTACGTAAGTACCACAACTTCTTTATCCATTTTTCACTTTCTGTGATTTTGAACTTGTATTGTAAACGAGGTTCTTTTAAACAGAGCCTTCCCAAACTTTGGGGTGGCTGTGTCTTTTTGATTTTAATTTCCCTAAGCTATAGGACCATAAGTGGAAGTGCCCTAGGCTCTGTTGCTTTGTTTTTTAGATGTTTCAGGAAACACCATACACTTCTCCAGAGTGGCTGTTGGCAATTTACATCCCGCCCATGAGCATAACAAGGCTCCCAGTTCTCCATGGCCTGTCCTGCCTTTCTGGATTTTACACTTTTTTCAGATGGCCCTTTTGACCGGGGGGCAGTGAGACTTCATTGTAGTGCAGATTTCCTTTGCAAGCTTGCTTGGTTGGCCAAAAAGGGCGTATCCGTTTTTTCCTGAATATATTCAGGAAAAAACGCATACGCCCTTTTTGGCCAAGTGCATCATTGTGGACGTTCTGCCTCTTTTCCTTTGCTTTACATGCAATTCCAGTCTACCTCCTGAAATCGGTTTCCTGCAATTCTGCCCAGCGTTCAAGTCCTCTTGGCAGCCTTACTTCCATATATTTTTGGACGATAGCTGTCATTTATAACTCTGCAGGTTTGTGAATGACAGTGCCCCTGCGCTCCTTTCTTCAACTCGCTTTCTTGTGAGCTGGCCGCAACACCGCAGCATTGCTTCAGGCCCTAGTGTGGTTCCGGCATGACATGCTGAGCCTTTGGTTAATTCCTCTTCCTGGTGGGAAATGAGAGTTAAATTTGCCCGTCCAGACACCTCCAGCTAGTCTCTCATTGGTTCTCCCTATTCCTGTTCATTTTCCGCAGAAATTGCAAACTGGGCCAAACAAGAGGTTAAAGGCACTGACTCTCCAAGTGGGGAGAGTGTTAGTAAAGCGTCTGGAATGTTGCACCCGAGTCCCGGGGGATGAAAACTGACACAATTAAACACGTTTCCCGATCACACGGTGGATCATACTCTGGGTTCCACATGCATGTTTTAGCTGAAGGAAGAATCCCTTAAACCTGGAGAGTTGAGACCCATGGAATGGGTACCATGCAATATGACTTCAAAGGTTCTGCATTTGCTCACCGAACCTCACCAATCCTATCACTGCTGCGTTTATGACACTGTACACACGCTTGATTCTCTTTCGGAGACATATAAATCCATAGGTTTTAAGATTCTTTCTAGTCAGATATATTCTTACGCGTTTAATATGGGGTGTAGAGTCCACTTCGTTGAGCAAGGAGTAGCTCTTGTCTATTAAATATTTGGATTATGGAACGGTATCTGTGCTAATTTCAATCTCTGGTTTTATGCAGCACCCCAACTCACCTTTCGCCTTAAGCAAGCATAAGTTGGTTTTCTACATTTGAGACCCTGTTCTGTTTTGTAATTCATTTCCTGTGTAGCCAAGTTTACATTCCTTGTAGTAGTGATATCTTATGATGTTCGTTTTTCTGTGTGACTTATTTCACTTAGAATCATCGTACCTGAATCCACTCATTATGCTGCTACGGGCCTGATGACATAGATTTCATTGCTGAGTGATATTGCATTGTACGTAAGTACCACAACTTCTTTATCCATTTTTCACTTTCTGTGATTTTGAACTTGTATTGTAAACGAGGTTCTTTTAAACAGAGCCTTCCCAAACTTTGGGGTGGCTGTGTCTTTTTGATTTTAATTTCCCTAAGCTATAGGACCATAAGTGGAAGTGCCCTAGGCTCTGTTGCTTTGTTTTTTAGATGTTTCAGGAAACACCATACACTTCTCCAGAGTGGCTGTTGGCAATTTACATCCCGCCCATGAGCATAACAAGGCTCCCAGTTCTCCATGGCCTGTCCTGCCTTTCTGGATTTTACACTTTTTTCAGATGGCCCTTTTGACCGGGGGGCAGTGAGACTTCATTGTAGTGCAGATTTCCTTTGCAAGCTTGCTTGGTTGGCCAAAAAGGGCGTATCCGTTTTTTCCTGAATATATTCAGGAAAAAACGCATACGCCCTTTTTGGCCAAGTGCATCATTGTGGACGTTCTGCCTCTTTTCCTTTGCTTTACATGCAATTCCAGTCTACCTCCTGAAATCGGTTTCCTGCAATTCTGCCCAGCGTTCAAGTCCTCTTGGCAGCCTTACTTCCATATATTTTTGGACGATAGCTGTCATTTATAACTCTGCAGGTTTGTGAATGACAGTGCCCCTGAGCTCCTTTCTTCAACTCGCTTTCTTGTGAGCTGGCCGCAACACCGCAGCATTGCTTCCGGCCCTAGTGTGGTTCCGGCATGACATGCTGAGCCTTTGGTTAATTCCTCTTCCTGGTGGGAAATGAGAGTTAAATTTGCCCGTCCAGACACCTCCAGCTAGTCTCTCATTGGTTCTCCCTATTCCTGTTCATTTTCCGCAGAAATTGCAAACTGGGCCAAACAAGAGGTTAAAGGCACTGACTCTCCAAGTGGGGAGAGTGTTAGTAAAGCGTCTGGAATGTTGCACCCGAGTCCCGGGGGATGAAAACTGACACAATTAAACACGTTTCCCGATCACACGGTGGATCATACTCTGGGTTCCACATGCATGTTTTAGCTGAAGGAAGAATCCCTTATACCTGGAGAGTTGAGACCCATGGAATGGGTACCATGCAATATGACTTCAAAGGGTCTGCATTTGCTCACCGAACCTCACCAATCCTATCACTGCTGCGTTTATGACACTGTACACACGCTTGATTCTCTTTCAGAGACATATAAATCCATAGGTTTTAAGATTCTTTCTAGTCATGTATATTCTTACGCGTTTAATATGGGGTGTAGAGTCCACTTCGTTGAGCAAGGAGTAGCTCTTGTGTATTAAATATTTGGGTTATGGAACGGTATCTGTTCTAATTTCAATCTCTGGTTTTATGCAGCACCCCAACTCACCTTTCGCCTTAAGCAAGCATAAGTTGGTTTTCTACATTTGAGACCCTGTTCTGTTTTGTAATTCAGTTCCTGTGTAGCCAAGTTTACATTCCTTGTAGTAGTGATATCTTATGATGTTTGTTTTTCTGTGTGACTTATTTCACTTAGAATCATCGTACCTGAATCCACTCATTATGCTGCTACGGGCCTGATGACATAGATTTCATTGCTGAGTGATATTGCATTGTACGTAAGTACCACAACTTCTTTATCCATTTTTCGCTTTCTGTGATATTGAACTTGGACCATAAATGAGGTTCTTGTAAACAGAGCTGTCCCTAACTTTGGGGTGGCTGAGTCTTTTTGATTTTAATTTCCCTAAGCTATAGGACCATAAGTGGAAGTGCCCTAGGCTCTGTTGCTTTGTTTTGTAGATGTTTCAGGAAACACCATACACTTCTCCAGAGTGGCTGTTGGCAATTTACATCCCGCCCATCAGCATAACAAGGCTCCCAGTTCTCCATGGCCTGTCCTGCCTTTCTGGATTTTACACTTTTTTCAGATGGCCCTTTTGACCGGGGAGCAGTGAGACTTCATTGTAGTGCAGATTTCCTTTGCAAGCTTGCTTGTTTGGCCAAAAAGGGCGTATGCGTTTTTTCCTGAATATATTAAGGAAAAAACGCATACGCCCTTTTTGGCCAAGTGCATCATTGTGGACGTTCTGCCTCTTTTCCTATGCTTTACATGCAATTCCAGTCTACCTCCTGAAATCGGTTTCCTGCAATTCTGCCCCGCTTTCAAGTCCTCTTGGCAGCCTTACTTCAATATATTTTTGGACGATAGCTATCATTTATAACTCTGCAGGTATGTGAATGACAGTGCCCCTGAGCTCCTTTCTTCAACTCGCTTTCTTGTGAGCTGGCCGCAACACCGCAGGATTGCTTCAGGCCCTAGTGTGGTTCCGGCATGGCACGCTGAGCCTTTGTTTAATTCCTCTTCCTGGTGGGAAATGAGAGTTAAATTTGCCCGTCCAGACACCTCCAGCTAGTCTCTCATTGGTTCTCCCTATTCCTGTTCATTTTCCGCAGAAATTGCAAACTGGGCCAAACAGGAGGTTAAAGGCACTGAGTCTCCAAGTGGGGAGAGTGTTAGTAAAGCGTCTGGAATGTTGCACCCGAGTACCAGGGGACGAAAACTGAGACACATTTGAACACGTTTCCCGATCACATGGTGGATCATACTCTGGGTTCCACATGCATGTTTTAGCTGAAGGAAGAATCCCTTAAACCTGGAGAGTTGAGACCCCTGCAATGGGTACCATGCAATATGACTTCAAAGGGTCTGCATTTGCTCACCGAACCTCACCAATCCTATCACTGCTGCATTTATGCCACTGTACACACGCTTGATTCTCTTTCTGAGACATATAAATCCATAGGTTTTAAGATTCTTACTAGTCAGGTATATTCTTAGGCGTTTAATATGGGGTGTAGAGTCCACTTCGTTGAGCAAGGAGTAGCTCTTGTCTATTACATATTTGGCTTATGGAACGGTATCTGTGCTAATTTCAATCTCTGGTTTTATGCAGCACCCCAACTCACCTTTCCCCTTAAGCAAGCATAAGTCGGTTTTCTACATTTGAGACCCTGTTCTGTTTTGTAATTCAGTTCCTGTGTAGCCAAGTTTACATTCCATGTGGTAGAGATATCTTATGATGTTTCTTTTTCTGTGTGACTTATTTCACTTAGAATCATCGTACCTGAATCCACTCATTATGCTGCTATGGGCCTGATGACATAGATTTCATTGCTGAGTGATATTGCATTGTACGTAAGTACCACAACTTCTTTATCCATTTTTCACTTTCTGTGATTTTGAACTTGTACTGTAAACGAGGTTCTTGTAAACAGAGCCTTCCCAAACTTTGGGGTGGCTGTGTCTTTTTGATTTTAATTTCCCTAAGCTATAGGACCATAAGTGGAAGAGCCCTAGGCTCTGTTGCTTTGTTTTTTAGATGTTTCAGGAAACACCATACACTTCTGCAGAGTGGCTGTTGGCAATTTACATCCCGCCCATCAGCATAACAAGGCTCCCAGTTCTCCATGGCCTGTCCTGCCTTTCTGGATTTTACACTTTTTTCAGATGGCCCTTTTGACTGGGGGGCAGTGAGACTTCATTGTAGTGCAGATTTCCTTTGCAAGCTTGCTTGGCTGGCCAAAAAGGGCGTATGCGTTTTTTCCTGAATATATTCAGGAAAAAACGCATACGCCCTTTTTGGCCAAGTGCATCATTGTGGACGTTCTGCCTCTTTTCCTTTGCTTTACATGCAATTCCAGTCTACCTCCTGAAATCGGTTTCCTGCAATTCTGCCCAGTGTTCAAGTCCTCTTGGCAGCCTTACTTCCATATATTTTTGGACGATAGCTGTCATTTATAACTCTGCAGGTTTGTGAATGACAGTGCCCCTGAGCTCCTTTCTTCAACTCGCTTTCTTGTGAGCTGGCCGCAACACCGCAGCATTGCTTCAGGCCCTAGTGTGGTTCCGGCATTACATGCTGAGCCTTTGGTTAATTCCTCTTCCTGGTGGGAAATGAGAGTTAAATTTGCCCGTCCAGACACCTCCAGCTAGTCTCTCATTGGTTCTCCCTATTCCTGTTCATTTTCCGCAGAAATTGCAAACTGGGCCAAACAAGAGGTTAAAGGCACTGACTCTCCAAGTGGGGAGAGTGTTAGTAAAGTGTCTGGAATGTTGCACCCGAATACCAGGGGATGAAAACTGACACAATTAAACACGTTTCCCGATCACACGGTGGATCATACTCTGGGTTCCACATGCATGTTTTAGCTGAAGGAAGAATCCCTTAAACCTGGAGAGTTGAGACCCATGGAATGGGTACCATGCAATATGACTTCAAAGGTTCTGCATTTGCTCACCGAACCTCACCAATCCTATCACTGCTGCGTTTATGACACTGTACACACGCTTGATTCTCTTTCGGAGACATATAAATCCATAGGTTTTAAGATTCTTTCTAGTCAGATATATTCTTACGCGTTTAATATGGGGTGTAGAGTCCACTTCGTTGAGCAAGGAGTAGCTCTTGTCTATTAAATATTTGGCTTATGGAACGGTATCTGTGCTAATTTCAATCTCTGGTTTTATGCAGCACCCCAACTCACCTTTCGCCTTAAGCAAGCATAAGTTGGTTTTCTACATTTGAGACCCTGTTCTGTTTTGTAATTCATTTCCTGTGTAGCCAAGTTTACATTCCTTGTAGTAGTGATATCTTATGATGTTTGTTTTTCTGTGTGACTTATTTCACTTAGAATCATCGTACCTGAATCCACTCATTATGCTGCTACGGGCCTGATGACATAGATTTCATTGCTGAGTGATATTGCATTGTACGTAAGTACCACAACTTCTTTATCCATTTTTCGCTTTCTGTGATATTGAACTTGGACCATAAATGAGGTTCTTGTAAACAGAGCTGTCCCTAACTTTGGGGTGGCTGAGTCTTTTTGATTTTAATTTCCCTAAGCTATAGGACCATAAGTGGAAGTGCCCTAGGCTCTGTTGCTTTGTTTTTTAGATGTTTCAGGAAACACCATACACTTCTCCAGAGTGGCTGTTGGCAATTTACATCCCGCCCATCAGCATAACAAGGCTCCCAGTTCTCCATGGCCTGTCCTGCCTTTCTGGATTTTACACTTTTTTCAGATGGCCCTTTTGACCGGGGAGCAGGGAGACATCATTGTAGTGCAGATTTCCTTTGCAAGCTTGCTTGGTTGGCCAAAAAGTGCGTATGCGTTTTTTCCGGAATATATTCAGGAAAAAACGCATACGCCCTTTTTGGCCAAGTGCATCATTGTGGACGTTCTGCCTCTTTTCCTATGCTTTACATGCAATTCCAGTCTACCTCCTGAAATCGGTTTCCTGCAATTCTGCCCCGCTTTCAAGTCCTCTTGGCTGCCTTACTTCAATATATTTTTGGATGATAGCTGTCATTTATAACTCTGCATGTCTGTGAATGACAGTGCCCCTCAGCTCCTTTCTTCAACTCGCGTTCTTGTGAGCTGGCCGCAACACCGTAGGATTGCTTCAGGCCCTAGTGTGGTTCCGGCACGGCACGCTGAGCCTTTGGTTAATTCCTCTTCCTGGCGGGTAATGAGAGTTAAATTTCCCCGTCCAGACACCTCCAGCTAGTCTCTCTTGGTTCTCCCTATTTCTGTTCATTTTCCGCAGAAATTGCAAACTGGGCCAAACAGGAGGTTAAAGGCACTGACTCTCCAAGTGGGGAGAGTGTTAGTAAAGCGTCTTTAATGTTGCACCCGAGTACCGGGGGTGAAAACTGAGACACATTTGAACACGTTTCCCGATCACATGGTGGATCATACTCTGGGTTCCACATGCATGTTTTAGCTGAAGGAAGAATCCCTTAAACCTGGAGAGTTCAGACCCATGGAATGGGTACCATGCAATATGACTTCAAAGGGTCTGCATTTGCTCACCGAACCTCACCAATCCTATCACTGCTGCGTTTATGACACTGTACACACGCTTGATTCTCTTTCGGAGACATATAAATCCATAGGTTTTAAGATTCTTTCTAGTCATGTATATTCTTACGCGTTTAATATGGGGTGTAGAGTCCACTTCGTTGAGCAAGGAGTAGCTCTTGTGTATTAAATATTTGGGTTATGGAACGGTATCTGTTCTAATTTCAATCTCTGGTTTTATGCAGCACCCCAACTCACCTTTCGCCTTAAGCAAGCATAAGTTGGTTTTCTACATTTGAGACCCTGTTCTGTTTTGTAATTCAGTTCCTGTGTAGCCAAGTTTACATTCCTTGTAGTAGTGATATCTTATGATGTTTGTTTTTCCGTGTGACTTATTTCACTTAGAATCATCGTACCTGAATCCACTCATTATGCTGCTACGGGCCTGATGACATAGATTTCATTGCTGAGTGATATTGCATTGTACGTAAGTACCACAACTTCTTTATCCATTTTTCACTTTCTGTGATATTGAACTTGGACCATAAATGAGGTTCTTGTAAACAGAGCTGTCCCTAACTTTGGGGTGGCTGAGTCTTTTTGATTTTAATTTCCCTAAGCTATAGGACCATAAGTGGAAGTGCCCTAGGCTCTGTTGCTTTGTTTTTTAGATGTTTCAGGAAACACCATACACTTCTCCAGAGTGGCTGTTGGCAATTTACATCCCGCCCATCAGCATAACAAGGCTCCCAGTTCTCCATGGCCTGTCCTGCCTTTCTGGATTTTACACATTTTTCAGATGGCCCTTTTGACCGGGGAGCAGTGAGACTTCATTGTAGTGCAGATTTCCTTTGCAAGCTTGCTTGGTTGGCCAAAAAGGGCGTATGCGTTTTTTCCTGAATATATTAAGGAAAAAACGCATATGCCCTTTTTGGCCAAGTGCATCATTGTGGACGTTCTGCCTCTTTTCCTATGCTTTACATGCAATTCCAGTCTACCTCCTGAAATCGGTTTCCTGCAATTCTGCCCCGCTTTCAAGTCCTCTTGGCAGCCTTACTTCAATATATTTTTGGACGATAGCTATCATTTATAACTCTGCAGGTATGTGAATGACAGTGCCCCTGAGCTCCTTTCTTCAACTCGCTTTCTTGTGAGCTGGCCGCAACACCGCAGGATTGCTTCAGGCCCTAGTGTGGTTCCGGCATGGCACGCTGAGCCTTTGTTTAATTCCTCTTCCTGGTGGGAAATGAGAGTTAAATTTGCCCGTCCAGACACCTCCAGCTAGTCTCTCATTGGTTCTCCCTATTCCTGTTCATTTTCCGCAGAAATTGCAAACTGGGCCAAACAGGAGGTTAAAGGCACTGAGTCTCCAAGTGGGGAGAGTGTTAGTAAAGCGTCTGGAATGTTGCACCCGAGTACCAGGGGACGAAAACTGAGACACATTTGAACACGTTTCCCGATCACATGGTGGATCATACTCTGGGTTCCACATGCATGTTTTAGCTGAAGGAAGAATCCCTTAAACCTGGAGAGTTGAGACCCCTGCAATGGGTACCATGCAATATGACTTCAAAGGGTCTGCATTTGCTCACCGAACCTCACCAATCCTATCACTGCTGCATTTATGCCACTGTACACACGCTTGATTCTCTTTCTGAGACATATAAATCCATAGGTTTTAAGATTCTTACTAGTCAGGTATATTCTTAGGCGTTTAATATGGGGTGTAGAGTCCACTTCGTTGAGCAAGGAGTAGCTCTTGTCTATTACATATTTGGCTTATGGAACGGTATCTGTGCTAATTTCAATCTCTGGTTTTATGCAGCACCCCAACTCACCTTTCCCCTTAAGCAAGCATAAGTCGGTTTTCTACATTTGAGACCCTGTTCTGTTTTGTAATTCAGTTCCTGTGTAGCCAAGTTTACATTCCATGTGGTAGAGATATCTTATGATGTTTCTTTTTCTGTGTGACTTATTTCACTTAGAATCATCGTACCTGAATCCACTCATTATGCTGCCATGGGCCTGATGACATAGATTTCATTGCTGAGTGATATTGCATTGTACGTAAGTACCACAACTTCTTTATCCATTTTTCGCTTTCTGTGATATTGAACTTGGACCATAAATGAGGTTCTTGTAAACAGAGCTGTCCCTAACTTTGGGGTGGCTGAGTCTTTTTGATTTTAATTTCCCTAAGCTATAGGACCATAAGTGGAAGTGCCCTAGGCTCTGTTGCTTTGTTTTTTGATGTTTCAGGAAACACCATACACTTCTCCAGAGTGGCTGTTGGCAATTTACATCCCGCCCATGAGCATAACAAGGCTCCCAGTTCTCCATGGCCTGTCCTGCCTTTCTGGATTTTACACTTTTTTCAGATGGCCCTTTTGACCGGGGAGCAGTGAGACTTCATTGTAGTGCAGATTTCCTTTGCAAGCTTGCTTGGTTGGCCAAAAAGTGCGTATGCGTTTTTTCCTGAATATATTCAGGAAAAAACGCATAAGCCCTTTTTGGCCAAGTGCATCATTGTGGACGTTCTGCCTCTTTTCCTATGCTTTACATGCAATTCCAGTCTACCTCCTGAAATCGGATTCCTGCAATTCTGCCCCGCCTTCAAGTCCTCTTGGCAGCCTTACTTCAATATATTTTTGGATGATAGCTGTCATTTATAACTCTGCATGTCTGTGAATGACAGTGCCCCTCAGCTCCTTTCTTCAACTCGCGTTCTTGTGAGCTGGCCGCAACACCGTAGGATTGCTTCAGGCCCTAGTGTGGTTCCGGCACGGCACGCTGAGCCTTTGTTTAATTCCTCTTCCTGGTGGGTAATGAGAGTTAAATTTCCCCGTCCAGACACCTCCAGCTAGTCTCTCTTGGTTCTCCCTATTTCTGTTCATTTTCCGCAGAAATTGCAAACTGGGCCAAACAGGAGGTTAAAGGCACTGACTCTCCAAGTGGGGAGAGTGTTAGTAAAGCGTCTGGAATGTTGCACCCGAGTACCGGGGGTGAAAACTGAGACACATTTGAACACGTTTCCCGATCACATGGTGGATCATACTCTGGGTTCCACATGCATGTTTTAGCTGAAGGAAGAATCCCTTAAACCTGGAGAGTTGAGACCCATGGAATGGGTACCATGCAATATGACTTCAAAGGGTCTGCATTTGCTCACCGATCCTCACCAATCCTATCACTGCTGCATTTATGCCGCTGTAAACACGCTTGATTCTCTTGCAGAGACATATAAATCCATAGGTTTTAAGATTCTTACTAGTTAGTTATATTCTTAGGCGTTTAATATGTGGTGTTGAGTCCACTTCGTTGAGCAAGGAGAAGCTCTTGTCTATTACATATTTGGCTTATGGAACGGTATCTGTGCTAATTTCAATCTCTGGTTTTATGCAGCACCCCAACTCACCTTTCCCCTTAAGGAAGCATAAGTTGGTTTTCTACATTTGAGACCCTGTTCTGTTTTGTAATTCAGTTCCTGTGTAGCCAAGTTTACATTCTGTGTAGTAGTGATATCTTATGATGCTTCTTTTTCTGTGTGACTTATTTCACTTAGAATCATCGTACCTGAATCCACTCATTATGCTGCTACGGGCCTGATGACATAGATTTCATTGCTGAGTGATATTGCATTGTACGTAAGTACCACAACTTCTTTATCCATTTTTCACTTTCTGTGATATTGAACTTGTACCGTAAATGAGGTTCTTGTAAACTGAGCCGTCCCAAACTTTGGGGTGGCTGTGTCTTTTTGATTGTAATTTCCCTAAGCTATAGGACCATAAGTGGAAGTGCCCTAGGCTCTGTTGCTTTGTTTTTTAGATGTTTCAGGAAACACCATACACTTCTCCAGAGTGGCTGTTGGCAATTTACATCCCGCCCATCAGCATAACAAGGCTTCCAGTTCTCCATGGCCTGTCCTGCCTTTCTGGATTTTACACTTTTATCAGATGGCCCTTTTGACTGGGGGCCAGTGAGACTTCATTGTAGTGCAGATTTCCTTTGCAAGCTTGCTTGGTTGGCCAAAAAGGGCGTATGCGTTTTTTCTTGAATATATTCAGGAGAAAACGCATACGCCCCTTTTGGCCAAGTGCATCATTGTGGACGTTCTGCCTCTTTTCCTATGCTTTACATGCAATTCCAGTCTACCTCCTGAAATCGGTTTCCTGCAATTCTGCCCCGCTTTCAAGTCCTCTTGGCAGCCTTACTTCAATATATTTTTGGACGATAGCTGTCATTTATAACTCTGCAGGTTTGAAAATGACAGTGGCCCTGAGTTCCTTTCTTCAACTCACTTTCTTCTGAGCTGGCCGCAACACCGCAGGATTGCTTCAGGCCCTAGTGTGGTTCCGGCATGACACACTGAGTCTTTGGTTAATTCCTCTTCCTAGTGGGAAATGAGAGTTAAATTTGCCCGTCCAGACACCTCCAGCTAGTCTCTCATTGCTTCTCCCTATTCCTGTTCATTTTCCACAGAAATTGCAAAACTGGGCCAAACAGGAGGTTAAAGGCACTGACTCTCCAAGTGGGGAGAGTGTTAGTAAAGCGTCTGGAATGTTGCCCCCGAGTACCAGGGGACGAAAACTGAGACACATTTGAACACGTTTCCTGATCACACGGTGGATGATACTCTGGGTTCCACATGCATGTTTTAGCTGAAGGAAGAATCCCTTAAACCTGGAGAGTTGAGATCCATGGAATGGGTACCATGCAATATGACTTCAAACGGTCTGCATTTGCTCACCGAACCTCACCAATCCTATCACTACTGTGTTTATGCCGCTGTACACACGCTTGATTCTCTTTCGGAGACATATAAATCCATATGTTTTAAGATTCTTACTAGTCAGGTATATTCTTAGGCGTTTAATATGGGGTGTTGAGTCCACTTCGTCGAGCAAGGAGTAGCTCTTGTCTATTACATATTTGGCTTATGGAACGGTATCTGTGCTAATTTCAATCTCTGGTTTTATGCAGCACCCCAACTCACCTTTCCCCTTAAGCAAGCATAAGTTGGTTTTCTACATTTGAGACCCTGTTCTGTTTTGTAATTCAGTTCCTGTGTAGCCAAGTTTACATTCCGTGTAGTAGTGATATCTTATGAAGTTTCTTTTTCTGTGTGACTTATTTCACTTAGAATCATCGTACCTGAATCCACTCATTATGCTGTTACGGGCCTGATGACATAGATTTCATTGCTGAGTGATATTGCATTGTACGTAAGTACCACAACTTCTTTATCCATTTTTCGCTTTCTGCGATATTGAACTTGTACCGTAAACGAGGTTCTTGTATACAGAGCCGTCCCAAATTTGGGTTGGCTGTGTCTTTTTGATTTTAAGTTCCCTAAGCTATAGGACCATAAGTGGAAGTGCCCTAGGCTCTGTTGCTTTGTTTTGTAGATGTTTCAAGAAACACCATACACTTCTCTAGAGTGGCTGTTGGCAATTTACATCCCGCCCATGAGCATAACAAGGCTCCCAGTTCTCCATGGCCTGTCCTGCCTTTCTGGATTTTACAATTTTTTCAGATGGCCCTTTTGACCGGGGGGCAGTGAGACTTCATTTTAGTGCAGATTTCCTTTGTAAGCTTGCTTGGTTGACCAAAAAGGGCGTATGCGTTTTTTCCTGAATATATTCAGGAAAAAACGCATACGCACTTTTTGGCCAAGTGCATCATTGTGGACGTTCTGCCTCTTTTCCTATGCTTTACATGCAATTCCAGTCTACCTCCTGAAATCGGTTTCCTGCAATTCTGCCCCGCTTTCAAGTCCTCTTGGCAGCCTTACTTCAATATCTTTTTGGACGATAGCTGTCATTTATAACTCTGCAGGTTTGTGAATGACAGTGCCCCTGAGCTCCTTTCTTCAACTCGCTTTCTTGTGAGCTGGCCGCAACACCGCAGGATTGCTTCAGGCCCTACTGTGGTTCCGGCATGGCACGCTGAGCCTTTGGTTAATTCCTCTTCCTGGTGGGAAATGAGAGTTAAATTTGCCCGTCCAGACACCTCCAGCTAGTCTCTCATTGGTTCTCCCTATTCCTGTTCATTTTCCGCAGAAATTGCAAACTGGGCCAAACAGGAGGTTAAAGGCACTGACTCTCCAAGTGGGGAGAGTGTTAGTAAAGCGTCTAGAATGTTGTACCCGAGTACCAGGGGACGAAAACTGAGACACATTTGAACACGTTTCCCAATCACACGGTGGATCATACTCTGGGTTCCACATGCATGTTTTAGCTGAAGGAAGAATCCCTTAAACCTGGAGAGTTGAGACCCATGGAATGGGTACCATGCAATATGACTTCAAAGGGTCTGCATTTGCTCACCGAACCTTACCAATCCTATCACTGCTGCATTTATGCCGCTGTACACATTCTTGATTCTCTTTCGGAGACATATAAATCCATAGGTTTTAAGATTCTTACTAGTCAGGTATATTCTTAGACGTTTAATATGGGGTGTTGAGTCCACTTCGTTGAGCAAGGAGTAGCTCTTGTCTATGATATATTTGGCTTATGGAACGGTATCTGTGCTAATTTCAATCTCTGGTTTTATGCAGCCCCCCAACTCACGTTTCCCCTTAAGCAAGCATAAGTTGGTTTTCTACATTTGAGACCCTGTTCTGTTTTGTAATTCAGTTCCTGTGTAGCCAAGTTTACATTCCGTGTAGTAGTGATATCTTATGATGTTTCTTTTTCTGTGTGACTTATTTCACTTAGAATCATCGTACCTGAATCCACTCATTATGCTGCTACGGGCCTGATGACATAGATATCATTGCTGAGTGATATTGCATTGTACGTAAGTACCACAAGTTCTTTATCCATTTTTCGCTTTCTGTGATATTGAATTTGTACCGTAAACAAGGTTCTTGTAAACAGAGCCGTCCCAAACTTTGGGGTGGCTGTGTGTTTTAGATTTTAATTTCCCTAAGCTATAGGACCATAAGTGGAAGTGCCCTAGGCTCTGTTGCCTTGTTTTTTAGATGTTTCAGGAAACACCATACACTTCTCCAGAGTGGCTGTTGGCAATTTACATCCCGCCCATCAGCATAACAAGGCTCCCAGTTCTCCATGGCCTGTCCTGCCTTTCTGGATTTTACACTTTTCTCAGATGGCCCTTTTGACCGGGGGGCAGTGAGACTTCATTGTAGTGCAGATTTCCTTTGCAAGCTTGCTTGCTTGGCCAAAAAGGGCGTAGGCTTTTTTTCTTGAGGAAAAAACGCATATGCCCTTTTTGGCCAAGTGCATCATTGTGGACGTTCTGCCTCTTTTCCTATGCTTTACATGCAATTCCAGTCTACCTCCTGAAATCGGTTTCCTGCAATTCTGCCCCGCTTTCAAGTCCTCTTGGCAGCCTTACTTCAATATATTTTTGGACGATAGCTGTCATTTATAACTCTGCAGTTTTGTGAATTACAGTGCCCCTGAGCTCCTTTCTTCAACTTGTTTTCTTGTGAGCTGGCCGCAACAACGCAGCATCGCTTCAGGCCATAGTGTTGTTCCGGCATGGCACGCTGAGCCTTTGGTTAATTCCTCTTCCTTGTGGGAAATGAGAGTTAAATTTGCCCGTCCAGACACCTCCAGCTAGTCTCTCATTGGTTCTCCCTATTCCTGTTCATTTTCCGCAGAAATTGCAAACTGGGCCAAACAGGAGGTTAAAGGCACTGACTCTCCAAGTGGGGAGAGTGTTAGTAAAGCGTCTGGAATGTTGCACCCGAGTACCAGGGGACGAAAACTGACACATTTGAACACGTTTCCCGATCACACGGTGGATCATACTCTGGGTTCCACATGCATGTTTTAGCTGAAGGAAGAATTCCTTAAACCTGGAGAGTTGAGACCCATGGAATGGGTACCATGCAATATGACTTCAAAGGGTCTGCATTTGCTCACCGAACCTCATCAATCGTATCACTGCTGCGTTTATGCCGCTATACACACGCTTGATTCTCTTTCGGAGATATATAAATCCATAGGTTTTAAGATTCTTACTAGTCAGTTATATTCTTAGGCGTTTAATATGGGGTGTTGAGTCCACTTCGTTGAGCAAGGTGTAGCTCTTTTCTATTACATATTTGGCTTATGGAACGATATCTGTGCTAATTTCAATGTCTGGTTTTATGCAGCACCCCAACTCACCTTTCCCCTTAAGGAAGCATAAGATGGTTTTCTACATTTGAGACCCTGTTCTGTTTTGTAATTCAGTTCCTGTGTAGCCAAGTTTACATTCCGTGTAGTAGTTATATCTTATGATGTTTGTTTTTCTGTGTGACTTATTTCACTTAGAATCATCGTACCTGAATCCACTCATTATGCTGCTATGGGCCTGATGACATAGATTTCATTGCTGAGCGATATTGCATTGTAGGTAAGTACCACAACTTCTTTATCCATTTTTCACTTTCTGTGATATTGAACTTGTACCGTAAACGAGGTTCCTGTAAACAGAGCCTTCCCAAACTTTGGGGTGGCTGTGTCTTTTTGATTTTAATTTCCCTAAGCTATAGGACCATAAGTGGAAGTGCCCTAAGCTCTGTTGTTTTGTTTTTTAGATGTTTCAGGAAACACCATACACTTCTCCAGAGTGGCTGTTGGCAATTTACATCCCGCCCATCAGCATAACAAGGCTCCCAGTTCTCCATGGCCTGTCCTGCTTTGCTGGATTTTACACTTTTTTCAGATGGCCCTTTTGACCGGGGGGCAGTGAGACTTCATTGTAGTGCGGATTTCCTTTGCAAGCTTGCTTGGTTGGCCAAAAAGGGCGTATGCGTTTTTTCCTGAATATATTCAGGAAAAAACGCATACGCCCTTTTTGGCCAAGTGCATCATTGTGGACGTTCTGCCTCTTTTCCTATGCTTTATATGCAATTCCAGTCTACCTCCTGAAATCGGTTTCCTGCAATTCTGCCCCGCCTTCAAGTCCTCTTGGCAGCCTTACTTCAATATATTTTTGGATGATAGCTGTCATTTATAACTCTGCATGTCTGTGAATGACAGTGCCCCTGAGCTCCTTTCTTCAACTCGCGTTCTTGTGAGCTGGCCGCAACACCGTAGGATTGCTTCAGGCCCTAGTGTGGTTCCGGCACGGCACGCTGAGCCTTTGGTTAATTCCTCTTCCTGGTGGGTAATGAGAGTTAAATTTCCCCGTCCAGACACCTCCAGCTAGTCTCTCTTGGTTCTCCCTATTTCTGTTCATTTTCCGCAGAAATTGCAAACTGGGCCAAACAGGAGGTTAAAGGCACTGACTCTCCAAGTGGGGAGAGTGTTAGTAAAGCGTCTGGAATGTTTCACCCGAGTACCGGGGGTGAAAACTGAGACACATTTGAACACGTTTCCCGATCACATGGTGGATCATACTCTGGGTTCCACATGCATGTGTTAGCTGAAGGAAGAATCCCTTAAACCTGGAGAGTTGAGACCCATGGAATGGGTACCATGCAATATGACTTCAAGGGGTCTGCATTTGCTCACCGATCCTCACCAATCCTATCACTGCTGCATTTATGCCGCTGTAAACACGCTTGATTCGCTTGCAGAGACATATAAATCCATAGGTTTTAAGATTCTTACTAGTTAGTTATATTCTTAGGCGTTTAATATGTGGTGTTGAGTCCACTTCGTTGAGCAAGGAGAAGCTCTTGTCTATTACATATTTGGCTTATGGAACGGTGTCTGTGCTAATTTCAATCTCTGGTTTTATGCAGCACCCCAACTCACCTTTCCCCTTAAGGAAGCATAAGTTGGTTTTCTACATTTGAGACCCTGTTCTGTTTTGTAATTCAGTTCCTGTGTAGCCAAGTTTACATTCTGTGTAGTAGTGATATCTTATGATGCTTCTTTTTCTGTGTGACTTATTTCACTTAGAATCATCGTACCTGAATCCACTCATTATGCTGCTACGGGCCTGATGACATAGATTTCATTGCTGAGTGATATTGCATTGTACGTAAGTACCACAACTTCTTTATCCATTTTTCACTTTCTGTGATATTGAACTTGTACCGTAAATGAGGTTCTTGTAAACTGAGCTGTCCCAAACTTTGGGGTGGCTGTGTCTTTTTGATTGTAATTTCCCTAAGCTATAGGACCATAAGTGGAAGTGCCCTAGGCTCTGTTGCTTTGTTTTTTGGATGTTTCAGGAAACACCATACACTTCTCCAGAGTGGTTGTTGACAATTTACATCCCGCCCATCAGCATAACAAGGCTCCCAGTTCTCCATGGCCTGTCCTGCCTTTCTGGATTTTACACTTTTTTCAGATGGCCCTTTTGACCGGGGGGCAGTGAGACTTCATTTTCGTGCACATTTCCTTTGTAAGCTTGCTTGGTTGACCAAAAAGGGCGTATGCGTTTTTTCCTGAATATATTCAGGAAAAAACACATACGCCCTTTTTGGCCAAGTGCATCATTGTGGACGTTCTGCCTCTTTTCCTATGCTTTACATGCAATTCCAGTCTACCTCCTGAAATCGGTTTCCTGCCATTCTGCCCCGCTTTCAAGTCCTCTTGGCAGCCTTACTTCAATATATTTTTGGACGATAGCTGTCATTTATAACTCTGCAGGTTTGTGAATGACAGTGCCCCTGAGCTCCTTTCTTCAACTCGATTTCTTGTGAGCTGCCCGCAACACCGCAGGATTGCTTAAGGCCCTACTGTGGTTCCGGCATGGCACGCAGAGCCTTTGGTTAATTCCTCTTCCTGGTGGGAAATGAGAGTTAAATTTGCCCGTCCAGACACCTCCAGCTAGTCTCTCATTGGTTCTCCCTATTCCTGTTCATTTTCCGCAGAAATTGCAAACTGGGCCAAACAGGAGGTTAAAGGCACTGACTCTCCAAGTGGGGAGAGTGTTAGTAAAGCGTCTGGAATGTTGCACCCGAGTACCAGGGGACGAAAACTGAGACACATTTGAACACGTTTCCCGATCACACGGTGGATCATACTCTGGGTTCCACATGCATGTTTTAGCTGAAGGAAGAATCCCTTAAACCTGGAGAGTTGAGACCCATGGAATGGGTACCATGCAATATGACTTCAAAGGGTCTGCATTTGCTCACCGATCCTCACCAATCCTATCACTGCTGCATTTATGCCGCTGTACACACGCTTGATTCTCTTGCAGAGACATATAAATCCATAGGTTTTAAGATTCTTACTAGTCAGGTATATTCTTACGCGTTTAATATGGGGTGTTGGGTCCACTTCGTTGAGCACGGAGTAGCTCTTGTCTATTACATATTTGGCTTATGGAACGGTATCTGTGCTAATTTCAATCTCTGGTTTTATGCAGCCCCCCAACTCACCTTTCCCCTTAAGCAAGCATAAGTTGGTTTTCTACATTTGAGACCCTGTTCTGTTTTGTAATTCAGTTCCTGTGTAGCCAAGTTTACATTCCGTGTAGTAGTGATATCTTATGATGTTTCTTTTTTTGTGTGACTTATTTCACTTAGAATCATCGTACCTGAATCCACTCATTATGCTGCTATGGGCCTGATGACATAGATTTCATTGCTGAGTGATATTGCATTGTACGTAAGTACCACAACTTCTTTATCCATTTTTCGCTTTCTGTGATATTGAACTTGTACCGTAAACGAGGTTCTTGTAAACTGAGCCGTCCCAAACTTTGGGGTGGCTGTGTCTTTTTGATTTTAATTTCCCTAAGCTATAGGACCATAAGTGGAAGTGCCCTAGGCTCTGTTGCTTTGTTTTTTAGATGTTTCAGGAAACACCATACACTTCTCCAGAGTGGCTGTTGGCAATTTACATCCCGCCCATCAGCATAACAAGGCTCCCAGTTCTCCATGGCCTGTCCTGCCTTTCTGGATTTTACACTTTTTTCAGATGGCCCTTTTGACCGGGGGACAGTGAGACTTCATTTTCGTGCAGATTTCCTTTGTAAGCTTGCTTGATTGACCAAAAAGGGCGTATGCGTTTTTTCCTGAATATATTCAGGAAAAAACGCATACGCCCTTTTTGGCCAAGTGCATCATTGTGGACGTTCTGCCTCTTTTGCTATGCTTTATATGCAATTCCAGTCTACCTCCTGAAATCGGTTTCCTGCAATTCTGCCCCGCTTTCAAGTCCTCTTGGCAGCCTTACTTCAATATATTTTTGGACGATAGCTGTCATTTATAACTCTGCAGGTTTGTGAATGACAGTGCCCCTGAGCTCCTTTCTTCAACTCGATTTCTTGTGAGCTGCCCGCAACACCGCAGCATTGCTTCAGGCCCTAGTGTGGTTCCGGCATGACATGCTGAGCCTTTGGTTAATTCCTCTTCCTGGTGGGAAATGAGAGTTAAATTTGCCCGTCCAGACACCTCCAGCTAGTCTCTCATTGGTTCTCCCTATTCCTGTTCATTTTCCGCAGAAATTGCAAACTGGGCCAAACAGGAGGTTAAAGGCACTGACTCTCCAAGTGGGGAGAGTGTTAGTAAAGCGTCTGGAATGTTGTACCAGAGTACCAGGGGACGAAAACTGAGACACATTTGAACACGTTTCCCAATCACACGGTGGATCATACTCTGGGTTCCACATGCATGTGTTAGCTGAAGGAAGAATCCCTTAAACCTGGAGAGTTGAGACCCATGGAATGAGTACCATGCAATATGACTTCAAATGGTCTGCATTTGCTCACCTATCCTCACCAATCCTATCACTGCTGCGTTTATGCCGCTGTACAGATGCTTGATTCTCTTTCGGAGACATATAAATCCATAGGTTTTAAGATTCTTACTAGTCAGGTATATTCTTACGCGTTTAATATGGGGTGTTGGGTCCACTTCGTTGAGCAAGGAGTAGCTCTTGTCTATTACATATTTGGCTTATGGAAAGGTATCTGTGCTAATTTCAATCTCTGGTTTTATGCAGCCCCCCAACTCACCTTTCCCCTTAAGCAAGCATAAGTTGGTTTTCTACATTTGAGACCCTGTTCTGTTTTGTAATTCAGTTCCTGTGTAGCCAAGTTTACATTCCATGTAGTAGTGATATCTTATGATATTTCTTTTTTTGTGTGACTTATTTCACTTAGAATCATCGTACCTGAATCCACTCATTATGCTGCTACGGGCCTGATGACATAGATTTCATTGCTGAGTGATATTGCATTGTACGTAAGTACCACAACTTCTTTATCCATTTTTCGCTTTCTGTGATATTGAACTTGTACCGTAAACGAGGTTCTTGTAAACTGAGCCGTCCCAAACTTTGGGGTGGCTGTGTCTTTTTGATTTTAATTTCCCTAAGCTATAGGACCATAAGTGGAAGTGCCCTAGGCTCTGTTGCTTTGTTTTTTAGATGTTTCAGGAAACACCATACACTTGTCCAGAGTGGTTGTTGGCAATTTACATCCCGCCCATCAGCATAACAAGGCTCTCACTTCTCCATGGCCTGTCCTGCCTTTCTGGATTTTACACTTTTATCAGATGGCCCTTTTGACTGGGGGCCAGTGAGACTTCATTGTAGTGCAGATTTCCTTTGCAAGCTTGCTTGGTTGGCCAAAAAGTGCGTATGCGTTTTTTCCTGAATATATTCAGGAAAAAACGCATATGCCCCTTTTGGCCAAGTGCATCATTGTGGACGTTCTGCCTCTTTTCCTATGCTTTACATGCAATTCCAGTCTACCTCTTGAAATCGGTTTCCTGCAATTCTGCCCCACTTTCAAGTCCTCTTGGCAGCCTTACTTCAATATATTTTTGGACGATAGCTGTCATTAATAACTCTGCAGGTTTGTGAATGACAGTGCCCCTGAGCTCCTTTCTTCAACTCGCTTTCTTGTGAGCTGGCCGCAACACCGCAAGATTGCTTCAGGCCCTAGTGTGGTTCCGGCACGGCACGCTTAGCCTTTGGTTAATTCCTCTTCCTGGTGGGAAACGAGAGTTAACTTTGCACGTCCAGACACCTCCAGCTAGTTTCTCATTGGTTCTCCCTATTCCTGTTCATTTTCCGTAGAAATTGCAAACTGGGCCAAACAGGAGGTTAAAGGCACTGACTCTCCAAGTGGGGAGAGTGTTAGTAAAGCGTCTGGAATGTTGCACCCGAGTACCAGGACACGAAAACTGAGACACATTTGAACACGTTTCCTGATCACACGGTGGATCATACTCTGGGTTCCACATGCATGTTTTAGCTGAAGGAAGAATCCCTTAAACCTGGAGAGTTGAGACCCATGGAATGGGTACCATGCAATATGACTTCAAAGGGTCTGCATTTGCTCACCGAACCTCACCAATCCTATCACTGCTGCGTTTATGCCGCTGTACACACGCTTGATTCTCTTTCGGAGCATATAAATCCATAGGTTTTAAGATTCTTACTAGTCAGGTATATTCTTAGGAGTTTAATATGGGGTGTTGAGTCCACTTCGTTGAGCAAGGAGTAGCTCTTGTCTATTACATATTTGGCTTATGGAACGGTATCTGTGCTAATTTCAATCTCTGGTTTTATGCAGCCCCCCAACTCACCTTTCCCCTTAAGCAAGCATAAGTTGGTTTTCTACATTTGGGACCCTGTTCTGTTTTGTAATTCAGTTCCTGTGTAGCCAAGTTTACATTCCATGTAGTAGTGATATCTTATGATGTTTCTTTTTCTCTGTGACTTATTTCACTTAGAATCATCGTACCTGAATACACTCATTATGCTGCTACGGGCCTCATGACATAGACTTCATTGCTGAGTGATATTGCATTGTACGTAAGTACCACAACTTCTTTATCCATTTTTTGCTTTCTGCGATATTGAACTTGTACCGTAAACGAGGTTCTTGTAAACAGAGCCTTCCCAAACTTTGGGGTGGCTGTGTCTTTTTGATTTTAATTTCCCTAAGCTATAGGACCATAAGTGGAAGTGCCCTAGGCTCTGTTGCTTTGTTTTTTAGATGTTTCAGGAAACACCATACACTTCTCCAGAGTGGCTGTTGGCAATTTACATCCCGCCCATCAGCATAACAAGGCTCCCAATTCTCCATGGCCTGTCCTGCCTTTCTGGATTTTACACTTTTTTCAGATGGCCCTTTTGACCGGGGAGCAGTGAGACTTCATTTTCGTGCAGATTTCCTTTGTAAGCTTGCTTGGTTGACCAAAAAGGGCGTATGCGTTTTTTCCTGAATATATTCAGGAAAAAACGCATACGCCCTTTTTGGCCAAGTGCATCATTGTGGACGTTCTGCCTCTTTTCCTATGCTTTACATGCAATTCCAGTCTACCTCCTGAAATCGGTTTCCTGCCATTCTGCCCCGCTTTCAAGTCCTCTTGGCAGCCTTACTTCAATATATTTTTGGACGATAGCTGTCATTTATAACTCTGCAGGTTTGTGAATGACAGTGCCCCTGAGCTCCTTTCTTCAACTCGATTTCTTGTGAGCTGCCCGCAACACCGCAGGATTGCTTAAGGCCCTACTGTGGTTCCGGCATGGCACGCAGAGCCTTTGGTTAATTCCTCTTCCTGGTGGGAAATGAGAGTTAAATTTGCCCGTCCAGACACCTCCAGCTAGTCTCTCATTGGTTCTCCCTATTCCTGTTCATTTTCCGCAGAAATTGCAAACTGGGCCAAACAGGAGGTTAAAGGCACTGACTCTCCAAGTGGGGAGAGTGTTAGTAAAGCGTCTGGAATGTTGCACCCGAGTACCAGGGGACGAAAACTGAGACACATTTGAACACGTTTCCCGATCACACGGTGGATCATACTCTGGGTTCCACATGCATGTTTTAGCTGAAGGAAGAATCCCTTAAACCTGGAGAGTTGAGACCCATGGAATGGGTACCATGCAATATGACTTCAAAGGGTCTGCATTTGCTCACCGATCCTCACCAATCCTATCACTGCTGCATTTATGCCGCTGTACACACGCTTGATTCTCTTGCAGAGACATATAAATCCATAGGTTTTAAGATTCTTACTAGTCAGGTATATTCTTACGCGTTTAATATGGGGTGTTGGGTCCACTTCGTTGAGCACGGAGTAGCTCTTGTCTATTACATATTTGGCTTATGGAACGGTATCTGTGCTAATTTCAATCTCTGGTTTTATGCAGCCCCCCAACTCACCTTTCCCCTTAAGCAAGCATAAGTTGGTTTTCTACATTTGAGACCCTGTTCTGTTTTGTAATTCAGTTCCTGTGTAGCCAAGTTTACATTCCGTGTAGTAGTGATATCTTATGATGTTTCTTTTTTTGTGTGACTTATTTCACTTAGAATCATCGTACCTGAATCCACTCATTATGCTGCTATGGGCCTGATGACATAGATTTCATTGCTGAGTGATATTGCATTGTACGTAAGTACCACAACTTCTTTATCCATTTTTCGCTTTCTGTGATATTGAACTTGTACCGTAAATGAGGTTCTTGTAAACTGAGCCGTCCCAAACTTTGGGGTGGCTGTGTCTTTTTGATTTTAATTTCCCTAAGCTATAGGACCATAAGTGGAAGTGCCCTAGGCTCTGTTGCTTTGTTTTTTAGATGTTTCAGGAAACACCATACACTTCTCCAGAGTGGCTGTTGGCAATTTACATCCCGCCCATCAGCATAACAAGGCTCCCAGTTCTCCATGGCCTGTCCTGCCTTTCTGGATTTTACACTTTTTTCAGATGGCCCTTTTGACCGGGGGGCAGTGAGACTTCATTTTCGTGCAGATTTCCTTTGTAAGCTTGCTTGGTTGACCAAAAAGGGCGTATGCGTTTTTTCCTGAATATATTCAGGAAAAAACGCATACGCCCTTTTTGGCCAAGTGCATCATTGTGGACGTTCTGCCTCTTTTGCTATGCTTTATATGCAATTCCAGTCTACCTCCTGAAATCGGTTTCCTGCAATTCTGCCCCGCTTTCAAGTCCTCTTGGCAGCCTTACTTCAATATATTTTTGGACGATAGCTGTCATTTATAACTCTGCAGGTTTGTGAATGACAGTGCCCCTGAGCTCCTTTCTTCAACTCGATTTCTTGTGAGCTGCCCGCAACACCGCAGCATTGCTTCAGGCCCTAGTGTGGTTCCGGCATGACATGCTGAGCCTTTGGTTAATTCCTCTTCCTGGTGGGAAATGAGAGTTAAATTTGCCCGTCCAGACACCTCCAGCTAGTCTCTCATTGGTTCTCCCTATTCCTGTTCATTTTCCGCAGAAATTGCAAACTGGGCCAAACAGGAGGTTAAAGGCACTGACTCTCCAAGTGGGGAGAGTGTTAGTAAAGCGTCTGGAATGTTGTACCAGAGTACCAGGGGACGAAAACTGAGACACATTTGAACACGTTTCCCAATCACACGGTGGATCATACTCTGGGTTCCACATGCATGTGTTAGCTGAAGGAAGAATCCCTTAAACCTGGAGAGTTGAGACCCATGGAATGGGTACCATGCAATATGACTTCAAATGGTCTGCATTTGCTCACCTATCCTCACCAATCCTATCACTGCTGCGTTTATGCCGCTGTACAGATGCTTGATTCTCTTTCGGAGACATATAAATCCATAGGTTTTAAGATTCTTACTAGTCAGGTATATTCTTACGCGTTTAATATGGGGTGTTGGGTCCACTTCGTTGAGCAAGGAGTAGCTCTTGTCTATTACATATTTGGCTTATGGAAAGGTATCTGTGCTAATTTCAATCTCTGGTTTTATGCAGCCCCCCAACTCACCTTTCCCCTTAAGCAAGCATAAGTTGGTTTTCTACATTTGAGACCCTGTTCTGTTTTGTAATTCAGTTCCTGTGTAGCCAAGTTTACATTCCGTGTAGTAGTGATATCTTATGATATTTCTTTTTTTGTGTGACTTATTTCACTTAGAATCATCGTACCTGAATCCACTCATTATGCTGCTACGGGCCTGATGACATAGATTTCATTGCTGAGTGATATTGCATTGTACGTAAGTACCACAACTTCTTTATCCATTTTTCGCTTTCTGTGATATTGAACTTGTACTGTAAACGAGGTTCTTGTAAACTGAGCCGTCCCAAACTTTGGGGTGGCTGTGTCTTTTTGATTTTAATTTCCCTAAGCTATAGGACCATAAGTGGAAGTGCCCTAGGCTCTGTTGCTTTGTTTTTTAGATGTTTCAGGAAACACCATACACTTGTCCAGAGTGGTTGTTGGCAATTTACATCCCGCCCATCAGCATAACAAGGCTCTCACTTCTCCATGGCCTGTCCTGCCTTTCTGGATTTTACACTTTTATCAGATGGCCCTTTTGACTGGGGGCCAGTGAGACTTCATTGTAGTGCAGATTTCCTTTGCAAGCTTGCTTGGTTGGCCAAAAAGTGCGTATGCGTTTTTTCCTGAATATATTCAGGAAAAAACGCATATGCCCCTTTTGGCCAAGTGCATCATTGTGGACGTTCTGCCTCTTTTCCTATGCTTTACATGCAATTCCAGTCTACCTCTTGAAATCGGTTTCCTGCAATTCTGCCCCACTTTCAAGTCCTCTTGGCAGCCTTACTTCAATATATTTTTGGACGATAGCTGTCATTAATAACTCTGCAGGTTTGTGAATGACAGTGCCCCTGAGCTCCTTTCTTCAACTCGCTTTCTTGTGAGCTGGCCGCAACACCGCAAGATTGCTTCAGGCCCTAGTGTGGTTCCGGCACGGCACGCTTAGCCTTTGGTTAATTCCTCTTCCTGGTGGGAAACGAGAGTTAACTTTGCGCGTCCAGACACCTCCAGCTAGTTTCTCATTGGTTCTCCCTATTCCTGTTCATTTTCCGTAGAAATTGCAAACTGGGCCAAACAGGAGGTTAAAGGCACTGACTCTCCAAGTGGGGAGAGTGTTAGTAAAGCGTCTGGAATGTTGCACCCGAGTACCAGGACACGAAAACTGAGACACATTTGAACACGTTTCCTGATCACACGGTGGATCATACTCTGGGTTCCACATGCATGTTTTAGCTGAAGGAAGAATCCCTTAAACCTGGAGAGTTGAGACCCATGGAATGGGTACCATGCAATATGACTTCAAAGGGTCTGCATTTGCTCACCGAACCTCACCAATCCTATCACTGCTGCGTTTATGCCGCTGTACACACGCTTGATTCTCTTTCGGAGCATATAAATCCATAGGTTTTAAGATTCTTACTAGTCAGGTATATTCTTAGGAGTTTAATATGGGGTGTTGAGTCCACTTCGTTGAGCAAGGAGTAGCTCTTGTCTATTACATATTTGGCTTATGGAACGGTATCTGTGCTAATTTCAATCTCTGGTTTTATGCAGCCCCCCAACTCACCTTTCCCCTTAAGCAAGCATAAGTTGGTTTTCTACATTTGGGACCCTGTTCTGTTTTGTAATTCAGTTCCTGTGTAGCCAAGTTTACATTCCATGTAGTAGTGATATCTTATGATGTTTCTTTTTCTCTGTGACTTATTTCACTTAGAATCATCGTACCTGAATACACTCATTATGCTGCTACGGGCCTCATGACATAGACTTCATTGCTGAGTGATATTGCATTGTACGTAAGTACCACAACTTCTTTATCCATTTTTTGCTTTCTGCGATATTGAACTTGTACCGTAAACGAGGTTCTTGTAAACAGAGCCTTCCCAAACTTTGGGGTGGCTGTGTCTTTTTGATTTTAATTTCCCTAAGCTATAGGACCATAAGTGGAAGTGCCCTAGGCTCTGTTGCTTTGTTTTTTAGATGTTTCAGGAAACACCATACACTTCTCCAGAGTGGCTGTTGGCAATTTACATCCCGCCCATCAGCATAACAAGGCTCCCAATTCTCCATGGCCTGTCCTGCCTTTCTGGATTTTACAATTTTTTCAGATGGCCCTTTTGACCGGGGAGCAGTGAGACTTCATTTTCGTGCAGATTTCCTTTGTAAGCTTGCTTGGTTGACCAAAAAGGGCGTATGCGTTTTTTCCTGAATATATTCAGGAAAAAACGCATACGCCCTTTTTGGCCAAGTGCATCATTGTGGACGTTCTGCCTCTTTTCCTATGCTTTACATGCAATTCCAGTCTACCTCCTGAAATCGGTTTCCTGCAATTCTGCCCCGCTTTCAAGTCCTCTTGGCAGCCTTACTTCAATATATTTTTAGACGATAGCTGTCATTTATAACTCTGCAGGTTTGTGAATGACAGTGACCCTGAGCTCCTTTCTTCAACTCGCTTTCTTGTGAGCTGCCCGCAACACCGCAGGATTGCTTCAGGCCCTACTGTGGTTCCGGCATGGCACGCAGAGCCTTTTGTTAATTCCTCTTCCTGGTGGGAAATGAGAGTTAAATTTGCCCGTCCAGACACCTCCAGCTAGTCTCTCATTGGTTCTCCCTATTCCTGTTCATTTTCCGCAGAAATTGCAAACTGGGCCAAACAGGAGGTTAAAGGCACTGACTCTCCAAGTGGGGAGAGTGTTAGTAAAGCGTCTGGAATGTTGTACCAGAGTACCAGGGGACGAAAACTGAGACACATTTGAACACGTTTCCCAATCACATGGTGGATCATACTCTGGGTTCCACATGCATGTGTTAGCTGAAGGAAGAATCCCTTAAACCTGGAGAGTTGAGACCCATGGAATGGGTACCATGCAATATGACTTCAAATGGTCTGCATTTGCTCACCTATCCTCACCAATCCTATCACTGCTGCGTTTATGCCGCTGTACACATGCTTGATTCTCTTTCGGAGACATATAAATCCATAGGTTTTAAGATTCTTACTAGTCAGGTATATTCTTACGCGTTTAATATGGGGTGTTGGGTCCACTTCGTTGAGCAAGGAGTAGCTCTTGTCTATTACATATTTGGCTTATGGAACGGTATCTGTGCTAATTTCAATCTCTGGTTTTATGCAGCCCCCCAACTCACCTTTCCCCTTAAGCAAGCATAAGTTGGTTTTCTACATTTGAGACCCTGTTCTGTTTTGTAATTCAGTTCCTGTGTAGCCAAGTTTACATTCCGTGTAGTAGTGATATCTTATGATGTTTCTTTTTTTGTGTGACTTATTTCACTTAGAATCATCGTACCTGAATCCACTCATTATGCTGCTATGGGCCTGATGACATAGATTTCATTGCTGAGTGATATTGCATTGTACGTAAGTACCACAACTTCTTTATCCATTTTTCGCTTTCTGTGATATTGAACTTGTACCGTAAACGAGGTTCTTGTAAACTGAGCCGTCCCAAACTTTGGGGTGGCTGTGTCTTTTTGATTTTAATTTCCCTAAGCTATAGGACCATAAGTGGAAGTGCCCTAGGCTCTGTTGCTTTGTTTTTTAGATGTTTCAGGGAACACCATACACTTCTCCAGAGTGGCTGTTGGCAATTTACATCCCACCCATCAGCATAACAAGGCTCCCAGTTCTCCATGGCCTGTCCTGCCTTTCTGGATTTTACACTTTTTTCAGATGGCCCTTTTGACCGGGGGGCAGTGAGACTTCATTTTCGTGCAGATTTCCTTTGTAAGCTTGCTTGGTTGACCAAAAAGGGCGTATGCGTTTTTTCCTGAATATATTCAGGAAAAAACGCATACGCCCTTTTTGGCCAAGTGCATCATTGTGGACGTTCTGCCTCTTTTCCTATGCTTTACATGCAATTCCAGTCTACCTCCTGAAATCGGTTTCCTGCAATTCTGCCCCGCTTTCAAGTCCTCTTGGCAGCCTTACTTCAATATATTTTTGGACGATAGCTGTCATTTATAACTCTGCAGGTTTGTGAATGACAGTGCCCCTGAGCTCCTTTCTTCAACTCGATTTCTTGTGAGCTGCCCGCAACACCGCAGGATTGCTTCAGGCCCTACTGTGGTTCCGGCATGGCACGCAGAGCCTTTGGTTAATTCCTCTTCCTGGTGGGAAATGAGAGTTAAATTTGCCCGTCCAGACACCTCCAGCTAGTCTCTCATTGGTTCTCCCTATTCCTGTTCATTTTCCGCAGAAATTGCAAACTGGGCCAAACAAGAGGTTAAAGGCACTGACTCTCCAAGTGGGGAGAGTGTTAGTAAAGCGTCTGGAATGTTGTACCAGAGTACCAGGGGACGAAAACTGAGACACATTTGAACACGTTTCCCAATCACACGGTGGATCATACTCTGGGTTCCACATGCATGTGTTAGCTGAAGGAAGAATCCCTTAAACCTGGAGAGTTGAGACCCATGGAATGGGTACCATGCAATATGACTTCAAATGGTCTGCATTTGCTCACCTATCCTCACCAATCCTATCACTGCTGCGTTTATGCCACTGTACACATGCTTGATTCTCTTTCGGAGACATATAAATCCATAGGTTTTAAGATTCTTACTAGTCAGGTATATTCTTACGCGTTTAATATGGGGTGTTGGGTCCACTTCGTTGAGCAAGGAGTAGCTCTTGTCTATTACATATTTGGCTTATGGAACGGTATCTGTGCTTATTTCAATCTCTGGTTTTATGCAGCACACCAACTCACATTTCCCCTTAAGCAAGCATAAGTTGGTTTTCTACATTTGAGACCCTGTTCTGTTTTGTAATTCAGTTCCTGTGTAGCCAAGTTTACATTCCGTGTAGTAGTGATATCTGATGATGTTTCTTTTTTTGTGTGACTTATTTCACTTAGAATCATAGTACCTGAATCCACTCATTATGCTGCTACGGGCCTGATGACATAGATTACATTGCTGAGTGATATTGCATTGTACGTAAGTACCACAACTTCTTTATCCATTTTTCGCTTTCTGCGATATTAAACTTGTACCGTAAACGAGGTTCTTGTAAACAGAGCTGTCCCAAACTTTGGGGTGGCTGTGTCTTTTTGATTTTAATTTCCCTAAGCTATAGGACCATAAGTGGAAGTGCCCTAGGCTCTGATGCTTTGTTTTTTAGATGTTTCAGGAAACACCATACACTTCTCCAGAGTGGCTGTTGGCAATTTACATCCCGCCCATCAGCATAACAAGGCTCCCAGTTCTCCATGGCTTGTCCTGCCTTTCTGGATTTTACACTTTTTTCAGATGGCCCTTTTGACCGGGGGGCAGTGAGACTTCATTGTAGTGCAGATTTCCTTTGCAAGCTTGCTTGGTTGGCCAAAAAGTGCGTATGCGTTTTTTCCTCAATATATTCAGGAAAAAACGCATACGCCCTTTTTGGCCAAATGCATCATTGTGGACGTTCTGCCTCTTTTCCTGTGGTTTACATGCAAATCCAGTCTACCTCCTGAAATCAGTTTCCTGCAATTCTGCCCCGCTTTCAAGTCCTCTTGGCAGCCTTACTTCAATATATTTTTGGACGATAGCTGTCATTTTTAACTCTGCAGGTTTGTGAATGACAGTGCCCCTGAGCTCCTTTCTTCAACTCGCTTTCTTGTGAGCTGGCCGCAACACCGCAGGATTGCTTCAGGCTCCAGTATGGTTCCGGCATGGCACGCTGAGCCTTTGGTTAATTCCTCTTCCTGGTGGGAAATGAGAGTTAAATTTGCCCTTCCAGACACCTCCAGCTAGTCTCTTATTGGTTCTCCCTATTCCTGTTCATTTTCCGCAGAAATTGCAAACTGGGCCAAACAGGAGGTTAAAGGCACTGACTCTCCAAGTGGGGAGAGTGTTAGTAAAGCGTCTGGAATGTTGCATCCGAGTACCAGGGGACGAAAACTGAGACACCTTTGAACACGTTTCCCAATCACATGGTGTATCATACTCTGGGTTCCTCATGCATGTTTTAGCTGAAGGAAGAATCCCTTAAACCTGGAGAGTTGAGACCCATGCAAAGGGTACCATGAAATATGACTTCAAAGGGTCTGCATTTGCTCACCGATCCTCACCAATCCTATCACTGCTGCGTTTATGCCGCTGTACACACTCTTGATTCTCTTTCGGAGACATATAAATCCATAGGTTTTAAGATTCTTACTAGTCAGGTATATTCTTAGGCGTTTAATATGGGGTGTTGAGTCCACTTCGTTGAGCAAGGTGTAGCTCTTTTCTATTACATATTTGGCTTATGGAACGGTATCTGTGCTAATTTCAATCTCTGGTTTTATGCAGCACCCCAACTCACCTTTCCCCTTAAGCAAGCATAAGTTGGTTTTCTACATTTGAGACCCCGTTCTGTTTTGTAATTCAGTTCCTGTGTAGCCAAGTTTACATTCCGTGTAGTAGTGATATCTTATGATGTTTCTTTTTCTCTGTGACTTATTTCACTTAGAATCATCGTACCTGAATCCACTCATTATGCTGCTACGGGCCTGATGACATAGATTTCATTGCTGAGTGATATTGCATTGTAGGTAAGTACCACAACTTCTTTATCCATTTTTCGCTTTCTGCGATATTGAACTTGTACCGTAAACGAGGTTCTTGTAAACAGAACCGTCCCAAACTTTGGGGTGGCTGTGTCTTTTTGATTTTAATTTCCCTAAGCTATAGGACCATAAGTGGAAGTGCCCTAGGCTCTGTTGCTTTGTTTTTTGGATGTTTCAGGAAACACCATACACTTCTCCAGAGTGGTTGTTGGCAATTTACATCCCGCCCATCAGCATAACAAGGCTCCCAGTTCTCCATGGCCTGTCCTGCCTTTCTGGATTTTACACTTTTTTCAGATGGCCCTTTTGACCGGGGGGCAGTGAGACTTCATTGTAGTGCAGATTTCCTTTGCAAGCTTGCTTGGTTGGCCAAAAAGGGCGTATGCGTTTTTTCCTGAATATATTCAGGAAAAAACGCATACGCCCTTTTTGGCCAAGTGCATCATTGTGGACGTTCTGCCTCTTTTCCTATGCTTAACATGCAATTCCAGTCTACCTCCTGAAATTGGTTTCCTGCAATTCTGCCCCGCTTTCAAGTCCTCTTGGCAGCCTTACTTCAATATATTTTTTGACGATAGCTGTCATTTATAACTCTGCAAGTTTTTGAATGACAGTGCCCCTGAGCTCCTTTCTTCAACTCGCTTTCTTGTGAGCTGGCCGCAACACCGCAGGATTTCTTAAGGCACCAGTGTGGTTACGGCATGGCACGCTGAGCCTTTGGTTAATTCCTCTTCCTGGTGGGAAATGAGAGTTAAATTTGCCCGTCCAGACACCTCCAGCTAGTCTCTTATTGGTTCTCCCTATTCCTGTTTATTTTCCGCAGAAATTGCAATCTGGGCCAAACAGGAGGTTAAAGGCACTGACTCTCCAAGTGGGGAGAGTGTTAGTAAAGCGTCTGGAATGTTGCATCCGAGTACCAGGGGACGAAAACTGAGACACCTTTGAACACGTTTCCCAATCACATGGTGTATCATACTCTGGGTTCCACATGCATGTTTTAGCTGAAGGAAGAATCCCTTAAACCTGGAGAGTTGAGACCCATGCAAAGGGTACCATGAAATATGACTTCAAAGGGTCTGCATTTGCTCACCGATCCTCACCAATCCTATCACTGCTGCGTTTATGCCGCTGTACACACTCTTGATTCTCTTTCGGAGACATATAAATCCATAGGTTTTAAGATTCTTACTAGTCAGGTATATTCGTAGGCGTTTAATATGGGGTGTTGAGTCCACTTCATTGAGCAAGGGGTAGCTCTTGTCTATTACATTTTTGGCTTATTGAACTGTATCTGTGCTTATTTCAATCTCTGGTTTTATGCAGCACCCCAACTCACATTTCCCCTTAAGCAAACATAAGTTGGTTTTCTACATTTGAGACCCTGTTCTGTTTTGTAATTCAGATCCTGTGTAGCCAAGTTTACATTCCGTGTAGTAGTGATATCTTATGATGTTTCTTTTTCTGTGTGACTTATTTCACTTAGAATCATCGTACCTGAATCCACTCATTATTCTTCTACGGGCCTGATGACATAGATTTCATTGCTGAGTGATATTGCATTGTACGTAAGTACCACAACTTCTTTATCCATTTTTCTCTTTCTGCGATATTAAACTTGTACCGTAAACAAGGTTCTTGTAAACAGAGCTGTCCCAAACTTTGGGGTGGCTGTGTCTTTTTGATTTTAATTTCCCTAAGCTATAGGACCATAAGTGGAAGTGCCCTAGGCTCTGTTGCTTTGTTTTTTAGATGTTTCAGGAAACACCATACACTTCTCCAGAGTGGCTGTTGGCAATTTACATCCCGCCCATGAGCATAACAAGGCTCCCAGTTCTCCATGGCCTGTCCTGCCTTTCTGGATTTTACACTTTTTTCAGATGGCCCTTTTGACCGGGGGGCAGTGAGACTTCATTTTAGTGCAGATTTACTTTGTAAGCTTGCTTGGTTGACCAAAAAGGGCGTATGCGTTTTTTCCTGAATATATTCAGGAAAAAACGCATACGCCCTTTTTGGCCAAGAGCATCATTGTGGACGTTCTGCCTCTTTTCCTATGCTTTACATGCAATTCCAGTCTACCTCCTGAAATCGGTTTCCTGCAATTCTGCCCCGCTTTCAAGTCCTCTTGGCAGCCTTACTTCAATATATTTTTGGACGATAGCTGTCATTTATAACTCTGCAGGTTTGTGAATGACAGTGCCCCTGAGCTCCTTTCTTCAACTCGCTTTCTTGTGAGCTGGCCGCAACACCGCAGGATTGCTTCAGGCCCTAGTGTGGTTCTGGCATGGCACATTGAGCCTTTGGTTAATTCCTCTTCCTGGTGGGAAATGAGAGTTAAATTTGCCCATCCAGACACCTCCAGCTAGTCTCTCATTGGTTCCCTCTATTCCTGTTCATTTTCCACAGAAATTGCAAACTGTGCCAAACAGGAGGTTAAAGGCACTGACTCTCCAAGAGGGGAGAGTGTTAGTAAAGCGTCTGGAATGTTGCACCCGAGTACCAGGGGACGAAAACTGGCACATTTGAACACGTTTTCTGATCACACGGTGGATGATACTCTGGGTTCCACATGCATGTTTTAGCTGAAGGAAGAATCCCTTAAACCTGGAGAGTTGAGATCCATGGAATGGGTACCATGCAATATGACTTCAAAGGGTCTGCATTTGCTCACCGAACCTCACCAATCCTATCACTGCTGCATTTATGCCGCTGTACACACGCTTGATTCTCTTTCGGAGCATATAAATCCATAGGTTTTAAGATTCTTACTAGTCAGATATATTCTTAGGAGTTTAATATGGGGTGTTGAGTCCACTTCGTTGAGCAAGGAGTAGCTCTTGTCTATTACATATTTGGCTTATGGAACGGTATCTGTGCTAATTTCAATCTCTGGTTTTATGCAGCACCCCAACTCACCTTTCCCTTTAAGGAAGCATAAGTTGGTTTTCTACATTTGAGACCCTGTTCTGTTTTGTAATTCAGTTCCTGTGTAGCCAAGTTTACATTCCGTGTAGTAGTGATATCTTATGATGTTTCTTTTTCTCTGTGACTTATTTCACTTAGAATCATCGTACCTGAATCCACTCATTATGCTGCTACGGGCCTGATGACATAGATTTCATTGCTGAGTGATATTGCATTGTACGTAAGTACCACAACTTCTTTATCCATTTTTCGCTTTCTGCGTTATTGAACTTGTACCGTAAACGAGGTTCTTGTAAACTGAACCGTCCCAAATTTGGGGTGGCTGTGTCTTTTTGATTTTAATTTCCCTAAGCTATAGGACCATAAGTGGAAGTGCCCTAAGCTCTGTTGCTTTGTTTTTTAGATGTTTCAGGAAACACCATACACTTCTCCAGAGTGCCTGTTGGCAATTTACATCCCGCCCATCAGCATAACAAGGCTCCCAGTTCTCCATGGCCTGTCCTGCCTTTCTGGATTTTACACTTTTTTCAGATGGCCCATTTGACCGGGGCGCATTGAGACCTTATTGTAGTGCAGATTTCCTTTTCAAGCATGATTGGTTGGCCAAAAAGGGCATATGCATGTTTTCCTGAATATATTCAGGAAAAAACGCGTATGCCGTTTTTGGCCAAGTCCATCATTGTGGACGTTCTGCCTCTTTTCCTATGCTTTACATGCAATTCCAGTCTACCTCCTGAAATCGGTTTCCTGCAATTCTGCCCCGCTTTCAAGTCCTCTTGGCAGCCTTACTTCAATATATTTTTGGACGATAGCTGTCAGTTATAACTGTGCAGGTTTGTGAATGACAGTGCCCCTGAGCTCCTTTCCTCAACTCGCTTTCTTGTGAGCTGGCCACAACACCGCAGGATTGCTTCAGGCCCTAGTGTTGTTCCGGCACAGCACGCTGAGCCTTTGGTTAATTCCTCTTCCTGGTGGGTAATGAGAGTTAAATTTGCCCGTCTAGACACCTCAAGCTAGTCTCTCTTGTTTCTCCCTATTCCTGTTCATTTTCTGCAGAAATTGCAAACTGGGCCAAACAGGAGGTTAAAGGCACTGACTCTCCAACTGGGGAGAGTGTTAGTAAAGCGTCTGGAATGTTGCACCCGAGTACCGGGGGACGAATACTGAGACATATTTGAACACGTTTCCCGATCACACGGTGGATCATACTCTGGGTTCCACATGCATGTTTTAGCTGAAGGAAGAATCCCTTCAACCTGGAGAGTTGAGACCCATGGAATGGGTACCATGCAATATGACTTCAAAGGGTCTGCATTTGCTCAACGATCCTCACCAATCCTATCACTGCTGCGTTTATGCCACTGTACACACGCTTGATTCTCTTTCGGAGACATATAAATCCATAGGTTTTAAGATTCTTACTAGTCAGGTATATTCTTAGGCGTTTAATATGGGGTGTTGTGTCCACTTCGTTGAGCAATGAGTAGCTCTTGTCTATTACATATTTGGCTTATGGAACGGTATCTGTTCTAATTTCAATCTCTGGTTTTATGCAGCACCCCAACTCACCTTTCCCCTTAAGCAAGCATAAGTCGGTTTTCTACATTTGAGACCCTGTTCTGTTTTGTAATTCAGTTCCTGTGTAGCCAAGTTTACATTCCGTGTAGTACAGATATCTTATGATGTTTCTTTTTCTGTGTGACTTATTTCACTTAGAATCATCGTACCTGAATCCACTCATTATGCAGCAACGGGCCTGATGACATAGATTTCATTGCAGAGTGATATTGCATTGTACGTAAGTACCACAACTTCTTTATCCATTTTTCGCTTTCTGTGATATTGAACTTGTACCGTAAACGAGGTTCTTGTAAACAGAGCTGTCCCAAACTTTGGGGTGGCTGTGTCTTTTTGATTTTAATTTCCCTAAGCTATAGGACCATAAGTGGAAGTGCCCTAGCCTCTGTTGCTTTGTTTTTTGGATGTTTCTGGAAACACCATACACTTCTCCAGAGTGGTTGTTGGCAATTTACATCCCGCCCATGAACATAACAAGGCTCCCAGTTCTCCATGGCCTGTCCTGCCTTTCTGGATTTTACACTTTTTTCAGATGGCCCATTTGACCGGGGGGCAGTGAGACATCATTGTAGTGCAGATTTCCTTTGCAAGTTGCTTGATTGGCCAAAAAGGGCGTATGCGTTTTTTCCTGAATATATTCAGGAAAAAATGCATACGCCCTTTTTGGCCAAGTGCATCATTGTGGACGTTCTGCCTCTTTTCCTATGCTTTACATGCAATTCCAGTCTACCTCCTGAAATCGGTTTCCTGCAATTCTGCCCCTCTTTCAAGCACTCTTGGCAGCCTTTCTTCAATATATTTTTGGACGATAGCTGTCATTTATAACTCTGCAGGTTTGTGAATGACAGTGCCCCTGAGCTCCTTTCTTCAACTCGCTTTCTTGTGAGCTGGCCACAACACCACTGCATTGCTTCAGGCCCTAGTGTGGTTCTGGCATGACACGCTGAGCCTTTGGTTAATTCCTCTTCCTGGTGGGAAATGAGAGTTAAATTTGCCCGTCCAGACACCTCCAGCTAGTCTCTCATTGGTTCTCCCTATTGCTGTTCATTTTCCGCAGAAATTGCAAACTGGGCCAATCAGGAGGTTAAAGGCACTGAGTCTCCAAGTGGAGAGAGTGTTAGTAAAGCGTCTGGAATGTTGCACCCGAGTACCAGGGGACGAAACCTGAGTCACATTTGAACACGTTTCCCGATCACACGGTGGATCATACTCTGGGTTCCACATGCATGTTTTAGCTGAAGGAAGAATCCCTTAAACCTGGAGAGTTGAGACCCATGGAATGGGTACCATGCAATATGACTTCAAAGGGTCTGCATTTGCTCACCGATCCTCACCAATCCTATCACTGCTGCGTTTATGCCGCTGTACACACACTTGATTCTCTTTCGGAGACATATAAATCCATAGGTTTTAAGATTCTTACTAGTCAGGTATATTCTTAGGCGTTTAATATGGGGTGTTGAGTCCACTTCCTTGAGCAAGGAGTAGCTCTTGTCTATTACATATTTGGCTTATGGAACGGTATCTGTGCTAATTTCAATCTCTGGTTTTATGCAGCACCCCAACTCACCTTTCCCTTTAAGGAAGCATAAGTTGGTTTTCTACATTTGAGACCCTGTTCTGTTTTGTAATTCAGTTCCTGTGTAGCCAAGTTTACATTCCGTGTAGTAGTGATATCTTATGATGTTTCTTTTTCTGTGTGACTTATTTCACTTAGAATCATCGTACCTGAATCCACTCATTATGCTGCTACGGGCCTGATGACATAGATTTCATTGCTGAGTGATATTGCATTGTACGTAAGTACCACAACTTCTTTATCCATTTTTCGCTTTCTGTGATATTGAACTTGTACCGTAAACGAGGTTCTTGTAAACAGAGCCTTCCCAAACTTTGTGGTGGCTGTGTCTTTTTGATTTTAATTTCCCTAAGCTATAGGACCATAAGTGGAAGAGCCCTAGGCTCTGTTGCTTTGTTTTGTAGATGTTTCAGGAAAAACCATACACTTCTCCAGAGTGCCTGTTGGCAAGTTACATCCCATCCATCAGCATAACAAGGCCTCCAGTTCTCCATTGCCTGTCCTACCTTTCTGGATTTTATACTTTTTTCAGATGGCCCTTTTGACCGGGGGGCAGTGAGACTTCATTGTAGTGCAGATTTCCTTTGCAAGCTTGCTTGGTTGGCCAAAAAGGGCGTATGCGTTTTTTCCTGAATATATTCAGGAAAAAACGCATACGCCCCTTTTGGCCAAGTGCATCATTGTGGACGTTCTGCCTCTTTTCCTATGCTTTACATGCAATTCCAGTCTACCTCCTGAAATCGGTTTCCTGCAATTCTGCCCCGCTTTCAAGTCCTCTTGGCAGCCTTACTTCAATATATTTTTGGACGATAGCTGTCATTTATAACTCTGCAGGTTTGTGAATGACAGTGCCCCTGAGCTCCTTTCTTCAACTCGCTTTCTTGTGAGCTGGCCGCAACACCGCAGGATTGCTTCAGGCCCTAGTGTGGTTCCGGAACGGCACGCTTAGCCTTTGGTTAATTCCTCTTTCTGGTGGGAAACGAGAGTTAACTTTGCGTGTCCAGACACCTCCAGCTAGTTGCTCATTGGTTCTCCCTATTCCTGTTCATTTTCCGTAGAAATTGCAAACTGGGCCAAACAGGAGGTTAAAGGCGCTGACTCTCCAAGTGGGGAGAGTGTTAGTAAAGCGTCTGGAATGTTGCACCCGAGAACCGTGGGACGAAAACTGAGACACATTTGAACACGTTTCCGATCACACAGTGGATCATACTCTGGGTTCCACATGCATGTTTTAGCTGAAGGAAGAATCCCTTAAACCTGGAGAGTTGAGATCCATGGAATGGGTACCATGCAATATGACTTCAAAGGGTCTGCATTTGCTCACCGAACCTCAGCAATCCTATCACTGCTGCGTTTATGCCGCTGTATACACGCTTGATTCTCTTTCGGAGACATATAAATCCATAGGTTTTAAGATTCTTACTAGTCAGGTATATTCTTAGGCGTTTAATATGGGGTGTTGAGTCCACTTTGTTGAGCAAGGAGTAGCTCTTGTCTATTACATATTTGGCTTATGGAACGGTATCTGTGCTAATTTCAATCTCTGGTTTTATGTAGCACCCCAACTCACCTTTCCCCTTAAGCAAGCATAACTTGGTTTTCTACATTTGAGACCCTGTACTGTTTTGTAATTCAGTTCCTGTGTAGCCAAGTTTACATTCCGTGTAGTAGTGATATCTTATGATGTTTCTTTTCCTGTGTGACTTATTTCACTTAGAATCATCGTACCTGAATCCACTCATTATGCTGCTACAGGCAGATGACATAGATTTCATTGCTGAGTGATATTGCATTGTACGTAAGTACCACAACTTCTTTATCCATTTTTCACTTTCTGCGATATTGAACTTGTACCGTAAACGAGGTTCTTGTAAACAGAGCCGTCCCAAACTTTGGGGTGGCTGTGTCTTTTTGATTTTAATTTCCCTAAGCTATAGGACCATAAGTGGAAGTGCCCTAGGCTCTGTTGCTTTGTTTTGTAGATGTTTCAGGAAACACCATACACTTCTCCAGAGTGGCTGTTGGCAATTTACATCCCGCCCATGAGCATAACAAGGCTCCCAGTTCTCCATGGCCTGTCCTGCCTTTCTGGATTTTACACTTTTTTCAGATGGCCCATTTGACCGGGGCGCAGTGAGACCTTATTGTAGTGCAGATTTCCTTTTCAAGCTTGATTGGTTGGCCAAAAAGGGCATATGCATGTTTTCCTGAATACATACAGGAAAAAACGCGTATGCCCTTTTTGGCCAAGTCCATCATTGTGGACGTTCTGCCTCTTTTCCTATGCTTTACATGCAATTCCAGTCTACCTCCTGAAATCGGTTTCCTGCAATTCTGCCCCGCTTTCAAGTCCTCTTGGCAGCCTTACTTCAATATATTTTTGGATGATAGCTGTCATTTATAACTCTGCAGGTTTGTGAATGACAGTGCGCCTGAGCTCCTTTCTTCAACTCGCTTTCTTGTGAGCTGGTCACAACACCGCAGGATTGCTTCAGGCCCTAGTGTTGTTCCGGCACAGCACGCTGAGCCTTTGGTTAATTCCTCTTCCTGGTGGGTAATGAGAGTTAAATTTGCCCGTCCAGACACCTGAAGCAAGTCTCTCTTGTTTCTCCCTATTCCTGTTCATTTTCTGCAGAAATTGCAAACTGGGCCAAACAGGAGGTTAAAGGCACTGACTCTCCAAGTGGGGAGAGTGTTAGTAAAGCGTCTGGAATGTTGCACCCGAGTACCGGGGGACGAATACTGAGACACATTTGAACACGTTTCCCGATCACACGGTGGATCATACTCTGGGTTCCACATGCATGTTTTAGCTGAAGGAAGAATCCCTTAAACCTGGAGAGTTGAGACCCATGGAATGGGTACCATGCAATATGACTTCAAGGGGTCTGCATTTGCTCACCGCTCCTCACCAATCCTATCAATGCTGCGTTTATGTCACTGTACACACACTTGATTCTCTTTCGGAGACATATAAATCCATAGGTTTTAAGATTCTTACTAATCAGGTATATTTTTACGCATTTAATATGGGGTGTTGAGTCCACTTCGTTGAGCAAGGAGTAGCTCTTGTCTATTACATATTTGGCTTATGGAACGGTATCTGTGCTAATTTCAATCTCTGGTTTTATGCAGCACCCCAACTCACCTTTCCCCTTAAGCAAGCATACGTTGGTTTTCTACATTTGAGACCCCGTTCTGTTTTGTAATTCAGTTCCTGTGTAGCCAAGTTTACATTCCGTGTAGTAGTGATATCTTATGATGTTTGTTTTTCTGTGTGACTTATTTCACTTAGAATCATCGTACCTGAATCCACTCATTATGCTGCTATGGGCCTGATGACATAGATTTCATTGCTGAGTGATATTGCATTGTACGTAAGTACCACAACTTCTTTATCCATTTTTGGCTTTCTGCGATATTGAACTTGTACCGTAAACGAGGTTCTTGTAAACAGAACCGTCCCAAACTTTGGGGTGGCTGTGTCTTTTTGATTTTAATTTCCCTAAGCTATAGGACCATAAGTGGAAGTGCCCTAGGCTCTGTTGCTTTGTTTTTTGGATGTTTCAGGAAACACCATACACTTCTCCAGAGTGGCTGTTGGCAATTTACATCCCGCCCATGAGCATAACAAGGCTCCCAGTTCTCCATGGCCTGTCCTGCCTTTCTGGATTTTACACTTTTTTCAGATGGCCCTTTTGACCGGGGGGCAGTGAGACTTCATTGTAGTGCAGATTTCCTTTGCAAGCTTGCTTGCTTGGCCAAAAAGGGCGTATGCGTTTTTTCCTGAATATATTCAGGAAAAAACGCATACGCCCTTTTTGGCCAAGTGCATCATTGTGGACGTTCTGCCTCTTTTCCTATGCTTTACATGCAATTCCAGTCTACCTCCTGAAATCGGTTTCCTGCAATTCTGCCCCGCTTTCAAGTCCTCTTGGCAGCCTTACTTCAATATATTTTTGGACGATAGGTGTCATTTATAACTCTGCAGTTTTGAAAATGACAGTGGCCCTGACCTCCTTTCTTCAACTCGCTTTCTTGTGAGCTGGCCGCAACACCGCAGGATTGCTTCAGGCCCTAGTGTGGTTCCGGCATGACACACTGAGTCTTTGGTTAATTCCTCTTCCTGGTGGGAAATGAGAGTTAAATTTGCCCATCCAGACACCTCCAGCTAGTCTCCCATTGGTTCTCCTTATTCCTGTTTGTCTTACACAGAAATTGCAAACTGGGCCAAACAGGAGGTTAAAGGCACTGACTCTCCAAGTGGGGAGAGTGTTAGTAAAGCGTCTGGAATGTTGCACCTGAGTACCGGGGTACGAAAACTGACTCACATTTGAACACGTTTCCCGATCACACGGTGGATCATACTCTGGGTTCCACATGCATGTTTTAGCTGAAGGAAGAATCCCTTAAACCTGGAGAGTTGAGACCCATGGAATGGGTACCATGCAATATGACTTCAAAGGGTCTGCATTTGCTCACCGATCCTCACCAATCCTATCACTGCTGCGTTTATGCCACTGTACACACACTTGATTCTCTTTCGGAGACATATAAATCCATAGGTTTTAAGATTCTTACTAGTCAGGTATATTCTTAGGCGTTTAGTATGGGGTGTTGAGTCCACTTCGTTGAGCAAGGTGTAGCTCTTGTCTATTATATATTTGTCTTATTGAACGGTATCTGTGCTAATTTCAATCTCTGGTTTTATGCAGCACCCCAACTCACCTTTCCCCTTAAGCAAGCATAAGTTGGTTTTCTACATTTGAGACCCTGTTCTGTTTTGTAATTCAGTTCCTGTGCAGCCAACTTTACATTCCGTGTACTAGTGATACCTTATGATGTTTCTTTTTCTCTGTGACTTATTTCACTTAGAATCATCGTACCTGGATCCACTCATTAGGCTGCTACGGGCCTGATGACATAGATTTCATTGCTGAGTGATATTGCATTGTACGTAAGTACCACAACTTCTTTATCCATTTTTCGCTTTCTGTGATATTGAACTTGTACTGTAAACGAGGTTCTTGTAAACAGAACCGTCCCAAACATTGGGGTGGCTGTGTCTTTTTGATTTTAATTTCCCTAAGCTATAGGACCATAAGTGGAAGTGCCCTAGGCTCTGTTGCTTTGATTTTTAGATATTTCAAGAATCACCATACACTTCTCCAGAGTGGCTGGTGGCAATGTACATCCCGCCCATCAGCATAACAAGGCTCCCAGTTCTCCATGACCTGTCCTGCCTTTCTGGATTTTACACTTTTTTCAGATGACCCTTTTGACCGGGGGTCAGTGAGACTTCATTGTAGTGCAGATTTCCTTTGCAAGCTTGCTTGGTTGGCCAAAAAGTGCGTATGCTTTTTTTCCTGAATATATTCAGGAAAAAACGCATACGTCCTTTTTGGCCAAGTGCATCATTGTGGACGTTCTGCCTCTTTTCCTATGCTTTACATGCAATTCCAGTCTACCTCCTGAAATCGATTTCCTGCAATTCTGCCCCGCTTTCAAGTCCACTTGGCAGCCTACTTCAATATATTTTTGGACGATAGCTGTCATTTATAACTCTGCAGGTTTGTGAATGACAGTGCCCCTGAGCTCCTTTCTTCAACTCGCTTTCTTGTGAGCTGGCCACAACACCGCAGGATTGCTTCAGGCCCCAGTGTGGTTCCGGCACGGCACGCTGAGCCTTTGGTTAATTCCTCTTCCTGGTGGGAAATGAGAGTTAAATTTGCCCGTCCAGACACCTCCAGCTAGTCTCTCATTGGTTCTCCCTATTCCTGTTCATTTTCCGCAGAAATTGCAAACTGGGCCAAACAGGAGGTTAAAGGCACTGACTCTCCAAGTGGGGAGAGTGTTAGTAAAGCGTCTGGAATGTTGCACCCGAGTACCAGCGGACGAAAACTGAGTCACATTTGAACACGTTTCCCGATAACACGGTGGATCATACTCTGGGTTCCACATGCATGTTTTAGCTGAAGGAAGAATCCCTTAAACCTGGAGAGTTGAGACCCATGGAATGGGTACCATGCAATATGACTTCAAAGGGTCTGCATTTGCTTACCGATCCTCACCAATCCTATCACTGCTGCGTTTATGCCGCTGTACACACGCTTGATTCTCTTTCGGAGACATATAAATCCATAGGTTTTAAGATTCTTGCTAGTCAGGTATATTCTTAGGCGTTTAATATGGGGTGTTGAGTCCACTTCGTTGAGCAAGGAGTAGCTCTTGTCTATTACATATTTGGGTTATGGAACGGTATGTGTGCTAATTTCAACCTCTGCTTTTATGCAGCACCCCAACTCACCTTTCCCCTTAAGGAAGCATAAGTTGGTTTTCTACATTTGAGACCCTGTTCTGTTTTGTAATTCAGTTCCTGTGTAGCCAAGTTTACATTCCGTGTAGTAGTGATATCTTATGATGTTTCTTTTTCTGTTTGACTTATTTCACTTAGAATCATCATACCTGAATCCACTCATTATGCTGCTACGGGCCTGATGACATAGATTTCATTGCTGAGTGATATTGCATTGTACGTAAGTACCACAACTTCTTTATCCATTTTTTGCTTTCTGCGATATTGAACTTGTACCGTAAACGAGGTTCTTGTAAACAGAGCCGTACCAAACTTTGGGGTGGCTGTGTCTTTTTGGTTTTAATTTCCCTAAGCTATAGGACCATAAGTGGAAGTGCCCTAGGCTCTGTTGCCTTGTTTTGTAGATGTTTCAGGAAACACCATACACTTCTTCAGAGTGGCTGTTGGCAATTTACATCCCGCCCATCAGCATAACAAGGCTCCCAGTTCTCCATGGCCTATCCTGCCTTTCTGGATTTTACACTTTTTTCAGATAGCCTTTTTGACCAGGGGGCAGTGAGACTTCATTGTAGTGCAGATTTCCTTTGCAAGCTTGCTTGGTTGGCCAAAAAGGGCATATGCGTTTTTTCCTGAATATATTAAGGAAAAAACGCATACGCCCTTTTTGGCCAAGTGCATCATTGTGGACGTTCTGCCTCTTTTCCTATGCTTTACATGCAATTCCAGTCTACCTCCTGAAATCGGTTTCCTGCAATTCTGCCCCGCTTTCAAGTCCTCTTGGCAGCCTTACTTCAATATATTTTTGGACGATAGCTGTCATTTATAACTCTGCAGGTCTGTGAATGACAATGCCCCAGAGCTCCTTTCTACAACTCGCTTTCTTTTGAGATGGCCGCAACACCGCAGGATTCTTTCAGGCACTAGTTTGGGTCCGGCACGGCACGCTGAGCCTTTGGTTAATTCCTCTTCCTGGTGGGAAATGAGAGTTAAATTTGCCCTTCCAGACACCTCAAGCTAGTCTCTCATTGGTTCTCCCTATTCCTGTTCATTTTCCACAGAAATTGCAAACTGGGCCAAACAAGAGGTTAAAGGCACTGACTCTCCAAGTGGGGAGAGTGTTAGTAAAGCGTCTGGAATGTTGCACCCGAGTACCAGGGGATGAAAACTGAGACACATTTGAACACGTTTCCCGATCACACGGTGGATCATACTCTGGGTTCCACATGCATGTTTTAGCTGAAGGAAGAATCCCTTAAACCTGGAGAGTTGAGACCCATGGAATGGGTACCATGCAATATGACTTCAAAGGGTCTGCATTTGCGCACCGAACCTCACCAATCCTATCACTGCTGCGTTTATGCCGCTGTACACACGCTTGATTCTCTTTCGGAGACATATAAATCCATAGGTTTTAAGATTCTTACTAGTCAGGTATATTCTTAGGCGTTTAATATGGGGTGTTGTGTCCACTTCGTTGAGCAAGGAGTAGCTCTTCTCTATTACATATTTCGCTTATGGAATGGTATCTGTGCTAATTTCAATCTCTGGTTTTATGAGCACCCCAACTCACCTTTCCCTTAAGCAAGCATAAGTTGGTTTTCTCCATTTGAGACCCTGTTCTGTTTTGTAATTCATTTCCTGTGTAGCCAAGTTTACATTCCGTGTAGTAGTGATAACTTATGATGTTTCTTTTTCTGTGTGACTTATTTCACTTAGAATCATCGTAGCTGAATCAACTCATTATGTTGCTATGGGCCTGATGACATAGATTTCATTGCTGAGTGATATTGCATTGTACATAAGTACCACAACTTCTCTATCCATTTTTCACTTTCTGTGATATTGAACTTGTACCGTAAACGAGGTTCTTGTAAACAGAGCCGTCCCAAACTTTGAGGTGGCTCTGTCTTTTTGATTTTAATTTCCCTAAGCTATAGGACCATAAGTGGAAGTGCCCTAGGCTCTGTTGCTTTGTTTTTTAGATGTTTCAGGAAACACCATACACTTCTCCAGAGTGGCTGTGGGCAATTTACATCCCGCCCATCAGCATAACAAGGCTCCCAGTTCTCCATGGCCTGTCCTGCCATTCTGGATTTTACATTTTTTTCAGATGGCCCTTTTGACCGGGGGGCAGTGAGACTTCATTGTAGTGCAGATTTCCTTTGCAAGCTTGCTTGGTTGGCCAAAAAGGGCGTATGCGTTTTTTCCTGAATATATTCAGGAAAAAATGCATACGCCCTTTTTGGCCAAGTGCATCATTGTGGACGTTCTTCCTCTTTTCCTATGCTTTACATGCAATTCCAGTCTACCACCTGAAATCGGTTTCCGGCAATTCTGCCCCGCTTTCAAGTCCTCTTGGCAGCCTTACTTCAATATATTTTTGGACGATAGCTGTCATTTATAACTCTGAAGTTTTGTGAATTACAGTGTCCCTCAGCTCCTTTCTTCAACTCGCTTTCTTGTGAGCTGGCCGCAACACCGCAGCCTTGCTTCAGGCCCTAGGGTGGTTCCGGCTTGGCACGTTGAGCCTTTGGTTAATTCCTCTTCCTGGTGGGAAATGAGAGTTAAATTTTCCCTCCAGACACCTCCATCTATTCTCTCATTGGTTCTACCTATTCCTGTTCATTTCCCGCAGAAATTGCAAACTGGGCCAAACAGAAGTTTAAAGGCACTGACTCTCCAAGTGGAAAGAGTGTTAGTAAAGCGTCTGGAATGTTGCACCCGAGTACCAGGGGACGAAACCTGAGACACATTTGAATACGTTTTTCGATCACACGGTGGATCATACTCTGGGTTCCACATGCATGTTTTAGCTGAAGGAAGAATCCCTTAAACCTGGAGAGATGTGACCCATGGAATGTGTACCATGCAATATGACTTCAAAGGGTCTGCATTTGCTCACCGAACCTCACCAATCCTATCACTGCTGCGTTTATGCCGCTGTACACACGCTTGATTCTCTTTCGGAGACATATATATCCATAGATTTTAAGATTCTTACTAGTCAGGTATATTCTTAGGCGTTTAATATGGGGTGTTGAGTCCACTTCGTTGAGCAAGGAGTAGCTCTTGTCTATTACATATTTGGCTTATGGAACGGTATCTGTGCTAATTTCAATCTCTGGTTTTATGCAGCACCCCAACTCACCTTTCCCCTTAAGCAAGCATAAGTTCGTTTTCTACATTTGAGACCCTGTTCTGTTTTGTAATTCAGTTCCTGTGTAGCCAAGTTTACATTCCGTGTAGTAGTGATATCTTATGATGTTTCTTTTTCTTTGTGACTTATTTCACTTAGAATCATCGTACCTGAATCCACTCATTATGCTGCTATGGGCCTGATGACATAGATTTCATTGCTGAGTGATATTGCATTGTACGTAAGTACCACAACTTCTTTATCCATTTTTCGCTTTCTGCGATATTGAACTTGTACCGTAAACGAGGTTCTTGTAAACAGAGCCGTCCCAAACTTTGGGGTGGCTGTGTCTTTTTTATTTTAATTTCCCTAAGCTATAGGACCATAAGTGGAAGTGCCCTAGGCTCTGTTGCTTTGTTTTTTAGATGTTTCAGGAAACACCATACACTTCTTCAGAGTGGCTGTTGCCAATTTACATCCCGCCCAGCAGCATAACAAGGCTCCCAGTTCTCCATGGCCTGTCCTGCCTTTGTGGATTTTACACTTTTTCAGATGGCCCTTTTGACCTGGGGGAAGTGAGACTTCATTGTAGTGCACATTTCCTTTGCAAGCTTGCTTGGTTGGCCAGAAAGGGCATATGCGTTTCTTCCTGAATATATTCAGGAAAAAACGCATGCGCCCTTTTTGGCCAAGTGCATCATTGTCGACGTTCTGAGTCTTTTCATATGTTGTCAATGCAATTCTAGTCTACCTCTTGAAATCGGTTTCCTGCAATTCTACCTTGCTGTCAGTGCTTCTTCATAGCCTTACCTCAATATACTTTTGGAAAATAGTTGGCCTTTATAACTCTGCAGGTTTTTGAATTGCAGTGGCCCTTAGCTCCATTTTTCAGCTCTTATTTTTGTGATCTTGCCTCATATCCACAGGATTTTTTCATGCCCTATTCTTCTTCTGGGGCGCCTTGCTCTGCCTTTGGTTAATTCTTCTTCCTGATGTGAAATTAGAGTGACATGTGCCCATTGAAACCGCTACAGCTATTTTCTCACTGGTTCCCCCTATTCCCATTCATCCTCCGCACTAACTGCAGACTGTGCGATACCGGAACTTAAAGGCATTGACTCTCCGTGTGGGGATGTTGTTAGTAAAGTGGCTGGAATGTTGATCCGGAACCCCAGGAGAGGAAAATGAGGTGCGTTTTAGAAACCTTTCCCGATCATATGGTATACCATCCGCTGGATTTCCCATGCATGGTTTAGCTGTAGGAAGATTCCCTTCAACCTGGAGTGTTGGGACCCTTGGAATGAGTAGCATGAAGTATTGCATTAAACTTTCGGCAGTTGCTCACCAAAGCTCACCAATCCTCTCAGCCCCAAGTGTCCAGCCTTATGTCTTATCCAGCTGTGGGTTTATATGTGGTCATTCCAGGTTGCATCACAGCCCCTGAGCGAATTTTGTAAGAATTTTTCTCTCTTTCATTGTTTCTGCGTTTTGGTTTTAAAATTTATTTCTATAATGGGGTTTAGCTCATTTTCACTGCTGTGTTTGGCCACTCTGCACACACTTGATTCCCTTATGGAGATATATCAATACATGGGTTTTAAGATTCTTATTACTCAGATATATTTCTCTGCGGTGTATAGGGTGTGTTGAGGCCAGTTCATTGAGCAAGGTGTAGATCTTGTCTAATACCTATTTGGTTTATTGAACGGTATCTGTGCTAATTTCAAACTCTGGTTTTATGCATCACCCCACCTCTCCTTTCCCCTTAAGCTGACATAAGTGTGTTTTCTAAATGTGAGACACTGTTCTGTTTTGTAATTCATTTTTTGTGCAGCCATATTTATCCTCCCTCTATAAGTGATATCTTATGATATGTTTCTTTTTCTGTTTGACTTATTTCAAGTAGTATTATCGGACCTAAATCCACTCTTTATCCTTCTACTAGCCTTATTACATTGATTTCATGGTGAAGAGATATTCCATTGTACATAAGTACCACATTTTCTTTATCCATTTTTCTCTTTCCTGGGATATTTAAGGTGTACTGAAGTTGAGGTTCTTGTAAACAGAGTAGCCCTAAACTGTGGTGTGCTTGTGTCTTGTTGATTTTTAGACTTCCCTAGATATACTTCCATGATTGGAAGTGCCCTATGCTCTGTAGCTCTGTTTTTTAGATGATTTAGGAACCACCATACACTTCTCCAGAGTGGCTCTCGGCAGTTCACACACTGTCCATCAGCGTATAAAGGCTCCCTGTTCTCCATGGCCTGTCCTGCATTTCTGGTTTTTACAATTTTTTCGGATGGCCCTTTTGACCGGTGGGAAATGAGACTTCTTTGTTGTGCACATTTGCATTGCTTGCTTGCTTGGTTGCCCATAAAGTGCGTATGCGTTTTTTCCTGGATATATTCAGGAAAAAACGCATACTCCCTTTTGGGCCAACTGCATCATTGTCGAAATTCTGCCGCTTTTCATGTGCTTTAAAGACGAGTCCAATCTATCTCTTGAAATCTGTTTCTTGCAATTCTGTCTTGCATTCAGATCCTCTTCTTTGCCTTACCTCAACATATTTTTGGACGTTAGTTTTCATTTATAACTCTGCAGGTTTGTGAATTGCAGTGACCCTGAGCTCCATTTTTTAAGTTGCTCTTTTGTGAGCTGGCCTCAAAGCCGCAGGATTGCTTCAGGCCCTATTTTGGCTCCAGCGAGGCGGGCTGAGCCTTTTTTTACTTCTTATTCTTAATGGGAAATTAGAGTGACATGTGCCCGTCCAAACCCCTACAACTATTCTCTCATTGGTTCCCCCTCTTCCCGTTCATCCTCCTCACAATTTGCAAAATGTGTGAAACAGAAGTTTAAATGTGCTGATTCTCTAAGTGGGGAGATTCTAAGTAACGTGGCTGGAATGATGAACAGGAGCACCAGGAGAGGATAAATGAGGTGCATTTTAGACACATCTCCCCATCACATGGTGTACAGTCCTCTGGGTTTTCCATGCATGTTTTAGCTGTAGGAAGATCCCTTGAACCTGCAGATTTGGGACCCATTGAATGGGTACCAGGTAGTATTACTTTAAAGGGTGTGCATTTCCTCACCCAACCTCACATTTCTCTTAGCACGAACAGTTTCCAGCCTTATGTGTCATCCTGCTGTGGGTCTAGATGTGTTCAATCCATGTTGTATCACCGTCCCTGAGGAAAAGTTGTAAGAGGTTTTCTCTGTCTCTCTGTCGTTTATTTTTTTCAATTTATTACTATATTGGTTACAGCTGATTTTCAAAGCTCTGTTTCTTGCTGCTGTACATCCACTTGATTCACATACAGAGAGACATCAATAAATTCTTTTTCAGATTCTTACCAGTCATATATATTCTTTTCCGGTGACTTGAGTGTGCTGAGTGCAGTTCTTTTAGCTACCGTGTAGGCCTTGTTGATTATCAGTTTGGTATTTGGAATGGTATCTTTGCTAATTTCAACCTCCTGGATGATGCCTCACCCCTCCCCACCTTTCCCGTTTAGCAGCCTTACGCGTGTTTTCTACATACTTGACTATGTTTTTCTTTTGTAATTTATTTCATGTGTAGCCATTTTGGATTCCACCTTTAAGTGATATCTTATGATATGTGTCTTTTTCTTTTTGAATTATGTCACTTAGAATGATCATACGTAACTCCTCCGGAGTTGTTACAACTGGCCATATTTCATTGATTTCCAGGCTGAGTAATATTCCACTCTACATAAGTACCACATCTCTATCCATTTTTTCCCTCCAGAGACATTTAAGTTATATCCTAGTCGAGGATCTTTTAAACAGAGAGGCAGTAAACATTGGGGTGCCTGTGTCCTCTCGATTTTTGTTTTTCCCAAGACATACGCCCATGAGTGCAAGTGCCCTATGCTCTGTAGCTCATTTTTTAGATGCTTTAGTAAACACAATACACTTCTCCAGAATGGCCGTTGGCAATATACATTTCCACTATAAGCCTCACAGGGCTCCCTCTTCTCCTTGCCCTGTCCTGCATTTCTGGTGTTTACACTTTATGAGGATGGCTCTTCTGACTGATGCGAAGTGATATCTTTTGTAGTATTGATTTCCAGTGCCCACCTGTTTGGTTGGCTAAAAAAGTGTATGCCCTTTTCTTGAATATATACAGAAAAAAACGCATACAGCCTTTTTGGCCAACTGCAATGTTGGCAATGTTCAGCCCCTTTTCTTGTGCTTAATGGCGAGTCCTTTCTACCTCCTCAAATCCCTTTCCTGCCATTCTCCCTTGCTTACCAATCCTTTTCTCTGACTTTCCTCAAGACATTTTTCAGTGATAGATATTTTCAACTCTGCAGTTTCATGAATTTTACTGCCCCTGAGTTCCATTGTTCAACTTGTGTTTATGGGAACTGGCCACAAAGCAGTGGGATTTCCTCAAGCCCTATACTGTTTCCATGGGCAACCCTAGCCTTTGGTCAATTCGTCTTCCTGATTGGAAATTAGAGTGACATGTGCCTGTCTGAACACCTAGGACTTGTCTCTCATTGTTCCTCATCCTTCCGCTTCATCCTCTGGACAAATTCCAAACTGTACGCAACAGGATGTTGACAGTGCTGACATCTCCAAGTGGGGAGACTGTTAGTAAAGACGCTGGAGGGGTGAACCCGAGCACCAGGAGATGAGGAGATGAGATGCCTTTTCCAAACTCTTCCCGATCAGATGGTATACCATCCTCTGGGTGTGACAGACATGTTTTAGCAGTAGGAAGAGTCCCATTCATGTAAGGAGAACACCAGGGCTTTTTCAAAATCAGTGTCTCCCCGAAACCCAAACTGGGGAATTTTTTAAGCTACGGCTACACATATGTTCATTAAGGGCCTTGGGAAGTAGGCAGAGTCCAAACTTTAGATGTTTGAAGTCTTCAGGGTCAGAAGCACTCACCACCGGCTTCCCTTAGGTTACACTTTAACTGTCATTGATAGATGATGTCAATAAAAATATCTATTCTTTTTCCGATTATTTCCCCTTATAGGTTATTGCAAAATATTGAGTGTAGTTCCCTCTGCTATACAGTAGTTCCTTGTTGATGATCTATTTTATACATAGCAGTGTGTATGTGTTAATTCCAAACTGTTAATTTATCCCTCCTCCCACCTTTCCCCTTTGGTAATAATAAATTATAAGATTTTATACTTCTCAGAAATGGGGGAGCTGAAAGAGAGGTATCATTTTCAATGGAAAAGCATTTAAAACAAGATTGAAGCTTTAACCAAGATTATTAGGTGTACATCCTTGGAAAGAAATCACTTCATTTCTCTAATATTGACCTGACAAATAAGACAAACCTTTTCACTGAACTTGCTTATAATAAAGTGATGGAAATATCAAATGGAAGTGTTAGAAACATCTTATTTTACCCGAGCCTTATAAACTGTTCTATGTTAACTACAGTTTGGCTCACACATCTGTTCATTGAAGTTACAATAGTCTCAATTTCTGTTACTGATCCTCCAGAGTGGACCCCAACAAGTGTCACCCTGCCCAGTGTCATTGGGGCCAACAGATCGAGACTGAGTTTGGTTCACAAGCAAAGGAAACTTTATATTTTAAACAGAGAATGGAGAGGTGAGAGCACGCACTACCCCGTGGGCTGTGGGCTGGGCTGCTGTGTAGAGATCCTGTCAGAGTCAGTGGGAGGGAGGGGGCGGAGCACTCGAGGGCCGGGTTGGCTGCAGCTCAGGCTCTATATCTCGGAGTCTGCACTGGGCCCCAGGAGCTGAGGTGTCGACCCAGCCATTCTGCACTAGGAAATCTGGTCTGAAGTGCCGGGTGTGGAACCTCTGCATGCGGGACCCTAGGAGCACGTGAAATTAGACAAAGCACAAAGGATAAAAAAGGTCAGACTTGACTTTATTGCCCAGATTCTATTTTTATCTCCCAGGGATTTTTAATGGGCTTTGCTGGGGACAAACCCCTCCTCTGCCTTTTGTCCCGTTCCTCATTCTTGGAGTGCTGAGGGTGCAGACCCTTCTTCTGTAACTGCTGAGTGCTGAGTTGGGAGCCCTCATACCAGGGGACGAGGGTCAGAACTTCTCCCCAGCAGCCTCCAGGTGACGTTGATTGGCCCCAGGACCCCTGCCTCCCTGCTCGTCCACCTGAGCACCAGCATTGGAAGTGTTATAGATTCTAATGACCTTTAAGGGTCCAGGAAAGAGATGTGCAGAGACGCTGTGGGGGCCGGTTTCACCCCGCCCCACATTTGTTCGGCCACCTTAGGCTGACCGTTTCTGCCAGCCTAGATGCTCTGACCAGTAGTCTGCTCTTTCTTCAATTAGGCCCCTGAATTAACGTAAAAACAGCACCAGGTGTCAGAGCCCTGCCCGCTCAACTCCCAGACAGTCCAGGGTCAATGGTGATCAAGGACCATGATGGCCACTGAGTCAACAGCCTTTTGAAGTAAACAGGAGTCCAGCCGGTCTTATTGGCCACCATCATCATGGTGTCTGTAGGCTTTTCTATGGTGACAGTGTGATATACGTTTCCCCCGCCAAGATTATTAGCTCCCCTCCGGGTGCAGTAAGTCCTGCAAGCAGTAGTCTACTCCTTCGGGACACACTATTGTTGTTTTATGAGAGAAACTCCAGGTCAAGTGATGTTCACACGAGTCGTCATGGTGCCCTGTTGCCCCCGGTTATCTCTCTGGTTGTTGGAGTTGGAGGGCCTCCTCACTCGAGGTCGGTGTGCCCACGGAGTGAACCCTGCAACTTCAGGGCATGGTTGGTGATTAGGATCACCACGTGGGGTCCTTTTCCCTTAGGAGAGAGGTGGCCTTTTGGGCTGCTGATTTTCAGGTTTTTAGATACCGCCAGTATCTTGGCCAGATGTGGCAGTGGGCCAAGCCCCTTGGTGACTGTAGTTTATCCTACCTGGATGGCATTCTTGTGTTGTTCCATTTCAAGTGGTCCCAGTTTTTGCACTAATTCTCCAATGGCGACTCACCTTTCACCGGGAATGGAAAGGTCAAAGGGTTTAGCTCAATTAGGGAGTTCCAGGGCAAGGGTCTGAATTGACTGCTCTTTCCATTCTTGAAAGGCCACTTCTGGATTCTGTTCAAAAGGATCATCATCTTTTCCTTTCAGTGTTTCATATAGAGGCCCAGCTAGTAGACTGTAGTTAGGGATCCAGAAGCAGCAAACCCTGGCCTCCCCAGGAACCCCTAAGCTGTCTTCTAGTTTTAGAAAGGGGTAAGGCTGCAAATGGTTTCTTCCCTTTCCTGGGATGGGCTTCTCTGACCTTCTGTGAGAATGAAGCCCAGGCAGGTCACCGCAGTCTGTGATATTTGAGCTTTTTCTTGGACAACTTCTATCCTTTATTGGCTTGGTAGTTCAGAGGCCTCCTTAGTAGGGCTGGCGATCAGAATGTCATCTGCATATTGAAGGAGGGTTTCCTTTTCCAGAGGTAGAACTTTTTGGTCTTTAGCTAAGCTTTCCCCAAAGATGGTGTGGGAATTTTTGAACCCTTGGGGCAAGACGGCCCGGAAGTATTGTTTTAGTTGTATGTTGAGTCCTGCCACTCACAAGCCAAAATTTCTTGTGACTCTGGGACTAATGGAATACAAAAGAAGGCATCATTGAGACTAATACAGAATACCATGTCCTGGTGGTTGGTAGAATGACCAGCAGGGTGTAGGAATTAGGAGCAACTGGAGGTATATCCTCGGTGGCTTCACTGACTGTCCTGACATCCTTTACCAGGTCCCCAGCAGCCCATGGGGCTCTCGTGGTCAGGCCAATCCCAGGATATGGAGCTCTCCTGGGCAGGTACCCCACCCCCAACCCAGCCCACGGGGCTCTCGTGGTCAGGCCTCTCCCAGGATACAGAGCTACCCTTGCAGGTACCGTGGCAGGGCTGGGCACACAGGAACCGTGCACATAGCTCTCACTGAAGAGCACCCCCATCTCACCTGTCGCTCAGAGCTGACACAGAGCACCTCAGAGCAGGACTTGAACTAACAAACAGCAGCTCCGACAGGTCTGTGACCCTGGGCATCACTCTGTGTGGCCTCCCTCCACCTGGTCTTCCAGAGACTTCCACTGCACCCGGGGCACCAGGCCTCTGTCTCCAACCACCACCCACCCCTCCTCTCCCTGACTCCTGGGTTCCTCTCATTAGGAGAGGCTTTTCTTGAAGTTGTCTCCCACTCATGGGCCAGATAAAATGATTAGAAAACAAGCCAAAGCTGCAGCCCCTTGTCTATCCTGACTCTCAGGAGCCCACACCTGTTCCTTGGACCTGGCCGGTTCAGCAAGTTCCATTTTCTGCAACTGTGAGCCCCTGAGGGGTGATGATTGGCTGACCTGGGCAGCCTTACCGTGCCGGCCAGCCCTCCCCAGGTGTGCCTGGGTTGAGATCAATATAAATACCACTCCAGGCAGCAAGAGCCCCTGCAGCTGTGCCTGACGCCATTTTCTCTGCCCTGTCAGCAGTCTCGGGGCTGGGCTGGTGGGAGGGAGTGAGAGGCCACGGCTTTGTGGGTGGCCCAGTGTGAGTGGGGCTCTGCTGGACTTTCTGCAGCAGTTGCCAGGCTGCCACCTGCTAAAGAAGAGGATGTGTCACCCATACCTGCTGCTGGAATTTCTCCCTGGGCAGAGGTGAGGAAGGAAAAAAGCAGTGGGAGCAGGGACAGGACGGGTATCTCAGGCAGGGAAATGGAAATCTTCCAGAAGAGCACCCAGGACCAGGGCCATCCTGGCTGGCCTGCAGGCACCAAGTCAGCTGGCATGCTGTCACTCATGTGGCTCCATGGCCCTTCCTCTAGGCTTTCAAGTCCTTGTATATATTCAGGTGTTTTACCTGGGAAGGGTGGGAACAGTTCAACAGCAACTGGCCTGGGGCTCAGCTCACGTTCACTCACAGATGCCTCGGCACGGTGCCCCAGCTTTGCAATGAGGACGCTTGTTGTGTGGGGGCTGCTGGCTGAATGGGAGACGATTCCCCACCACTGACCAACTTCAGAATTGTTTACAACTGGAGCAAGGGCCCTGATACGGTTTTCCTCTGAGTAACTGGTGGGTTCTGTTTTTTTTTTCTCTTTTTCGTTTTTGGTTCAAGGTAGAATTTATTCCTCTTTTTTGTATTTACAGATATAAGCATGGAAATAATTTATTCATATAAATACATGTATGTGAAGGGAATAATTGTTTTTTCTGTTTTGTTTTTTAAATTTTATTTCTTTTTAATTTTGAATTTTATTTTATATTTTTATACAGCAAGTTCTTATTTGTTATCTATTTTATACATATAAATGTTTACATGCCAATCCCAATCTCTCAACTCCTCCCACCACCACCCCCCCAAGAGCTTTCCCCCCTTGTTGTCCATACGATTGTTGTCTACATCTGTTGCTCTATTTATGCCTTGCAAAATGGTTAATCTGTACAGTTTTTCTAGGTTCCACATATATGCATGAATATACAAGATTTGTTTTTCTCTTTCTGACTTACTTCACTCTGTATGACAGTCTCTAGATCCATCGACGTCTCTACAAATGACCCAATTTCATTCCTTTCATGGCTTAGTAATATTCCATTTTATATATGTACCACATCTTTATGCATTCGTCTGTCTGTGGGCATTTAGGTTGCTTCCATTACCTCGATATTGTAAATAGTGATGCAATGAACATTGCGGTGAATGTCTCTTTTTGATTTATGGTTTTGTCTGGGTATATGTCCAGTACTGGGATTGCTGTATCATATGGTAATTCTATTAATAGTTTCTTAAGAAACTCCATATTGTTCTCCATAGTGACTGTATCAATTTATATTCCCAACAATAGTGGAAGAGGCTTCCTTTTCTCCACACCCTTTCCAGCATTTGTTGTTTGTAGATTTTCAGATGATGCCCATTCTAGCAGGTGTGAGGTGATACCTCATTGTTGAGTCCATTTCGTTGAGCAAGGGGTAGGTCTTGTCTATTACATATTTGGATTATGGAACGGTATCTGTGCTAATTTCAAACTCTGGTTTTATGCAGCACCCCAACTCACCTTTCCCCTTAAGCAAGCATAAGTTGGTTTTCTAAACTTGAGACCCTGTTCTGTTTTGTAATTCAGTTCCTGTGTAGCCAAGTTTACATTCCGTGCATTAGTGATACCTTATGATGTTTCTTTTTCTGTGTGACTTATTTCACTTAGAATCATCGTGCCTCAATCCACTCATTATGCTGGTACAGGCCTGGTGACACAGATTTCATTGCTGAGTGGTATTCTGTTGTACGTAAGTACCGCAACTTCTTTATCAATTATTTGTTCTCTGGAATATTTAACTTGTACCGTAGAAGAGGTTCCTATAAACAGAGCCATCCCAAATTTTGGGGTGGCTGTGTCTTTTTGATTTTAATTTCCCTAAGCTATAAGACCATAAGTGGAAATGCCCTAGACTCTGTTGCTTTGTTTTTCAGATGTATCAGGAAACACTATACACTTCTCCAGAGTGACTGTTGGCAATTTACATCCCGCCCATCAGCATAACAAGGCTCCTAGTTCTCCATGGCCTGTCCTGCCTTTCTGGATTTTACACTTTTTTCAGATGGCCCTTTAGACCGGGGGGAAGTGACACTTCATAGTAGTTCGGATTTCCATTGCAAGCTTGCTTGGTTTGCCAAAAAGGGCGTATGTGTTTTTTCCTGAATATATTCAGGAACAAACTCATACGCCCTTTTTTGTCACGTGCATCATTGTCGATGTTCTGCCTCTTTTCCTATGCTTTAAATGCAAATCCAGTCTACCTCCTGAAATCGGTTTCCTGAAATTCTGCCCCGCTTTCAAGTCCTCTTCGCAGCCTTACTTCAATATATTTTTGGACATTATCTGTCATTTATAACTCTGCAGGTTTGTGAATTACAGGGCCCCTGAGCTCCTTTCTTCAACTCGCTTTCTTGTGAGCTGGCCGCAAACCCGCAAGACTGCTTCACGCCCTAATCTGCTTCTGGCAGGGCACGCTGAGCCTTTGGTTAATTCCTCTTCCTGGTGGGAAATGAGTGTTAAATATGCCCGTCCAGACACCTACCTCACTCTCAACCCCTTGGTGATGTGGGTCCTCTGGTTTGTGGCCACCTTTGCTGGGTTCCTCACCTTTCGATGATGTGGCCCCACTAGTGTGAGGACACTCCTGCCTGGTTCTCATCCACGTGGTTATGTGGACCCCCTGGTGAGAGTCTGTTCCTGGCTGTGTTCCTCACCCTTCTGTGAGGGAGACCCTCTGCTGATAGGTCACTCCTGCATGGCTGGCACACATTGCCTTGGTGAAGTCAGCTGTGTGGTGGCAGTTGGAGCGTGCTGGGGATCTCCTGCCCCCGGTGATGAGAGCCCTCTTGCGTCAGGCCCTAACTGCTGGGCTCACCAACTTTTCTTAGTGAGCCCAATGATGCTTGGGCACTCCTCTTAGGACCCCATCTCCATGGGGATGTGGGCCTTCTGCTCTGAGGTCCCAACGGCTGGGTTGTTCACATTTTCATGATGTGGGCTCTCTGGTGTTAGTTCACAGAGGCCTGGATCCCATAGCCTCTGTGCTCTTGGCCGCCTGCTGGGAGGTTCCAACTGCTGGATTCCTCACTTTTTTAATTTTTTAGGCCCTCTGTTGTGAGGATCCTCCTGCCTGCCTCACTCCCAGCCCCTTCGTGATGTGTGTCCTCTGGTTTGAGGTCACATGTGCTGGGTTCCTCACCTTTCGATGATGTGGGACCAATGGTCTTAGGAGACTCCTGCCTGGTTCACATCCCCTTTGTGATGTGGGCCCTCTGTTGAGAGTCTGATCCTGGCTGGGTTCCTCACCCATCTGTGAGGTGGGCCCTCTACTATCAGGTAACTCTTGCCTGGCTTGCTCACCTCGCCTTGTTGACATGAGCCCTCTGGTGGCACTTGGACCCTGCTGGGAGCCTCCTCACCTCTGTGATGAGGGCCCTCTGACGTCAGGCCCTAACTGTTGGGCTCCCCAACTTTTCTTAGTGAGCCCAGTGATGCTCGGGCACTCCTCTTAGGTTCCCATCTCCATGGGGATGTGGGCCTTCTGCTCTGAGGTTCCAACGGCTGGGTTGATCACAGTTTCATGATGTGGGCTCTCTGCTGTTAGTTCACTGTGGCCTGGATCCTATAGCCTCTGTGCTCTTGGCCGCCTGCTGGGAGGTTCCAACTGCTGGATTCCTCACTTTTTAAATTTTTTAGGCCCTCTGTTGTGAGGATCCTCCTGCCTGCCTCACTCCCAGCCCCTTCGTGATGTGTGTCCTCTGGTTTGAGGTCACATGTGCTGGGTTCCTCACCTTTCGATGATGTGGGACCAATGGTCTTAGGAGACTCCTGCCTGGTTCACATCCCCTTGGTGATGTGGGCCCTCTGTTGAGAGTCTGATCCTGGCTGGGTTCCTCACCTTCTGTGAGGTGGGCCGTCTGCTGTGAGGTCACTCCTGCCTGGCTTGCTCACCTCGCCTTGTGGACATGAGCCCTCTGGTGGCACTTGGAGCCTGCTGGGAGTCTCCTCCCCTCGGTGATGAGGACCCTCTGGCATCAGGCCCTAACTGCTGGGCTCACCACATTTTGTGATGTGCGCCCAGTGGTTCGAAGACACTCCATCCAGGTTCACATCCCCATTGGGATGTGGGCCTTCTGCTCTGAGGTCCCAACGGCTGGGTTGTTCACAGTTTCATGATGTGGGCTCTCTGCTGTTAGTTCGCTCTGGCCTGGATGTCATAGCCTCTGTGCTCTGGGCCGCCTGCTGGAAGGTTCCAACTGCTCGATTCCTCAACTTTTGTATTCTATGGGTCCTGTGTTGCGATGCTCCTCCTGCCTGCCTCACTCGCAACCCCTTCTTGATGTGGGTCCTCTGGTTTGAGGCCACATGTGCTGGGTTCCGCAACTTTCAATGATGTGGCCCCACTGGTGTGAGGACACTCCTGCCTGGTTCCCATCCCCTTGGTGATGTGGGCCTTCTGGTGACAGTCTTATCCTGGCTGGGTTCCTCACTCTTCTGTGAGGTAGGCCCTCTGCTGTGAGGTCAATCCTGCCTGACTTGCACACATCACCTTGGCGACGTGGGCCCTCTGTTGGCACATGGAGCCTGCTGGGAGCCTCCTGCCCTCGGTGATGACGGCCCTCTAGCATCAGGCCCTAACTGCTGGGCTCCCCACGTTTTCTGATGTGAACCCAGTGATGCCAGGACACTCCTGTCAGGTTCCCATCCCCATGGGGATGTGGGCTTTCTGCTCTGAGGTCCCAACGCCTGGGTGGCTCACAGTTTCATGATGTGGGCTCTCTGCTGTTAGTTCACTCCTGCCTGCATCCCATAGCTTCTGTGCTCTCGGCCGCCTGCTGGGAGGTTCCAAATGCTGGATTCCTCACCTTTTTTATTCTTTGGGCCCTCTGTTTTTAGGCTACTCCTACCTGCCTCACTCCCATCCCCTTTGTGATGTATGTCCTCTGATATGAGGCCGCATGTGCTGGGTTCTTCACCTTTCAATGATGTGGCCCCACTGGTGGGAGGACAGTCCTGACTGGTTCCCATCCCCTTGGTGTTGTGGGCCTTCTGGCAAGAGTCTCATCCTACCTCGGTTCCTCACCCTTCTGTGAGATAGGCCCTCTGCTGTGAGGTCACTACTGCCTGGCTGGCGCATGCCACCTTGTAGACGTGGGCCCTCTGTTGGCAGTTGGAACCTGCTGGGAGTCTCCTCCCCTCAGTTATGAGGGCTCCCTTGCGTCGGGCCCTAACTGCTGGGCTCCTAACATTTTCTGATATGTGCTAAGTGGTGCGAAGCCACTCCTGCCAGGTTCCCATCCCAATGGGGATGTGGTCCTTCTGTTCTGAGGTCCCAACGGCTGGGCTGCTCACAGGTTCATGATGTGGGCCCTCTGCTGTGAGTTCACTGTGGCCTGGATCCCATAGCCTCGGTGCTCTGGGCCACTTGCTGGGAGGTTCCAACTGCTGGATTCCTCAACTTTTATATTCTATGGACCCTGTGTTGTGAGGCCAGTCCTGCCAGCCTAATTCCGAAACCCTTGGTGATGTGGTTCCTCTGGTTTGAGGCTACATGTGCTGGGATCCTCACCTTTCGATGATGTTGTCCCACTGGTGTGGGGACACTCCTGCCTGGTTCCCATCCCCTTGGCGATGTGGGCCCTCTGGTGAGAGTCTGATCCTGGCTGTGTTCCTCACCCTTCTGTGAGGTGGGCCCTCTGCTGTGAGGTCACTCCTGCCGGGCTGGCACACATCGCCTTGGTGACATTGGCCCTCTGGTGGCAGCTGGAGCCTGCTGGGAGCCTCCTCCCCTTGGTGATGAGTGCCCTCTAGCGTCAGGCCCTAACTTCTGAGCACCCCACGTTTTCTGATGTGAGCCCAGTGATGCCAGGACACTCCTGTCATGTTCCCATCACCATGGGGATGTGGGCCTTCTGCTCTGAGGTCCCAATGTCTGGGTTGCTCACAGTTTCATGATGTGGGCTGTCTGGTGTTAGTTCACTCTGGCTTGGATCCCCTAGCCTCTGTGCTCTGGGCCGCATGCTGGGAGGTTCCAACTGCTGGATTCCTCACCTTTCTTATTTTTGGGCCCTCTGTTGTGAGGCTCCTCCTGCCTGCCTCACTCCCAGCCCCTTGGTGATGGGTGTCCTATGGTTTGAAGCCACATGTTCTGGGTTCCTCACCTTTAGATGATGTGGCCCTACTCATGTGAGGACACTCCTGCCTGGTTCCAATCCATTTGGTGATGTGGGCCCTCTGGTGCACGTCTGATCCTGACTGGGTTCGTCACACTTCTCTGAGGTGGGCCCTCTGCTGTGAGGTCATTCGTGCCTGGTTGGCACACATCGCCTTGGTGACGTCAGCCCTCTGGTGGCAGTTGGAGCCTGCTGGGAGCCTCCTTCCCTTGGTGATGAGGGTCCTCTGGCGTCAGGCCCTAACTGCAGGTCTCCCAAAATTTTCTGACATGTTCTCAGTGGTGCGAGGACACTCCTACCAGATTTATATCCCCATGGGGATGTGGGCCTCCTCCTCTGAGGTCCCAATGGCTGGGTTGCTCAGTTTCATGACATGGGCCCTCTTCTGTGAGTTCACTGTGGCCTGGATCCCATAGCCTCGGTGCTCTGGGCCACCTGCTGGGAGGTTCCAACTGCTGGATTCCACACTTTTTTATTCTATGGGCCCAGTGTTGTGAGGCTACTCCTGCCTGCCTCACTCCAAGGCCCTTGGTGATGTGGGTCCTCTGGTTTGAGGACACATGTGCTGAATACGTCACCTTTCGCTGATGTGGCCCCACTGGTGTGAAGACACTCCTGCCTGGTTCCCATCCCCTTGGTGATGTGGGCCCTCTGGTGAGAGTCTGATGTTGGCTGGGTTTCTCACCCTTCTGTGAGGTGGGACCTCTGCTGTGAGGTAACTCATGCCTGGCTTGCTCATGTTGCCTTGGCAACGTGAGCACTCAGGTGGCAGTTGGGGCCTGCTGGGAATCTCCTCCCCTCGGTTATGAGAGCTCTGGATAAAACACATATGCCCTTTTTTGCCAAGTGCATTATTTTCCAAGTTCTGTCTCTTTTCCTATGCTTTAAGAGCGACTCCCGTGTACCTTCTGAAATCGGTTTCCAGCAATTCTGCCCCACATTCAAGTCCTCTTCGCAGCCTTACTTCAGTATAATTTTGGATGATAGCTGTCATTTATAACTCTGCAGGTTTGTGAATAACAGTGTCCCTGAGCTCCTTTCTTCAACTCGCTTTCTTGTGAGCTGGCCGTAAAACTGCAGGATCTCTTCAGGTCCTAATCTGGTCCCAGCATGGCATGCGGAGCCTCTGGTTCATTCGTCTTCCTGGTGGGAAATGAGAGTTAAATTTGCCCGTCCAGACACCTACAGATAGTCTCTCATTGGTTCTCCTTATTCCTGTTCATATTCCGAAGAAATTGCAAACTGGGCCAAACAGGAGGTTAAAGGCACTGACTCTCCAAGTGGGGAGAGTGTTAGTAAAGCGTCTGGAATGTTGCACCCGAGTACCAGGGGATGAAAACTGACCCATTTGAACACGTTTCCTGATCACACGGTGGATCATACACTGGGTTCCACATGCATGTTTTAGCTGAAGGAAGAATCCCTTAACCCTGGAGTGTTGAGACCCATGGAATGGGTACCATGCAATATGACTTCAAAGGGTCTGCATTTGCTCACCGAACCTCACCAGTCCTATCACTGCTGCGTTTATGCCGCTGTACACACGCTTGATTCTCTTTCGGAGACATATAAATCCATAGGTTTTAAGATTCTTACTAGTCAAGTATATTCTTAGGCGTTTAATATGGGGTGTAGAGTCCACTTCGTTGATCAAGGAGTAGCTCTTGTCTATTACATATTTGGCTTATGGAACGGTATCTGTGCTAATTTCAATCTCTGGTTTTATGCAGCACCCCAACTCACCTTTCCCCTTAAGCAAGCATAAGTTTTTTTTCTACATTTGAGACCCTGTTCTGTTTTGTAATTCAGTTCCTGTGTAGCCAAGTTTACATTCCATGTGGTAGAGATATCTTATGATGTTTCTTTTTCTGTGTGACTTATTTCACTTAGAATCATCGTACCTGAATCCACTCATTATGCTGCTACGGGCCTGATGACATAGATTTCATTGCTGAGTGATATTGCATTGTACGTAAGTACCACAACTTCTTTATCCATTTTGCGCTTTCTGTGATATTGAACTTGTACCGTAAACGAGGTTCTTGTAAACAGAGCCGTTCCAAACTTTGGGGGGCGGTGTCTTTTTGATTTTAATTTCCCTAAGCTATAGGACCATAAGTGGAAGTGCCCTAGGCTCTGTTGCTTTGTTTTTTGTATGTTTCAGGAAACACCATACACTTCTCCAGAGTGGCTGTTGGCAATTTACATCCCGCCCATCAGCATAACAAGGCTCCCAGTTCTCCGTGGCCTGTCCTGCCTTTCTGGATTTTACACTTTTTTCAGATAGCCCTTTTGACCGGGGGGCAGTGAGACTTCATTGTAGTGCAGATTTCCTTTGCAAGCTTGCTTGGTTGGCCATATAGTGCGTATGCGTTTTTTCCTGAGGAAAAAAAGCATATGCCCTTTTTGGCCAAGTGCATCATTGTGGACGTTCTGCCTCTTTTCCTATGCTTTACATGCAATTCCAGTCTACCTCCTGAAATCGGTTTCCTGCAAGTCTGCCCCGCTTTCAAGTCCTCTTGGCAGCCTACTTCAATATATTTTTGGACGATAGCTGTCATTTATAACTCTGCAGGTTTGTGAATTACAGTGCCCCTGAGCTCCTTTCTTAAACTCGCTTTCTTGTGAACTGGCCGCAACACCGCAAGATTGCTTCAGGCCCCAGTGTGGTTCGGGCACGGCACGCTGAGCCTTTGGTTAATTCCTCTTCCTGGTGGGAAATGAGAGTTAAATTTGCCCGTTCAGACACCTCCAGCTAGTCTCTGATTGGTTCTCCCTATTCCTGTTCATTTTCCGCAGAAATTGCAAACTGTGCCAAACAGGAGGTTAAAGGCACTGACTCTCCAAGTGGGGAGAGTCTTAGTAAAGCGTCTCTAATGTTGCACCGGAGTACCAGGGCATGAAAACTGAGACACATTTGAACACGTTTCCCGATCATACGGTGGATCATACTCTGGGTTCCACATGCATGTTTTAGCTGAAGGAAGAATCCCTTAAACCTGGAGAGATGGGACCCATGGAATGGGTACCATGCAATATGACTTCAAAGGGTCTGTATTTGCACACCGAACATCACCAGTCCTATCACTGCTGCCTTATTCCACTGTACACACGCTTGATTCTCTTTTGGAGACATATAAATCCATAGGTTTTAAGATTCTTACCAGTCAGGTATATTCTTAGGCGATTAATATGGGGTGTTGAGTCCACTTCGTTGAGCAAGGAGTAGCTCTTGTCTATTACATATTTGGCTTATGGAACGGTATCTGTGCTAATTTCAATCTTTGGTTTTATGCAGCACCCCAACTCACCTTTCCCCTTAAGCAAGCATAAGTTGGTTTTCTACATTTGAGACCCTGTTCTGTTTTGTAATTCAGTTCCTGTGTAGCCAACTTTACATTTCGTGTAGTAGTGATATCTTATGATGTTTCTTTTCTGTGTGATTTATTTCACTTAGAATCATCGTACCTGAATGCACTCATTATGCTGCTACGGGCCTGATGACATAGATTTCATTGCTGAGTGATATTGCATTGTACGTAAGTACCACAACTTCTTTATCCATTTTTCGCTTTCTGTGATATTGAACTTGTACTGTAAACGAGGTTCTTGTAAACAGAGCCGTCCCAAACTTTGGGGTGGCTGTGTCTTTTTGATTTTAATTTCCCTAAGCTATAGGACCATAAGTGGAAGTGCCCTAGGCTCTGTTGCTTTGTTTTTTAGATGTTTCAGGAAACACCATACACTTCTCCAGAGTGGCTGTTGGCAATTTACATCCCGCCCATCAGCTTAACAAGGCTCCCAGTTCTCCATGGCCTGTCCTGCCTTTCTGGATTTTACACTTTTTTCAGGTGGCCCTTTTGACCGGGGGACTGTGAGACTTCATTGTAGTGCAGATTTCCTTAGCAAGCTTGCTTGGTTGGCCAAAAAGGGCGTATGCGTTTTTTCCTGAATATATTCAGGATAAAACGCATACGCCCTTTTTGGCCAAGTGCATCATTGTGGACGTTCTGCCTCTTTTCCTATGCTTTACATGCAATTCCAGCCTACCTCCTGAAATCGGTTTCTTGAAATTCTGCCCCGCTTTCAAGTCCACTTGGCAGCCTTACTTCAATATATTTTTGGACGATAGCTGTCATTTATAACTCTGCAGGTTTGTGAATTACAGTGCCCCTGAGCTCCTTTATTCAACTCGCTTTTTTGTGAGCTGGCCGCAACACCGCAGGATTGCTTCAGGCCCTAGTGTGGTTCCGGCATGACACGCTGAGCCTTTGGTTAATTCCTCTTCCTGATCGGAAATGAGAGTTAAATTTGCCCGTCCAGACACCTCCAGCTAGTCTCTCATTGGTTCCCTCTATTCCTGTTCATTTTCGACAGAAATTGCAAACTGGCCCAAACAGGAGGTTAAAGGCACTGACTCTCCAAGTGGGGACAGTGTTAGTAAAGCGTCTGGAATGTTGCACCCGAGTACCGGAGGATGAAAACTGAGTCACATTTAAACACGTTTCCCGATCACACGGTGGATCATACTCTGGGTTCCACATGTATGTTTTAGCTGAAGGAAGAATCCCTTAAACCTGGAGAGTTGAGACCCCTGCAATGGGTACCATGCAATATGACTTCAAAGGGTCTGCATTTGCTCACCGAACCTCACCAATCCTATCACTGCTGCATTTATGCTGCTGAACACACGCTTGATTCTCTTTCAGAGACATATAAATCCATAGGTTTTAAGATTCTTACTAGTCAGGTATATTCTTAGGCGTTTAATATGGGGTGTTGAGTCCACTTCGTTGAGCAAGGAGTAGCTCTTGTCTATTACATATTTGGCTTATGGAACGGTATCTGTGCTAATTTCAATCTCTGGTTTTATGCAGCACCCCAACTCACCTTTCCCCTTAAGCAAGCATACGTTGGTTTTCTACATTTGAGACCCTGTTCTGTTTTGTAATTCAGTTCCTGTGTAGCCAAGTTTACATTCCGTGTACTAGTGATATCTTATGATGTTTCTTTTTCTGTGCGACTTATTTCACTTAGAATCATCGTACCTGAATCCACTCATTATGCTGCTACGGGCCTGATGACATAGATTTCATTGCTGAGTGATATTGCATTGTACGTAAGTACCACAACTTCTTTATCCATTTTTCACTTTCTGTGATATTGAACTTGTACCGTAAACGAGGTTCTTGTAAACAGAACCGTCTCAAACTTTGGGGTCGCTGTGTCTTTTTGATTTTAATTTCCCTAAGCTATAGGACCATAAGTGGAAGTGCCCTAGGCTCTGTTGCTTTGTTTTGTAGATGTTTCAGGAAACACCATACACTTCTCCAGAGTGGCTGTTGGCTATTTACATCCCGCCCATGAGCATAACAAGGCTCCCACGTCTCCATGGCCTGTCCTGCCTTTCTGGATTTTACACTTTTTTCAGATGGCCCTTTTAACCGGGAGGCAGTGAGACTTCATTGTAGTACAGATTTCTTTGCAAGCTTGCTTGGTTGGCCAAAAAGGGCGTATGCGTTTTTTCCTGAATATATTCAGGAAAAAACGCATACGCCCTTTTTGGCCAAGTGCATCATTGTGGACGTTCTGCCTCTTTTCCTATGCTTTACATGCAATTCCAGTCTACCTCCTGAAATCGGTTTCCTGCAATTCTGCCCCGCTTTCAAGTCCACTTGGCAGCCTACTTCAATATATTTTTGGACGATAGCTGTCATTTATACCTCTGCAGGTTTGTGAATGACAGTGCCCCTGAGCTCCTTTCTTCAACTCGCTTTCTTGTGAGCTGGCCGCAACACCGCAGGATTGCTTCAGGCCCCAGTGTGGTTCCGGCACGGCACGCTGAGCCTTTGGTTAATTCCTCTTCCTGGTGGGAAATGAGAGTTAAATTTGCCCGTCCAGACACCTCCAGCTAGTCTCTCATTGGTTCTCCCTATTCCTGTTCATTTTCCGCAGAAATTGCAAACTGGGCCAAACAGGAGGTTAGAGGCACTGACTCTCCAAGTGGGGAGAGTGTTAGTAAAGCGTCTGGAATGTTGCACCCGAGTACCGGGGGACGAAAGCTGAGTCACATTTGAACACGTTTCCCGATCACACGGTGGATCATACTCTGGGTTCCACATGCATGTTTTAGCTGAAGGAAGAATCCCTTAAACCTGGAGATTTGAGACCCATGGAATGGGTACCATGCAATATGATATCAAAGGGTCTGCATTTGCTCACCGATCCTCACCAATCCTATCACTGCTGCGTTTATGCCGCTGTACACACGTTTGATTCTCTTTCGGAGACATATATATCCATAGGTTTTAAGATTCTTGCTAGTCAGGTATATTCTTAGGCGTTTAATATGGGGTGTTGAGTCCACTTCGTTGAGCAAGGAGTAGCTCTTGTCTATTACAAATTTGGCTCATGGAACGGTATCTGTGCTAATTTCAATCTCTGGTTTTATGCAGCACCCCAACTCACCTTTCCCCTTAAGCAAGCATAAGTTGGTTTTCTACATTTGAGATGCTGTTCTGTTTTGTAATTCAGTAGCTGTGTAGCTAACTTTACATTCCGTGTAGTAGTGATATCTTATGATGTTTCTTTTCTGTGTGATTTATTTCACTTAGAATCATCGTACCTGAATGCACTCATTATGCTGCTACGGGCCTGATGACATAGATTTCATTGCTGAGTGATATTGCATTGTACGTAAGTACCACAACTTCTTTATCCATTTTTCGCTTTCTGTGATATTGAACTTGTACTGTAAACGAGGTTCTTGTAAACAGAGCCGTCCCAAACTTTGGGGTGGCTGTGTCTTTTTGATTTTAATTTCCCTAAGCTATAGGACCATAAGTGGAAGTGCCCTAGGCTCTGTTGCTTTGTTTTTTAGATGTTTCAGGAAACACCATACACTTCTCCAGAGTGGCTGTTGGCAATTTACATCCCGCCCATCAGCTTAACAAGGCCCCCAGTTCTCCATGGCCTGTCCTGCCTTTCTGGATTTTACACTTTTTTCAGGTGGCCCTTTTGACCGGGGGACTGTGAGACTTCATTGTAGTGCAGATTTCCTTAGCAAGCTTGCTTGGTTGGCCAAAAAGTGCGTATGCGTTTTTTCCTGAATATATTCAGGATAAAACGCATACGCCCTTTTTGGCCAAGTGCATCATTGTGGACGTTCTGCCTCTTTTCCTATGCTTTACATGCAATTCCAGCCTACCTCCTGATATCCGTTTCTTGAAATTCTGCCCCGCTTTCAAGTCCACTTGGCAGCCTTACTTCAATATATTTTTGGACGATAGCTGTCATTTATAACTCTGCAGGTTTGTGAATTACAGTGCCCCTGAGCTCCTTTCTTCAACTCGCTTTCTTGTGAGCTGGCCGCAACACCGCAGCATTGCTTCTGGCCCTAGTGTGGTTCCGGCATGGCACGCTGAGCCTTTGTTTAATTCCTCTTCCTGGTGGGAAATGAGAGTTAAATTTGCCCGTCCAGACACCTCCAGCTAGTCTCTCATTGGTTCTCCCTATTCCTGTTCATTTTCCGCAGAAATTGCAAACTGGGCCAAACAGGAGGTTAAAGGCACTGACTCTCCAAGTGGGGAGAGTGTTAGTAAAGCGTCTGGAATGTTGCACCCGAGTACCAGGGGACGAAAACTGAGACACATTTGAACACGTTTCCCGATCACATGGTGGATCATACTCTGGGTTCCACATGCATGTTTTAGCTGAAGGAAGAATCCCTTAAACCTGGAGAGTTGAGACCCATGGAATGGGTACCATGCAATATGACTTCAAAGGGTCTGCATTTGCTCACCGAACCTCACCAGTCCTATCACTGCTGCGTTTATGACACTGTACACACGCTTGATTCTCTTTCGGAGACATATAAATCCATAGGTTTTAAGATTCTTTCTAGTCAGGTATATTCTTACGCGTTTAATATGGGGTGTAGAGTCCACTTCGTTGAGCAAGGAGTAGCTCTTGTCTATTAAATATTTGGCTTATGGAACGGTATCTGTTCTAATTTCAATCTCTGGTTTTATGCAGCACCCCAACTCACCTTTCGCTTTATGCAAGCATAAGTTGGTTTTCTACATTTGAGACCCTGTTCTGTTTTGTAATTCAGTTCCTGTGTAGCCAAGTTTACATTCCTTGTAGTAGTGATATCTTATGATGTTTGTTTTTCTGTGTGACTTATTTCACTTAGAATCATCGTACCTGAATCCACTCATTATGCTGCTACGGGCCTGATGACATAGATTTCATTGCTGAGTGATATTGCATTGTACGTAAGTACCACAACTTCTTTATCCATTTTTCGCTTTCTGTGATATTGAACTTGGACCATAAATGAGGTTCTTGTAAACAGAGCTGTCCCTAACTTTGGGGTGGCTGAGTCTTTTTGATTTTAATTTCCCTAAGCTATAGGACCATAAGTTGAAGTGCCCTATGCTCTGTTGCTTTGTTTTTTAGATGTTTCAGGAAACACCATACACTTCTCCAGAGTGGCTGTTGGCAATTTACATCCCGCCCATCAGCATAACAAGGCTCCCAGTTCTCCATGGCCTGTCCTGCCTTTCTGGATTTTACACTTTTCTCAGATGGCCCTTTTGACCGGGGGGCAGTGAGACTTCATTGTAGTGCAGATTTCCTTTGCAAGCTTGCTTGGTTGGCCAAAAAGGGCGTATGCGTTTTTTCCTGAATATATTCAGGAAAAAACGCATACGCCCTTTTTGGCCAAGTGCATCATTGTGGACGTTCTGCCTCTTTTCCTATGCTTTACATGCAATTCCAGTCTACCTCCTGAAATCGGTTTCCTGCAATTCTGCCCAGCGTTCAAGTCCTCTTGGCAGCCTTACTTCAATATATTTTTGGACGATAGCTGTCATTTATAACTCTGCAGGTTTGTGAATGACAGTGCCCCTGAGCTCCTTTCTTCAACTCGCTTTCTTGTGAGCTGGCCGCAACACCGCAGCATTGCTTCAGGCCCTAGTGTGGTTCCGGCATGACATGCTGAGCCTTTGGTTAATTCCTCTTCCTGGTGGGAAATGAGAGTTAAATTTGCCCGTCCAGACACCTCCAGCTAGTCTCTCATTGGTTCTCCCTATTCCTGTTCATTTTCCGCAGAAATTGCAAACTGGGCCAAACAAGAGGTTAAAGGCACTGACTCTCCAAGTGGGGAGAGTGTTAGTAAAGCGTCTGGAATGTTGCACCCGAGTACCACGGGATGAAAACTGACACAATTAAACACGTTTCCCGATCACACGGTGGATCATACTCTGCATTCCACATGCATGTTTTAGCTGAAGGAAGAATCCCTTAAACCTGGAGAGTTGAGACCCATGGAATGGGTACCATGCAATATGACTTCAAAGGTTCTGCATTTGCTCACCAAACCTCACCAATCCTATCACTGCTGCGTTTATGACACTGTACACACGCTTGATTCTCTTTCGGAGACATATAAATCCATAGGTTTTAAGATTCTTTCTAGTCAGGTATATTCTTACGCGTTTAATATGGGGTGTAGAGTCCACTTCGTTGAGCAAGGAGTAGCTCTTGTCTATTACATATTTGGCTTATGGAACGGTATCTGTTCTAATTTCAATCTCTGGTTTTATGCAGCACCCCAACTCACCTTTCGCCTTAAGCAAGCATAAGTTGGTTTTCTACATTTGAGACCCTGTTCTGTTTTGTAATTCAGTTCCTGTGTAGCCAAGTTTACATTCCTTGTAGTAGTGATATCTTATGATGTTTGTTTTTCTGTGTGACTTATTTCACTTAGAATCATCGTACCTGAATCCACTCATTATGCTGCTACGGGCCTGATGACATAGATTTCATTGCTGAGTGATATTGCATTGTACGTAATTACCACAACTTCTTTATCCATTTTTCACTTTCTGTGATACTGAACTTGTACCGTAAACGAGGTTCTTGTAAACAGAGCCGTCCCAAACTTTGGGGTGGCTGTGTCTTTTTGATTTTAATTTCCCTAAGCTATAGGACCATAAGTGGAAGTGCCCTAGGCTCTGTTGCTTTGCTTTTTAGATGTTTCAGGAAACACCATACACTTCTCCAGAGTGGCTGTTCGCAATTTACATCCCGCACATCAGCATAACAACGTTCCCAATTCTCCATGGCCTGTCCTGCCTTTCTGGATTTTACACTTTTTTCAGATGGCCCTTTTGACCGGGGGCAGTGAGACTTCATTGTAGTGCAGATTTCCTTTGCAAGCTTGCTTGGTTGGCCAAAAAGGGCGTATGCGTTTTTTCCTGAATATATTCAGGAAAAAACGCATACGCCCTATTTGGCCAAGTGCATCATTGTGGACGTTCTGCCTCTTTTCCTATGCTTTACATGCAATTCCAGCCTACCTCCTGAAATCGGTTTCTTGAAATTCTGCCCCGCTTTCAAGTCCACTTGGCAGCCTTACTTCAATATATTTTTGGACGATAGCTGTCATTTATAACTCTGCAGGTTTGTGAATTACAGTGCCCCTGAGCTCCTTTATTCAACTCGCTTTTTTGTGAGCTGGCCGCAACACCGCAGGATTGCTTCAGGCCCTAGTGTGGTTCCGGCATGACACGCTGAGCCTTTGGTTAATTCCTCTTCCTGATCGGAAATGAGAGTTAAATTTGCCCGTCCAGACACCTCCAGCTAGTCTCTCATTGGTTCCCTCTATTCCTGTTCATTTTCGACAGAAATTGCAAACTGGCCCAAACAGGAGGTTAAAGGCACTGACTCTCCAAGTGGGGACAGTGTTAGTAAAGCGTCTGGAATGTTGCACCCGAGTACCGGAGGATGAAAACTGAGTCACATTTAAACACGTTTCCCGATCACACGGTGGATCATACTCTGGGTTCCACATGTATGTTTTAGCTGAAGGAAGAATCCCTTAAACCTGGAGAGTTGAGACCCCTGCAATGGGTACCATGCAATATGACTTCAAAGGGTCTGCATTTGCTCACCGAACCTCACCAATCCTATCACTGCTGCATTTATGCTGCTGAACACACGCTTGATTCTCTTTCAGAGACATATAAATCCATAGGTTTTAAGATTCTTACTAGTCAGGTATATTCTTAGGCGTTTAATATGGGGTGTTGAGTCCACTTCGTTGAGCAAGGAGTAGCTCTTGTCTATTACATATTTGGCTTATGGAACGGTATCTGTGCTAATTTCAATCTCTGGTTTTATGCAGCACCCCAACTCACCTTTCCCCTTAAGCAAGCATACGTTGGTTTTCTACATTTGAGACCCTGTTCTGTTTTGTAATTCAGTTCCTGTGTAGCCAAGTTTACATTCCGTGTACTAGTGATATCTTATGATGTTTCTTTTTCTGTGCGACTTATTTCACTTAGAATCATCGTACCTGAATCCACTCATTATGCTGCTATGGGCCTGATGACATAGATTTCATTGCTGAGTGATATTGCATTGTACGTAAGTACCACAACTTCTTTATCCATTTTTCACTTTCTGTGATATTGAACTTGTACCGTAAACGAGGTTCTTGTAAACAGAACCGTCTCAAACTTTGGGGTCGCTGTGTCTTTTTGATTTTAATTTCCCTAAGCTATAGGACCATAAGTGGAAGTGCCCTAGGCTCTGTTGCTTTGTTTTGTAGATGTTTCAGGAAACACCATACACTTCTCCAGAGTGGCTGTTGGCTATTTACATCCCGCCCATGAGCATAACAAGGCTCCCACGTCTCCATGGCCTGTCCTGCCTTTCTGGATTTTACACTTTTTTCAGATGGCCCTTTTAACCGGGAGGCAGTGAGACTTCATTGTAGTACAGATTTCTTTGCAAGCTTGCTTGGTTGGCCAAAAAGGGCGTATGCGTTTTTTCCTGAATATATTCAGGAAAAAACGCATACGCCCTTTTTGGCCAAGTGCATCATTGTGGACGTTCTGCCTCTTTTCCTATGCTTTACATGCAATTCCAGTCTACCTCCTGAAATCGGTTTCCTGCAATTCTGCCCCGCTTTCAAGTCCACTTGGCAGCCTACTTCAATATATTTTTGGACGATAGCTGTCATTTATACCTCTGCAGGTTTGTGAATGACAGTGCCCCTGAGCTCCTTTCTTCAACTCGCTTTCTTGTGAGCTGGCCGCAACACCGTAGGATTGCTTCAGGCCCCAGTGTGGTTCCGGCACGGCACGCTGAGCCTTTGGTTAATTCCTCTTCCTGGTGGGAAATGAGAGTTAAATTTGCCCGTCCAGACACCTCCAGCTAGTCTCTCATTGGTTCTCCCTATTCCTGTTCATTTTCCGCAGAAATTGCAAACTGGGCCAAACAGGAGGTTAGAGGCACTGACTCTCCAAGTGGGGAGAGTGTTAGTAAAGCGTCTGGAATGTTGCACCCGAGTACCGGGGGACGAAAGCTGAGTCACATTTGAACATGTTTCCCGATCACACGGTGGATCATACTCTGGGTTCCACATGCATGTTTTAGCTGAAGGAAGAATCCCTTAAACCTGGAGATTTGAGACCCATGGAATGGGTACCATGCAATATGATATCAAAGGGTCTGCATTTGCTCACCGATCCTCACCAATCCTATCACTGCTGCGTTTATGCCGCTGTACACACGTTTGATTCTCTTTCGGAGACATATATATCCATAGGTTTTAAGATTCTTGCTAGTCAGGTATATTCTTAGGCGTTTAATATGGGGTGTTGAGTCCACTTCGTTGAGCAAGGAGTAGCTCTTGTCTATTACAAATTTGGCTTATGGAACGGTATCTGTGCTAATTTCAATCTCTGGTTTTATGCAGCACCCCAACTCACCTTTCCCCTTAAGCAAGCATAAGTTGGTTTTCTACATTTGAGATGCTGTTCTGTTTTGTAATTCAGTAGCTGTGTAGCTAACTTTACATTCCGTGTAGTAGTGATATCTTATGATGTTTCTTTTCTGTGTGATTTATTTCACTTAGAATCATCGTACCTGAATGCACTCATTATGCTGCTACGGGCCTGATGACATAGATTTCATTGCTGAGTGATATTGCATTGTACGTAAGTACCACAACTTCTTTATCCATTTTTCGCTTTCTGTGATATTGAACTTGTACTGTAAACGAGGTTCTTGTAAACAGAGCCGTCCCAAACTTTGGGGTGGCTGTGTCTTTTTGATTTTAATTTCCCTAACCTATAGGACCATAAGTGGAAGTGCCCTAGGCTCTGTTGCTTTGTTTTTTAGATGTTTCAGGAAACACCATACACTTCTCCAGAGTGGCTGTTGGCAATTTACATCCCGCCCATCAGCTTAACAAGGCCCCCAGTTCTCCATGGCCTGTCCTGCCTTTCTGGATTTTACACTTTTTTCAGGTGGCCCTTTTGACCGGGGGACTGTGAGACTTCATTGTAGTGCAGATTTCCTTAGCAAGCTTGCTTGGTTGGCCAAAAAGTGCGTATGCGTTTTTTCCTGAATATATTCAGGATAAAACGCATACGCCCTTTTTGGCCAAGTGCATCATTGTGGACGTTCTGCCTCTTTTCCTATGCTTTACATGCAATTCCAGCCTACCTCCTGATATCGGTTTCTTGAAATTCTGCCCCGCTTTCAAGTCCACTTGGCAGCCTTACTTCAATATATTTTTGGACGATAGCTGTCATTTATAACTCTGCAGGTTTGTGAATTACAGTGCCCCTGAGCTCCTTTATTCAACTCGCTTTCTTGTGAGCTGGCCGCAACACCACAGGATTGCTTCAGGCCCTAGTGTGGTTCCGGCACGGCACGCTGAGCCTTTGGTTAATTCCTCTTCGTGGTGGGAAATAAGAGTTAAATTTGCCCTTCCAGACACCTCCAGCTAGTCTCTCATTGGTTCTCCCTATTCCTGTTCATTTTCCACAGAAATTGCAAACTGGGCCAAACTGGAGGTTAAAGGCACTGACTCTCCAAGTGGGGAGAGTGTTAGTAAAGCGTCTGGAATGTTGCACCCGAGTACCGGGGGACGAAAACTGAGTCACATTTGAACACGTTTCCCGATCACACGGTGGATCATACTCTGGGTTCCACATGCATGTTTTAGCTGAAGGAAGAATCCCTTAAACCTGGAGAGTTGAGACCCATGGAATGGGTACCATGCAATATGACTTCAAAGGGTCTGCATTTGCTCACCGATCCTCACCAATCCTATCACTGCTGCGTTTATGTCGCTGTACACACGCTTGATTCTCTTTCGGAGACATATAAATCCATAGGTTTTAAGATTCTTTCTAGTCAGGTATATTCTTAGGCGTTTAATATGGGGTGTTGAGTCCACTTCGTTGAGCAAGGAGTAGCTCTTGTCTATTAAATATTTGGCTTATGGAACGGTATCTGTTCTAATTTCAATCTCTGGTTTTATGCAGCACCCCAACTCACCTTTCGCTTTATGCAAGCATAAGTTGGTTTTCTACATTTGAGACCCTGTTCTGTTTTGTAATTCAGTTCCTGTGTAGCCAAGTTTACATTCCTTGTAGTAGTGATATCTTATGATGTTTGTTTTTCTGTGTGACTTATTTCACTTAGAATCATCGTACCTGAATCCACTCATTATGCTGCTACGGGCCTGATGACATAGATTTCATTGCTGAGTGATATTGCATTGTACGTAAGTACCACAACTTCTTTATCCATTTTTCGCTTTCTGTGATATTGAACTTGGACCATAAATGAGGTTCTTGTAAACAGAGCTGTCCCTAACTTTGGGGTGGCTGAGTCTTTTTGATTTTAATTTCCCTAAGCTATAGGACCATAAGTGGAAGTGCCCTATGCTCTGTTGCTTTGTTTTTTAGATGTTTCAGGAAACACCATACACTTCTCCAGAGTGGCTGTTGGCAATTTACATCCCGCCCATCAGCATAACAAGGCTCCCAGTTCTCCATGGCCTGTCCTGCCTTTCTGGATTTTACACTTTTCTCAGATGGCCCTTTTGACCGGGGGGCAGTGAGACTTCATTGTAGTGCAGATTTCCTTTGCAAGCTTGCTTGGTTGGCCAAAAAGGGCGTATGCGTTTTTTCCTGAATATATTCAGGAAAAAACGCATACGCCCTTTTTGGCCAAGTGCATCATTGTGGACGTTCTGCCTCTTTTCCTATGCTTTACATGCAATTCCAGTCTACCTCCTGAAATCGGTTTCCTGCAATTCTGCCCAGCGTTCAAGTCCTCTTGGCAGCCTTACTTCAATATATTTTTGGACGATAGCTGTCATTTATAACTCTGCAGGTTTGTGAATGACAGTGCCCCTGAGCTCCTTTCTTCAACTCGCTTTCTTGTGAGCTGGCCGCAACACCGCAGCATTGCTTCAGGCCCTAGTGTGGTTCCGGCATGACATGCTGAGCCTTTGGTTAATTCCTCTTCCTGGTGGGAAATGAGAGTTAAATTTGCCCGTCCAGACACCTCCAGCTAGTCTCTCATTGGTTCTCCCTATTCCTGTTCATTTTCCGCAGAAATTGCAAACTGGGCCAAACAAGAGGTTAAAGGCACTGACTCTCCAAGTGGGGAGAGTGTTAGTAAAGCGTCTGGAATGTTGCACCCGAGTACCACGGGATGAAAACTGACACAATTAAACACGTTTCCCGATCACACGGTGGATCATACTCTGCATTCCACATGCATGTTTTAGCTGAAGGAAGAATCCCTTAAACCTGGAGAGTTGAGACCCATGGAATGGGTACCATGCAATATGACTTCAAAGGTTCTGCATTTGCTCACCAAACCTCACCAATCCTATCACTGCTGCGTTTATGACACTGTACACACGCTTGATTCTCTTTCGGAGACATATAAATCCATAGGTTTTAAGATTCTTTCTAGTCAGGTATATTCTTACGCGTTTAATATGGGGTGTAGAGTCCACTTCGTTGAGCAAGGAGTAGCTCTTGTCTATTAAATATTTGGCTTATGGAACGGTATCTGTTCTAATTTCAATCTCTGGTTTTATGCAGCACCCCAACTCACCTTTCGCCTTAAGCAAGCATAAGTTGGTTTTCTACATTTGAGACCCTGTTCTGTTTTGTAATTCAGTTCCTGTGTAGCCAAGTTTACATTCCTTGTAGTAGTGATATCTTATGATGTTTGTTTTTCTGTGTGACTTATTTCACTTAGAATCATCGTACCTGAATCCACTCATTATGCTGCTACGGGCCTGATGACATAGATTTCATTGCTGAGTGATATTGCATTGTACGTAATTACCACAACTTCTTTATCCATTTTTCACTTTCTGTGATACTGAACTTGTACCGTAAACGAGGTTCTTGTAAACAGAGCCGTCCCAAACTTTGGGGTGGCTGTGTCTTTTTGATTTTAATTTCCCTAAGCTATAGGACCATAAGTGGAAGTGCCCTAGGCTCTGTTGCTTTGCTTTTTAGATGTTTCAGGAAACACCATACACTTCTCCAGAGTGGCTGTTCGCAATTTACATCCCGCACATCAGCATAACAACGTTCCCAATTCTCCATGGCCTGTCCTGCCTTTCTGGATTTTACACTTTTTTCAGATGGCCCTTTTGACCGGGGGCAGTGAGACTTCATTGTAGTGCAGATTTCCTTTGCAAGCTTGCTTGGTTGGCCAAAAAGTGCGTATGCGTTTTTTCCTGAATATATTCAGGAAAAAACGCATACGCCCTATTTGGCCAAGTGCATCATTGTGGACGTTCTGCCTCTTTTCCTATGCTTTACATGCTATTCCAGTCTACCTCCTGAAATCGGTTTCCTGCAATTCTGCCCCGCTTTCAAGTCCTCTTGGCAGCCTTACTTCAATATATTTTTGGACGATAGCTGTCATTTATAACTCTGCAGGTATGTGAATGACAGTGCCCCTGAGCTCCTTTCTTCAACTCGCTTTCTTGTGAGCTGGCCGCAACACCGCAGGATTGCTTCAGGCCCTACTGTGGTTCCGGCATGGCACGCTGAGCCTTTGGTTAATTCCTATTCCTGGTGGGAAATGAGAGTTAAATTTGCCCGTCCAGACACCTCCAGCTAGTCTCTCATTGGTTCTCCCTTTTCCTGTTCATTTTCCGCAGAAATTGCAAACTGGGCCAAACAGGAGGTTAAAGGCACTGACTCTCCAAGTGGGGAGAGTGTTAGTAAAGCGTCTGGAATGTTGCACCCGAGTATCGGGGGATGAAACCTGAGACACCTTTGAACACGTTTCCCGATCACACGGTGGATCATACTCTGGGTTCCACATGCATGTTTTAGCTGAAGGAAGAATCCCTTAAACCTGGAGAGTTGAGACCCATGGAATGGGTACCATGAAATATGACTTCAAAGGGTCTGCATTTGCTCACCGATCCTCACCAATCCTATCACTGCTGCGTTTATGCTGCTGTACACACGCTTGATTCTCTTTCTGAGACATATAAATCCATAGGTTTTAAGATTCTTACTAGTCAGGTATATTCTTAGGCGTTTAATATGGGGTGTAGAGTCCACTTCGTTGAGCAAGGAGTAGCTCTTGTCTATTACATATTTGGCTTATGGAACGGTATCTGTGCTAATTTCAATCTCTGGTTTTATGCAGCACCCCAACTCACCTTTCCCCTTAAGCAAGCATAAGTCGGTTTTCTACATTTGAGACCCTGTTCTGTTTTGTAATTCAGTTCCTGTGTAGCCAAGTTTACATTCCATGTGGTAGAGATATCTTATGATGTTTCTTTTTCTGTGTGACTTATTTCACTTAGAATCATCGTACCTGAATCCACTCATTATGCTGCTATGGGCCTGATGACATAGATTTCATTGCTGAGTGATATTGCATTGTACGTAAGTACCACAACTTCTTTATCCATTTTTCACTTTCTGTGATTTTGAACTTGTACCGTAAATGAGGTTCTTGTAAACAGAGCCTTCCCAAACTTTGGGGTGGCTGTGTCTTTTTGATTTTAATTTCCCTAAGCTATAGGACCATAAGTGGAAGAGCCCTAGGCTCTGTTGCTTTGTTTTTTAGATGTTTCAGGAAACACCATACACTTCTCCAGAGTGGCTGTTGGCAATTTACATCCCGCCCATCAGCATAACAAGGCTCCCAGTTCTCCATGGCCTGTCCTGCCTTTCTGGATTTTACACTTTTTTCAGATGGCCCTTTTGACCGGGGGGCAGTGAGACTTCATTGTAGTGCAGATTTCCTTTGCAAGCTTGCTTGGTTGGCCAAAAAGGGCGTATGCGTTTTTTCCTGAATATATTAAGGAAAAAATGCATACGCACTTTTTGGCCAAGTGCATCATTGTGGACGTTCTGCCTCTTTTCCTTTGCTTTACATGCAATTCCAGTCTACCTCCTGAAATCGGTTTCCTGCAATTCTGCCCAGCGTTCAAGTCCTCTTGGCAGCCTTACTTCAATATATTTTTTGACGATAGCTGTCATTTATAACTCTGCAGGTTTGTGAATGACAGTGCCCCTGAGCTCCTTTCTTCAACTCGCTTTCTTGTGAGCTGGCCGCAACACCGCAGCATTGCTTCAGGCCCTAGTGTGGTTCTGGCATGACATGCTGAGCCTTTGGTTAATTCCTCTTCCTGGTGGGAAATGAGAGTTAAATTTGCCCGTCCAGACACCTCCAGCTAGTCTCTCATTGGTTCTCCCTATTCCTGTTCATTTTCCGCAGAAATTGCAAACTGGGCCAAACAAGAGGTTAAAGGCACTGACTCTCCAAGTGGGGAGAGTGTTAGTAAAGCGTCTGGAATGTTGCACCCGAGTACCAGGGGACGAAAACTGAGACACATTTGAACACGTTTCCCGATCACATGGTGGATCATACTCTGGGTTCCACATGCATGTTTTAGCTGAAGGAAGAATCCCTTAAACCTGGAGAGTTGAGACCCCTGCAATGGGTACCATGCAATATGACTTCAAAGGGTCTGCATTTGCTCACCGAACCTCACCAATCCTATCACTGCTGCATTTATGCCACTGTACACACGCTTGATTCTCTTTCTGAGACATATAAATCCATAGGTTTTAAGATTCTTACTAGTCAGGTATATTCTTAGGCGTTTAATATGGGGTGTAGAGTCCACTTCGTTGAGCAAGGAGTAGCTCTTGTCTATTACATATTTGGCTTATGGAATGGTATCTGTGCTAATTTCAATCTCTGGTTTTATGCAGCACCCCAACTCACCTTTCCCCTTAAGCAAGCATAAGTCGGTTTTCTACATTTGAGACCCTGTTCTGTTTTGTAATTCAGTTCCTGTGTAGCCAAGTTTACATTCCATGTGGTAGAGATATCTTATGATGTTTCTTTCTCTGTGTGACTTATTTCACTTAGAATCATCGTACCTGAATCCACTCATTATGCTGCTATGGGCCTGATGACATAGATTTCATTGCTGAGTGATATTGCATTGTACGTAAGTACCACAACTTCTTTATCCATTTTGCGCTTTCTGTGATATTGAACTTGTACCGTAAACGAGGTTCTTGTAAACAGAGCTGTCCCAAAGATTGGGGTGGTTGTGTCTTTTTGATTTTAATTTCCCTAAGCTATAGGACCATAAGTGGAAGTGCCCTAGGCTCTGTTGCTTTGTTTTTTAGATGTTTCAGGAAACACCATACACTTCTCCAGAGTGACTGTTGGCAATTTACATCCCGCCCATCAGCATAACAAGGCTCCCAGTTCTCCATGGCCTGTCCTGCCTTTGTGGATTTTACACTTTTTTCAGATGGCCCTTTTGACCAGGGGGCAGTGAGACTTCATTGTAGTGCAGATTTCCTTTGCAAGCTTGCTTGGTTGGCCAAAAAGGGCGTATGCGTTTATTCCTGAATATATTCAGGAAAAAACGCATACGCCCTTTTTGGCCAAGTGCATCATTGTGGACGTTCTGCCTCTTTTCCTATGCTTTACATGCAATTCCAGTCTACCTCCTGAAATCGGTTTCCTGCAATTCTGCCCCGCTTTCAAGTCCTCTTGGCAGCCTTACTTCAATATATTTTTGGACGATAGCTGTCATTTATAACTCTGCAGGTATGTGAATTACAGTGCCCCTGAGCTCCTTTCTTCAACTCGCTTTCTTGTGAGCTGGCCGCAACACCGCAGCATTGCTTCAGGCCCTAGTGTGGTTCCGGCATGGCACGCTGAGCCTTTGGTTAATTCCTCTTCCTGGTGGGAAATGAGAGTTAAATTTGCCCGTCCAGACACCTCCAGCTAGTCTCTCATTGGTTCTCCCTATTCCTGTTCATTTTCCGCAGAAATTGCAAACTGGGCCAAACAGGAGGTTAAAGGCACTGACTCTCCAAGTGGGGAGAGTGTTAGTAAAGCATCTGGAATGTTGCACCCGAGTACCAGGGGACGAAAACTGACACAATTGAACACGTTTCCCGATCACACGGTGGATCATACTCTGGGTTCCACATGCATGTTTTAGCTGAAGGAAGAATCCCTTAAACCTGGAGAGTTGAGACCCATGGAATGGGTACCATGCAATATGACTTCAAAGGGTCTGCATTTGTCCACCGAACCTCACCAATCCTATCACTGCTGCGTTTATGCCGCTGTACACACGCTTGATTCTCTTTCGGAGACATATAAATCCATAGGTTTTAAGATTCTTCCTAGTCAGGTATATTCTTAGGTGTTTATTATGGGGTGTAGAGTCCACTTCGTTGAGCAAGGAGTAGCTCTTGTCTATTACATATTTGGCTTATGGAACGGTATCTGTGCTAATTTCAATCTCTGGTTTTATGCAGCACCCCAACTCACCTTTCGCCTTAAGCAAGCATAAGTTGGTTTTCTACATTTGAGACCCTGTTCTGTTTTGTAATTCAGTTCCTGTGTAGCCAAGTTTACATTCCTTGTAGTAGTGATATCCTATGATGTTTGTTTTTCTGTGTGACTTATTTCACTTAGAATCATCGTACCTGAATCCACTCATTATGCTGCTACGGGCCTGATGACATAGATTTCATTGCTGAGTGATATTGCATTGTACGTAAGTACCACAACTTCTTTATCCATTTTTCGCTTTCTGTGATATTGAACTTGGACCATAAATGAGGTTCTTGTAAACAGAGATGTCCCTAACTTTGGGGTGGCTGAGTCTTTTTGATTTAAATTTCCCTAAGCTATAGGACCATAAGTGGAAGTGCCCTATGCTCTGTTGCTTTGTTTTTTAGATGTTTCAGGAAACACCATACACTTCTCCAGAGTGGCTGTTGGCAGTTTACATCCCGCCCATCAGCATAACAAGGCTCCCAGTTCTCCATGGCCTGTCCTGCCTTTCTGGATTTTACACTTTTTTCAGATGGCCCTTTTGACCGGGGAGCAGTGAGACTTCATTGTAGTGCAGATTTCCTTTGCAAGCTTGCTTGGTTGGCCAAAAATTGCGTATGCGTTTTTTCCGGAATATATTCAGGAAAAAACGCATACGCCATTTTTGGCCAAGTGCATCATTGTGGACGTTCTGCCTCTTTTCCTATGCTTTACATGCAATTCCAGTCTACCTCCTGAAATCGGTTTCCTGCAATTCTGCCCCGCTTTCAAGTCCTCTTGGCAGCCTTACTTCAATATATTTTTGGACGATAGCTATCATTTATAACTCTGCAGGTATGTGAATGACAGTGTCCCTGAGCTCCTTTCTTCAACTCGCTTTCTTGTGAGCTGGCCGCAACACCGCAGCATTGCTTCAGGCCCTAGTGTGGTTCCGGCATGGCACGCTGAACCTTTGTTTAATTCCTCTTCCTGGTGGGAAATGAGAGTTAAATTTGCCCGTCCAGACACCTCCAGCTAGTCTCTCATTGGTTCTCCCTATTCCTGTTCATTTTCCGCAGAAATTGCAAACTGGGCCAAACAGGAGGTTAAAGGCACTGACTCTCCAAGTGGGGAGAGTGTTAGTAAAGCGTCTGGAATGTTGCACCCGAGTACCAGGGGACGAAAACTGAGACACATTTGAACACGTTTCCCGATCACATGGTGGATCATACTCTGGGTTCCACATGCATGTTTTAGCTGAAGGAAGAATCCCTTAAACCTGGAGAGTTGAGACCCCTGCAATGGGTACCATGCAATATGACTTCAAAGGGTCTGCATTTGCTCACCGAACCTCACCAATCCTATCACTGCTGCATTTATGCCACTGTACACACGCTTGATTCTCTTTCTGAGACATATAAATCCATAGGTTTTAAGATTCTTACTAGTCAGGTATATTCTTAGGCGTTAAATATGGGGTGTAGAGTCCACTTCGTTGAGCAAGGAGTAGCTCTTGTCTATTACATATTTGGCTTATGGAACGGTATCTGTGCTAATTTCAATCTCTGGTTTTATGCAGCACCCCAACTCACCATTCCCCTTAAGCAAGCATAAGTCGGTTTTCTACATTTGAGACCCTGTTCTGTTTTGTAATTCAGTTCCTGTGTAGCCAAGTTTACATTCCATGTGGTAGAGATATCTTATTATGTTTCTTTCTCTGTGTGACTTATTTCACTTACAATCATCGTACCTGAATCCACTCATTATGCTGCTACGGGCCTGATGACATAGATTTCATTGCTGAGTGATATTGCATTTTACGTAAGTACCACAACTTCTTTATCCATTTTGCGGTTTCTGTGATATTGAACTTGTACCGTAAACGAGGTTCTTGTAAACAGAGCTGTCCCAAAGATTGGGGTGGTTGTGTCTTTTTGATTTTAATTTCCCTAAGCTATAGGACCATAAGTGGAAGTGCCCTAGGCTCTGTTGCTTTGTTTTTTAGATGTTTCAGGAAACACCATACACTTCTCCAGAGTGACTGTTGGCAATTTACATCCCGCCCATCAGCATAACAAGGCTCCCAGTTCTCCATGGCCTGTCCTGCCTTTGTGGATTTTACACTTTTTTCAGATGGCCCTTTTGACCGGGGGGCAGTGAGACTTCATTATAGTGCAGATTTCCTTTGCAAGCTTGCTTGGTTGGCCAAAAAGGGCGTATGCGTTTATTCCTGAATATATTCAGGAAAAAACGCATACGCCCTTTTTGGCCAAGTGCATCATTGTGGACGTTCTGCCTCTTTTCCTATGCTTTACATGCAATTCCAGTCTACCTCCTGAAATCGGTTTCCTGCAATTCTGCCCCGCTTTCAAGTCCTCTTGGCAGCCTTACTTCAATATATTTTTGGACGATAGCTGTCATTTATAACTCTGCAGGTATGTGAATTACAGTGCCCCTGAGCTCCTTTCTTCAACTCGCTTTCTTGTGAGCTGGCTGCAACACCGCAGCATTGCTACAGGCCCTAGTGTGGTTCCGGCATGGCACACTGAGCCTTTGGTTAATTCCTCTTCCTGGTGGGAAATGAGAGTTAAATTTGCCCGTCCAGACACCTCCAGCTAGTCTCTCATTGGTTCTCCCTATTCCTGTTCATTTTCCGCAGAAATTGCAAACTGGGCCAAACAGGAGGTTAAAGGCACTGACTCTCCAAGTGGGGAGAGTGTTAGTAAAGCATCTGGAATGTTGCACCCGAGTACCAGGGGACGAAAACTGACACAATTGAACACGTTTCCCGAGCACACGGTGGATCATACTCTGGGTTCCACATGCATGTTTTAGCTGAAGGAAGAATCCCTTAAACCTGGAGAGTTGAGACCCATGGAATGGGTACCATGCAATATGACTTCAAAGGGTCTGCATTTGTCCACCGAACCTCACCAATCCTATCACTGCTGCGTTTATGCCGCTGTACACACGCTTGATTCTCTTTCGGAGACATATAAATCCATAGGTTTTAAGATTCTTCCTAGTCAGGTATATTCTTAGGCGTTTATTATGGGGTGTAGAGTCCACTTCGTTGAGCAAGGAGTAGCTCTTGTCTATTACATATTTGGCTTATGGAACGGTATCTGTTCTAATTTCAATCTCTGGTTTTATGCAGCACCCCAACTCACCTTTCGCCTTAAGCAATCATTAGTTGGTTTTCTACATTTGAGACCCTGTTCTGTTTTGTAATTCAGTTCCTGTGTAGCCAAGTTTACATTCCTTGTAGTAGTGATATCTTATGATGTTTGTTTTTCTGTGTGACTTATTTCACTTAGAATCATCGTACCTGAATCCACTCATTATGCTGTTACGGGCCTGATGACATAGATTTCATTGCTGAGTGATATTGCATTGTACGTAAGTACCACAATTTCTTTATGCATTTTTCGCTTTCTGTGATATTGAACTTGGACCATAAATGAGGTTCTTGTAAACAGAGCTGTCCCTAACTTTGGGGTGGCTGAGTCTTTTTGATTTTAATTTCCCTAAGCTATAGGACCATAAGTGGAAGTGCCCTAGGCTCTGTTGCTTTGTTTTTTAGATGTTTCAGGAAACACCATACACTTCTCCAGAGTGGCTGTTGGCAATTTACATCCCGCCCATCAGCATAACAAGGCTCCCAGTTCTCCATGGCCTGTCCTGCCTTTCTGGATTTTACACTTTTTTCAGATGGCCCTTTTGACCGGGGAGCAGTGAGACTTCATTGTAGTGCAGATTTCTTTGCAAGCTTGCTTGGTTGGCCAAAAAGGGCGTATGCGTTTTTTCCTGAATATATTCAGGAAAAAACGCATACGCCCTTTTTGGCCAAGTGCATCATTGTGGACGTTCTGCCTCTTTTCCTATGCTTTACATGCAATTCCAGTCTACCTCCTGAAATCGGTTTCCTGCAATTCTGCCCCGCTTTCAAGTCCTCTTGGCAGCCTTACTTCAATATATTTTTGGACGATAGCTATCATTTATAACTCTGCAGGTATGTGAATGACAGTGCCCCTGAGCTCCTTTCTTCAACTCGCTTTCTTGTGAGCTGGCCGCAACACCGCAGGATTGCTTCAGGCCGTAGTGTGGTTCCGGCATGGCACGCTGAGCCTTTGTTTAATTCCTCTTCCTGGTGGGAAATGAGAGTTAAATTTGCCCGTCCAGACACCTCCAGCTAGTCTCTCATTGGTTCTCCCTATTCCTGTTCATTTTCCTCAGAAATTGCAAACTTGGCAAAACAGGAGGTTAAAGGCACTGACTCTCCAAGTGGGGAGAGTGTTAGTAAAGCGTCTGGAATGTTGCACCCGAGTACCAGGGGACGAAAACTGAGACACATTTGAACACGTTTCCCGATCACATGGTGGATCATACTCTGGGTTCCACATGCATGTTTTAGCTGAAGGAAGAATCCCTTAAACCTGGAGAGTTGAGACCCCTGCAATGGGTACCATGCAATATGACTTCAAAGGGTCTGCATTTGCTCACCGAACCTCACCAATCCTATCACTGCTGCATTTATGCCACTGTACACACGCTTGATTCTCTTTCTGAGACATATAAATCCATAGGTTTTAAGATTCTTACTAGTCAGGTATATTCTTAGGCGTTTAATATGGGGTGTAGAGTCCACTTCGTTGAGCAAGGAGTAGCTCTTGTCTATTACATATTTGGCTTATGGAACGGTATCTGTGCTAATTTCAATCTCTGGTTTTATGCAGCACCCCAACTCACCTTTCCCCTTAAGCAAGCATAAGTCGGTTTTCTACATTTGAGACCCTGTTCTGTTTTGTAATTCAGTTCCTGTGTAGCCAAGTTTACATTCAATGTGGTAGAGATATCTTATGATGTTTCTTTTTCTCTGTGACTTATTTCACTTACAATCATCGTACCTGAATCCACTCATTATGCTGCTACGGGCCTCATGACATAGATTTCATTGCTGAGTGATATTGCATTGTACGTAAGTACCACAACTTCTTTATCCATTTTTCACTTTCTGTGATTTTGAACTTATACTGTAAACGAGGTTCTTGTAAACAGAGCCTTCCCAAACTTTGGGGTGGCTGTGTCTTTTTGATTTTAATTTCCATAAGCTATAGGACCATAAGTGGAAGTGCCCTAGGCTCTGTTGCTTTGTTTTGTAGATGTTTCAGGAAACACCATACACTTCTCCAGAGTGGCTGTTGGCAATTTACATCCCGCCCATGAGCATAACAAGGCTCCCAGTTCTCCATGGCCTGTCCTGCCTTTCTGGATTTTACACTTTTTTCAGATGGCCCTTTTGACCGGGGGGCAGTGAGACTTCATTGTAGTGCAGATTTCCTTTGCAAGCTTGCTTGGTTGGCCAAAAAGGGCGTATGCGTTTTTTCCTGAATATATTCAGGAAAAAACGCATACGCCCTTTTTGGCCAAGTGCATCATTGTGGACGTTCTGCCTCTTTTCCTATGCTTTACATGCAATTCCAGTCTACCTCCTGAAATCGGTTTCCTGCAATTCTGCCCCGCTTTCAATTCCTCTTGGCAGCCTTACTTCAATATATTTTTGGACGATAGCTATCATTTATAACTCTGCAGGTATGTGAATGACAGTGCCCCTGAGCTCCTTTCTTCAACTCGCTTTCTTGTGAGCTGGCCGCAACACCGCAGGATTGCTTCAGGCCCTAGTGTGGTTCCGGCATGGCACGCTGAGCCTTTGTTTAATTCCTCTTCCTGGTGGGAAATGAGAGTTAAATTTGCCCGTCCAGACACCTCCAGCTAGTCTCTCATTGGTTCTCCCTATTCCTGTTCATTTTCCGCAGAAATTGCAAACTGGGCCAAACAGGAGGTTAAAGGCACTGAGTCTCCAAGTGGGGAGAGTGTTAGTAAAGCGTCTGGAATGTTGCACCCGAGTACCAGGGGACGAAAACTGAGACACATTTGAACACGTTTCCCGATCACATGGTGGATCATACTCTGGGTTCCACATGCATGTTTTAGCTGAAGGAAGAATCCCTTAAACCTGGAGAGTTGAGACCCATGGAATGGGTACCATGGAATATGACTTCAAAGGTTCTGCATTTGTCCACCGAACCTCACCAATCCTATCACTGCTGCGTTTATGACACTGTACACACGCTTGATTCTCTTTCGGAGACATATAAATCCATAGGTTTTAAGATCCTTTCTAGTCATGTATATTCTTACGCGTTTAATATGGGGTGTAGAGTCCACTTCGTTGAGCAAGGAGTAGCTCTTGTGTATTAAATATTTGGGTTATGGAACGGTATCTGTTCTAATTTCAATCTCTGGTTTTATGCAGCACCCCAACTCACCTTTCGCCTTAAGCAAGCATAAGTTGGTTTTCTACATTTGAGACCCTGTTCTGTTTTGTAATTCAGTTCCTGTGTAGCCAAGTTTACATTCCTTGTAGTAGTGATATCTTATGATGTTTGTTTTTCTGTGTGACTTATTTCACTTAGAATCATCGTACCTGAATCCACTCATTATGCTGCTACGGGCCTGATGACATAGATTTCATTGCTGAGTGATATTGCATTGTACGTAAGTACCACAACTTCTTTATCCATTTTTCACTTTCTGTGATTTTGAACTTGTACTGTAAACGAGGTTCTTGTAAACAGAGCCTTCCCAAACTTTGGGGTGGCTGTGTCTTTTTGATTTTAATTTCCCTAAGCTATAGGACCATAAGTGGAAGTGCCCTAGTCTCTGTTGCTTTGTTTTTTAGATGTTTCAGGAAACACCATACACTTCTCCAGAGTGGCTGTTGGCAATTTACATCCCGCCCATCAGCATAACAAGGCTCCCAGTTCTCCATGGCCTGTCCTGCCTTTCTGTATTTTACAGTTTTTTCAGATGGCCCTTTTGACCGGGGAGCAGTGAGACTTCATTGTAGTGCAGATTTCCTTTGCAAGCTTTCTTGGTTGGCCAAAAAGTGCGTATGCGTTTTTTCCGGAATATATTCAGGAAAAAACGCATACGCCCTTTTTGGCCAAGTGCATCATTGTGGACGTTCTGCCTCTTTTCCTATGCTTTACATGCAATTCCAGTCTACCTCCTGAAATCGGTTTCCTGCAATTCTGCCCCGCTTTCAAGTCCTCTTGGCAGCCTTACTTCAATATATTTTTGGACGATAGCTGTCATTTATAACTCTGCAGGTATGTGAATGACAGTGCCCCTGAGCTCCTTTCTTCAACTCGCTTTCTTGTGAGCTGGCCGCAACACCGCAGGATTGCTTCAGGCCCTAGTGTGGTTCCGGCATGGCACGCTGAGCCTTTGTTTAATTCCTCTTCCTGGTGGGAAATGAGAGTTAAATTTGCCCGTCCAGACACCTCCAGCTAGTCTCTCATTGGTTCTCCCTATTCCTGTTCATTTTCCGCAGAAATTGCAAACTGGGCCAAACAGGAGGTTAAAGGCACTGACTCTCCAAGTGGGGAGAGTGTTAGTAAAGCGTCTGGAATGTTGCACCCGAGTACCAGGGGACGAAAACTGAGACACATTTGAACACGTTTCCCGATTACATGGTGGATCATACTCTGGGTTCCACATGCATGTTTTAGCTGAAGGAAGAATCCCTTAAACCTGGAGAGTTGAGACCCCTGCAATGGGTACCATGCAATATGACTTCAAAGGGTCTGCATTTGCTCACCGAACCTCACCAATCCTATCACTGCTGCATTTATGCCACTGTACACACGCTTGATTCTCTTTCGGAGACATATAAATCCATAGGTTTTAAGATTCTTACTAGTCAGGTATATTCTTAGGCGTTTAATATGGGGTGTAGAGTCCACTTCGTTGAGCAAGGAGTAGCTCTTGTCTATTACATATTTGGCTTATGGAACGGTATCTGTGCTAATTTCAATCTCTGGTTTTATGCAGCACCCCAACTTAGCTTTCCCCTTAAGCAAGCATAAGTCGGTTTTCTACATTTGAGACCCTGTTCTGTTTTGTAATTCAGTTCCTGTGTAGCCAAGTTTACATTCCATGTGGTAGAGATATCTTATGATGTTTCTTTCTCTGTGTGACTTATTTCACTTACAATCATCGTACCTGAATCCACTCATTATGCTGCTACGGGCCTGATGACATAGATTTCATTGCTGAGTGATATTGCATTGTACGTAAGTACCACAACTTCTTTATTCATTTTGCGCTTTCTGTGATATTGAACTTGTACCGTAAACGAGGTTCTTGTAAACAGAGCTGTTCCAAAGATTGGGGTGGTTGTGTGTTTTAGATTTTAATTTCCCTAAGCTATAGGACCATAAGTGGAAGTGCCCTAGGCTCTGTTGCCTTGTTTTTTAGATGTTTCAGGAAACACCATACACTTCTCCAGAGTGACTGTTGGCAATTTACATCCCGCCCATCAGCATAACAAGGCTCCCAGTTCTCCATGGCCTGTCCTGCCTTTCTGGATTTTACACTTTTTTCAGATGGCCCTTTTGACCGGGGGGCAGTGAGACTTCATTGTAGTGCAGATTTCCTTTGCAAGCTTGCTTGGTTGGCCAAAAAGGGCGTATGCGTTTATTCCTGAATATATTCAGGAAAAAACGCATACGCCCTTTTTGGCCAAGTGCATCATTGTGGACGTTCTGCCTCTTTTCCTATGCTTTACATGCAATTCCAGTCTACCTCCTGAAATCGGTTTCCTGCAATTCTGCCCCGCTTTCAAGTCCTCTTGGCAGCCTTACTTCAATATATTTTTGGACGATAGCTGTCATTTATAACTCTGCAGGTCTGTGAATGACAGTGCCCCTGAGCTCCTTTCTTCAACTCGCTTTCTTGTGAGCTGGCCGCAACACCGCAGCATTGCGTCAGGCCCTAGTGTGGTTCCGGCATGGCACACTGAGCCTTTGGTTAATTCCTCTTCCTGGTGGGAAATGAGAGTTAAATTTGCCCATCCAGACACCTCCAGCTAGTCTCTCATTGGTTCTCCCTATTCCTGTTCATTTTCCGCAGAAATTGCAAACTGGGCCAAACAAGAGGTTAAAGGCACTGACTCTCCAAGTGGGGAGAGTGTTAGTAAAGCATCTGGAATGTTGCACCCGAGTCCCGGGGGATGAAAACTGACACAATTAAACACGTTTCCCGATCACACGGTGGATCATACTCTGGGTTCCACATGCATGTTTTAGCTGAAGGAAGAATCCCTTAAACCTGGAGAGTTGAGACCCATGGAATGGGTACCATGCAATATGACTTCAAAGGGTCTGCATTTGCTCACCGAACCTCACCAATCCTATCACTGCTGCGTTTATGACACTGTACACACGCTTGATTCTCTTTCGGAGACATATAAATCCATAGGTTTTAAGATTCTTTCTAGTCATGTATACTCTTACGCGTTTAATATGGGGTGTAGAGTCCACTTCGTTGAGCAAGGAGTAGCTCTTGTCTATTAAATATTTGGCTTATGGAACGGTATCTGTTCTAATTTCAATCTCTGGTTTTATGCAGCACCCCAACTCACCTTTCGCCTTAAGCAAGCATAAGTTGGTTTTCTACATTTGAGACCCTGTTCTGTTTTGTAATTCAGTTCCTCTGTAGCCAAGTTTACATTCCTTGTAGTAGTGATATCTTATGATGTTTGATTTTCTGTGTGACTTATTTCACTTAGAATCATCGTACCTGAATCCACTCATTATGCTGCTACGGGCCTGATGACATAGATTTCATTGCTGAGTGATATTGCATTGTACGTAAGTACCACAACTTCTTTATCCATTTTTCGCTTTCTGTGATATTGAACTTGGACCATAAATGAGGTTCTTGTAAACAGAGCTGTCCCTAACTTTGGGGTGGCTGAGTCTTTTTGATTTTAATTTCCCTAAGCTATAGGACCATAAGTGGAAGTGCCCTAGGCTCTGTTGCTTTGTTTTTTAGATGTTTCAGGAAACACCATACACTTCTCCAGAGTGGCTGTTGGCAATTTACATCCCGCCCATCAGCATAACAAGGCTCCCAGTTCTCCATGGCCTGTCCTGCCTTTCTGGATTTTACACTTTTTTCAGATGGCCCTTTTGACCGGGGAGCAGTGAGACTTCATTGTAGTGCAGATTTCCTTTGCAAGCTTTCTTGGTTGGCCAAAAAGGGCGTATGCGTTTTTTCCTGAATATATTAAGGAAAAAACGCATACGCCCTTTTTGGCCAAGTGCATCATTGTGGACGTTCTGCCTCTTTTCCTATGCTTTACATGCAATTCCAGTCTACCTCCTGAAATCGGTTTCCTGCAATTCTGCCCCGCTTTCAAGTCCTCTTGGCAGCCTTACTTCAATATATTTTTGGACGATAGCTATCATTTATAACTCTGCAGGTATGTGAATGACAGTGTCCCTGAGCTCCTTTCTTCAACTCGCTTTCTTGTGAGCTGGCTGCAACACCGCAGGATTGCTTCAGGCCCTAGTGTGGTTCCGGCATGGCACGCTGAACCTTTGTTTAATTCCTCTTCCTGGTGGGAAATGAGAGTTAAATTTGCCCGTCCAGACACCTCCAGCTAGTCTCTCATTGGTTCTCCCTATTCCTGTTCATTTTCCGCAGAAATTGCAAACTGGGCCAAACAGGAGGTTAAAGGCACTGAGTCTCCAAGTGGGGAGAGTGTTAGTAAAGCGTCTGGAATGTTGCACCCGAGTACCAGGGGACGAAAACTGAGACACATTTGAACACGTTTCCCGATCACATGGTGGATCATACTCTGGGTTCCACATGCATGTTTTAGCTGAAGGAAGAATCCCTTAAACCTGGAGAGTTGAGACCCCTGCAATGGGTACCATGCAATATGACTTCAAAGGGTCTGCATTTGCTCACCGAACCTCACCAATCCTATCACTGCTGCATTTATGCCACTGTACACACGCTTGATTCTCTTTCGGAGACATATAAATCCATAGGTTTTAAGATTCTTACTAGTCAGGTATATTCTTAGGCGTTTAATATGTGGTGTAGAGTCCACTTCGTTGAGCAAGGAGTAGCTCTTGTCTATTACATATTTGGCTTATGGAACGGTATCTGTGCTAATTTCAATCTCTGGTTTTATGCAGCACCCCAACTCACCTTTCGCCTTAAGCAAGCACAAGTTGGTTTTCTACATTTGAGACCCTGTTCTGTTTTGTAATTCAGTTCCTGTGTAGCCAAGTTTATATTCCTTGTAGTAGTGATATCTTATGATGTTTGTTTTTCTGTGTGACTTATTTCACTTAGAATCATCGTACCTGAATCCACTCATTATGCTGCTACGGGCCTGATGACATAGATTTCATTGCTGAGTGATATTGCATTGTACGTAAGTACCACAACTTCTTTATCCATTTTTCGCTTTCTGTGATATTGAACTTGGACCATAAATGAGGTTCTTGTAAACAGAGCTGTCCCTAACTTTGGGGTGGCTGAGTCTTTTTGATTTTAATTTCCCTAAGCTATAGGACCATAAGTGGAAGTGCCCTAGGCTCTGTTGCTTTGTTTTTTAGATGTTTCAGGAAACACCATACACTTCTCCAGAGTGGCTGTTGGCAATTTACATCCCGCCCATCAGCATAACAAGGCTCCCAGTTCTCCATGGCCTGTCCTGCCTTTCTGGATTTTACACTTTTTTCAGATGGCCCTTTTGACCAGGGAGCAGTGAGACTTCATTGTAGTGCAGATTTCCTTTGCAAGCTTGCTTGGTTGGCCAAAAAGTGCGTATGCGTTTTTTCCGGAATATATTCAGGAAAAAACGCATACGCTCTTTTTGGCCAAGTGCATCATTGTGGACGTTCTGCCTCTTTTCCTATGCTTTACATGCAATTCCAGTCTACCTCCTGAAATCGGTTTCCTGCAATTCTGCCCCGCTTTCAAGTCCTCTTGGCAGCCTTACTTCAATATATTTTTGGACGATAGCTATCATTTATAACTCTGCAGGTATGTGAATGACAGTGTCCCTGAGCTCCTTTCTTCAACTCGCTTTCTTGTGAGCTGGCCGCAACACCGCAGGATTGCATCAGGCCCTAGTGTGGTTCCGGCATGGCACGCTGAGCCTTTGTTTAATTCCTCTTCCTGGTGGGAAATGAGAGTTAAATTTGCCCGTCCAGACACCTCCAGCTAGTCTCTCATTGGTTCTCCCTATTCCTGTTCATTTTCCGCAGAAATTGCAAACTGGGCCAAACAGGAGGTTAAAGGCACTGACTCTCCAAGAGTGGAGAGTGTTAGTAAAGCGTCTGGAATGTTGCACCCGAGTACCAGGGGACGAAAACTGAGACACATTTGAACACGTTTCCCGATCACATGGTGGATCATACTCTGGGTTCTACATGCATGTTTTAGCTGAAGGAAGAATCCCTTAAACCTGGAGAGTTGAGACCCATGGAATGGGTACCATGCAATATGACTTCAAAGGGTCTGCATTTGCTCACCGAACCTCACCAATCCTATCACTGCTGCATTTATGCCACTGTACACACGCTTGATTCTCTTTTGGAGACATATAAATCCATAGGTTTTAAGATTCTTACTAGTCAGGTATATTCTTAGGCGTTTAATATGGGGTGTAGAGTCCACTTCGTTGAGCAAGGAGTAGCTCTTGTCTATTACATATTTGGCTTATGGAACGGTATCTGTGCTAATTTCAATCTCTGGTTTTATGCAGCACCCCAACTCACCTTTCCCCTTAAGCAAGCATAAGTCGGTTTTCTACATTTGAGACCCTGTTCTGTTTTGTAATTCAGTTCCTGTGTAGCCAAGTTTACATTCCATGTGGTAGAGATATCTTATGATGTTTCTTTTTCTGTGTGACTTATTTCACTTAGAATCATCGTACCTGAATCCACTCATTATGCTGCTATGGGCCTGATGACATAGATTTCATTGCTGAGTGATATTGCATTGTACGTAAGTACCACAACTTCTTTATCCATTTTTCACTTTCTGTGATTTTGAACTTGTACTGTAAACGAGGTTCTTGTAAACAGAGCCTTCCCAAACTTTGGGGTGGCTGTGTCTTTTTGATTTTAATTTCCCTAAGCTATAGGACCATAAGTGGAAGAGCCCTAGGCTCTGTTGCTTTGTTTTTTAGATGTTTCAGGAAACACCATACACTTCTCCAGAGTGGCTGTTGGCAATTTACATCCCGCCCATCAGCATAAAAAGGCTCCCAGTTCTCCATGGCCTGTCCTGCCTTTCTGGATTTTACACTTTTTTCAGATGGCCCTTTTGACCGGGGGGCAGTGAGACTTCATTGTAGTGCAGATTTCCTTTGCAAGCTTGCTTGGTTGGCCAAAAAGGGCGTATGCGTTTTTTCCTGAATATATTCAGGAAAAAACGCATACGCCCTTTTTGGCCAAGTGCATCATTGTGGACGTTCTGCCTCTTTTCCTTTGCTTTACATGCAAGTCCAGTCTACCTCCTGAAATCGGTTTCCTGCAATTCTGCCCAGCGTTCAAGTCCTCTTGGCAGCCTTACTTCCATATATTTTTGGACGATAGCTGTCATTTATAACTCTGCAGGTTTGTGAATGACAGTGCCCCTGAGCTCCTTTCTTCAACTCGCTTTCTTGTGAGCTGGCCGCAACACCGCAGCATTGCTTCAGGCCCTAGTGTGGTTCCGGCATTACATGCTGAGCCTTTGGTTAATTCCTCTTCCTGGTGGGAAATGAGAGTTAAATTTGCCCGTCCAGACACCTCCAGCTAGTCTCTCATTGGTTCTCCCTATTCCTGTTCATTTTCCCCAGAAATTGCAAACTGGGCCAAACAAGAGGTTAAAGGCACTGACTCTCCAAGTGGGGAGAGTGTTAGTAAAGCGTCTGGAATGTTGCACCCGAGTACCAGGGGATGAAAACTGACACAATTAAACACGTTTCCCGATCACACGGTGGATCATACTCTGGGTTCCACATGCATGTTTTAGCTGAAGGAAGAATCCCTTAAACCTGGAGAGTTGAGACCCATGGAATGGGTACCATGCAATATGACTACAAAGGTTCTGCATTTGCTCACCGAACCTCACCAATCCTATCACTGCTGCGTTTATGACACTGTACACACGCTTGATTCTCTTTCGGAGACATATAAATCCATAGGTTTTAAGATTCTTTCTAGTCAGATATATTCTTACGCGTTTAATATGGGGTGTAGAGTCCACTTCGTTGAGCAAGGAGTAGCTCTTGTCTATTAAATATTTGGCTTATGGAACGGTATCTGTGCTAATTTCAATCTCTGGTTTTATGCAGCACCCCAACTCACCTTTCGCCTTAAGCAAGCATAAGTTGGTTTTCTACATTTGAGACCCTGTTCTGTTTTGTAATTCAGTTCCTGTGTAGCCAAGTTTACATTCCTTGTAGTAGTGATATCTTATGATGTTTGTTTTTCTCTGTGACTTATTTCACTTAGAATCATCGTACCTGAATCCACTCATTATGCTGCTACGGGCCTGATGACATAGATTTCATTGCTGAGTGATATTGCATTGTACGTAAGTACCACAACTTCTTTATCCATTTTTCGTTTTCTGTGATATTGAACTTGGACCATAAATGAGGTTCTTGTAAACAGAGCTGTCCCTAACTTTGGGGTGGCTGAGTCTTTTTGATTTTAATTTCCCTAAGCTATAGGACCATAAGTGGAAGTGCCCTAGGCTCTGTTGCTTTGTTTTTTAGATGTTTCAGGAAACACCATACACTTCTCCAGAGTGGCTGTTGGCAATTTACATCCCGCCCATGAGCATAACAAGGCTCCCAGTTCTCCATGGCCTGTCCTGCCTTTCTGGATTTTACACTTTTTTCAGATGGCCCTTTTGACCGGGGGGCAGTGAGACTTCATTGTAGTGCAGATTTCCTTTGCAAGCTTGCTTGGTTGGCCAAAAAGGGCGTATCCGTTTTTTCCTGAATATATTCAGGAAAAAACGCATACGCCCTTTTTGGCCAAGTGCATCATTGTGGACGTTCTGCCTCTTTTCCTATGCTTTACATGCAATTCCAGTCTACCTCCTGAAATCGGTTTCCTGCAATTCTGCCCCGCTTTCAAGTCCTCTTGGCAGCCTTACTTCAATATATTTTTGGACGATAGCTATCATTTATAACTCTGCAGGTATGTGAATGACAGTGTCCCTGAGCTCCTTTCTTCAACTCGCTTTCTTGTGAGCTGGCCGCAACACCGCAGGATTGCTTCAGGCCCTAGTGTGGTTCCGGCATGGCACGCTGAACCTTTGTTTAATTCCTCTTCCTGGTGGGAAATGAGAGTTAAATTTGCCCGTCCAGACACCTCCAGCTAGTCTCTCATTGGTTCTCCCTATTCCTGTTCATTTTCTGCAGAAATTGCAAACTGGGCCAAACAGGAGGTTAAAGGCACTGACTCTCCAAGTGGGGAGAGTGTTAGTAAAGCGTCTGGAATGTTGCACCCGAGTACCAGGGGACGAAAACTGAGACACATTTGAACACGTTTCCCGATCACATGGTGGATCATACTCTGGGTTCCACATGCATGTTTTAGCTGAAGGAAGAATCCCTTAAACCTGGAGAGTTGAGACCCCTGCAATGGGTACCATGCAATATGACTTCAAAGGGTCTGCATTTGCTCACCGAACCTCACCAATCCTATCACTGCTGCATTTATGCCACTGTACACACGCTTGATTCTCTTTCGGAGACATATAAATCCATAGGTTTTAAGATTCTTACTAGTCAGGTATATTCTTAGGCGTTTAATATGGGGTGTAGAGTCCACTTCGTTGAGCAAGGAGTAGCTCTTGTCTATTACATATTTGGCTTATGGAATGGTATCTGTGCTAATTTCAATCTCTGGTTTTATGCAGCACCCCAACTCACCTTTCCCCTTAAGCAAGCATAAGTCGGTTTTCTACATTTGAGACCCTGTTCTGTTTTGTAATTCAGTTCCTGTGTAGCCAAGTTTACATTCCATGTGGTAGAGATATCTTATGATGTTTCTTTTTCTGTGTGACTTATTTCACTTAGAATCATCGTACCTGAATCCACTCATTATGCTGCTACGGGCCTGATGACATAGATTTCATTGCTGAGTGATATTGCATTGTACGTAAGTACCACAACTTCTTTATCCATTTTTCACTTTCTGTGATTTTGAACTTGTACTGTAAACGAGGTTCTTTTAAACAGAGCCTTCCCAAACTTTGGGGTGGCTGTGTCATTTTGATTTTAATTTCCCTAAGCTATAGGACCATAAGTGGAAGTGCCCTAGGCTCTGTTGCTTTGTTTTTTAGATGTTTCAGGAAACACCATACACTTCTCCAGAGTGGCTGTTGGCAATTTACATCCCGCCCATGAGCATAACAAGGCTCCCAGTTCTCCATGGCCTGTCCTGCCTTTCTGGATTTTACACTTTTTTCAGATGGCCCTTTTGACCGGGGGGCAGTGAGACTTCATTGTAGTGCAGATTTCCTTTGCAAGCTTGCTTGGTTGGCCAAAAAGGGCGTATCCGTTTTTTCCTGAATATATTCAGGAAAAAACGCATACGCCCTTTTTGGCCAAGTGCATCATTGTGGACGTTCTGCCTCTTTTCCTTTGCTTTACATGCAATTCCAGTCTACCTCCTGAAATCGGTTTCCTGCAATTCTGCCCAGCGTTCAAGTCCTCTTGGCAGCCTTACTTCAATATATTTTTGGACGATAGCTGTCATTTATAACTCTGCAGGTTTCTGAATGACAGTGCCCCGCGCTCCTTTCTTCAACTCGCTTTCTTGTGAGCTGGCCGCAACACCGCAGCATTGCTTCAGGCCCTAGTGTGGTTCCAGAATGACATGCTGAGCCTTTGGTTAATTCCTCTTCCTGGTGGGAAATGAGAGTTAAATTTGCCCGTCCAGACACCTCCAGCTAGTCTCTCATTGGTTCTCCCTATTCCTGTTCATTTTCCGCAGAAATTGCAAACTGGGCCAAACAAGAGGTTAAAGGCACTGACTCTCCAAGTGGGGAGAGTGTTAGTAAAGCATCTGGAATGTTGCACCCGAGTACCAGGGGATGAAAACTGACACAATTAAACACGTTTCCCGATCACACGGTGGATCATACTCTGGGTTCCACATGCATGTTTTAGCTGAAGGAAGAATCCCTTAAACCTGGAGAGTTGAGACCCATGGAATGGGTACCATGCAATATGACTACAAAGGTTCTGCATTTGCTCACCGAACCTCACCAATCCTATCACTGCTGCGTTTATGACACTGTACACACGCTTGATTCTCTTTCGGAGACATATAAATCCATAGGTTTTAAGATTCTTTCTAGTCAGATATATTCTTACGCGTTTAATATGGGGTGTAGAGTCCACTTCGTTGAGCAAGGAGTAGCTCTTGTCTATTAAATATTTGGCTTATGGAACGGTATCTGTGCTAATTTCAATCTCTGGTTTTATGCAGCACCCCAACTCACCTTTCGCCTTAAGCAAGCACAAGTTGGTTTTCTACATTTGAGACCCTGTTCTGTTTTGTAATTCAGTTCCTGTGTAGCCAAGTTTACATTCCTTGTAGTAGTGATATCTTATGATGTTTGTTTTTCTGTGTGACTTATTTCACTTAGAATCATCGTACCTGAATCCACTCATTATGCTGCTATGGGCCTGATGACATAGATTTCATTGCTGAGTGATATTGCATTGTACGTAAGTACCACAACTTCTTTATCCATTTTTCGTTTTCTGTGATATTGAACTTGGACCATAAATGAGGTTCTTGTAAACAGAGCTGTCCCTAACTTTGGGGTGGCTGAGTCTTTTTGATTTTAATTTCCCTAAGCTATAGGACCATAAGTGGAAGTGCCCTAGGCTCTGTTGCTTTGTTTTTTAGATGTTTCAGGAAACACCATACACTTCTCCAGAGTGGCTGTTGGCAATTTACATCCCGCCCATCAGCATCACAAGGCTCCCAGTTCTCCATGGCCTGTCCTGCCTTTCTGGATTTTACACTTTTTTCAGATGGCCCTTTAGACCGGGGAGCAGTGAGACTTCATTGTAGTGCAGATTTCCTTTGCAAGCTTGCTTGGTTGGCCAAAAAGTGCGTATGCGTTTTTTCCGGAATATATTCAGGAAAAAACGCATACGCCCTTTTTGGCCAAGTGCATCATTGTGGACGTTCTGCCTCTTTTCCTATGCTTTACATGCAATTCCAGTCTACCTCCTGAAATCGGTTTCCTGCAATTCTGCCCCGCTTTCAAGTCCTCTTGGCAGCCTTACTTCAATATATTTTTGGACGATAGCTATCATTTATAACTCTGCAGGTATGTGAATGACAGTGTCCCTGAGCTCCTTTCTTCAACTCGCTTTCTTGTGAGCTGGCCGCAACACCGCAGGATTGCTTCAGGCCCTAGTGTGGTTCCGGCATGGCACGCTGAACCTTTGTTTAATTCCTCTTCCTGGTGGGAAATGAGAGTTAAATTTGCCCGTCCAGACACCTCCAGCTAGTCTCTCATTGGTTCTCCCTATTCCTGTTCATTTTCTGCAGAAATTGCAAACTGGGCCAAACAGGAGGTTAAAGGCACTGACTCTCCAAGTGGGGAGAGTGTTAGTAAAGCGTCTGGAATGTTGCACCCGAGTACCAGGGGACGAAAACTGAGACACATTTGAACACGTTTCCCGATCACATGGTGGATCATACTCTGGGTTCCACATGCATGTTTTAGCTGAAGGAAGAATCCCTTAAACCTGGAGAGTTGAGACCCCTGCAATGGGTACCATGCAATATGACTTCAAAGGGTCTGCATTTGCTCACCGAACCTCACCAATCCTATCACTGCTGCATTTATGCCACTGTACACACGCTTGATTCTCTTTCGGAGACATATAAATCCATAGGTTTTAAGATTCTTACTAGTCAGGTATATTCTTAGGCGTTTAATATGGGGTGTAGAGTCCACTTCGTTGAGCAAGGAGTAGCTCTTGTCTATTACATATTTGGCTTATGGAACGGTATCTGTGCTAATTTCAATCTCTGGTTTTATGCAGCACCCCAACTCACCTTTCCCCTTAAGCAAGCATAAGTCGGTTTTCTACATTTGAGACCCTGTTCTGTTTTGTAATTCAGTTCCTTTGTAGCCAAGTTTACATTCCATGTGGTAGAGATATCTTATGATGTTTCTTTTTCTGTGTGACTTATTTCACTTAGAATCATCGTACCTGAATCCACTCATTATGCTGCTACGGGCCTGATGACATAGATTTCATTGCTGAGTGATATTGCATTGTACGTAAGTACCACAACTTCTTTATCCATTTTTCACTTTCTGTGATTTTGAACTTGTACTGTAAACGAGGTTCTTTTAAACAGAGCCTTCCCAAACTTTGGGGTGGCTGTGTCATTTTGATTTTAATTTCCCTAAGCTATAGGACCATAAGTGGAAGTGCCCTAGGCTCTGTTGCTTTGTTTTTTAGATGTTTCAGGAAACACCATACACTTTTCCAGAGTGGCTGTTGGCAATTTACATCCCGCCCATGAGCATAACAAGGCTCCCAGTTCTCCATGGCCTGTCCTGCCTTTCTGGATTTTACACTTTTTTCAGATGGCCCTTTTGACCGGGGGGCAGTGAGACTTCATTGTAGTGCAGATTTCCTTTGCAAGCTTGCTTGGTTGGCCAAAAAGGGCGTATCCGTTTTTTCCTGAATATATTCAGGAAAAAACGCATACGCCCTTTTTGGCCAAGTGCATCATTGTGGACGTTCTGCCTCTTTTCCTATGCTTTACATGCAATTCCAGTCTACCTCCTGAAATCGGTTTCCTGCAATTCTGCCCCGCTTTCAAGTCCTCTTGGCAGCCTTACTTCAATATATTTTTGGACGATAGCTATCATTTATAACTCTGCAGGTATGTGAATGACAGTGTCCCTGAGCTCCTTTCTTCAACTCGCTTTCTTGTGAGCTGGCCGCAACACCGCAGGATTGCGTCAGGCCCTAGTGTGGTTCCGGCATGGCACGCTGAACCTTTGTTTAATTCCTCTTCCTGGTGGGAAATGAGAGTTAAATTTGCCCGTCCAGACACCTCCAGCTAGTCTCTCATTGGTTCTCCCTATTCCTGTTCATTTTCTGCAGAAATTGCAAACTGGGCCAAACAGGAGGTTAAAGGCACTGACTCTCCAAGTGGGGAGAGTGTTAGTAAAGCGTCTGGAATGTTGCACCCGAGTACCAGGGGACGAAAACTGAGACACATTTGAACACGTTTCCCGATCACATGGTGGATCATACTCTGGGTTCCACATGCATGTTTTAGCTGAAGGAAGAATCCCTTAAACCTGGAGAGTTGAGACCCCTGCAATGGGTACCATGCAATATGACTTCAAAGGGTCTGCATTTGCTCACCGAACCTCACCAATCCTATCACTGCTGCATTTATGCCACTGTACACACGCTTGATTCTCTTTCGGAGACATATAAATCCATAGGTTTTAAGATTCTTACTAGTCAGGTATATTCTTAGGCGTTTAATATGGGGTGTAGAGTCCACTTCGTTGAGCAAGGAGTAGCTCTTGTCTATTACATATTTGGCTTATGGAACGGTATCTGTGCTAATTTCAATCTCTGGTTTTATGCAGCACCCCAACTCACCTTTCCCCTTAAGCAAGCATAAGTCGGTTTTCTACATTTGAGACCCTGTTCTGTTTTGTAATTCAGTTCCTGTGTAGCCAAGTTTACATTCCATGTGGTAGAGATATCTTATGATGTTTCTTTTTCTGTGTGACTTATTTCACTTAGAATCATCGTACCTGAATCCACTCATTATGCTGCTACGGGCCTGATGACATAGATTTCATTGCTGAGTGATATTGCATTGTACGTAAGTACCACAACTTCTTTATCCATTTTTCACTTTCTGTGATTTTGAACTTGTACTGTAAACGAGGTTCTTTTAAACAGAGCCTTCCCAAACTTTGGGGTGGCTGTGTCATTTTGATTTTAATTTCCCTAAGCTATAGGACCATAAGTGGAAGTGCCCTAGGCTCTGTTGCTTTGTTTTTTAGATGTTTCAGGAAACACCATACACTTCTCCAGAGTGGCTGTTGGCAATTTACATCCCGCCCATGAGCATAACAAGGCTCCCAGTTCTCCATGGCCTGTCCTGCCTTTCTGGATTTTACACTTTTTTCAGATGGCCCTTTTGACCGGGGGGCAGTGAGACTTCATTGTAGTGCAGATTTCCTTTGCAAGCTTGCTTGGTTGGCCAAAAAGGGCGTATCCGTTTTTTCCTGAATATATTCAGGAAAAAACGCATACGCCCTTTTTGGCCAAGTGCATCATTGTGGACGTTCTGCCTCTTTTCCTTTGCTTTACATGCAATTCCAGTCTACCTCCTGAAATCGGTTTCCTGCAATTCTGCCCAGCGTTCAAGTCCTCTTGGCAGCCTTACTTCAATATATTTTTGGACGATAGCTGTCATTTATAACTCTGCAGGTTTGTGAATGACAGTGCCCCTGCGCTCCTTTCTTCAACTCGCTTTCTTGTGAGCTGGCCGCAACACCGCAGCATTGCTTCAGGCCCTAGTGTGGTTCCAGAATGACATGCTGAGCCTTTGGTTAATTCCTCTTCCTGGTGGGAAATGAGAGTTAAATTTGCCCGTCCAGACACCTCCAGCTAGTCTCTCATTGGTTCTCCCTATTCCTGTTCATTTTCCACAGAAATTGCAAACTGGGCCAAACAAGAGGTTAAAGGCACTGACTCTCCAAGTGGGGAGAGTGTTAGTAAAGCGTCTGGAATGTTGCACCCGAGTACCAGGGGATGAAAACTGAAACAATTAAACACATTTCCCGATCACACGGTGGATCATACTCTGGGTTCCACATGCATGTTTTAGCTGAAGGAAGAATCCCTTAAACCTGGAGAGTTGAGACCCATGGAATGGGTACCATGCAATATGACTTCAAAGGTTCTGCATTTGCTCACCGAACCTCACCAATCCTATCACTGCTGCGTTTATGACACTGTACACACGCTTGATTCTCTTTCGGAGACATATAAATCCATAGGTTTTAAGATTCTTTCTAGTCAGATATATTCTTACGCGTTTAATAAGGGGTGTAGACTCCACTTCGTTGAGCAAGGAGTAGCTCTTGTCTATTAAATATTTGGCTTATGGAACGGTATCTGTTCTAATTTCAATCTCTGGTTTTATGCAGCACCCCAACTCACCTTTCGCCTTAAGCAAGCATAAGTTGGTTTTCTACATTTGAGACCCTGTTCTGTTTTGTAATTCAGTTCCTGTGTAGCCAAGTTTACATTCCTTGTAGTAGTGATATCTTATGATGTTTGTTTTTCTCTGTGACTTATTTCACTTAGAATCATCGTACCTGAATCCACTCATTATGCTGCTACGGGCCTGATGACATAGATTTCATTGCTGAGTGATATTGCATTGTACGTAAGTACCACAACTTCTTTATCCATTTTTCGCTTTCTGTGATATTGAACTTGGACCATAAATGAGGTTCTTGTAAACAGAGATGTCCCTAACTTTGGGGTGGCTGAGTCTTTTTGATTTTAATTTCCCTAAGCTATAGGACCATAAGTGGAAGTGCCCTAGGCTCTGTTGCTTTGTTTTTTAGATGTTTCAGGAAACACCATACACTTCTCCAGAGTGCCTGTTGGCAATTTACATCCCGCCCATCAGCATAACAAGGCTCCCAGTTCTCCATGGCCTGTCCTGCCTTTCTGGATTTTACACTTTTTTCAGATGGCCCTTTTGACCGGGGAGCAGTGAGACTTCATTGTAGTGCAGATTTCCTTTGCAAGCTTGCTTGGTTGGCCAAAAAGGGCGTATGCGTTTTTTCCTGAATATATTAAGGAAAAAACGCATACACCCTTTTTGGCCAAGTGCATCATTGTGGACGTTCTGCCTCTTTTCCTATGCTTTACATGCAATTCCAGTCTACCTCCTGAAATCGGTTTCCTGCAATTCTGCCCCGCTTTCAAGTCCTCTTGGCAGCCTTACTTCAATATATTTTTGGACGATAGCTGTCATTTATAACTCTGCAGGTATGTGAATGACAGTGCCCCTGAGCTCCTTTCTTCAACTCGCTTTCTTGTGAGCTGGCCGCAACACCGCAGGATTGCTTCAGGCCCTAGTGTGGTTCCGGCATGGCACGCTGAGCCTTTGTTTAATTCCTCTTCCTGGTGGGAAATGAGAGTTAAATTTGCCCGTCCAGACACCTCCAGCTAGTCTCTCATTGGTTCTCCCTATTCCTGTTCATTTTCCGCAGAAATTGCAAACTGGGCCAAACAGGAGGTTAAAGGCACTGACTCTCCAAGTGGGGAGAGTGTTAGTAAAGCGTCTGGAATGTTGCACCCGAGTACCAGGGGACGAAAACTGAGACACATTTGAACACGTTTCCCGATCACATGGTGGATCATACTCTGGGTTCCACATGCATGTTTTAGCTGAAGGAAGAATCCCTTAAACCTGGAGAGTTGAGACCCCTGCAATGGGTACCATGCAATATGACTTCAAAGGGTCTGCATTTGCTCACCGAACCTCACCAATCCTATCACTGCTGCATTTATGCCACTGTACACACGCTTGATTCTCTTTCGGAGACATATAAATCCATAGGTTTTAAGATTCTTACTAGTCAGGTATATTCTTAGGCGTTTAATATGGGGTGTAGAGTCCACTTCGTTGAGCAAGGAGTAGCTCTTGTCTATTACATATTTGGCTTATGGAACGGTATCTGTGCTAATTTCAATCTCTGGTTTTATGCAGCACCCCAACTCACCTTTCCCCTTAAGCAAGCATAAGTCGGTTTTCTACATTTGAGACCCTGTTCTGTTTTGTAATTCAGTTCCTGTGTAGCCAAGTTTACATTCCATGTGGTAGAGATATCTTATGATGTTTCTTTCTCTGTGTGACTTATTTCACTTACAATCATCGTACCTGAATCCACTCATTATGCTGCTACGGGCCTGATGACATAGATTTCATTGCTGAGTGATATTGCATTGTACGTAAGTACCACAACTTCTTTATCCATTTTGCGCTTTCTGTGATATTGAACTTGTACCGTAAACGAGGTTCTTGTAAACAGAGCTGTTCCAAAGATTGGGGTGGTTGTGTGTTTTAGATTTTAATTTCCCTAAGCTATAGGACCATAAGTGGAAGTGCCCTAGGCTCTGTTGCCTTGTTTTTTAGATGTTTCAGGAAACACCATACACTTCTCCAGAGTGACTGTTGGCAATTTACATCCCGCCCATCAACATAACAAGGCTCCCAGTTCTCCATGGCCTGTCCTGCCTTTCTGGATTTTACACTTTTTTCAGATGGCCCTTTTGACCGGGGGGCAGTGAGACTTCATTGTAGTGCAGATTTCCTTTGCAAGCTTGCTTGGTTGGCCAAAAAGGGCGTATGCGTTTATTCCTGAATATATTCAGGAAAAAATGCATACGCCCTTTTTGGCCAAGTGCATCATTGTGGACGTTCTGCCTCTTTTCCTATGCTTTACATGCAATTCCAGTCTACCTCCTGAAATCGGTTTCCTGCAATTCTGCCCCGCTTTCAAGTCCTCTTGGCAGCCTTACTTCAATATATTTTTGGACGATAGCTATCATTTATAACTCTGCAGGTATGTGAATGACAGTGTCCCTGAGCTCCTTTCTTCAACTCGCTTTCTTGTGAGCTGGCCGCAACACCGCAGGATTGCTTCAGGCCCTAGTGTGGTTCCGGCATGGCACGCTGAGCCTTTGTTTAATTCCTCTTCCTGGTGGGAAATGAGAGTTAAATTTGCCCGTCCAGACACCTCCAGCTAGTCTCTCATTGGTTCTCCCTATTCCTGTTCATTTTCCGCAGAAATTGCAAACTGGGCCAAACAGGAGGTTAAAGGCACTGACTCTCCAAATGGGGAGAGTGTTAGTAAAGCGTCTGGAATGTTGCACCCGAGTACCAGGGGACGAAAACTGAGACACATTTGAACACGTTTCCCGATCACATGGTGGATCATACTCTGGGTTCCACATGCATGTTTTAGCTGAAGGAAGAATCCCTTAAACCTGGAGAGTTGAGACCCCTGCAATGGGTACCATGCAATATGACTTCAAAGGGTCTGCATTTGCTCACCGAACCTCACCAATCCTATCACTGCTGCATTTATGCCACTGTACACACGCTTGATTCTCTTTCGGAGACATATAAATCCATAGGTTTTAAGATTCTTACTAGTCAGGTATATTCTTAGGCCTTTAATATGGGGTGTAGAGTCCACTTCGTTGAGCAAGGAGTAGCTCTTGTCTATTACATATTTGGCTTATGGAACGGTATCTGTGCTAATTTCAATCTCTGGTTTTATGCAGCACCCCAACTCACCTTTCCCCTTAAGCAAGCATAAGTCGGTTTTCTACATTTGAGACCCTGTTCTGTTTTGTAATTCAGTTCCTGTGTAGCCAAGTTTACATTCCATGTGGTAGAGATATCTTATGATGTTTCTTTTTCTGTGTGACTTATTTCACTTAGAATCATCGTACCTGAATCCACTCATTGTGCTGCTATGGGCCTGATGACATAGATTTCATTGCTGAGTGATATTGCATTGTACGTAAGTACCACAACTTCTTTATCCATTTTTCACTTTCTGTGATTTTGAACTTGTACTGTAAACGAGGTTCTTTTAAACAGAGCCTTCCCAAACTTTGGGGTGGCTGTGTCTTTTTGATTTTAATTTCCCTAAGCTATAGGACCATAAGTGGAAGTGCCCTAGGCTCTGTTGCTTTGTTTTTTAGATGTTTCAGGAAACACCATACACTTCTCCAGAGTGGCTGTTGGCAATTTACATCCCGCCCATGAGCATAACAAGGCTCCCAGTTCTCCATGGCCTGTCCTGCCTTTCTGGATTTTACACTTTTTTCAGATGGCCCTTTTGACCGGGGGGCAGTGAGACTTCATTGTAGTGCAGATTTCCTTTTCAAGCTTGCTTGGTTGGCCAAAAAGGGCGTATCCGTTTTTTCCTGAATATATTCAGGAAAAAACGCATACGCCCTTTTTGGCCAAGTGCATCATTGTGGACGTTCTGCCTCTTTTCCTTTGCTTTACATGCAATTCCAGTCTACCTCCTGAAATCGGTTTCCTGCAATTCTGCCCAGCGTTCAAGTCCTCTTGGCAGCCTTACTTCAATATATTTTTGGACGATAGCTGTCATTTATAACTCTGCAGGTTTGTGAATGACAGTGCCCCTGAGCTCCTTTCTTCAACTCGCTTTCTTGTGAGCTGGCCGCAACACCGCAGCATTGCTTCAGGCCCTAGTGTGGTTCCGGCATGACATGCTGAGCCTTTGGTTAATTCCTCTTCCTGGTGGGAAATGAGAGTTAAATTTGCCCGTCCAGACACCTCCAGCTAGTCTCTCATTGGTTCTCCCTATTCCTGTTCATTTTCCGCAGAAATTGCAAACTGGGCCAAACAAGAGGTTAAAGGCACTGACTCTCCAAGTGGGGAGAGTGTTAGTAAAGCGTCTGGAATGTTGCACCCGAGTCCCGGGGGATGAAAACTGACACAATTAAACACGTTTCCCGATCACACGGTGGATCATACTCTGGGTTCCACATGCATGTTTTAGCTGAAGGAAGAATCCCTTAAACCTGGAGAGTTGAGACCCATGGAATGGGTACCATGCAATATGACTTCAAAGGGTCTGCATTTGCTCACCGCACCTCAACAATCCTATCACTGCTGCGTTTATGACACTGTACACACGCTTGATTCTCTTTCTGAGACATATAAATCCATAGGTTTTAAGATTCTTTCTAGTCATGTATATTCTTACGCGTTTAACATGGGGTGTAGAGTCCACTTCGTTGAGCAAGGAGTAGCTCTTGTGTATTAAATATTTGGGTTATGGAACGGTATCTGTTCTAATTTCAATCTCTGGTTTTATGCAGCACCCCAACTCACCTTTCGCCTTAAGCAAGCATAAGTTGGTTTTCTACATTTGAGACCCTGTTCTGTTTTGTAAATCAGTTCCTGTGTAGCCAAGTTTACATTCCTTGTAGTAGTGATATCTTATGATGTTTGATTTTCTGTGTGACTTATTTCACTTAGAATCATCGTACCTGAATCCACTCATTATGCTGCTACGGGCCTGATGACATAGATTTCATTGCTGAGTGATATTGCATTGTACGTAAGTACCACAACTTCTTTATCCATTTTTCGCTTTCTGTGATATTGAACTTGGACCATAAATGAGGTTCTTGTAAACAGAGATGTCCCTAACTTTGGGGTGGCTGAGTCTTTTTGATTTTAATTTCCCTAAGCTATAGGACCATAAGTGGAAGTGCCCTAGGCTCTGTTGCTTTGTTTTTTAGATGTTTCAGGAAACACCATACACTTCTCCAGAGTGCCTGTTGGCAATTTACATCCCGCCCATCAGCATCACAAGGCTCCCAGTTCTCCATGGCCTGTCCTGCCTTTCTGGATTTTACACTTTTTTCAGATGGCCCTTTTGACCGGGGAGCAGTGAGACTTCATTGTAGTGCAGATTTCCTTTGCAAGCTTGCTTGGTTGGCCAAAAAGGGCGTATGCGTTTTTTCCGGAATATATTCAGGAAAAAACGCATACGCCCTTTTTGGCCAAGTGCATCATTGTGGACGTTCTGCCTCTTTTCCTATGCTTTACATGCAATTCCAGTCTACCTCCTGAAATCGGTTTCCTGCAATTCTGCCCCGCTTTCAAGTCCTCTTGGCAGCCTTACTTCAATATATGTTTGGACGATAGCTGTCATTTATAACTCTGCAGGTATGTGAATGACAGTGCCCCTGAGCTCCTTTCTTCAACTCGCTTTCTTGTGAGCTGGCCGCAACACCGCAGGATTGCTTCAGGCCCTAGTGTGGTTCCGGCATGGCACGCTGAGCCTTTGTTTAATTCCTCTTCCTGGTGGGAAATGAGAGTTAAATTTGCCCGTCCAGACACCTCCAGCTAGTCTCTCATTGGTTCTCCCTATTCCTGTTCATTTTCCGCAGAAATTGCAAACTGGGCCAAACAGGAGGTTAAAGGCACTGACTCTCCAAGTGGGGAGAGTGTTAGTAAAGCGTCTGGAATGTTGCACCCGAGTACCAGGGGACGAAAACTGAGACACATTTGAACACGTTTCCCGATCACATGGTGGATCATACTCTGGGTTCCACATGCATGTTTTAGCTGAAGGAAGAATCCCTTAAACCTGGAGAGTTGAGACCCCTGCAATGGGTACCATGCAATATGACTTCAAAGGGTCTGCATTTGCTCACCGAACCTCACCAATCCTATCACTGCTGCATTTATGCCACTGTACACACGCTTGATTCTCTTTCTGAGACATATAAATCCATAGGTTTTAAGATTCTTACTAGTCAGGTATATTCTTAGGCGTTTAATATGGGGTGTAGAGTCCACTTCGTTGAGCAAGGAGTAGCTCTTGTCTATTACATATTTGGCTTATGGAACGGTATCTGTGCTAATTTCAATCTCTGGTTTTATGCAGCACCCCAACTCACCTTTCCCCTTAAGCAAGCATAAGTCGGTTTTCTACATTTGAGACACTGTTCTGTTTTGTAATTCAGTTCCTGTGTAGCCAAGTTTACATTCCATGTGGTAGAGATATCTTATGATGTTTCTTTTTCTGTGTGACTTATTTCACTTAGAATCATCGTACCTGAATCCACTCATTATGCTGCTATGGGCCTGATGACATAGATTTCATTGCTGAGTGATATTGCATTGTACGTAAGTACCACAACTTCTTTATCCATTTTTCACTTTCTGTGATTTTGAACTTGTACTGTAAACGAGGTTCTTTTAAACAGAGCCTTCCCAAACTTTGGGGTGGCTGTGTCTTTTTGATTTTAATTTCCCTAAGCTATAGGACCATAAGTGGAAGTGCCCTAGGCTCTGTTGCTTTGTTTTTTAGATGTTTCAGGAAACACCATACACTTCTCCAGAGTGGCTGTTGGCAATTTACATCCCGCCCATGAGCATAACAAGGCTCCCAGTTCTCCATGGCCTGTCCTGCCTTTCTGGATTTTACACTTTTTTCAGATGGCCCTTTTGACCGGGGGGCAGTGAGACTTCATTGTAGTGCAGATTTCCTTTTCAAGCTTGCTTGGTTGGCCAAAAAGGGCGTATCCGTTTTTTCCTGAATATATTCAGGAAAAAACGCATACGCCCTTTTTGGCCAAGTGCATCATTGTGGACGTTCTGCCTCTTTTCCTTTGCTTTACATGCAATTCCAGTCTACCTCCTGAAATCAGTTTCCTGCAATTCTGCCCAGCGTTCAAGTCCTCTTGGCAGCCTTACTTCAATATATTTTTGGACGATAGCTGTCATTTATAACTCTGCAGGTTGTTGAATGACAGTGCCCCTGAGCTCCTTTCTTCAACTCGCTTTCTTGTGAGCTGGCCGCAACACCGCAGCATTGCTTCAGGCCCTAGTGTGGTTCCGGAATGACATGCTGAGCCTTTGGTTAATTCCTCTTCCTGGTGGGAAATGAGAGTTAAATTTGCCCGTCCAGACACCTCCAGCTAGTCTCTCATTGGTTCTCCCTATTCCTGTTCATTTTCCGCAGAAATTGCAAACTGGGCCAAACAAGAGGTTAAAGGCACTGACTCTCCAAGTGGGGAGAGTGTTAGTAAAGCGTCTGGAATGTTGCACCCGAGTCCCGGGGGATGAAAACTGACACAATTAAACACGTTTCCCGATCACACGGTGGATCATACTCTGGGTTCCACATGCATGTTTTAGCTGAAGGAAGAATCCCTTAAACCTGGAGAGTTGAGACCCATGGAATGGGTATCATGCAATATGACTTCAAAGGGTCTGCATTTGCTCACCGCACCTCACCAATCCTATCACTGCTGCGTTTATGCCACTGTACACACGCTTGATTCTCTTTCGGAGACATATAAATCCATAGGTTTTAAGATTCTTTCTAGTCATGTATATTCTTACGCGTTTAACATGGGGTGTAGAGTCCACTTCGTTGAGCAAGGAGTAGCTCTTGTGTATTAAATATTTGGGTTATGGAACGGTATCTGTTCTAATTTCAATCTCTGGTTTTATGCAGCACCCCAACTCACCTTTCGCCTTAAGCAAGCATAAGTTGGTTTTCTACATTTGAGACCCTGTTCTGTTTTGTAATTCAGTTCCTGTGTAGCCAAGTTTACATTCCTTGTAGTAGTGATATCTTATGATGTTTGTTTTTCTGTGTGACTTATTTCACTTAGAATCATCGTACCTGAATCCACTCATTATGCTGCTACGGGCCTGATGACATAGATTTCATTGCTGAGTGATATTGCATTGTACGTAAGTACCACAACTTCTTTATCCATTTTTCGCTTTCTGTGATATTGAACTTGGACCATAAATGAGGTTCTTGTAAACAGAGCTGTCCCTAACTTTGGGGTGGCTGAGTCTTTTTGATTTTAATTTCCCTAAGCTATAGGACCATAAGTGGAAGTGCCCTAGGCTCTGTTGCTTTGTTTTGTAGATGTTTCAGGAAACACCATACACTTCTCCAGAGTGGCTGTTGGCAATTTACATCCCGCCCATCAGCATCACAAGGCTCCCAGTTCTCCATGGCCTGTCCTGCCTTTCTGGATTTTACACTTTTTTCAGATGGCCCTTTTGACCGGGGAGCAGTGAGACTTCATTGTAGTGCAGATTTCCTTTGCAAGCTTGCTTGGTTGGCCAAAAAGGGCGTATGCGTTTTTTCCGGAATATATTCAGGAAAAAACGCATACGCCCTTTTTGGCCAAGTGCATCATTGTGGACGTTCTGCCTCTTTTCCTATGCTTTACATGCAATTCCAGTCTACCTCCTGAAATCGGTTTCCTGCAATTCTGCCCCGCTTTCAAGTCCTCTTGGCAGCCTTACTTCAATATATGTTTGGACGATAGCTGTCATTTATAACTCTGCAGGTATGTGAATGACAGTGCCCCTGAGCTCCTTTCTTCAACTCGCTTTCTTGTGAGCTGGCCGCAACACCGCAGGATTGCTTCAGGCCCTAGTGTGGTTCCGGCATGGCACGCTGAGCCTTTGTTTAATTCCTCTTCCTGGTGGGAAATGAGAGTTAAATTTGCCCGTCCAGACACCTCCAGCTAGTCTCTCATTGGTTCTCCCTATTCCTGTTCATTTTCCGCAGAAATTGCAAACTGGGCCAAACAGGAGGTTAAAGGCACTGACTCTCCAAGTGGGGAGAGTGTTAGTAAAGCGTCTGGAATGTTGCACCCGAGTACCAGGGGACGAAAACTGAGACACATTTGAACACGTTTCCCGATCACATGGTGGATCATACTCTGGGTTCCACATGCATGTTTTAGCTGAAGGAAGAATCCCTTAAACCTGGAGAGTTGAGACCCCTGCAATGGGTACCATGCAATATGACTTCAAAGGGTCTGCATTTGCTCACCGAACCTCACCAATCCTATCACTGCTGCATTTATGCCACTGTACACACGCTTGATTCTCTTTCTGAGACATATAAATCCATAGGTTTTAAGATTCTTACTAGTCAGGTATATTCTTAGGCGTTTAATATGGGGTGTAGAGTCCACTTCGTTGAGCAAGGAGTAGCTCTTGTCTATTACATATTTGGCTTATGGAACGGTATCTGTGCTAATTTCAATCTCTGGTTTTATGCAGCACCCCAACTCACCTTTCCCCTTAAGCAAGCATAAGTCGGTTTTCTACATTTGAGACACTGTTCTGTTTTGTAATTCAGTTCCTGTGTAGCCAAGTTTACATTCCATGTGGTAGAGATATCTTATGATGTTTCTTTTTCTGTGTGACTTATTTCACTTAGAATCATCGTACCTGAATCCACTCATTATGCTGCTATGGGCCTGATGACATAGATTTCATTGCTGAGTGATATTGCATTGTACGTAAGTACCACAACTTCTTTATCCATTTTTCACTTTCTGTGATTTTGAACTTGTACTGTAAACGAGGTTCTTTTAAACAGAGCCTTCCCAAACTTTGGGGTGGCTGTGTCTTTTTGATTTTAATTTCCCTAAGCTATAGGACCATAAGTGGAAGTGCCCTAGGCTCTGTTGCTTTGTTTTTTAGATGTTTCAGGAAACACCATACACTTCTCCAGAGTGGCTGTTGGCAATTTACATCCCGCCCATGAGCATAACAAGGCTCCCAGTTCTCCATGGCCTGTCCTGCCTTTCTGGATTTTACACTTTTTTCAGATGGCCCTTTTGACCGGGGGGCAGTGAGACTTCATTGTAGTGCAGATTTCCTTTTCAAGCTTGCTTGGTTGGCCAAAAAGGGCGTATCCGTTTTTTCCTGAATATATTCAGGAAAAAACGCATACGCCCTTTTTGGCCAAGTGCATCATTGTGGACGTTCTGCCTCTTTTCCTTTGCTTTACATGCAATTCCAGTCTACCTCCTGAAATCAGTTTCCTGCAATTCTGCCCAGCGTTCAAGTCCTCTTGGCAGCCTTACTTCAATATATTTTTGGACGATAGCTGTCATTTATAACTCTGCAGGTTGTTGAATGACAGTGCCCCTGAGCTCCTTTCTTCAACTCGCTTTCTTGTGAGCTGGCCGCAACACCGCAGCATTGCTTCAGGCCCTAGTGTGGTTCCGGAATGACATGCTGAGCCTTTGGTTAATTCCTCTTCCTGGTGGGAAATGAGAGTTAAATTTGCCCGTCCAGACACCTCCAGCTAGTCTCTCATTGGTTCTCCCTATTCCTGTTCATTTTCCGCAGAAATTGCAAACTGGGCCAAACAAGAGGTTAAAGGCACTGACTCTCCAAGTGGGGAGAGTGTTAGTAAAGCGTCTGGAATGTTGCACCCGAGTCCCGGGGGATGAAAACTGACACAATTAAACACGTTTCCCGATCACACGGTGGATCATACTCTGGGTTCCACATGCATGTTTTAGCTGAAGGAAGAATCCCTTAAACCTGGAGAGTTGAGACCCATGGAATGGGTATCATGCAATATGACTTCAAAGGGTCTGCATTTGCTCACCGCACCTCACCAATCCTATCACTGCTGCGTTTATGCCACTGTACACACGCTTGATTCTCTTTCGGAGACATATAAATCCATAGGTTTTAAGATTCTTTCTAGTCATGTATATTCTTACGCGTTTAACATGGGGTGTAGAGTCCACTTCGTTGAGCAAGGAGTAGCTCTTGTGTATTAAATATTTGGGTTATGGAACGGTATCTGTTCTAATTTCAATCTCTGGTTTTATGCAGCACCCCAACTCACCTTTCGCCTTAAGCAAGCATAAGTTGGTTTTCTACATTTGAGACCCTGTTCTGTTTTGTAATTCAGTTCCTGTGTAGCCAAGTTTACATTCCTTGTAGTAGTGATATCTTATGATGTTTGTTTTTCTGTGTGACTTATTTCACTTAGAATCATCGTACCTGAATCCACTCATTATGCTGCTACGGGCCTGATGACATAGATTTCATTGCTGAGTGATATTGCATTGTACGTAAGTACCACAACTTCTTTATCCATTTTTCGCTTTCTGTGATATTGAACTTGGACCATAAATGAGGTTCTTGTAAACAGAGCTGTCCCTAACTTTGGGGTGGCTGAGTCTTTTTGATTTTAATTTCCCTAAGCTATAGGACCATAAGTGGAAGTGCCCTAGGCTCTGTTGCTTTGTTTTGTAGATGTTTCAGGAAACACCATACACTTCTCCAGAGTGGCTGTTGGCAATTTACATCCCGCCCATCAGCATCACAAGGCTCCCAGTTCTCCATGGCCTGTCCTGCCTTTCTGGATTTTACACTTTTTTCAGATGGCCCTTTTGACCGGGGAGCAGTGAGACTTCATTGTAGTGCAGATTTCCTTTGCAAGCTTGCTTGGTTGGCCAAAAAGGGCGTATGCGTTTTTTCCGGAATATATTCAGGAAAAAACGCATACGCCCTTTTTGGCCAAGTGCATCATTGTGGACGTTCTGCCTCTTTTCCTATGCTTTACATGCAATTCCAGTCTACCTCCTGAAATCGGTTTCCTGCAATTCTGCCCCGCTTTCAAATCCTCTTGGCAGCCTTACTTCAATATATTTTTGGACGATAGCTATCATTTATAACTCTGCAGGTATGTGAATGACAGTGTCCCTGAGCTCCTTTCTTCAACTCGCTTTCTTGTGAGCTGGCCGCAACACCGCAGGATTGCTTCAGGCCCTAGTGTGGTTCCGGCATGGCACGCTGAACCTTTGTTTAATTCCTCTTCCTGGTGGGAAATGAGAGTTAAATTTGCCCGTCCAGACACCTCCAGCTAGTCTCTCATTGGTTCTCCCTATTCCTGTTCATTTTCTGCAGAAATTGCAAACTGGGCCAAACAGGAGGTTAAAGGCACTGACTCTCCAAGTGGGGAGAGTGTTAGTAAAGCGTCTGGAATGTTGCACCCGAGTACCAGGGGACGAAAACTGAGACACATTTGAACACGTTTCCCGATCACATGGTGGATCATACTCTGGGTTCCACATGCATGTTTTAGCTGAAGGAAGAATCCCTTAAACCTGGAGAGTTGAGACCCCTGCAATGGGTACCATGCAATATGACTTCAAAGGGTCTGCATTTGCTCACCGAACCTCACCAATCCTATCACTGCTGCATTTATGCCACTGTACACACGCTTGATTCTCTTTCGGAGACATATAAATCCATAGGTTTTAAGATTCTTACTAGTCAGGTATATTCTTAGGCGTTTAATATGGGGTGTAGAGTCCACTTCGTTGAGCAAGGAGTAGCTCTTGTCTATTACATATTTGGCTTATGGAACGGTATCTGTGCTAATTTCAATCTCTGGTTTTATGCAGCACCCCAACTCACCTTTCCCCTTAAGCAAGCATAAGTCGGTTTTCTACATTTGAGACCCTGTTCTGTTTTGTAATTCAGTTCCTGTGTAGCCAAGTTTACATTCCATGTGGTAGAGATATCTTATGATGTTTCTTTTTCTGTGTAACTTATTTCACTTAGAATCATCGTACCTGAATCCACTCATTATGCTGCTACGGGCCTGATGACATAGATTTCATTGCTGAGTGATATTGCATTGTACGTAAGTACCACAACTTCTTTATCCATTTTTCACTTTCTGTGATTTTGAACTTGTACTGTAAACGAGGTTCTTTTAAACAGAGCCTTCCCAAACTTTGGGGTGGCTGTGTCATTTTGATTTTAATTTCCCTAAGCTATAGGACCATAAGTGGAAGTGCCCTAGGCTCTGTTGCTTTGTTTTTTAGATGTTTCAGGAAACACCATACACTTCTCCAGAGTGGCTGTTGGCAATTTACATCCCGCCCATGAGCATAACAAGGCTCCCAGTTCTCCATGGCCTGTCCTGCCTTTCTGGATTTTACACTTTTTTCAGATGGCCCTTTTGACCGGGGGGCAGTGAGACTTCATTGTAGTGCAGATTTCCTTTGCAAGCTTGCTTGGTTGGCCAAAAAGGGCGTATCCGTTTTTTCCTGAATATATTCAGGAAAAAACGCATACGCCCTTTTTGGCCAAGTGCATCATTGTGGACGTTCTGCCTCTTTTCCTATGCTTTACATGCAATTCCAGTCTACCTCCTGAAATCGGTTTCCTGCAATTCTGCCCCGCTTTCAAGTCCTCTTGGCAGCCTTACTTCAATATATTTTTGGACGATAGCTATCATTTATAACTCTGCAGGTATGTGAATGACAGTGTCCCTGAGCTCCTTTCTTCAACTCGCTTTCTTGTGAGCTGGCCGCAACACCGCAGGATTGCTTCAGGCCCTAGTGTGGTTCCGGCATGGCACGCTGAACCTTTGTTTAATTCCTCTTCCTGGTGGGAAATGAGAGTTAAATTTGCCCGTCCAGACACCTCCAGCTAGTCTCTCATTGGTTCTCCCTATTCCTGTTCATTTTCTGCAGAAATTGCAAACTGGGCCAAACAGGAGGTTAAAGGCACTGACTCTCCAAGTGGGGAGAGTGTTAGTAAAGCGTCTGGAATGTTGCACCCGAGTACCAGGGGACGAAAACTGAGACACATTTGAACACGTTTCCCGATCACATGGTGGATCATACTCTGGGTTCCACATGCATGTTTTAGCTGAAGGAAGAATCCCTTAAACCTGGAGAGTTGAGACCCCTGCAATGGGTACCATGCAATATGACTTCAAAGGGTCTGCATTTGCTCACCGAACCTCACCAATCCTATCACTGCTGCATTTATGCCACTGTACACACGCTTGATTCTCTTTCGGAGACATATAAATCCATAGGTTTTAAGATTCTTACTAGTCAGGTATATTCTTAGGCGTTTAATATGGGGTGTAGAGTCCACTTCGTTGAGCAAGGAGTAGCTCTTGTCTATTACATATTTGGCTTATGGAACGGTATCTGTGCTAATTTCAATCTCTGGTTTTATGCAGCACCCCAACTCACCTTTCCCCTTAAGCAAGCATAAGTCGGTTTTCTACATTTGAGACCCTGTTCTGTTTTGTAATTCAGTTCCTGTGTAGCCAAGTTTACATTCCATGTGGTAGAGATATCTTATGATGTTTCTTTTTCTGTGTGACTTATTTCACTTAGAATCATCGTACCTGAATCCACTCATTATGCTGCTACGGGCCTGATGACATAGATTTCATTGCTGAGTGATATTGCATTGTACGTAAGTACCACAACTTCTTTATCCATTTTTCACTTTCTGTGATTTTGAACTTGTACTGTAAACGAGGTTCTTGTAAACAGAGCCTTCCCAAACTTTGGGGTGGCTGTGTCATTTTGATTTTAATTTCCCTAAGCTATAGGACCATAAGTGGAAGTGCCCTAGGCTCTGTTGCTTTGTTTTTTAGATGTTTCAGGAAACACCATACACTTCTCCAGAGTGGCTGTTGGCAATTTACATCCCGCCCATGAGCATAACAAGGCTCCCAGTTCTCCATGGCCTGTCCTGCCTTTCTGGATTTTACACTTTTTTCAGATGGCCCTTTTGACCGGGGGGCAGTGAGACTTCATTGTAGTGCAGATTTCCTTTGCAAGCTTGCTTGGTTGGCCAAAAAGGGCGTATCCGTTTTTTCCTGAATATATTCAGGAAAAAACGCATACGCCCTTTTTGGCCAAGTGCATCATTGTGGACGTTCTGCCTCTTTTCCTTTGCTTTACATGCAATTCCAGTCTACCTCCTGAAATCGGTTTCCTGCAATTCTGCCCAGCGTTCAAGTCCTCTTGGCAGCCTTACTTCAATATATTTTTGGACGATAGCTGTCATTTATAACTCTGCAGGTTTGTGAATGACAGTGCCCCTGCGCTCCTTTCTTCAACTCGCTTTCTTGTGAGCTGGCCGCAACACCGCAGCATTGCTTCAGGCCCTAGTGTGGTTCCAGAATGACATGCTGAGCCTTTGGTTAATTCCTCTTCCTGGTGGGAAATGAGAGTTAAATTTGCCCGTCCAGACACCTCCAGCTAGTCTCTCATTGGTTCTCCCTATTCCTGTTCATTTTCCGCAGAAATTGCAAACTGGGCCAAACAAGAGGTTAAAGGCACTGACTCTCCAAGTGGGGAGAGTGTTAGTAAAGCGTCTGGAATGTTGCACCCGAGTACCAGGGGATGAAAACTGACACAATTAAACACGTTTCCCGATCACACGGTGGATCATACTCTGGGTTCCACATGCATGTTTTAGCTGAAGGAAGAATCCCTTAAACCTGGAGAGTTGAGACCCATGGAATGGGTACCATGCAATATGACTACAAAGGTTCTGCATTTGCTCACCGAACCTCACCAATCCTATCACTGCTGCGTTTATGACACTGTACACACGCTTGATTCTCTTTCGGAGACATATAAATCCATAGGTTTTAAGATTCTTTCTAGTCAGATATATTCTTACGCGTTTAATATGGGGTGTAGAGTCCACTTCGTTGAGCAAGGAGTAGCTCTTGTCTATTAAATATTTGGCTTATGGAACGGTATCTGTGCTAATTTCAATCTCTGGTTTTATGCAGCACCCCAACTCACCTTTCGCCTTAAGCAAGCATAAGTTGGTTTTCTACATTTGAGACCCTGTTCTGTTTTGTAATTCAGTTCCTGTGTAGCCAAGTTTACATTCCTTGTAGTAGTGATATCTTATGATGTTTGTTTTTCTGTGTGACTTATTTCACTTAGAATCATCGTACCTGAATCCACTCATTATGCTGCTACGGGCCTGATGACATAGATTTCATTGCTGAGTGATATTGCATTGTACGTAAGTACCACAACTTCTTTATCCATTTTTCGTTTTCTGTGATATTGAACTTGGACCATAAATGAGGTTCTTGTAAACAGAGCTGTCCCTAACTTTGGGGTGGCTGAGTCTTTTTGATTTTAATTTCCCTAAGCTATAGGACCATAAGTGGAAGTGCCCTAGGCTCTGTTGCTTTGTTTTTTAGATGTTTCAGGAAACACCATACACTTCTCCAGAGTGGCTGTTGGCAATTTACATCCCGCCCATCAGCATCACAAGGCTCCCAGTTCTCCATGGCCTGTCCTGCCTTTCTGGATTTTACACTTTTTTCAGATGGCCCTTTTGACCGGGGAGCAGTGAGACTTCATTGTAGTGCAGATTTCCTTTGCAAGCTTGCTTGGTTGGCCAAAAAGTGCGTATGCGTTTTTTCCGGAATATATTCAGGAAAAAACGCATACGCCCTTTTTGGCCAAGTGCATCATTGTGGACGTTCTGCCTCTTTTCCTATGCTTTACATGCAATTCCAGTCTACCTCCTGAAATCGGTTTCCTGCAATTCTGCCCCGCTTTCAAGTCCTCTTGGCAGCCTTACTTCAATATATTTTTGGACGATAGCTATCATTTATAACTCTGCAGGTATGTGAATGACAGTGTCCCTGAGCTCCTTTCTTCAACTCGCTTTCTTGTGAGCTGGCCGCAACACCGCAGGATTGCTTCAGGCCCTAGTGTGGTTCCGGCATGGCACGCTGAACCTTTGTTTAATTCCTCTTCCTGGTGGGAAATGAGAGTTAAATTTGCCCGTCCAGACACCTCCAGCTAGTCTCTCATTGGTTCTCCCTATTCCTGTTCATTTTCTGCAGAAATTGCAAACTGGGCCAAACAGGAGGTTAAAGGCACTGACTCTCCAAGTGGGGAGAGTGTTAGTAAAGCGTCTGGAATGTTGCACCCGAGTACCAGGGGACGAAAACTGAGACACATTTGAACACGTTTCCCGATCACATGGTGGATCATACTCTGGGTTCCACATGCATGTTTTAGCTGAAGGAAGAATCCCTTAAACCTGGAGAGTTGAGACCCCTGCAATGGGTACCATGCAATATGACTTCAAAGGGTCTGCATTTGCTCACCGAACCTCACCAATCCTATCACTGCTGCATTTATGCCACTGTACACACGCTTGATTCTCTTTCGGAGACATATAAATCCATAGGTTTTAAGATTCTTACTAGTCAGGTATATTCTTAGGCGTTTAATATGGGGTGTAGAGTCCACTTCGTTGAGCAAGGAGTAGCTCTTGTCTATTACATATTTGGCTTATGGAACGGTATCTGTGCTAATTTCAATCTCTGGTTTTATGCAGCACCCCAACTCACCTTTCCCCTTAAGCAAGCATAAGTCGGTTTTCTACATTTGAGACCCTGTTCTGTTTTGTAATTCAGTTCCTGTGTAGCCAAGTTTACATTCCATGTGGTAGAGATATCTTATGATGTTTCTTTTTCTGTGTGACTTATTTCACTTAGAATCATCGTACCTGAATCCACTCATTATGCTGCTACGGGCCTGATGACATAGATTTCATTGCTGAGTGATATTGCATTGTACGTAAGTACCACAACTTCTTTATCCATTTTTCACTTTCTGTGATTTTGAACTTGTACTGTAAACGAGGTTCTTTTAAACAGAGCCTTCCCAAACTTTGGGGTGGCTGTGTCATTTTGATTTTAATTTCCCTAAGCTATAGGACCATAAGTGGAAGTGCCCTAGGCTCTGTTGCTTTGTTTTTTAGATGTTTCAGGAAACACCATACACTTCTCCAGAGTGGCTGTTGGCAATTTACATCCCGCCCATCAGCATAACAAGGCTCCCAGTTCTCCATGGCCTGTCCTGCCTTTCTGGATTTTACACTTTTTTCAGATGGCCCTTTTGACCGGGGGGCAGTGAGACTTCATTGTAGTGCAGATTTCCTTTGCAAGCTTGCTTGGTTGGCCAAAAAGGGCGTATCCGTTTTTTCCTGAATATATTCAGGAAAAAACGCATACGCCCTTTTTGGCCAAGTGCATCATTGTGGACGTTCTGCCTCTTTTCCTATGCTTTACATGCAATTCCAGTCTACCTCCTGAAATCGGTTTCCTGCAATTCTGCCCCGCTTTCAAGTCCTCTTGGCAGCCTTACTTCAATATATTTTTGGACGATAGCTATCATTTATAACTCTGCAGGTATGTGAATGACAGTGTCCCTGAGCTCCTTTCTTCAACTCGCTTTCTTGTGAGCTGGCCGCAACACCACAGGATTGCTTCAGGCCCTAGTGTGGTTCCGGCATGGCACGCTGAACCTTTGTTTAATTCCTCTTCCTGGTGGGAAATGAGAGTTAAATTTGCCCGTCCAGACACCTCCAGCTAGTCTCTCATTGGTTCTCCCTATTCCTGTTCATTTTCTGCAGAAATTGCAAACTGGGCCAAACAGGAGGTTAAAGGCACTGACTCTCCAAGTGGGGAGAGTGTTAGTAAAGCGTCTGGAATGTTGCACCCGAGTACCAGGGGACGAAAACTGAGACACATTTGAACACGTTTCCCGATCACATGGTGGATCATACTCTGGGTTCCACATGCATGTTTTAGCTGAAGGAAGAATCCCTTAAACCTGGAGAGTTGAGACCCCTGCAATGGGTACCATGCAATATGACTTCAAAGGGTCTGCATTTGCTCACCGAACCTCACCAATCCTATCACTGCTGCATTTATGCCACTGTACACACGCTTGATTCTCTTTCGGAGACATATAAATCCATAGGTTTTAAGATTCTTACTAGTCAGGTATATTCTTAGGCGTTTAATATGGGGTGTAGAGTCCACTTCGTTGAGCAAGGAGTAGCTCTTGTCTATTACATATTTGGCTTATGGAACGGTATCTGTGCTAATTTCAATCTCTGGTTTTATGCAGCACCCCAACTCACCTTTCCCCTTAAGCAAGCATAAGTCGGTTTTCTACATTTGAGACCCTGTTCTGTTTTGTAATTCAGTTCCTGTGTAGCCAAGTTTACATTCCATGTGGTAGAGATATCTTATGATGTTTCTTTTTCTGTGTGACTTATTTCACTTAGAATCATCGTACCTGAATCCACTCATTATGCTGCTACGGGCCTGATGACATAGATTTCATTGCTGAGTGATATTGCATTGTACGTAAGTACCACAACTTCTTTATCCATTTTTCACTTTCTGTGATTTTGAACTTGTACTGTAAACGAGGTTCTTGTAAACAGAGCCTTCCCAAACTTTGGGGTGGCTGTGTCATTTTGATTTTAATTTCCCTAAGCTATAGGACCATAAGTGGAAGTGCCCTAGGCTCTGTTGCTTTGTTTTTTAGATGTTTCAGGAAACACCATACACTTCTCCAGAGTGGCTGTTGGCAATTTACATCCCGCCCATGAGCATAACAAGGCTCCCAGTTCTCCATGGCCTGTCCTGCCTTTCTGGATTTTACACTTTTTTCAGATGGCCCTTTTGACCGGGGGGCAGTGAGACTTCATTGTAGTGCAGATTTCCTTTGCAAGCTTGCTTGGTTGGCCAAAAAGGGCGTATCCGTTTTTTCCTGAATATATTCAGGAAAAAACGCATACGCCCTTTTTGGCCAAGTGCATCATTGTGGACGTTCTGCCTCTTTTCCTTTGCTTTACATGCAATTCCAGTCTACCTCCTGAAATCGGTTTCCTGCAATTCTGCCCAGCGTTCAAGTCCTCTTGGCAGCCTTACTTCAATATATTTTTGGACGATAGCTGTCATTTATAACTCTGCAGGTTTGTGAATGACAGTGCCCCTGCGCTCCTTTCTTCAACTCGCTTTCTTGTGAGCTGGCCGCAACACCGCAGCATTGCTTCAGGCCCTAGTGTGGTTCCAGAATGACATGCTGAGCCTTTGGTTAATTCCTCTTCCTGGTGGGAAATGAGAGTTAAATTTGCCCGTCCAGACACCTCCAGCTAGTCTCTCATTGGTTCTCCCTATTCCTGTTCATTTTCCGCAGAAATTGCAAACTGGGCCAAACAAGAGGTTAAAGGCACTGACTCTCCAAGTGGGGAGAGTGTTAGTAAAGCGTCTGGAATGTTGCACCCGAGTACCAGGGGATGAAAACTGACACAATTAAACACGTTTCCCGATCACACGGTGGATCATACTCTGGGTTCCACATGCATGTTTTAGCTGAAGGAAGAATCCCTTAAACCTGGAGAGTTGAGACCCATGGAATGGGTACCATGCAATATGACTACAAAGGTTCTGCATTTGCTCACCGAACCTCACCAATCCTATCACTGCTGCGTTTATGACACTGTACACACGCTTGATTCTCTTTCGGAGACATATAAATCCATAGGTTTTAAGATTCTTTCTAGTCAGATATATTCTTACGCGTTTAATATGGGGTGTAGAGTCCACTTCGTTGAGCAAGGAGTAGCTCTTGTCTATTAAATATTTGGCTTATGGAACGGTATCTGTGCTAATTTCAATCTCTGGTTTTATGCAGCACCCCAACTCACCTTTCGCCTTAAGCAAGCATAAGTTGGTTTTCTACATTTGAGACCCTGTTCTGTTTTGTAATTCAGTTCCTGTGTAGCCAAGTTTACATTCCTTGTAGTAGTGATATCTTATGATGTTTGTTTTTCTGTGTGACTTATTTCACTTAGAATCATCGTACCTGAATCCACTCATTATGCTGCTACGGGCCTGATGACATAGATTTCATTGCTGAGTGATATTGCATTGTACGTAAGTACCACAACTTCTTTATCCATTTTTCGTTTTCTGTGATATTGAACTTGGACCATAAATGAGGTTCTTGTAAACAGAGCTGTCCCTAACTTTGGGGTGGCTGAGTCTTTTTGATTTTAATTTCCCTAAGCTATAGGACCATAAGTGGAAGTGCCCTAGGCTCTGTTGCTTTGTTTTGTAGATGTTTCAGGAAACACCATACACTTCTCCAGAGTGGCTGTTGGCAATTTACATCCCGCCCATCAGCATCACAAGGCTCCCAGTTCTCCATGGCCTGTCCTGCCTTTCTGGATTTTACACTTTTTTCAGATGGCCCTTTTGACCGGGGAGCAGTGAGACTTCATTGTAGTGCAGATTTCCTTTGCAAGCTTGCTTGGTTGGCCAAAAAGGGCGTATGCGTTTTTTCCGGAATATATTCAGGAAAAAACGCATACGCCCTTTTTGGCCAAGTGCATCATTGTGGACGTTCTGCCTCTTTTCCTATGCTTTACATGCAATTCCAGTCTACCTCCTGAAATCGGTTTCCTGCAATTCTGCCCCGCTTTCAAGTCCTCTTGGCAGCCTTACTTCAATATATGTTTGGACGATAGCTGTCATTTATAACTCTGCAGGTATGTGAATGACAGTGCCCCTGAGCTCCTTTCTTCAACTCGCTTTCTTGTGAGCTGGCCGCAACACCGCAGGATTGCTTCAGGCCCTAGTGTGGTTCCGGCATGGCACGCTGAGCCTTTGTTTAATTCCTCTTCCTGGTGGGAAATGAGAGTTAAATTTGCCCGTCCAGACACCTCCAGCTAGTCTCTCATTGGTTCTCCCTATTCCTGTTCATTTTCCGCAGAAATTGCAAACTGGGCCAAACAGGAGGTTAAAGGCACTGACTCTCCAAGTGGGGAGAGTGTTAGTAAAGCGTCTGGAATGTTGCACCCGAGTACCAGGGGACGAAAACTGAGACACATTTGAACACGTTTCCCGATCACATGGTGGATCATACTCTGGGTTCCACATGCATGTTTTAGCTGAAGGAAGAATCCCTTAAACCTGGAGAGTTGAGACCCCTGCAATGGGTACCATGCAATATGACTTCAAAGGGTCTGCATTTGCTCACCGAACCTCACCAATCCTATCACTGCTGCATTTATGCCACTGTACACACGCTTGATTCTCTTTCTGAGACATATAAATCCATAGGTTTTAAGATTCTTACTAGTCAGGTATATTCTTAGGCGTTTAATATGGGGTGTAGAGTCCACTTCGTTGAGCAAGGAGTAGCTCTTGTCTATTACATATTTGGCTTATGGAACGGTATCTGTGCTAATTTCAATCTCTGGTTTTATGCAGCACCCCAACTCACCTTTCCCCTTAAGCAAGCATAAGTCGGTTTTCTACATTTGAGACACTGTTCTGTTTTGTAATTCAGTTCCTGTGTAGCCAAGTTTACATTCCATGTGGTAGAGATATCTTATGATGTTTCTTTTTCTGTGTGACTTATTTCACTTAGAATCATCGTACCTGAATCCACTCATTATGCTGCTATGGGCCTGATGACATAGATTTCATTGCTGAGTGATATTGCATTGTACGTAAGTACCACAACTTCTTTATCCATTTTTCACTTTCTGTGATTTTGAACTTGTACTGTAAACGAGGTTCTTTTAAACAGAGCCTTCCCAAACTTTGGGGTGGCTGTGTCTTTTTGATTTTAATTTCCCTAAGCTATAGGACCATAAGTGGAAGTGCCCTAGGCTCTGTTGCTTTGTTTTTTAGATGTTTCAGGAAACACCATACACTTCTCCAGAGTGGCTGTTGGCAATTTACATCCCGCCCATGAGCATAACAAGGCTCCCAGTTCTCCATGGCCTGTCCTGCCTTTCTGGATTTTACACTTTTTTCAGATGGCCCTTTTGACCGGGGGGCAGTGAGACTTCATTGTAGTGCAGATTTCCTTTTCAAGCTTGCTTGGTTGGCCAAAAAGGGCGTATCCGTTTTTTCCTGAATATATTCAGGAAAAAACGCATACGCCCTTTTTGGCCAAGTGCATCATTGTGGACGTTCTGCCTCTTTTCCTTTGCTTTACATGCAATTCCAGTCTACCTCCTGAAATCAGTTTCCTGCAATTCTGCCCAGCGTTCAAGTCCTCTTGGCAGCCTTACTTCAATATATTTTTGGACGATAGCTGTCATTTATAACTCTGCAGGTTGTTGAATGACAGTGCCCCTGAGCTCCTTTCTTCAACTCGCTTTCTTGTGAGCTGGCCGCAACACCGCAGCATTGCTTCAGGCCCTAGTGTGGTTCCGGAATGACATGCTGAGCCTTTGGTTAATTCCTCTTCCTGGTGGGAAATGAGAGTTAAATTTGCCCGTCCAGACACCTCCAGCTAGTCTCTCATTGGTTCTCCCTATTCCTGTTCATTTTCCGCAGAAATTGCAAACTGGGCCAAACAAGAGGTTAAAGGCACTGACTCTCCAAGTGGGGAGAGTGTTAGTAAAGCGTCTGGAATGTTGCACCCGAGTCCCGGGGGATGAAAACTGACACAATTAAACACGTTTCCCGATCACACGGTGGATCATACTCTGGGTTCCACATGCATGTTTTAGCTGAAGGAAGAATCCCTTAAACCTGGAGAGTTGAGACCCATGGAATGGGTATCATGCAATATGACTTCAAAGGGTCTGCATTTGCTCACCGCACCTCACCAATCCTATCACTGCTGCGTTTATGCCACTGTACACACGCTTGATTCTCTTTCGGAGACATATAAATCCATAGGTTTTAAGATTCTTTCTAGTCATGTATATTCTTACGCGTTTAACATGGGGTGTAGAGTCCACTTCGTTGAGCAAGGAGTAGCTCTTGTGTATTAAATATTTGGGTTATGGAACGGTATCTGTTCTAATTTCAATCTCTGGTTTTATGCAGCACCCCAACTCACCTTTCGCCTTAAGCAAGCATAAGTTGGTTTTCTACATTTGAGACCCTGTTCTGTTTTGTAATTCAGTTCCTGTGTAGCCAAGTTTACATTCCTTGTAGTAGTGATATCTTATGATGTTTGTTTTTCTGTGTGACTTATTTCACTTAGAATCATCGTACCTGAATCCACTCATTATGCTGCTACGGGCCTGATGACATAGATTTCATTGCTGAGTGATATTGCATTGTACGTAAGTACCACAACTTCTTTATCCATTTTTCGCTTTCTGTGATATTGAACTTGGACCATAAATGAGGTTCTTGTAAACAGAGCTGTCCCTAACTTTGGGGTGGCTGAGTCTTTTTGATTTTAATTTCCCTAAGCTATAGGACCATAAGTGGAAGTGCCCTAGGCTCTGTTGCTTTGTTTTGTAGATGTTTCAGGAAACACCATACACTTCTCCAGAGTGGCTGTTGGCAATTTACATCCCGCCCATCAGCATCACAAGGCTCCCAGTTCTCCATGGCCTGTCCTGCCTTTCTGGATTTTACACTTTTTTCAGATGGCCCTTTTGACCGGGGAGCAGTGAGACTTCATTGTAGTGCAGATTTCCTTTGCAAGCTTGCTTGGTTGGCCAAAAAGGGCGTATGCGTTTTTTCCGGAATATATTCAGGAAAAAACGCATACGCCCTTTTTGGCCAAGTGCATCATTGTGGACGTTCTGCCTCTTTTCCTATGCTTTACATGCAATTCCAGTCTACCTCCTGAAATCGGTTTCCTGCAATTCTGCCCCGCTTTCAAATCCTCTTGGCAGCCTTACTTCAATATATTTTTGGACGATAGCTATCATTTATAACTCTGCAGGTATGTGAATGACAGTGTCCCTGAGCTCCTTTCTTCAACTCGCTTTCTTGTGAGCTGGCCGCAACACCGCAGGATTGCTTCAGGCCCTAGTGTGGTTCCGGCATGGCACGCTGAACCTTTGTTTAATTCCTCTTCCTGGTGGGAAATGAGAGTTAAATTTGCCCGTCCAGACACCTCCAGCTAGTCTCTCATTGGTTCTCCCTATTCCTGTTCATTTTCTGCAGAAATTGCAAACTGGGCCAAACAGGAGGTTAAAGGCACTGACTCTCCAAGTGGGGAGAGTGTTAGTAAAGCGTCTGGAATGTTGCACCCGAGTACCAGGGGACGAAAACTGAGACACATTTGAACACGTTTCCCGATCACATGGTGGATCATACTCTGGGTTCCACATGCATGTTTTAGCTGAAGGAAGAATCCCTTAAACCTGGAGAGTTGAGACCCCTGCAATGGGTACCATGCAATATGACTTCAAAGGGTCTGCATTTGCTCACCGAACCTCACCAATCCTATCACTGCTGCATTTATGCCACTGTACACACGCTTGATTCTCTTTCGGAGACATATAAATCCATAGGTTTTAAGATTCTTACTAGTCAGGTATATTCTTAGGCGTTTAATATGGGGTGTAGAGTCCACTTCGTTGAGCAAGGAGTAGCTCTTGTCTATTACATATTTGGCTTATGGAACGGTATCTGTGCTAATTTCAATCTCTGGTTTTATGCAGCACCCCAACTCACCTTTCCCCTTAAGCAAGCATAAGTCGGTTTTCTACATTTGAGACCCTGTTCTGTTTTGTAATTCAGTTCCTGTGTAGCCAAGTTTACATTCCATGTGGTAGAGATATCTTATGATGTTTCTTTTTCTGTGTAACTTATTTCACTTAGAATCATCGTACCTGAATCCACTCATTATGCTGCTACGGGCCTGATGACATAGATTTCATTGCTGAGTGATATTGCATTGTACGTAAGTACCACAACTTCTTTATCCATTTTTCACTTTCTGTGATTTTGAACTTGTACTGTAAACGAGGTTCTTTTAAACAGAGCCTTCCCAAACTTTGGGGTGGCTGTGTCATTTTGATTTTAATTTCCCTAAGCTATAGGACCATAAGTGGAAGTGCCCTAGGCTCTGTTGCTTTGTTTTTTAGATGTTTCAGGAAACACCATACACTTCTCCAGAGTGGCTGTTGGCAATTTACATCCCGCCCATGAGCATAACAAGGCTCCCAGTTCTCCATGGCCTGTCCTGCCTTTCTGGATTTTACACTTTTTTCAGATGGCCCTTTTGACCGGGGGGCAGTGAGACTTCATTGTAGTGCAGATTTCCTTTGCAAGCTTGCTTGGTTGGCCAAAAAGGGCGTATCCGTTTTTTCCTGAATATATTCAGGAAAAAACGCATACGCCCTTTTTGGCCAAGTGCATCATTGTGGACGTTCTGCCTCTTTTCCTATGCTTTACATGCAATTCCAGTCTACCTCCTGAAATCGGTTTCCTGCAATTCTGCCCCGCTTTCAAGTCCTCTTGGCAGCCTTACTTCAATATATTTTTGGACGATAGCTATCATTTATAACTCTGCAGGTATGTGAATGACAGTGTCCCTGAGCTCCTTTCTTCAACTCGCTTTCTTGTGAGCTGGCCGCAACACCGCAGGATTGCTTCAGGCCCTAGTGTGGTTCCGGCATGGCACGCTGAACCTTTGTTTAATTCCTCTTCCTGGTGGGAAATGAGAGTTAAATTTGCCCGTCCAGACACCTCCAGCTAGTCTCTCATTGGTTCTCCCTATTCCTGTTCATTTTCTGCAGAAATTGCAAACTGGGCCAAACAGGAGGTTAAAGGCACTGACTCTCCAAGTGGGGAGAGTGTTAGTAAAGCGTCTGGAATGTTGCACCCGAGTACCAGGGGACGAAAACTGAGACACATTTGAACACGTTTCCCGATCACATGGTGGATCATACTCTGGGTTCCACATGCATGTTTTAGCTGAAGGAAGAATCCCTTAAACCTGGAGAGTTGAGACCCCTGCAATGGGTACCATGCAATATGACTTCAAAGGGTCTGCATTTGCTCACCGAACCTCACCAATCCTATCACTGCTGCATTTATGCCACTGTACACACGCTTGATTCTCTTTCGGAGACATATAAATCCATAGGTTTTAAGATTCTTACTAGTCAGGTATATTCTTAGGCGTTTAATATGGGGTGTAGAGTCCACTTCGTTGAGCAAGGAGTAGCTCTTGTCTATTACATATTTGGCTTATGGAACGGTATCTGTGCTAATTTCAATCTCTGGTTTTATGCAGCACCCCAACTCACCTTTCCCCTTAAGCAAGCATAAGTCGGTTTTCTACATTTGAGACCCTGTTCTGTTTTGTAATTCAGTTCCTGTGTAGCCAAGTTTACATTCCATGTGGTAGAGATATCTTATGATGTTTCTTTTTCTGTGTGACTTATTTCACTTAGAATCATCGTACCTGAATCCACTCATTATGCTGCTACGGGCCTGATGACATAGATTTCATTGCTGAGTGATATTGCATTGTACGTAAGTACCACAACTTCTTTATCCATTTTTCACTTTCTGTGATTTTGAACTTGTACTGTAAACGAGGTTCTTGTAAACAGAGCCTTCCCAAACTTTGGGGTGGCTGTGTCATTTTGATTTTAATTTCCCTAAGCTATAGGACCATAAGTGGAAGTGCCCTAGGCTCTGTTGCTTTGTTTTTTAGATGTTTCAGGAAACACCATACACTTCTCCAGAGTGGCTGTTGGCAATTTACATCCCGCCCATGAGCATAACAAGGCTCCCAGTTCTCCATGGCCTGTCCTGCCTTTCTGGATTTTACACTTTTTTCAGATGGCCCTTTTGACCGGGGGGCAGTGAGACTTCATTGTAGTGCAGATTTCCTTTGCAAGCTTGCTTGGTTGGCCAAAAAGGGCGTATCCGTTTTTTCCTGAATATATTCAGGAAAAAACGCATACGCCCTTTTTGGCCAAGTGCATCATTGTGGACGTTCTGCCTCTTTTCCTTTGCTTTACATGCAATTCCAGTCTACCTCCTGAAATCGGTTTCCTGCAATTCTGCCCAGCGTTCAAGTCCTCTTGGCAGCCTTACTTCAATATATTTTTGGACGATAGCTGTCATTTATAACTCTGCAGGTTTGTGAATGACAGTGCCCCTGCGCTCCTTTCTTCAACTCGCTTTCTTGTGAGCTGGCCGCAACACCGCAGCATTGCTTCAGGCCCTAGTGTGGTTCCAGAATGACATGCTGAGCCTTTGGTTAATTCCTCTTCCTGGTGGGAAATGAGAGTTAAATTTGCCCGTCCAGACACCTCCAGCTAGTCTCTCATTGGTTCTCCCTATTCCTGTTCATTTTCCGCAGAAATTGCAAACTGGGCCAAACAAGAGGTTAAAGGCACTGACTCTCCAAGTGGGGAGAGTGTTAGTAAAGCGTCTGGAATGTTGCACCCGAGTACCAGGGGATGAAAACTGACACAATTAAACACGTTTCCCGATCACACGGTGGATCATACTCTGGGTTCCACATGCATGTTTTAGCTGAAGGAAGAATCCCTTAAACCTGGAGAGTTGAGACCCATGGAATGGGTACCATGCAATATGACTACAAAGGTTCTGCATTTGCTCACCGAACCTCACCAATCCTATCACTGCTGCGTTTATGACACTGTACACACGCTTGATTCTCTTTCGGAGACATATAAATCCATAGGTTTTAAGATTCTTTCTAGTCAGATATATTCTTACGCGTTTAATATGGGGTGTAGAGTCCACTTCGTTGAGCAAGGAGTAGCTCTTGTCTATTAAATATTTGGCTTATGGAACGGTATCTGTGCTAATTTCAATCTCTGGTTTTATGCAGCACCCCAACTCACCTTTCGCCTTAAGCAAGCATAAGTTGGTTTTCTACATTTGAGACCCTGTTCTGTTTTGTAATTCAGTTCCTGTGTAGCCAAGTTTACATTCCTTGTAGTAGTGATATCTTATGATGTTTGTTTTTCTGTGTGACTTATTTCACTTAGAATCATCGTACCTGAATCCACTCATTATGCTGCTACGGGCCTGATGACATAGATTTCATTGCTGAGTGATATTGCATTGTACGTAAGTACCACAACTTCTTTATCCATTTTTCGTTTTCTGTGATATTGAACTTGGACCATAAATGAGGTTCTTGTAAACAGAGCTGTCCCTAACTTTGGGGTGGCTGAGTCTTTTTGATTTTAATTTCCCTAAGCTATAGGACCATAAGTGGAAGTGCCCTAGGCTCTGTTGCTTTGTTTTTTAGATGTTTCAGGAAACACCATACACTTCTCCAGAGTGGCTGTTGGCAATTTACATCCCGCCCATCAGCATCACAAGGCTCCCAGTTCTCCATGGCCTGTCCTGCCTTTCTGGATTTTACACTTTTTTCAGATGGCCCTTTTGACCGGGGAGCAGTGAGACTTCATTGTAGTGCAGATTTCCTTTGCAAGCTTGCTTGGTTGGCCAAAAAGTGCGTATGCGTTTTTTCCGGAATATATTCAGGAAAAAACGCATACGCCCTTTTTGGCCAAGTGCATCATTGTGGACGTTCTGCCTCTTTTCCTATGCTTTACATGCAATTCCAGTCTACCTCCTGAAATCGGTTTCCTGCAATTCTGCCCCGCTTTCAAGTCCTCTTGGCAGCCTTACTTCAATATATTTTTGGACGATAGCTATCATTTATAACTCTGCAGGTATGTGAATGACAGTGTCCCTGAGCTCCTTTCTTCAACTCGCTTTCTTGTGAGCTGGCCGCAACACCGCAGGATTGCTTCAGGCCCTAGTGTGGTTCCGGCATGGCACGCTGAACCTTTGTTTAATTCCTCTTCCTGGTGGGAAATGAGAGTTAAATTTGCCCGTCCAGACACCTCCAGCTAGTCTCTCATTGGTTCTCCCTATTCCTGTTCATTTTCTGCAGAAATTGCAAACTGGGCCAAACAGGAGGTTAAAGGCACTGACTCTCCAAGTGGGGAGAGTGTTAGTAAAGCGTCTGGAATGTTGCACCCGAGTACCAGGGGACGAAAACTGAGACACATTTGAACACGTTTCCCGATCACATGGTGGATCATACTCTGGGTTCCACATGCATGTTTTAGCTGAAGGAAGAATCCCTTAAACCTGGAGAGTTGAGACCCCTGCAATGGGTACCATGCAATATGACTTCAAAGGGTCTGCATTTGCTCACCGAACCTCACCAATCCTATCACTGCTGCATTTATGCCACTGTACACACGCTTGATTCTCTTTCGGAGACATATAAATCCATAGGTTTTAAGATTCTTACTAGTCAGGTATATTCTTAGGCGTTTAATATGGGGTGTAGAGTCCACTTCGTTGAGCAAGGAGTAGCTCTTGTCTATTACATATTTGGCTTATGGAACGGTATCTGTGCTAATTTCAATCTCTGGTTTTATGCAGCACCCCAACTCACCTTTCCCCTTAAGCAAGCATAAGTCGGTTTTCTACATTTGAGACCCTGTTCTGTTTTGTAATTCAGTTCCTGTGTAGCCAAGTTTACATTCCATGTGGTAGAGATATCTTATGATGTTTCTTTTTCTGTGTGACTTATTTCACTTAGAATCATCGTACCTGAATCCACTCATTATGCTGCTACGGGCCTGATGACATAGATTTCATTGCTGAGTGATATTGCATTGTACGTAAGTACCACAACTTCTTTATCCATTTTTCACTTTCTGTGATTTTGAACTTGTACTGTAAACGAGGTTCTTTTAAACAGAGCCTTCCCAAACTTTGGGGTGGCTGTGTCATTTTGATTTTAATTTCCCTAAGCTATAGGACCATAAGTGGAAGTGCCCTAGGCTCTGTTGCTTTGTTTTTTAGATGTTTCAGGAAACACCATACACTTCTCCAGAGTGGCTGTTGGCAATTTACATCCCGCCCATCAGCATAACAAGGCTCCCAGTTCTCCATGGCCTGTCCTGCCTTTCTGGATTTTACACTTTTTTCAGATGGCCCTTTTGACCGGGGGGCAGTGAGACTTCATTGTAGTGCAGATTTCCTTTGCAAGCTTGCTTGGTTGGCCAAAAAGGGCGTATCCGTTTTTTCCTGAATATATTCAGGAAAAAACGCATACGCCCTTTTTGGCCAAGTGCATCATTGTGGACGTTCTGCCTCTTTTCCTATGCTTTACATGCAATTCCAGTCTACCTCCTGAAATCGGTTTCCTGCAATTCTGCCCCGCTTTCAAGTCCTCTTGGCAGCCTTACTTCAATATATTTTTGGACGATAGCTATCATTTATAACTCTGCAGGTATGTGAATGACAGTGTCCCTGAGCTCCTTTCTTCAACTCGCTTTCTTGTGAGCTGGCCGCAACACCACAGGATTGCTTCAGGCCCTAGTGTGGTTCCGGCATGGCACGCTGAACCTTTGTTTAATTCCTCTTCCTGGTGGGAAATGAGAGTTAAATTTGCCCGTCCAGACACCTCCAGCTAGTCTCTCATTGGTTCTCCCTATTCCTGTTCATTTTCTGCAGAAATTGCAAACTGGGCCAAACAGGAGGTTAAAGGCACTGACTCTCCAAGTGGGGAGAGTGTTAGTAAAGCGTCTGGAATGTTGCACCCGAGTACCAGGGGACGAAAACTGAGACACATTTGAACACGTTTCCCGATCACATGGTGGATCATACTCTGGGTTCCACATGCATGTTTTAGCTGAAGGAAGAATCCCTTAAACCTGGAGAGTTGAGACCCCTGCAATGGGTACCATGCAATATGACTTCAAAGGGTCTGCATTTGCTCACCGAACCTCACCAATCCTATCACTGCTGCATTTATGCCACTGTACACACGCTTGATTCTCTTTCGGAGACATATAAATCCATAGGTTTTAAGATTCTTACTAGTCAGGTATATTCTTAGGCGTTTAATATGGGGTGTAGAGTCCACTTCGTTGAGCAAGGAGTAGCTCTTGTCTATTACATATTTGGCTTATGGAACGGTATCTGTGCTAATTTCAATCTCTGGTTTTATGCAGCACCCCAACTCACCTTTCCCCTTAAGCAAGCATAAGTCGGTTTTCTACATTTGAGACCCTGTTCTGTTTTGTAATTCAGTTCCTGTGTAGCCAAGTTTACATTCCATGTGGTAGAGATATCTTATGATGTTTCTTTTTCTGTGTGACTTATTTCACTTAGAATCATCGTACCTGAATCCACTCATTATGCTGCTACGGGCCTGATGACATAGATTTCATTGCTGAGTGATATTGCATTGTACGTAAGTACCACAACTTCTTTATCCATTTTTCACTTTCTGTGATTTTGAACTTGTACTGTAAACGAGGTTCTTGTAAACAGAGCCTTCCCAAACTTTGGGGTGGCTGTGTCATTTTGATTTTAATTTCCCTAAGCTATAGGACCATAAGTGGAAGTGCCCTAGGCTCTGTTGCTTTGTTTTTTAGATGTTTCAGGAAACACCATACACTTCTCCAGAGTGGCTGTTGGCAATTTACATCCCGCCCATGAGCATAACAAGGCTCCCAGTTCTCCATGGCCTGTCCTGCCTTTCTGGATTTTACACTTTTTTCAGATGGCCCTTTTGACCGGGGGGCAGTGAGACTTCATTGTAGTGCAGATTTCCTTTGCAAGCTTGCTTGGTTGGCCAAAAAGGGCGTATCCGTTTTTTCCTGAATATATTCAGGAAAAAACGCATACGCCCTTTTTGGCCAAGTGCATCATTGTGGACGTTCTGCCTCTTTTCCTTTGCTTTACATGCAATTCCAGTCTACCTCCTGAAATCGGTTTCCTGCAATTCTGCCCAGCGTTCAAGTCCTCTTGGCAGCCTTACTTCAATATATTTTTGGACGATAGCTGTCATTTATAACTCTGCAGGTTTGTGAATGACAGTGCCCCTGCGCTCCTTTCTTCAACTCGCTTTCTTGTGAGCTGGCCGCAACACCGCAGCATTGCTTCAGGCCCTAGTGTGGTTCCAGAATGACATGCTGAGCCTTTGGTTAATTCCTCTTCCTGGTGGGAAATGAGAGTTAAATTTGCCCGTCCAGACACCTCCAGCTAGTCTCTCATTGGTTCTCCCTATTCCTGTTCATTTTCCGCAGAAATTGCAAACTGGGCCAAACAAGAGGTTAAAGGCACTGACTCTCCAAGTGGGGAGAGTGTTAGTAAAGCGTCTGGAATGTTGCACCCGAGTACCAGGGGATGAAAACTGACACAATTAAACACGTTTCCCGATCACACGGTGGATCATACTCTGGGTTCCACATGCATGTTTTAGCTGAAGGAAGAATCCCTTAAACCTGGAGAGTTGAGACCCATGGAATGGGTACCATGCAATATGACTACAAAGGTTCTGCATTTGCTCACCGAACCTCACCAATCCTATCACTGCTGCGTTTATGACACTGTACACACGCTTGATTCTCTTTCGGAGACATATAAATCCATAGGTTTTAAGATTCTTTCTAGTCAGATATATTCTTACGCGTTTAATATGGGGTGTAGAGTCCACTTCGTTGAGCAAGGAGTAGCTCTTGTCTATTAAATATTTGGCTTATGGAACGGTATCTGTGCTAATTTCAATCTCTGGTTTTATGCAGCACCCCAACTCACCTTTCGCCTTAAGCAAGCATAAGTTGGTTTTCTACATTTGAGACCCTGTTCTGTTTTGTAATTCAGTTCCTGTGTAGCCAAGTTTACATTCCTTGTAGTAGTGATATCTTATGATGTTTGTTTTTCTGTGTGACTTATTTCACTTAGAATCATCGTACCTGAATCCACTCATTATGCTGCTACGGGCCTGATGACATAGATTTCATTGCTGAGTGATATTGCATTGTACGTAAGTACCACAACTTCTTTATCCATTTTTCGTTTTCTGTGATATTGAACTTGGACCATAAATGAGGTTCTTGTAAACAGAGCTGTCCCTAACTTTGGGGTGGCTGAGTCTTTTTGATTTTAATTTCCCTAAGCTATAGGACCATAAGTGGAAGTGCCCTAGGCTCTGTTGCTTTGTTTTTTAGATGTTTCAGGAAACACCATACACTTCTCCAGAGTGGCTGTTGGCAATTTACATCCCGCCCATCAGCATCACAAGGCTCCCAGTTCTCCATGGCCTGTCCTGCCTTTCTGGATTTTACACTTTTTTCAGATGGCCCTTTTGACCGGGGAGCAGTGAGACTTCATTGTAGTGCAGATTTCCTTTGCAAGCTTGCTTGGTTGGCCAAAAAGTGCGTATGCGTTTTTTCCGGAATATATTCAGGAAAAAACGCATACGCCCTTTTTGGCCAAGTGCATCATTGTGGACGTTCTGCCTCTTTTCCTATGCTTTACATGCAATTCCAGTCTACCTCCTGAAATCGGTTTCCTGCAATTCTGCCCCGCTTTCAAGTCCTCTTGGCAGCCTTACTTCAATATATTTTTGGACGATAGCTATCATTTATAACTCTGCAGGTATGTGAATGACAGTGTCCCTGAGCTCCTTTCTTCAACTCGCTTTCTTGTGAGCTGGCCGCAACACCGCAGGATTGCTTCAGGCCCTAGTGTGGTTCCGGCATGGCACGCTGAACCTTTGTTTAATTCCTCTTCCTGGTGGGAAATGAGAGTTAAATTTGCCCGTCCAGACACCTCCAGCTAGTCTCTCATTGGTTCTCCCTATTCCTGTTCATTTTCTGCAGAAATTGCAAACTGGGCCAAACAGGAGGTTAAAGGCACTGACTCTCCAAGTGGGGAGAGTGTTAGTAAAGCGTCTGGAATGTTGCACCCGAGTACCAGGGGACGAAAACTGAGACACATTTGAACACGTTTCCCGATCACATGGTGGATCATACTCTGGGTTCCACATGCATGTTTTAGCTGAAGGAAGAATCCCTTAAACCTGGAGAGTTGAGACCCCTGCAATGGGTACCATGCAATATGACTTCAAAGGGTCTGCATTTGCTCACCGAACCTCACCAATCCTATCACTGCTGCATTTATGCCACTGTACACACGCTTGATTCTCTTTCGGAGACATATAAATCCATAGGTTTTAAGATTCTTACTAGTCAGGTATATTCTTAGGCGTTTAATATGGGGTGTAGAGTCCACTTCGTTGAGCAAGGAGTAGCTCTTGTCTATTACATATTTGGCTTATGGAACGGTATCTGTGCTAATTTCAATCTCTGGTTTTATGCAGCACCCCAACTCACCTTTCCCCTTAAGCAAGCATAAGTCGGTTTTCTACATTTGAGACCCTGTTCTGTTTTGTAATTCAGTTCCTGTGTAGCCAAGTTTACATTCCATGTGGTAGAGATATCTTATGATGTTTCTTTTTCTGTGTGACTTATTTCACTTAGAATCATCGTACCTGAATCCACTCATTATGCTGCTACGGGCCTGATGACATAGATTTCATTGCTGAGTGATATTGCATTGTACGTAAGTACCACAACTTCTTTATCCATTTTTCACTTTCTGTGATTTTGAACTTGTACTGTAAACGAGGTTCTTTTAAACAGAGCCTTCCCAAACTTTGGGGTGGCTGTGTCATTTTGATTTTAATTTCCCTAAGCTATAGGACCATAAGTGGAAGTGCCCTAGGCTCTGTTGCTTTGTTTTTTAGATGTTTCAGGAAACACCATACACTTCTCCAGAGTGGCTGTTGGCAATTTACATCCCGCCCATCAGCATAACAAGGCTCCCAGTTCTCCATGGCCTGTCCTGCCTTTCTGGATTTTACACTTTTTTCAGATGGCCCTTTTGACCAGGGGGCAGTGAGACTTCATTGTAGTGCAGATTTCCTTTGCAAGCTTGCTTGGTTGGCCAAAAAGGGCGTATCCGTTTTTTCCTGAATATATTCAGGAAAAAACGCATACGCCCTTTTTGGCCAAGTGCATCATTGTGGACGTTCTGCCTCTTTTCCTATGCTTTACATGCAATTCCAGTCTACCTCCTGAAATCGGTTTCCTGCAATTCTGCCCCGCTTTCAAGTCCTCTTGGCAGCCTTACTTCAATATATTTTTGGACGATAGCTATCATTTATAACTCTGCAGGTATGTGAATGACAGTGTCCCTGAGCTCCTTTCTTCAACTCGCTTTCTTGTGAGCTGGCCGCAACACCACAGGATTGCTTCAGGCCCTAGTGTGGTTCCGGCATGGCACGCTGAACCTTTGTTTAATTCCTCTTCCTGGTGGGAAATGAGAGTTAAATTTGCCCGTCCAGACACCTCCAGCTAGTCTCTCATTGGTTCTCCCTATTCCTGTTCATTTTCTGCAGAAATTGCAAACTGGGCCAAACAGGAGGTTAAAGGCACTGACTCTCCAAGTGGGGAGAGTGTTAGTAAAGCGTCTGGAATGTTGCACCCGAGTACCAGGGGACGAAAACTGAGACACATTTGAACACGTTTCCCGATCACATGGTGGATCATACTCTGGGTTCCACATGCATGTTTTAGCTGAAGGAAGAATCCCTTAAACCTGGAGAGTTGAGACCCCTGCAATGGGTACCATGCAATATGACTTCAAAGGGTCTGCATTTGCTCACCGAACCTCACCAATCCTATCACTGCTGCATTTATGCCACTGTACACACGCTTGATTCTCTTTCGGAGACATATAAATCCATAGGTTTTAAGATTCTTACTAGTCAGGTATATTCTTAGGCGTTTAATATGGGGTGTAGAGTCCACTTCGTTGAGCAAGGAGTAGCTCTTGTCTATTACATATTTGGCTTATGGAACGGTATCTGTGCTAATTTCAATCTCTGGTTTTATGCAGCACCCCAACTCACCTTTCCCCTTAAGCAAGCATAAGTCGGTTTTCTACATTTGAGACCCTGTTCTGTTTTGTAATTCAGTTCCTGTGTAGCCAAGTTTACATTCCATGTGGTAGAGATATCTTATGATGTTTCTTTTTCTGTGTGACTTATTTCACTTAGAATCATCGTACCTGAATCCACTCATTATGCTGCTACGGGCCTGATGACATAGATTTCATTGCTGAGTGATATTGCATTGTACGTAAGTACCACAACTTCTTTATCCATTTTTCACTTTCTGTGATTTTGAACTTGTACTGTAAACGAGGTTCTTGTAAACAGAGCCTTCCCAAACTTTGGGGTGGCTGTGTCATTTTGATTTTAATTTCCCTAAGCTATAGGACCATAAGTGGAAGTGCCCTAGGCTCTGTTGCTTTGTTTTTTAGATGTTTCAGGAAACACCATACACTTCTCCAGAGTGGCTGTTGGCAATTTACATCCCGCCCATGAGCATAACAAGGCTCCCAGTTCTCCATGGCCTGTCCTGCCTTTCTGGATTTTACACTTTTTTCAGATGGCCCTTTTGACCGGGGGGCAGTGAGACTTCATTGTAGTGCAGATTTCCTTTGCAAGCTTGCTTGGTTGGCCAAAAAGGGCGTATCCGTTTTTTCCTGAATATATTCAGGAAAAAACGCATACGCCCTTTTTGGCCAAGTGCATCATTGTGGACGTTCTGCCTCTTTTCCTTTGCTTTACATGCAATTCCAGTCTACCTCCTGAAATCGGTTTCCTGCAATTCTGCCCAGCGTTCAAGTCCTCTTGGCAGCCTTACTTCAATATATTTTTGGACGATAGCTGTCATTTATAACTCTGCAGGTTTGTGAATGACAGTGCCCCTGCGCTCCTTTCTTCAACTCGCTTTCTTGTGAGCTGGCCGCAACACCGCAGCATTGCTTCAGGCCCTAGTGTGGTTCCAGAATGACATGCTGAGCCTTTGGTTAATTCCTCTTCCTGGTGGGAAATGAGAGTTAAATTTGCCCGTCCAGACACCTCCAGCTAGTCTCTCATTGGTTCTCCCTATTCCTGTTCATTTTCCACAGAAATTGCAAACTGGGCCAAACAAGAGGTTAAAGGCACTGACTCTCCAAGTGGGGAGAGTGTTAGTAAAGCGTCTGGAATGTTGCACCCGAGTACCAGGGGATGAAAACTGAAACAATTAAACACGTTTCCCGATCACACGGTGGATCATACTCTGGGTTCCACATGCATGTTTTAGCTGAAGGAAGAATCCCTTAAACCTGGAGAGTTGAGACCCATGGAATGGGTACCATGCAATATGACTTCAAAGGTTCTGCATTTGCTCACCGAACCTCACCAATCCTATCACTGCTGCGTTTATGACACTGTACACACGCTTGATTCTCTTTCGGAGACATATAAATCCATAGGTTTTAAGATTCTTTCTAGTCAGATATATTCTTACGCGTTTAATATGGGGTGTAGAGTCCACTTCGTTGAGCAAGGAGTAGCTCTTGTCTATTAAATATTTGGCTTATGGAACGGTATCTGTGCTAATTTCAATCTCTGGTTTTATGCAGCACCCCAACTCACCTTTCGCCTTAAGCAAGCACAAGTTGGTTTTCTACATTTGAGACCCTGTTCTGTTTTGTAATTCAGTTCCTGTGTAGCCAAGTTTACATTCCTTGTGGTAGTGATATCTTATGATGTTTGTTTTTCTGTGTGACTTATTTCACTTAGAATCATCGTACCTGAATCCACTCATTATGCTGCTACGGGCCTGATGACATAGATTTCATTGCTGAGTGATATTGCATTGTACGTAAGTACCACAACTTCTTTATCCATTTTTCACTTTCTGTGATTTTGAACTTGTACTGTAAACGAGGTTCTTTTAAACAGAGCCTTCCCAAACTTTGGGGTGGCTGTGTCATTTTGATTTTAATTTCCCTAAGCTATAGGACCATAAGTGGAAGTGCCCTAGGCTCTGTTGCTTTGTTTTTTAGATGTTTCAGGAAACACCATACACTTCTCCAGAGTGGCTGTTGGCAATTTACATCCCGCCCATCAGCATAACAAGGCTCCCAGTTCTCCATGGCCTGTCCTGCCTTTCTGGATTTTACACTTTTTTCAGATGGCCCTTTTGACCGGGGGGCAGTGAGACTTCATTGTAGTGCAGATTTCCTTTGCAAGCTTGCTTGGTTGGCCAAAAAGGGCGTATGCGTTTTTTCCTGAATATATTCAGGAAAAAACGCATACGCCCTTTTTGGCCAAGTGCATCATTGTGGACGTTCTGCCTCTTTTCCTTTGCTTTACATGCAATTCCAGTCTACCTCCTGAAATTGGTTTCCTGCAATTCTGCCCAGCGTTCAAGTCCTCTTGGCAGCCTTACTTCAATATATTTTTGGACGATAGCTGTCATTTATAACTCTGCAGGTTTGTGAATGACAGTGCCCCTGCGCTCCTTTCTTCAACTCGCTTTCTTGTGAGCTGGCCGCAACACCGCAGCATTGCTTCAGGCCCTAGTGTGGTTCCAGAATGACATGCTGAGCCTTTGGTTAATTCCTCTTCCTGGTGGGAAATGAGAGTTAAATTTGCCCGTCCAGACACCTCCAGCTAGTCTCTCATTGGTTCTCCCTATTCCTGTTCATTTTCCGCAGAAATTGCAAACTGGGCCAAACAAGAGGTTAAAGGCACTGACTCTCCAAGTGGGGAGAGTGTTAGTAAAGAGTCTGGAATGTTGCACCCGAGTACCAGGGGATGAAAACTGAAACAATTAAACACGTTTCCCGATCACACGGTGGATCATACTCTGGGTTCCACATGCATGTTTTAGCTGAAGGAAGAATCCCTTAAACCTGGAGAGTTGAGACCCATGGAATGGGTACCATGCAATATGACTTCAAAGGTTCTGCATTTGCTCACCGAACCTCACCAATCCTATCACTGCTGCGTTTATGACACTGTACACACGCTTGATTCTCTTTCGGAGACATATAAATCCATAGGTTTTAAGATTCTTTCTAGTCAGATATATTCTTATGCGTTTAATATGGGGTGTAGAGTCCACTTCGTTGAGCAAGGAGTAGCTCTTGTCTATTAAATATTTGGCTTATGGAACGGTATCTGTGCTAATTTCAATCTCTGGTTTTATGCAGCACCCCAACTCACCTTTCGCCTTAAGCAAGCACAAGTTGGTTTTCTACATTTGAGACCCTGTTCTGTTTTGTAATTCAGTTCCTGTGTAGCCAAATTTACATTCCTTGTAGTAGTGATATCTTATGATGTTTGTTTTTCTGTGTGACTTATTTCACTTAGAATCATCGTACCTGAATCCACTCATTATGCTGCTACGGGCCTGATGACATAGATTTCATTGCTGAGTGATATTGCATTGTACGTAAGTACCACAACTTCTTTATCCATTTTTCGCTTTCTGTGATATTGAACTTGGACCATAAATGAGGTTCTTGTAAACAGAGCTGTCCCTAACTTTGGGGTGGCTGAGTCTTTTTGATTTTAATTTCCCTAAGCTATAGGACCATAAGTGGAAGTGCCCTAGGCTCTGTTGCTTTGTTTTGTAGATGTTTCAGGAAACACCATACACTTCTCCAGAGTGGCTGTTGGCAATTTACATCCCGCCCATCAGCATAACAAGGCTCCCAGTTCTCCATGGCCTGTCCTGCCTTTCTGGATTTTACACTTTTTTCAGATGGCCCTTTTGACCAGGGAGCAGTGAGACTTCATTGTAGTGCAGATTTCCTTTGCAAGCTTGCTTGGTTGGCCAAAAAGTGCGTATGCGTTTTTTCCGGAATATATTCAGGAAAAAACGCATACGCCCTTTTTGGCCAAGTGCATCATTGTGGACGTTCTGCCTCTTTTCCTATGCTTTACATGCAATTCCAGTCTAACTCCTGAAATCGGTTTCCTGCAATTCTGCCCCGCTTTCAAGTCCTCTTGGCAGCCTTACTTCAATATATTTTTGGACGATAGCTATCATTTATAACTCTGCAGGTATGTGAATGACAGTGTCCCTGAGCTCCTTTCTTCAACTCGCTTTCTTGTGAGCTGGCCGCAACACCGCAGGATTGCGTCAGGCCCTAGTGTGGTTCCGGCATGGCACGTTGAGCCTTTGTTTAATTCCTCTTCCTGGTGGGAAATGAGAGTTAAATTTGCCCGTCCAGACACCTCCAGCTAGTCTCTCATTGGTTCTCCCTATTCCTGTTCATTTTCCGCAGAAATTGCAAACTGGGCCAAACAGGAGGTTAAAGGCACTGAGTCTCCAAGTGGGGAGAGTGTTAGTAAAGCGTCTGGAATGTTGCACCCGAGTACCAGGGGACGAAAACTGAGACACATTTGAACACGTTTCCCGATCACACGGTGGATCATACTCTGGGTTCCACATGCATGTTTTAGCTGAAGGAAGAATCCCTTAAACCTGGAGAGTTGAGACCCATGGAATGGGTACCATGCAATATGACTTCAAAGGTTCTGCATTTGCTCACCGAACCTCACCAATTCTATCACTGCTGCGTTTATGACACTGTACACACGCTTGATTCTCTTTCGGAGACATATAAATCCATAGGTTTTAAGATTCTTTCTAGTCAGATATATTCTTACGCGTTTAATATGGGGTGTAGAGTCCACTTCGTTGAGCAAGGAGTAGCTCTTGTCTATTAAATATTTGGCTTATGGAACGGTATCTGTGCTAATTTCAATCTCTGGTTTTATGCAGCACCCCAACTCACCTTTCGCCTTAAGCAAGCACAAGTTGGTTTTCTACATTTGAGACCCTGTTCTGTTTTGTAATTCAGTTCCTGTGTAGCCAAGTTTACATTCCTTGTGGTAGTGATATCTTATGATGTTTGTTTTTCTGTGTGACTTATTTCACTTAGAATCATCGTACCTGAATCCACTCATTATGCTGCTACGGGCCTGATGACATAGATTTCATTGCTGAGTGATATTGCATTGTACGTAAGTACCACAACTTCTTTATCCATTTTTCACTTTCTGTGATATTGAACTTGTACTGTAAACGAGGTTCTTTTAAACAGAGCCTTCCCAAACTTTGGGGTGGCTGTGTCATTTTGATTTTAATTTCCCTAAGCTATAGGACCATAAGTGGAAGTGCCCTAGGCTCTGTTGCTTTGTTTTTTAGATGTTTCAGGAAACACCATACACTTCTCCAGAGTGGCTGTTGGCAATTTACATCCCGCCCATCAGCATAACAAGGCTCCCAGTTCTCCATGGCCTGTCCTGCCTTTCTGGATTTTACACTTTTTTCAGATGGCCCTTTTGACCGGGGGGCAGTGAGACTTCATTGTAGTGCAGATTTCCTTTGCAAGCTTGCTTGGTTGGCCAAAAAGGGCGTATGCGTTTTTTCCTGAATATATTCAGGAAAAAACGCATACGCCCTTTTTGGCCAAGTGCATCATTGTGGACGTTCTGCCTCTTTTCCTTTGCTTTACATGCAATTCCAGTCTACCTCCTGAAATTGGTTTCCTGCAATTCTGCCCAGCGTTCAAGTCCTCTTGGCAGCCTTACTTCAATATATTTTTGGACGATAGCTGTCATTTATAACTCTGCAGGTTTGTGAATGACAGTGCCCCTGCGCTCCTTTCTTCAACTCGCTTTCTTGTGAGCTGGCCGCAACACCGCAGCATTGCTTCAGGCCCTAGTGTGGTTCCAGAATGACATGCTGAGCCTTTGGTTAATTCCTCTTCCTGGTGGGAAATGAGAGTTAAATTTGCCCGTCCAGACACCTCCAGCTAGTCTCTCATTGGTTCTCCCTATTCCTGTTCATTTTCCGCAGAAATTGCAAACTGGGCCAAACAAGAGGTTAAAGGCACTGACTCTCCAAGTGGGGAGAGTGTTAGTAAAGAGTCTGGAATGTTGCACCCGAGTACCAGGGGATGAAAACTGAAACAATTAAACACGTTTCCCGATCACACGGTGGATCATACTCTGGGTTCCACATGCATGTTTTAGCTGAAGGAAGAATCCCTTAAACCTGGAGAGTTGAGACCCATGGAATGGGTACCATGCAATATGACTTCAAAGGTTCTGCATTTGCTCACCGAACCTCACCAATCCTATCACTGCTGCGTTTATGACACTGTACACACGCTTGATTCTCTTTCGGAGACATATAAATCCATAGGTTTTAAGATTCTTTCTAGTCAGATATATTCTTATGCGTTTAATATGGGGTGTAGAGTCCACTTCGTTGAGCAAGGAGTAGCTCTTGTCTATTAAATATTTGGCTTATGGAACGGTATCTGTGCTAATTTCAATCTCTGGTTTTATGCAGCACCCCAACTCACCTTTCGCCTTAAGCAAGCACAAGTTGGTTTTCTACATTTGAGACCCTGTTCTGTTTTGTAATTCAGTTCCTGTGTAGCCAAATTTACATTCCTTGTAGTAGTGATATCTTATGATGTTTGTTTTTCTGTGTGACTTATTTCACTTAGAATCATCGTACCTGAATCCACTCATTATGCTGCTACGGGCCTGATGACATAGATTTCATTGCTGAGTGATATTGCATTGTACGTAAGTACCACAACTTCTTTATCCATTTTTCGCTTTCTGTGATATTGAACTTGGACCATAAATGAGGTTCTTGTAAACAGAGCTGTCCCTAACTTTGGGGTGGCTGAGTCTTTTTGATTTTAATTTCCCTAAGCTATAGGACCATAAGTGGAAGTGCCCTAGGCTCTGTTGCTTTGTTTTGTAGATGTTTCAGGAAACACCATACACTTCTCCAGAGTGGCTGTTGGCAATTTACATCCCGCCCATCAGCATAACAAGGCTCCCAGTTCTCCATGGCCTGTCCTGCCTTTCTGGATTTTACACTTTTTTCAGATGGCCCTTTTGACCAGGGAGCAGTGAGACTTCATTGTAGTGCAGATTTCCTTTGCAAGCTTGCTTGGTTGGCCAAAAAGTGCGTATGCGTTTTTTCCGGAATATATTCAGGAAAAAACGCATACGCCCTTTTTGGCCAAGTGCATCATTGTGGACGTTCTGCCTCTTTTCCTATGCTTTACATGCAATTCCAGTCTAACTCCTGAAATCGGTTTCCTGCAATTCTGCCCCGCTTTCAAGTCCTCTTGGCAGCCTTACTTCAATATATTTTTGGACGATAGCTATCATTTATAACTCTGCAGGTATGTGAATGACAGTGTCCCTGAGCTCCTTTCTTCAACTCGCTTTCTTGTGAGCTGGCCGCAACACCGCAGGATTGCGTCAGGCCCTAGTGTGGTTCCGGCATGGCACGTTGAGCCTTTGTTTAATTCCTCTTCCTGGTGGGAAATGAGAGTTAAATTTGCCCGTCCAGACACCTCCAGCTAGTCTCTCATTGGTTCTCCCTATTCCTGTTCATTTTCCGCAGAAATTGCAAACTGGGCCAAACAGGAGGTTAAAGGCACTGAGTCTCCAAGTGGGGAGAGTGTTAGTAAAGCGTCTGGAATGTTGCACCCGAGTACCAGGGGACGAAAACTGAGACACATTTGAACACGTTTCCCGATCACACGGTGGATCATACTCTGGGTTCCACATGCATGTTTTAGCTGAAGGAAGAATCCCTTAAACCTGGAGAGTTGAGACCCATGGAATGGGTACCATGCAATATGACTTCAAAGGGTCTGCATTTGCTCACCGAACCTCACCAATCCTATCACTGCTGCATTTATGCCACTGTACACACGCTTGATTCTCTTTCGGAGACATATAAATCCATAGGTTTTAAGATTCTTTCTAGTCAGGTATATTCTTAGGCGTTTAATATGGGGTGTTGAGTCCACTTCGTTGAGCAAGGAGTAGCTCTTGTCTCTTACATATTTGGCTTATGGAGCGGTATCTGTGCTAATTTCAATCTCTGGTTTTATGCAGCACCCCAACTCACCTTTCCCCTTAAGCAAGCATAAGTCGGTTTTCTACATTTGAGACCCTGTTCTGTTTTGTAATTCAGTTCCTGTGTAGCCAAGTTTACATTCCATGTGGTAGAGATATCTTATGATGTTTCTTTTTCTGTGTGACTTATTTCACTTAGAATCATCGTACCTGAATCCACTCATTATGCTGCTATGGGCCTGATGACATAGATTTCATTGCTGAGTGATATTGCATTGTACGTAAGTACCACAACTTCTTTATCCATTTTTCACTTTCTGTGATTTTGAACTTGTACTGTAAACGAGGTTCTTGTAAACAGAGCCTTCCCAAACTTTGGGGTGGCTGTGTCTTTTTGATTTTAATTTCCCTAAGCTATAGGACCATAAGTGGAAGTGCCCTAGGCTCTGTTGCTTTGTTTTTTAGATGTTTCAGGAAACACCATACACTTCTCCAGAGTGGCTGTTGGCAATTTACATCCCGCCCATGAGCATAACAAGGCTCCCAGTTCTCCATGGCCTGTCCTGCCTTTCTGGATTTTACACTTTTTTCAGATGGCCCTTTTGACCGGGGGGCAGTGAGACTTCATTGTAGTGCAGATTTCCTTTGCAAGCTTGCTTGGTTGGCCAAAAAGGGCGTATGCGTTTATTCCTGAATATATTCAGGAAAAAACGCATACGCCCTTTTTGGCCAAGTGCATCATTGTGGACGTTCTGCCTCTTTTCCTATGCTTTACATGCAATTCCAGTCTACCTCCTGAAATCGGTTTCCTGCAATTCTGCCCCGCTTTCAAGTCCTCTTGGCAGCCTTACTTCAATATATTTTTGGACGATAGCTGTCATTTATAACTCTGCAGGTCTGTGAATGACAGTGCCCCTGAGCTCCTTTCTTCAACTCGCTTTCTTGTGAGCTGGCCGCAACACCGCAGCATTGCGTCAGGCCCTAGTGTGGTTCCGGCATGGCACACTGAGCCTTTGGTTAATTCCTCTTCCTGGTGGGAAATGAGAGTTAAATTTGCCCGTCCAGACACCTCCAGCTAGTCTCTCATTGGTTCTCACTATTCCTGTTCATTTTCCGCAGAAATTGCAAACTGGGCCAAACAAGAGGTTAAAGGCACTGACTCTCCAAGTGGGGAGAGTGTTAGTAAAGCATCTGGAATGTTGCACCCGAGTCCCGGGGGATGAAAACTGACACAATTAAACACGTTTCCCGATCACACGGTGGATCATACTCTGGGTTCCACATGCATGTTTTAGCTGAAGGAAGAATCCCTTAAACCTGGAGAGTTGAGACCCATGGAATGGGTACCATGCAATATGACTTCAAAGGGTCTGCATTTGCTCACCGAACCTCACCAATCCTATCACTGCTGCGTTTATGACACTGTACACACGCTTGATTCTCTTTCGGAGACATATAAATCCATAGGTTTTAAGATTCTTTCTAGTCATGTATATTCTTACGCGTTTAATATGGGGTGTAGAGTCCACTTCGTTGAGCAAGGAGTAGCTCTAGTCTATTAAATATTTGGGTTATGGAACGGTATCTGTGCTAATTTCAATCTCTGGTTTTATGCAGCACCCCAACTCACCTTTCGCCTTAAGCAAGCATAAGTTGGTTTTCTACATTTGAGACCCTGTTCTGTTTTGTAATTCAGTTCCTGTGTAGCCAAGTTTACATTCCTTGTAGTAGTGATATCTTATGATGTTTGTTTTTCTGTGTGACTTATTTCACTTAGAATCATCGTACCTGAATCCACTCATTATGCTGCTATGGGCCTGATGACATAGATTTCATTGCTGAGTGATATTGCATTGTACGTAAGTACCACAACTTCTTTATCCATTTTTCGCTTTCTGTGATATTGAACTTGGACCATAAATGAGGTTCTTGTAAACAGAGCTGTCCCTAACTTTGGGGTGGCTGAGTCTTTTTGATTTTAATTTCCCTAAGCTATAGGACCATAAGTGGAAGTGCCCTAGGCTCTGTTGCTTTGTTTTGTAGATGTTTCAGGAAACACCATACACTTCTCCAGAGTGGCTGTTGGCAATTTACATCCCGCCCATCAGCATAACAAGGCTCCCAGTTCTCCATGGCCTGTCCTGCCTTTCTGGATTTTACACTTTTTTCAGATGGCCCTTTTGACCGGGGGCAGTGAGACTTCATTGTAGTGCAGATTTCCTTTGCAAGCTTGCTTGGTTGGCCAAAAAGGGCGTATGCGTTTTTTCCTGAATATATTAAGGAAAAAACGCATACGCCCTTTTTGGCCAAGTGCATCATTGTGGACGTTCTGCCTCTTTTCCTATGCTTTACATGCAATTCCAGTCTACCTCCTGAAATCGGTTTCCTGCAATTCTGCCCCGCTTTCAAGTCCTCTTGGCAGCCTTACTTCAATATATTTTTGGACGATAGCTATCATTTATAACTCTGCAGGTATGTGAATGACAGTGTCCCTGAGCTCCTTTCTTCAACTCGCTTTCTTGTGAGCTGGCCGCAACACCGCAGGATTGCTTCAGGCCCTAGTGTGGTTCCGGCATGGCACGCTGAACCTTTGTTTAATTCCTCTTCCTGGTGGGAAATGAGAGTTAAATTTGCCCGTCCAGACACCTCCAGCTAGTCTCTCATTGGTTCTCCCTATTCCTGTTCATTTTCCGCAGAAATTGCAAACTGTGCCAAACAGGAGGTTAAAGGCACTGACTCTCCAAGTGGGGAGAGTGTTAGTAAAGCGTCTGGAATGTTGCACCCGAGTACCAGGGGACGAAAACTGAGACACATTTGAACACGTTTCCCGATCACATGGTGGATCATACTCTGGGTTCCACATGCATGTTTTAGCTGAAGGAAGAATCCCTTAAACCTGGAGAGTTGAGACCCCTGCAATGGGTACCATGCAATATGACTTCAAAGGGTCTGCATTTGCTCACCGAACCTCACCAATCCTATCACTGCTGCATTTATGCCACTGTACACACGCTTGATTCTCTTTCTGAGACATATAAATCCATAGGTTTTAAGATTCTTACTAGTCAGGTATATTCTTAGGCGTTTAATATGGGGTGTAGAGTCCACTTCGTTGAGCAAGGAGTAGCTCTTGTCTATTACATATTTGGCTTATGGAACGGTATCTGTGCTAATTTCAATCTCTGGTTTTATGCAGCACCCCAACTCACCTTTCCCCTTAAGCAAGCATAAGTCGGTTTTCTACATTTGAGACCCTGTTCTGTTTTGTAATTCAGTTCCTGTGTAGCCAAGTTTACATTCCATGTGGTAGAGATATCTTATGATGTTTCTTTTTCTGTGTGACTTATTTCACTTAGAATCATCGTACCTGAATCCACTCATTATGCTGCTACGGGCCTGATGACATAGATTTCATTGCTGAGTGATATTGCATTGTACGTAAGTACCACAACTTCTTTATCCATTTTTCGCTTTCTGTGATATTGAACTTGGACCATAAATGAGGTTCTTGTAAACAGAGATGTCCCTAACTTTGGGGTGGCTGAGTCTTTTTGATTTTAATTTCCCTAAGCTATAGGACCATAAGTGGAAGTGCCCTAGGCTCTGTTGCTTTGTTTTTTAGATGTTTCAGGAAACACCATACACTTCTCCAGAGTGGCTGTTGGCAATTTACATCCCGCCCATCAGCATAACAAGGCTCCCAGTTCTCCATGGCCTGTCCTGCCTTTCTGGATTTTACACTTTTTTCAGATGGCCCTTTTGACCGGGGAGCAGTGAGACTTCATTGTAGTGCAGATTTCCTTTGCAAGCTTGCTTGGTTGGCCAAAAAGGGCGTATGCGTTTTTTCCTGAATATATTCAGGAAAAAACGCATACGCCCTTTTTGGCCAAGTGCATCATTGTGGACGTTCTGCCTCTTTTCCTATGCTTTACATGCAATTCCAGTCTACCTCCTGAAATCGGTTTCCTGCAATTCTGCCCCGCTTTCAAGTCCTCTTGGCAGCCTTACTTCAATATATTTTTGGACGATAGCTATCATTTATAACTCTGCAGGTATGTGAATGACAGTGCCCCTGAGCTCCTTTCTTCAACTCGCTTTCTTGTGAGCTGGCCGCAACACCGCAGGATTGCTTCAGGCCCTAGTGTGGTTCCGGCATGGCACGCTGAACCTTTGTTTAATTCCTCTTCCTGGTGGGAAATGAGAGTTAAATTTGCCCGTCCAGACACCTCCAGCTAGTCTCTCATTGGTTCTCCCTATTCCTGTTCATTTTCCGCAGAAATTGCAAACTGGGCCAAACAGGAGGTTAAAGGCACTGACTCTCCAAGTGGGGAGAGTGTTAGTAAAGCGTCTGGAATGTTGCACCCGAGTACCAGGGGACGAAAACTGAGACACATTTGAACACGTTTCCCGATCACATGGTGGATCATACTCTGGGTTCCACATGCATGTTTTAGCTGAAGGAAGAATCCCTTAAACCTGGAGAGTTGAGACCCCTGCAATGGGTACCATGCAATATGACTTCAAAGGGTCTGCATTTGCTCACCGAACCTCACCAATCCTATCACTGCTGCATTTATGCCACTGTACACACGCTTGATTCTCTTTCTGAGACATATAAATCCATAGGTTTTAAGATTCTTACTAGTCAGGTATATTCTTAGGCGTTTAATATGGGGTGTAGAGTCCACTTCGTTGAGCAAGGAGTAGCTCTTGTCTGTTACATATTTGGCTTATGGAACGGTATCTGTGCTAATTTCAATCTCTGGTTTTATGCAGCACCCCAACTTAGCTTTCCCCTTAAGCAAGCATAAGTCGGTTTTCTACATTTGAGACCCTGTTCTGTTTTGTAATTCAGTTCCTGTGTAGCCAAGTTTACATTCCATGTGGTAGAGATATCTTATGATGTTTCTTTCTCTGTGTGACTTATTTCACTTACAATCATCGTACCTGAATCCACTCATTATGCTGCTACGGGCCTGATGACATAGATTTCATTGCTGAGTGATATTGCATTGTACGTAAGTACCACAACTTCTTTATCCATTTTGCGCTTTCTGTGATATTGAACTTGTACCGTAAACGAGGTTCTTGTAAACAGAGCTGTTCCAAAGATTGGGGTGGTTGTGTGTTTTAGATTTTAATTGCCCTAAGCTATAGGACCATAAGTGGAAGTGCCCTAGGCTCTGTTGCCTTGTTTTTTAGATGTTTCAGGAAACACCATACACTTCTCCAGAGTGACTGTTGGCAGTTTACATCCCGCCCATCAGCATAACAAGGCTCCCAGTTCTCCATGGCCTGTCCTGCCTTTCTGGATTTTACACTTTTTTCAGATGGCCCTTTTGACCGGGGGGCAGTGAGACTTCATTGTAGTGCAGATTTCCTTTGCAAGCTTGCTTGGTTGGCCAAAAAGGGCGTATGCGTTTATTCCTGAATATATTCAGGAAAAAATGCATACGCCCTTTTTGGCCAAGTGCATCATTGTGGACGTTCTGCCTCTTTTCCTATGCTTTACATGCAATTCCAGTCTACCTCCTGAAATCGGTTTCCTGCAATTCTGCCCCGCTTTCAAGTCCTCTTGGCAGCCTTACTTCAATATATTTTTGGACGATAGCTATCATTTATAACTCTGCAGGTATGTGAATGACAGTGTCCCTGAGCTCCTTTCTTCAACTCGCTTTCTTGTGAGCTGGCCGCAACACCGCAGGATTGCTTCAGGCCCTAGTGTGGTTCCGGCATGGCACGCTGAGCCTTTGTTTAATTCCTCTTCCTGGTGGGAAATGAGAGTTAAATTTGCCCGTCCAGACACCTCCAGCTAGTCTCTCATTGGTTCTCCCTATTCCTGTTCATTTTCCGCAGAAATTGCAAACTGGGCCAAACAGGAGGTTAAAGGCACTGACTCTCCAAGTGGGGAGAGTGTTAGTAAAGCGTCTGGAATGTTGCACCCGAGTACCAGGGGACGAAAACTGAGACACATTTGAACACGTTTCCCGATCACATGGTGGATCATACTCTGGGTTCCACATGCATGTTTTAGCTGAAGGAAGAATCCCTTAAACCTGGAGAGTTGAGACCCCTGCAATGGGTACCATGCAATATGACTTCAAAGGGTCTGCATTTGCTCACCGAACCTCACCAATCCTATCACTGCTGCATTTATGCCACTGTACACACGCTTGATTCTCTTTCGGAGACATATAAATCCATAGGTTTTAAGATTCTTACTAGTCAGGTATATTCTTAGGCGTTTAATATGGGGTGTAGAGTCCACTTCGTTGAGCAAGGAGTAGCTCTTGTCTATTACATATTTGGCTTATGGAACGGTATCTGTGCTAATTTCAATCTCTGGTTTTATGCAGCACCCCAACTCACCTTTCCCCTTAAGCAAGCATAAGTCGGTTTTCTACATTTGAGACCCTGTTCTGTTTTGTAATTCAGTTCCTGTGTAGCCAAGTTTACATTCCATGTGGTAGAGATATCTTATGATGTTTCTTTTTCTGTGTGACTTATTTCACTTAGAATCATCGTACCTGAATCCACTCATTATGCTGCTACGGGCCTGATGACATAGATTTCATTGCTGAGTGATATTGCATTGTACGTAAGTACCACAACTTCTTTATCCATTTTGCGCTTTCTGTGATATTGAACTTGTACCGTAAACGAGGTTCTTGTAAACAGAGCTGTTCCAAAGATATGGGTGGTTGTGTGTTTTAGATTTTAATTGCCCTAAGCTATAGGACCATAAGTGGAAGTGCCCTAGGCTCTGTTGCCTTGTTTTTTAGATGTTTCAGGAAACACCATACACTTCTCCAGAGTGACTGTTGGCAATTTACATCCCGCCCATCAGCATAACAAGGCTCCCAGTTCTCCATGGCCTGTCCTGCCTTTCTGGATTTTACACTTTTTTCAGATGGCCCTTTTGACCGGGGGGCAGTGAGACTTCATTGTAGTGCAGATTTCCTTTGCAAGCTTGCTTGGTTGGCCAAAAAGGGCGTATGCGTTTATTCCTGAATATATTCAGGAAAAAATGCATACGCCCTTTTTGGCCAAGTGCATCATTGTGGACGTTCTGCCTCTTTTCCTATGCTTTACATGCAATTCCAGTCTACCTCCTGAAATCGGTTTCCTGCAATTCTGCCCCGCTTTCAAGTCCTCTTGGCAGCCTTACTTCAATATATTTTTGGACGATAGCTATCATTTATAACTCTGCAGGTATGTGAATGACAGTGTCCCTGAGCTCCTTTCTTCAACTCGCTTTCTTGTGAGCTGGCCGCAACACCGCAGGATTGCTTCAGGCCCTAGTGTGGTTCCGGCATGGCACGCTGAGCCTTTGTTTAATTCCTCTTCCTGGTGGGAAATGAGAGTTAAATTTGCCCGTCCAGACACCTCCAGCTAGTCTCTCATTGGTTCTCCCTATTCCTGTTCATTTTCCGCAGAAATTGCAAACTGGGCCAAACAGGAGGTTAAAGGCACTGACTCTCCAAGTGGGGAGAGTGTTAGTAAAGCGTCTGGAATGTTGCACCCGAGTACCAGGGGACGAAAACTGAGACACATTTGAACACGTTTCCCGATCACATGGTGGATCATACTCTGGGTTCCACATGCATGTTTTAGCTGAAGGAAGAATCCCTTAAACCTGGAGAGTTGAGACCCCTGCAATGGGTACCATGCAATATGACTTCAAAGGGTCTGCATTTGCTCACCGAACCTCACCAATCCTATCACTGCTGCATTTATGCCACTGTACACACGCTTGATTCTCTTTCTGAGACATATAAATCCATAGGTTTTAAGATTCTTACTAGTCAGGTATATTCTTAGGCGTTTAATATGGGGTGTAGAGTCCACTTCGTTGAGCAAGGAGTAGCTCTTGTCTATTACATATTTGGCTTATGGAACGGTATCTGTGCTAATTTCAATCTCTGGTTTTATGCAGCACCCCAACTCACCTTTCCCCTTAAGCAAGCATAAGTCGGTTTTCTACATTTGAGACCCTGTTCTGTTTTGTAATTCAGTTCCTGTGTAGCCAAGTTTACATTCCATGTGGTAGAGATATCTTATGATGTTTCTTTTTCTGTGTGACTTATTTCACTTAGAATCATCGTACCTGAATCCACTCATTGTGCTGCTATGGGCCTGATGACATAGATTTCATTGCTGAGTGATATTGCATTGTACGTAAGTACCACAACTTCTTTATCCATTTTTCACTTTCTGTGATTTTAAACTTGTACTGTAAATGAGGTTCTTTTAAACAGAGCCTTCCCAAACTTTGGGGTGGCTGTGTCTTTTTGATTTTAATTTCCCTAAGCTATAGGACCATAAGTGGAAGTGCCCTAGGCTCTGTTGCTTTGTTTTTTAGATGTTTCAGGAAACACCATACACTTCTCCAGAGTGGCTGTTGGCAATTTACATCCCGCCCATCAGCATAACAAGGCTCCCAGTTCTCCATGGCCTGTCCTGCCTTTCTGGATTTTACACTTTTTTCAGATGGCCCTTTTGACCGGGGGGCAGTGAGACTTCATTGTAGTGCAGATTTCCTTTGCAAGCTTGCTTGGTTGGCCAAAAAGGGCGTATGCGTTTTTTCCTGAATATATTCAGGAAAAAACGCATACGCCCTTTTTGGCCAAGTGCATCATTGTGGACGTTCTGCCTCTTTTCCTATGCTTTACATGCAATTCCAGTCTACCTCCTGAAATCGGTTTCCTGCAATTATGCCCCGCCTTCAAGTCCTCTTGGCAGCCTTACTTCAATATATTTTTGGATGATAGCTGTCATTTATAACTCTGCATGTCTGGGAATGACAGTGCCCCTGAGCTCCTTTCTTCAACTCGCGTTCTTGTGAGCTGGCCGCAACACCGTAGGATTGCTTCAGGCCCTAGTGTGGTTCCGGCATGGCACGCTGAGCCTTTGGTTAATTCCTCTTCCTGGTGGGTAATGAGAGTTATATTTACCCGTCCAGACACCTCCAGCTAGTCTCTCTTGGTTCTCCCTATTTCTGTTCATTTTCCGCAGAAATTGCAAACTGGGCCAAACAGGAGGTTAAAGGCACTGACTCTCCAAGTGGGGAGAGTGTTAGTAAAGCGTCTGGAATGTTGCACCCGAGTACCAGGGAACGAAAACTGAGACACATTTGAACACGTTTCCCAATCACACGGTGGATCATACTCTGGGTTCCACATGCATGTTTTAGCTGAAGGAAGAATCCCTTAAAACTGGAGAGTTGAGACCCATGGAATGGGTACCATGCAATATGACTTCAAAGGGTCTGCATTTGCTCACCGAACCTCACCAATCCTATCACTGCTGCATTTATGCCGCTGTGAACACGCTTGATTCTCTTACAGAGACATATAAATCCATAGGTTTTAAGATTCTTACTAGTTAGTTATATTCTTAGGCGTTTAATATGTGGTGTTGAGTCCACTTCGTTGAGCAAGGAGAAGCTCTTGTCTATTACATATTTGGCTTATGGAACGGTATCTGTGCTAATTTCAATCTCTGGTTTTATGCAGCACCCCAACTCACCTTTCCCCTTAAGGAAGCATAAGTTGGTTTTCTACATTTGAGACCCTGTTCTGTTTTGTAATTCAGTTCCTGTGTAGCCAAGTTTACATTCTGTGTAGTAGTGATATCTTATGATGCTTCTTTTTTTGTGTGACTTATTTCACTTAGAATCATCGTACCTGAATCCACTCATTATGCTGCTACGGGCCTGATGACATAGATTTCATTGCTGAGTGATATTGCATTGTACGTAAGTACCACAACTTCTTTATCCATTTTTCGCTTTCTGTGATATTGAACTTGTACCGTAAATGAGGTTCTTGTAAACTGAGCCGTCCCAAATTTTGGGGTGGCTGTGTCATTTTGATTGTAATTTCCCTAAGCTATAGGACCATAAGTGGAAGTGCCCTAGGCTCTGTTGCTTTGTTTTTTAGATGTTTCGGGAAACACCATACACTTCTCCAGAGTGGCTGTTGGCAACTTACATCCCGCCCATCAGCATAACAAGGCTTCCAGTTCTCCATAGCCTGTCCTGCCTTTCTGGATTTTACACTTTTATCAGATGGCCCTTTTGACTGGGGGCCAGTGAGACTTCATTGTAGTGCAGATTTCCTTTGCAAGCTTGCTTGGTTGGCCAAGAAGTGCGTATGCGTTTTTTCTTGAATATATTCAGGAGAAAACGCATACGCCCCTTTTGGCCAAGTGCATCATTGTGGACGTTCTGCCTCTTTTCCTATGCTTTACATGCAATTCCAGTCTACCTCCTGAAATCGGTTTCCTGCAATTCTGCCCCGCTTTCAAGTCCTCTTGGCAGCCTTACTTCAATATATTTTTGGACGATAGCTGTCATTTATAACTCTGCAGGTTTGAAAATGACAGTGGCCCTGAGTTCCTTTCTTCAACTCACTTTCTTCTGAGCTGGCCGCAACACCGCAGGATTGCTTCAGGCCCTAGTGTGGTTCCGGCATGACACACTGAGTCTTTGGTTAATTCCTCTTCCTAGTGGGAAATGAGAGTTAAATTTGCCCGTCCAGACACCTCCAGCTAGTCTCTCATTGCTTCTCCCTATTCCTGTTCATTTTCCACAGAAATTGCAAAACTGGGCCAAACAGGAGGTTAAAGGCACTGACTCTCCAAGTGGGGAGAGTGTTAGTAAAGCGTCTGGAATGTTGCACCCGAGTACCAGGGGACGAAAACTGAGACACATTTGAACACGTTTCCCAATCACACGGTGGATCATACTCTGGGTTCCACATGCATGTTTTAGCTGAAGGAAGAATCCTTTAAACCTGGAGAGTTGAGACCCATGGAATGGGTACCATGCAATATGACTTCAAAGGGTCTGCATTTGCTCACCGAACATTAACAATCCTATCACTGCTGCATTTATGCCGCTGTACACATTCTTGATTCTCTTTCGGAGACATATAAATCCATAGGTTTTAAGATTCTTACTAGTCAGGTATATTCTTAGACGTTTAATATGGGGTGTTGAGTCCACTTGGTTGAGCAAGGAGTAGCTCTTGTCTATGACATATTTGGCTTATGGAACGGTATCTGTGCTAATTTCAATCTCTGGTTTTATGCAGCCCCCCAACTCACGTTTCCCCTTAAGCAAGCATAAGTTGGTTTTCTACATTTGAGACCCTGTTCTGTTTTGTAATTCAGTTCCTGTGTAGCCAAGTTTACATTCCGTGTAGTAGTGATATCTTATGATGTTTCTTTTTCTGTGTGACTTATTTCACTTAGAATCATCGTACCTGAATCCACTCATTATGCTGATACGGGCCTGATGACATAGATTTCATTGCTGAGTGATATTGCATTGTACGTAAGTACCACAAGTTCTTTATCCATTTTTCACTTTCTGTGATATTGAATTTGTACCGTAAACAAGGTTCTTGTAAACAGAGCCGTCCCAAACTTTGGGGTGGCTGTGTGTTTTAGATTTTAATTTCCCTAAGCTATAGGACCATAAGTGGAAGTGCCCTAGGCTCTGTTGCCTTGTTTTTTAGATGTTTCAGGAAACACCATACACTTCTCCAGAGTGGCTGTTGGCAATTTACATCCCGCCCATCAGCATAACAAGGCTCTCACTTCTCCATGGCCTGTCCTGCCTTTCTGGATTTTACACTTTTATCAGATGGCCCTTTTGACTGGGGGCCAGTGAGACTTCATTGTAGTGCAGATTTCCTTTTCAAGCTTGCTTGGTTGGCCAAAAAGGGCGTATGCGTTTTTTCCTGAATATATTCAGGAAAGAACGCATATGCCCCTTTTGGCCAAGTGCATCATTGTGGACGTTCTGCCTCTTTTCCTATGCTTTACATGCAATTCCAGTCTACCTCCTGAAATCGGTTTCCTGCAATTCTGCCCCGCTTTCAAGTCCTCTTGGCAGCCTTACTTCAATATATTTTTGGACGATAGCTGTCATTTATAACTCTGCAGGTTTGTGAATGACAGTGCCCCTGAGCTCCTTTCTTCAACTCGCTTTCTTGTGAGCTGGCCACAACACCGCAGGATTGCTTCAGGCCCTAGTGTTGTTCCGGCACAGCACGCTGAGCCTTTGGTTAATTCCTCTTCCTGGTGGGTAATGAGAGTTAAATTTGCCCGTCCAGACACCTCAAGCTAGTCTCTCTTGTTTCTCCCTATTCCTGTTCATTTTCTGCAGAAATTGCAAACTGGGCCAAACAGGAGGTTAAAGGCACTGACTCTCCAAGTGGGGAGAGTGTTAGTAAAGCGTCTGGAATGTTGCACCCGAGTACCGGGGGACGAATACTAAGACACATTTGAACACGTTTCCCGATGACACGGTGGATCATACTCTGGGTTCCACATGCATGTTTTAGCTGAAGGAAGAATCCCTTAAACCTGGAGAGTTGAGACCCATGGAATGGGTACCATGCAATATGACTTCAAAGGGTCTGCATTTGCTCACCGATCCTCACCAATCCTATCACTGCTGCATTTATGCCACTGTACACACGCTTGATTCTCTTTCGGAGACATATAAATCCATAGGTTTTAAGATTCTTACTAATCAGGTATATTTTTAGGCGTTTAATATGGGGTGTTGAGTCCACTTTGTTGAGCAAGGAGTAGCTCTTGTCTATTACATATTTGGCTTATGGAACGGTATCTGTGCTAATTTCAATCTCTGGTTTTATGCAGCACCCCAACTCACCTTTCCCCTTAAGCAAGCATAAGTCGGTTTTCTACATTTGAGACCCTGTTCTGTTTTGTAATTCAGTTCCTGTGTAGCCAAGTTTACATTCCATGTGGTAGAGATATCTTATGATGTTTCTTTTTCTGTGTGACTTATTTCACTTAGAATCATCGTACCTGAATCCACTCATTATGCTGCTACGGGCCTGATGACATAGATTTCATTGCTGAGTGATATTGCATTGTACGTAAGTACCACAACTTCTTTATCCATTTTTCGCTTTCTGCGATATTGAACTTGTACCGTAAACGAGGTTCTTGTAAACAGAGCTGTCCCAAAGATTGGGGTGGTTGTGTCTTTTTGATTTTAATTTCCCTAAGCTATAGGACCATAAGTGGAAGTGCCCTAGGCTCTGTTGCTTTGTTTTTTAGATGTTTCAGGAAACACCATACACTTCTCCAGAGTGGCTGTTGGCAATTTACATCCCGCCCATCAGCATAACAAGGCTCCCAGTTCTCCATGGCCTCTCCTGCCTTTCTGGATTTTACACTTTTTTCAGATGGCCCTTTTGACCGGGGGGCAGTGACACTCCATTGTAGTGCAGATTTCCTTTGCAAGCTTGCTTGTTTGGCCAAAAAGGGCGTATGCGTTTTTTCCTGAATATATTCAGGAAAAAACGCATACGCCCTTTTTGTCCAAGTGCATCATTGTGGACGTTCTGCCTCATTTCCTATGCTTTACATGCAATTCCAGTCTACCTCCTGAAATCGGTTTCCTGCAATTCTGCCCCGCTTTCAAGTCCTCTTGGCAGCCTTACTTCAATATATTTTTGGACGATAGCTGTCATTTATAACTCTGCAGGTCTGTGAATGATAGTGCCCCTGAGCTCCTTTCTTCAACTCGCTTTCTTGTGAGCTGGCCGCAACACCGCAGGATTTCTTAAGGCCCCAGTGTGGTTACGGCATGGCACGCTGAGCCTTTGGTTAATTCCTCTTCCTGGTGGTAAATGAGAGTTAAATTTGCCCGTCCAGACACCTCCAGCTAGTCTCTCATTGGTTCTCCCTATTCCTGTTCATTTTCCGCAGAAATTGCAAACTGGGCCAAACAGGAGGTTAAAGGCACTGACTCTCCAAGTGGGGAGAGTGTTAGTAAAGCGTCTGGAATGTTGTACCCGAGTACCAGGGGACGAAAACTGAGACACATTTGAACACGTTTCCCAATCACATGGTGTATCATACTCTGGGTTCCTCATGCATGTTTTAGCTGAAGGAAGAATCCCTTAAACCTGGAGAGTTGAGACCCATGCAAAGGGTACCATGAAATATGACTTCAAAGGGTCTGCATTTGCTCACCGATCCTCACCAATCCTATCACTGCTGCGTTTATGCCGCTGTACACACTCTTGATTCTCTTTCGGAGACATATAAATCCATAGGTTTTAAGATTCTTACTAGTCAGGTATATTCTTAGGCGTTTAATATGGGGTGTTGAGTCCACTTCGTTGAGCAAGGTGTAGCTCTTTTCTATTACATATTTGGCTTATGGAACGGTATCTGTGCTAATTTCAATCTCTGGTTTTATGCAGCACCCCAACTCACCTTTCCCCTTAAGCAAGCATAAGTTGGTTTTCTACATTTGAGACCCCGTTCTGTTTTGTAATTCAGTTCCTGTGTAGCCAAGTTTACATTCCGTGTAGTAGTGATATCTTATGATGTTTCTTTTTCTCTGTGACTTATTTCACTTAGAATCATCGTACCTGAATCCACTCATTATGCTGCTACGGGCCTGATGACATAGATTTCATTGCTGAGTGATATTGCATTGTAGGTAAGTACCACAACTTCTTTATCCATTTTTCGCTTTCTGCGATATTGAACTTGTACCGTAAACGAGGTTCTTGTAAACAGAACCGTCCCAAACTTTGGGGTGGCTGTGTCTTTTTGATTTTAATTTCCCTAAGCTATAGGACCATAAGTGGAAGTGCCCTAGGCTCTGTTGCTTTGTTTTTTGGATGTTTCAGGAAACACCATACACTTCTCCAGAGTGGTTGTTGGCAATTTACATCCCGCCCATCAGCATAACAAGGCTCCCAGTTCTCCATGGCCTGTCCTGCCTTTCTGGATTTTACACTTTTTTCAGATGGCCCTTTTGACCGGGGGGCAGTGAGACTTCATTGTAGTGCAGATTTCCTTTGCAAGCTTGCTTGGTTGGCCAAAAAGGGCGTATGCGTTTTTTCCTGAATATATTCAGGAAAAAACGCATACGCCCTTTTTGGCCAAGTGCATCATTGTGGACGTTCTGCCTCTTTTCCTATGCTTAACATGCAATTCCAGTCTACCTCCTGAAATTGGTTTCCTGCAATTCTGCCCCGCTTTCAAGTCCTCTTGGCAGCCTTACTTCAATATATTTTTGGACGATAGCTGTCATTTATAACTCTGCAAGTTTTTGAATGACAGTGCCCCTGAGCTCCTTTCTTCAACTCGCTTTCTTGTGAGCTGGCCGCAACACCGCAGGATTTCTTAAGGCACCAGTGTGGTTACGGCATGGCACGCTGAGCCTTTGGTTAATTCCTCTTCCTGGTGGGAAATGAGAGTTAAATTTGCCCGTCCAGACACCTCCAGCTAGTCTCTTATTGGTTCTCCCTATTCCTGTTTATTTTCCGCAGAAATTGCAATCTGGGCCAAACAGGAGGTTAAAGGCACTGACTCTCCAAGTGGCGAGAGTGTTAGTAAAGCGTCTGGAATGTTGCACCTGAGTACCGGGGTACGAAAACTGACTCACATTTGAACACGTTTCCCGATCACACGGTGGATCATACTCTGGGTTCCACATGCATGTTTTAGCTGAAGGAAGAATCCCTTAAACCTGGAGAGTTGAGACCCATGGAATGGGTACCATGCAATATGACTTCAAAGGGTCTGCATTTGCTCACCGAACCTCACCAATCCTATCACTGCCGCATTTATGCCGCTATACACACACTTGATTCTCTTTCGGAGCATATAAATCCATAGGTTTTAAGATTCTTACTAGTCAGGTATATTCTTAGGCGTTTAATATGGGGTGTTGAGTCCACTTCGTTGAGCAAGGAGTAGCTCTTGTCTATGACATATTTGGCTTATGGAACGGTATCTGTGCTAATTTCAATCTCTGGTTTTATGCAGCCCCCCAACTCACGTTTCCCCTTAAGCAAACATAAGTTGGTTTTCTACTTTTGAGACCCTGTTCTGTTTTGTAATTCAGTTCCTGTGTAGCCAAGTTTACATTCCGTGTAGTAGTGATATCTTATGATGTTTCTTTTTCTGTGTGACTTATTTCACTTAGAATCATCGTACCTGAATCCACTCATTATGCTGCTACGGGCCTGATGACATAGATTTCATTGCTGAGTGATATTGCATTGTACGTAAGTACCACAAGTTCTTTATCCATTTTTCGCTTTCTGTGATATTGAATTTGTACCGTAAACGAGGTTCTTGTAAACAGAGCCATCCCAACCTTTGGGGTGGCTGTGTGTTTTAGATTTTAATTTCCCTAAGCTATAGGACCATAAGTGGAAGTGCCCTAGGCTCTGTTGCCTTGTTTTTTAGATGTTTCAGGAAACACCATACACTTCTCCAGAGTGGCTGTTGGCAATTTACATCCCGCCCATGAGCATAACAAGGCTCCCAGTTCTCCATGGCCTGTCCTGCCTTTCTGGATTTTACACTTTTTTCAGATGGCCCTTTTGACCGGGGGGCAGTGAGACTTCATTGTAGTGCAGATTCCCTTTGCAAGCTTGCTTGCTTGGCGAAAAAGTGTGTAGGCTTTTTTTCCTGAATATATTCAGGAAAAAACGCATACGCCCTTTTTGGCCAAGTGCATCATTGTGGACGTTCTGCCTCTTTTCCTATGCTTTACATGCAATTCCAGTCTACCTCCTGAAATCGGTTTCCTGCAATTCTGCCCCGCTTTCAAGTCCTCTTGGCAGCCTTACTTCAATATATTTTTGGACGATAGCTGTCATTTATAACTCTGCATGTCTGTGAATGACAGTGCCCCTGAGCTCCTTTCTTCAACTCGTTTTCTTGTGAGCTGGCCGCAATACCGTAGGATTGCTTCAGGCCCTAGTGTGGTTCCGGCACAGCACGCTGAGCCTTTGGTTAATTCCTCTTCCTGGTGGGTAATGAGAGTTAAATTTGCCCGTCCAGACACCTCCAGCTAGTCTCTCATTGGTTCTCCCTATTCCTGTTCATTTTCCGCAGAAATTGCAAACTGGGCCAAACAGGAGGTTAAAGGCACTGACTCTCCAAGTGGGGAGAGTGTTAGTAAAGCGTCTGGAATGTTGCACCCGAGTACCGGGGGACGAAAACTGAGACACATTTGAACACGTTTCCCGATCACATGGTGGATCATACTCTGGGTTACACATGCATGTTTTAGCTGAAGGAAGAATCCCTTAAACCTGGAGAGTTGAGACCTATGGAATGGGTACCATGCAATATGACTTCAAAGGGTCTGCATTTGATCACCGATCCTCACCAATCCTATCACCGCTGCATTTATGCCGCTGTACATACGCTTGATTCTCTTGCAGAGACATATAAATCCATAGGTTTTAAGATTCTTACTAGTCAGGTATATTCTTAGGCGTTTAATATGAGGTGTTGAGTCCACTTCGTTGAGCAAGGAGAAGCCCTTGTCTATTACATATTTGGCTTATGGAACGGTATCTGTGCTAATTTCAATCTCTGGTTTTATGCAGCACCCCAACTCACCTTTCCCCTTAAGGAAGCATAAGTTGGTTTTCTACATTTGAGACCCTGTTCTGTTTTGTAATTCAGTTCCTGTGTAGCCAAGTTTACATTCCGTGTAGTAGTGATATCTTATGATGTTTCTTTTTTTGTGTGACTTATTTCACTTAGAATCATCGTACCTGAATCCACTCATTATGCTGCTACGGGCCTGATGACATAGATTTCATTGCTGAGTGATATTGCATTGTACGTAAGTACCACAACTTCTTTATCCATTTTTCGCTTTCTGTGATATTGAACTTGTACCGTAAACGAGGTTCTTGTAAACAGAGCCGTCCCAAACTTTGGGGTGGCTGTGTCTTTTTGATTTTAATTTCCCTAAGCTATAGGACCATAAGTGGAAGTGCCCTAGGCTCTGTTGCTTTGTTTTTTAGATGTTTCAGTAAACACCATACACTTCTCCAGAGTGGCTGTTGGCAATTTACATCCCGCCCATGAGCATAACAAGGCTCCCAGTTCTCCATGGCCTGTCCTGCTTTGCTGGATTTTATACTTTTTTCAGATGGCCCTTTTGCCCGCGGGGTAGTGAGACTTCATTGTAGTGCAGATTCCCTTTGCAAGCTTGCTTGGTTGGCCAAAAAGGGCGTATGCGTTTTTTCCTGAATATATTCAGGAAAAAACGCATACGCCCTTTTTGGCCAAGTGCATCATTGTGGACGTTCTGCCTCTTTTCCTATGCTTTACATGCAATTCCAGTCTACCTCCTGAAATCGGTTTCCTGCAATTCTGCCCCGCTTTCAAGTCCTCTTGGCAGCCTTACTTCAATATATTTTTGGACGATAGCTGTCATTTATAACTCTGCAGGTTTGTGAATGACAGTGCCCCTGAGCTCCTTTCTTCAACTCGCTTTCTTGTGAGCTGGCCGCAACACCGCAGGATTGCTTCAGGCCCTAGTGTGGTTCTGGCATGGCACATTGAGCCTTTGGTTAATTCCTCTTCCTGGTGGGAAATGAGAGTTAAATTTGCCCATCCAGACACCTCCAGCTAGTCTCTCATTGGTTCCCTCTATTCCTGTTCATTTTCCACAGAAATTGCAAACTGTGCCAAACAGGAGGTTAAAGGCACTGACTCTCCAAGAGGGGAGAGTGTTAGTAAAGCGTCTGGAATGTTGCACCCGAGTACCAGGGGACGAAAACTGGCACATTTGAACACGTTTTCTGATCACACGGTGGATGATACTCTGGGTTCCACATGCATGTTTTAGCTGAAGGAAGAATCCCTTAAACCTGGAGAGTTGAGATCCATGGAATGGGTACCATGCAAAATGACTTCAAAGGGTCTGCATTTGCTCACCGAACCTCACCAATCCTATCACTGCTGCATTTATGCCGCTGTACACACGCTTGATTCTCTTTCGGAGCATATAAATCCATAGGTTTTAAGATTCTTACTAGTCAGATATATTCTTAGGAGTTTAATATGGGGTGTTGAGTCCACTTCGTTGAGCAAGGAGTAGCTCTTGTCTATTACATATTTGGCTTATGGAACGGTATCTGTGCTAATTTCAATCTCTGGTTTTATGCAGCACCCCAACTCACCTTTCCCTTTAAGGAAGCATAAGTTGGTTTTCTACATTTGAGAACCTGTTCTGTTTTGTAATTCAGTTCCTGTGTAGCCAAGTTTACATTCCGTGTAGTAGTGATATCTTATGATGTTTCTTTTTCTCTGTGACTTATTTCACTTAGAATCATCGTACCTGAATCCACTCATTATGCTGCTACGGGCCTGATGACATAGATTTCATTGCTGAGTGATATTGCATTGTACGTAAGTACCACAACTTCTTTATCCATTTTTCGCTTTCTGCGTTATTGAACTTGTACCGTAAACGAGGTTCTTGTAAACTGAACCGTCCCAAATTTGGGGTGGCTGTGTCTTTTTGATTTTAATTTCCCTAAGCTATAGGACCATAAGTGGAAGTGCCCTAAGCTCTGTTGCTTTGTTTTTTAGATGTTTCAGGAAACACCATACACTTCTCCAGAGTGGCTGTTGGCAATTTACATCCCGCCCATCAGCATAACAAGGCTCCCAGTTCTCCATGGCCTGTCCTGCCTTTCTGGATTTTACACTTTTTTCAGATGGCCCATTTGACCGGGGCGCATTGAGACCTTATTGTAGTGCAGATTTCCTTTTCAAGCATGATTGGTTGGCCAAAAAGGGCATATGCATGTTTTCCTGAATATATTCAGGAAAAAACGCGTATGCCGTTTTTGGCCAAGTCCATCATTGTGGACGTTCTGCCTCTTTTCCTATGCTTTACATGCAATTCCAGTCTACCTCCTGAAATCGGTTTCCTGCAATTCTGCCCCGCTTTCAAGTCCTCTTGGCAGCCTTACTTCAATATATTTTTGGACGATAGCTGTCAGTTATAACTGTGCAGGTTTGTGAATGACAGTGCCCCTGAGCTCCTTTCCTCAACTCGCTTTCTTGTGAGCTGGCCACAACACCGCAGGATTGCTTCAGGCCCTAGTGTTGTTCCGGCACAGCACGCTGAGCCTTTGGTTAATTCCTCTTCCTGGTGGGTAATGAGAGTTAAATTTGCCCGTCCAGACACCTCAAGCTAGTCTCTCTTGTTTCTCCCTATTCCTGTTCATTTTCTGCAGAAATTGCAAACTGGGCCAAACAGGAGGTTAAAGGCACTGACTCTCCAACTGGGGAGAGTGTTAGTAAAGCGTCTGGAATGTTGCACCCGAGTACCGGGGGACGAATACTGAGACATATTTGAACACGTTTCCCGATCACACGGTGGATCATACTCTGGGTTCCACATGCATGTTTTAGCTGAAGGAAGAATCCCTTCAACCTGGAGAGTTGAGACCCATGGAATGGGTACCATGCAATATGACTTCAAAGGGTCTGCATTTGCTCAACGATCCTCACCAATCCTATCACTGCTGCGTTTATGCCACTGTACACACGCTTGATTCTCTTTCGGAGACATATAAATCCATAGGTTTTAAGATTCTTACTAGTCAGGTATATTCTTAGGCGTTTAATATGGGGTGTTGTGTCCACTTCGTTGAGCAATGAGTAGCTCTTGTCTATTACATATTTGGCTTATGGAACGGTATCTGTTCTAATTTCAATCTCTGGTTTTATGCAGCACCCCAACTCACCTTTCCCCTTAAGCAAGCATAAGTCGGTTTTCTACATTTGAGACCCTGTTCTGTTTTGTAATTCAGTTCCTGTGTAGCCAAGTTTACATTCCGTGAAGTACAGATATCTTATGATGTTTCTTTTTCTGTGTGACTTATTTCACTTAGAATCATCGTACCTGAATCCACTCATTATGCAGCAACGGGCCTGATGACATAGATTTCATTGCAGAGTGATATTGCATTGTACGTAAGTACCACAACTTCTTTATCCATTTTTCGCTTTCTGTGATATTGAACTTGTACCGTAAACGAGGTTCTTGTAAACAGAGCTGTCCCAAACTTTGGGGTGGCTGTGTCTTTTTGATTTTAATTTCCCTAAGCTATAGGACCATAAGTGGAAGTGCCCTAGGCTCTTTTGCTTTGTTTTCTAGATGTTTCAGGAAACACCATACACTTCTCCAGAGTGGCTCTTGGCAATTTACATCCCGCCCATGAGCATAACAAGGCTCCCACGTCTCCATGGCCTGTCCTGCCTTTCTGGATTTTACACTTTTTTCAGATGGCCCTTTTGACCGGGAGGCAGTGAGACTTCATTGTAATGAAGATTTCCTTTGCAAGCTTGCTTGGTTGGCCAAAAAGGGCGTATGCGTTTTTTCCTGAATATATTCAGGAAAAAACGCATACGCCCTTTTTGGCCAAGTGCATCATTGTGGACGTTCTGCCTCTTTTCCTATGCTTTACATGCAATTCCAGTCTACCTCCTGAAATCGGATTCCTGCAATTCTGCCCCGCTTTCAAGTCCTCTTGGCAGCCTTACTTCAATATATTTTTGGACGATAGCTGTCATTTATAACTCTGCAGGTTTGTGAATGACAGTGCCCCTGAGCTCCTTTCTTCAACTCGTTTTCTTGTGAGCTGGCCGCAACACCGCAGGATTGCTTCAGGCCCTAGTGTGGTTCCGGCACGGCACGCTGAGCCTTTGTTTAATTCCTCTTCCTGGTGGGAAATGAGAGTTAAATTTGCCCGTCCAGACACCTCCAGCTAGTCTCTCATTGGTTCTCCCTATTCCTGTTCATTTTCCGCAGAAATTGCAAACTGGGCCAAACAGGAGGTTAAAGGCACTGACTCTCCAAGTGGGGAGAGTGTTAGTAAAGCGTCTGGAATGTTGCACCCGAGTACCGGGGGACGAAAACTGAGACACATTTGAACACGTTTCCCGATCACACGGTGGATCATACTCTGGGTTCCACATGCATGTTTTAGCTGAAGGAAGAATCCCTTCAACCTGGAGAGTTGAGACCCATGGAATGGGTACCATGCAATATGACTTCAAAGGGTCTGCATTTGCTCACCGAACCTCACCAATCCTATCACTGCTGCATTTATGCCGCTGTACACACGCTTGATTCTCTTTCGGAGACATATAAATCCATAGGTTTTAAGATTCTTACAAGTCAGGTATATTCTTAGGCGTTTAATATGGGGTGTTGAGTCCACTTCGTTGAGCAAGGAGTAGCTCTTGTCTATTATATATTTGGCTTATGGAATGGTATCTGTGCTAATTTCAATCTCTGGTTTTATGCAGCACCCCAACTCACCTTTCCTCTTAAGCAAGCATATGTTGGTTTTCTACATTTGAGACCCCATTCTGTTTTGTAATTCAGTTCCTGTGTAGCCAAGTTTACATTCCGTGTAGTAGTGATATCTTATGATGTTTCTTTTTCTGTGTGACTTATTTCACTTAGAATCATCGTACCTGAATCCACTCATTATGCTGCTACAGGCAGATGACATAGATTTCATTGCTGAGTGATATTGCATTGTACGTAAGTACCACAACTTCTTTATCCATTTTTCACTTTCTGCGATATTGAACTTGTACTGTAAACGAGGTTCTTGTAAACAGAGCCGTCCCAAACTTTGGGGTGGCTGTGTCTTTTTGATTTTAATTTCCCTAAGCTATAGGACCATAAGTGGAAGTGCCCTAGGCTCTGTTGCTTTGTTTTGTAGATGTTTCAGGAAACACCATACACTTCTCCAGAGTGGCTGTTGGCAATTTACATCCCGCCCATGAGCATAACAAGGCTCCCAGTTCTCCATGGCCTGTCCTGCCTTTCTGGATTTTACACTTTTTTCAGATGGCCCATTTGACCGGGGCGCAGTGAGACCTTATTGTAGTGCAGATTTCCTTTTCAAGCTTGATTGGTTGGCCAAAAAGGGCATATGCATGTTTTCCTGAATACATACAGGAAAAAACGCGTATGCCCTTTTTGGCCATGTCCATCATTGTGGACGTTCTGCCTCTTTTCCTATGCTTTACATGCAATTCCAGTCTACCTCCTGAAATCGGTTTCCTGCAATTCTGCCCCGCTTTCAAGTCCTCTTGGCAGCCTTACTTCAATATATTTTTGGATGATAGCTGTCATTTATAACTCTGCAGGTTTGTGAATGACAGTGCGCCTGAGCTCCTTTCTTCAACTCGCTTTCTTGTGAGCTGGTCACAACACCGCAGGATTGCTTCAGGCCCTAGTGTTGTTCCGGCACAGCACGCTGAGCCTTTGGTTAATTCCTCTTCCTGGTGGGTAATGAGAGTTAAATTTGCCCGTCCAGACACCTGAAGCAAGTCTCTCTTGTTTCTCCCTATTCCTGTTCATTTTCTGCAGAAATTGCAAACTGGGCCAAACAGGAGGTTAAAGGCACTGACTCTCCAAGTGGGGAGAGTGTTAGTAAAGCGTCTGGAATGTTGCACCCGAGTACCGGGGGACGAATACTGAGACACATTTGAACACGTTTCCCGATCACACGGTGGATCATACTCTGGGTTCCACATGCATGTTTTAGCTGAAGGAAGAATCCCTTAAACCTGGAGAGTTGAGACCCATGGAATGGGTACCATGCAATATGACTTCAAAGGGTCTGCATTTGCTCACCGCTCCTCACCAATCCTATCAATGCTGCGTTTATGTCACTGTACACACACTTGATTCTCTTTCGGAGACATATAAATCCATAGGTTTTAAGATTCTTACTAATCAGGTATATTTTTACGCATTTAATGTGGGGTGTTGAGTCCACTTCGTTGAGCAAGGAGTAGCTCTTGTCTATTACATATTTGGCTTATGGAATGGTATCTGTGCTAATTTCAATCTCTGGTTTTATGCAGCACCCCAACTCACCTTTCCCCTTAAGCAAGCATACGTTGGTTTTCTACATTTGAGACCCCGTTCTGTTTTGTAATTCAGTTCCTGTGTAGCCAAGTTTACATTCCGTGTAGTAGTGATATCTTATGATGTTTGTTTTTCTGTGTGACTTATTTCACTTAGAATCATCGTACCTGAATCCACTCATTATGCTGCTACGGGCCTGATGACATAGATTTCATTGCTGAGTGATATTGCATTGTACGTAAGTACCACAACTTCTTTATCCATTTTTGGCTTTCTGCCATATTGAACTTGTACCGTAAACGAGGTTCTTGTAAACAGAACCGTCCCAAACTTTGGGGTGGCTGTGTCTTTTTGATTTTAATTTCCCTAAGCTATAGGACCATAAGTGGAAGTGCCCTAGACTCTGTTGCTTTGTTTTTTGGATGTTTCAGGAAACACCATACACTTCTCCAGAGTGGCTGTTGGCAATTTACATCCCGCCCATGAGCATAACAAGGCTCCCAGTTCTCCATGGCCTGTCCTGCCTTTCTGGATTTTACACTTTTTTCAGATGGCCCTTTTGACCGGGGGGCAGTGAGACTTCATTGTAGTGCAGATTTCCTTTGCAAGCTTGCTTGCTTGGCCAAAAAGGGCGTATGCGTTTTTTCCTGAATATATTCAGGAAAAAACGCATACGCCGTTTTTGGCCAAGTGCATCATTGTGGACGTTCTGCCTCTTTTCCTATGCTTTACATGCAATTCCAGTCTACCTCCTGAAATCGGTTTCCTGCAATTCTGCCCCGCTTTCAAGTCCTCTTGGCAGCCTTACTTCAATATATTTTTGGACGATAGGTGTCATTTATAACTCTGCAGTTTTGAAAATGACAGTGGCCCTGACCTCCTTTCTTCAACTCGCTTTCTTGTGAGCTGGCCGCAACACCGCAGGATTGCTTCAGGCCCTAGTGTGGTTCCGGCATGACACACTGAGTCTTTGGTTAATTCCTCTTCCTGGTGGGAAATGAGAGTTAAATTTGCCCATCCAGACACCTCCAGCTAGTCTCCCATTGGTTCTCCTTATTCCTGTTTGTCTTACACAGAAATTGCAAACTGGGTCAAAGAGGAGGTTAAAGGCACTGACTCTCCAAATGGGGAGAGTCTTAGTAAAGCATCTGGAATGTTGCACCCGAGTACCAGGGAATGAAAACTGAGACACATTTGAACACGTTTCCCAATCACACGGTGGATCATACTCTGGGTTCCACATGCATGTTTTAGCTGAAGGAAGAATCCCTTAAACCTGGAGAGTTGAGACCCATGGAAAGGGTACCATGCAATATGACTTCAAAGGGTCTGCATTTGCTCACCGAACCTCACCAATCCTATCACTGCTGCGTTTATGCCGTTGTACACACGCTTGATTCTCTTTCGGAGAGATATAAATCCATAGGTTTTAAGATTCTTACTAGTCAAGTATATACTTAGGCGTTTAAAATGGTGTGTTGAGTCCACTTCTTTGAGCAAGGAGTAGCTCTTGTCTATAATATATTTGGCTTATGGAACGGTATCTGTGCTAATTTCAATCTCTGGTTTTATGCAGCACCCCAACTCACCTTTCCCCTTAAGCAAGCATAAGTTGGTTTTCTACATTTGAGATGCTGTTCTGTTTTGTAATTCAGTTCCTGTGTAGCCAAGTTTACATTCCATGTATTAGTGATATCTTATGATGATTCTTTTCTGTGTGATTTATTTCACTTAGAATCATCGTACCTGAATCCACTCATTATGCAGCTACGGGCCTGATAACATAGAATTCATTGCTGAGTGATATTGCATTCAAAGTAAGTACCACAACTTCTTTATCCATTTCTCGCTTTCTCTGATATTGAACTTGTACCGTAAACGAGCTTCTTGTAAACACAGCTGTCCCAAACTTTGGGGTGGCTGTGTCTTTTTGATTTTAATTTCCCTAAGCTATAGGACCATAAGTGGAAGTGCCCTAGGCTCTGTTGCTTTGTTTTTTAGATGTTTCAGGAAACACCATACACTTCTCCAGATTGGCTGTTGGCAATTTACATCCCGCCCATGAGCATAACAAGGCTCCCAGTTCTCCATGGCCTGTCCTGCCTTTCTGGATTTTACACTTTTTTCAGATGGCCCTTTTGACCGGGGGGCAGTGAGACTTCATTGTAGTGCAGATTTCCTTTTCAAGCTTCCTTGGTTGGCCAAAAAGGGCGTATGCGTTTTTTCCGGAATATATTCAGGAAAAAATGCATACGCCGTTTTTGGCCAAGTGCATCATTGTGGACGTTCTGCCTCTTTTCCTATGCTTTACATGCAATTCCAGTCTACCTCCTGAAATCGGTTTCCTGCAATTCTGCCCCGCTTTCAAGTCCTCTTGGCAGCCTTACTTCAATATCTTTTTGGACGATAGCTGTCATTTATAACTCTGCAGGTTTGTGAATGACAGTGCCCCTGAGCTTCTTTCTTCAACTCGCTTTGTTGTGAGCTGGCCGCAACACCGCAGCATTGCGTCAGGCCCTAGTGTGGTTCCGGCATGGCACGCTGAGCCTTTGGTTAATTCCTCTTCCTGGTGGGAAATGAGAGTTAAATTTGCCTGTCCAGACACCTCCAGCTAGTCTCTCATTGGTTCTCCCTATTCCTGTTCATTTTCCGCAGAAATTGCAAACTGGGCCAAACAGGAGGTTAAAGGCACTGACTCTCCAAGTGGGGAGAGTGTTAGTAAAGCGTCTGGAATGTTGCACCTGAGTACCGGGGTACGAAAACTGACTCACATTTGAACACGTTTCCCGATCACACGGTGGATCATACTCTGGGTTCCACATGCATGTTTTAGCTGAAGGAAGAATCCCTTAAACCTGGAGAGTTGAGACCCATGGAATGGGTACCATGCAATATGACTTCAAAGGGTCTGCATTTGCTCACCGATCCTCACCAATCCTATCACTGCTGCGTTTATGCCGCTGTACACACACTTGATTCTCTTTCGGAGACATATAAATCCATAGGTTTTAAGATTCTTACTAGTCAGGTATATTCTTAGGCGTTTAGTATGGGGTGTTGAGTCCACTTCGTTGAGCAAGGTGTAGCTCTTGTCTATTATATATTTGTCTTATTGAACGGTATCTGTGCTAATTTCAATCTCTGGTTTTATGCAGCACCCCAACTCACCTTTCCCCTTAAGCAAGCATAAGTTGGTTTTCTACATTTGAGACCCTGTTCTGTTTTGTAATTCAGTTCCTGTGCAGCCAAGTTTACATTCCGTGTACTAGTGATACCTTATGATGTTTCTTTTTCTCTGTGACTTATTTCACTTAGAATCATCGTACCTGGATCCACTCATTAGGCTGCTACAGGCCTGATGACATAGATTTCATTGCTGAGTGATATTGCATTGTACGTAAGTACCACAACTTCTTTATCCATTTTTCGCTTTCTGTGATATTGAACTTGTACTGTAAACGAGGTTCTTGTAAACAGAACCGTCCCAAACATTGGGGTGGCTGTGTCTTTTTGATTTTAATTTCCCTAAGCTATAGGACCATAAGTGGAAGTGCCCTAGGCTCTGTTGCTTTGATTTTTAGATATTTCAAGAATCACCATACACTTCTCCAGAGTGGCTGGTTTCAATGTACATCCCGCCCATCAGCATAACAAGGCTCCCAGTTCTCCATGACCTGTCCTGCCTTTCTGGATTTTACACTTTTTTCAGATGACCCTTTTGACCGGGGGTCAGTGAGACTTCATTGTAGTGCAGATTTCCTTTGCAAGCTTGCTTGGTTGGCCAAAAAGTGCGTATGCTTTTTTTCCTGAATATATTCAGGAAAAAACGCATACGTCCTTTTTGGCCAAGTGCATCATTGTGGACGTTCTGCCTCTTTTCCTATGCTTTACATGCAATTCCAGTCTACCTCCTGAAATCGATTTCCTGCAATTCTGCCCCGCTTTCAAGTCCACTTGGCAGCCTACTTCAATATATTTTTGGACGATAGCTGTCATTTATAACTCTGCAGGTTTGTGAATGACAGTGCCCCTGAGCTCCTTTCTTCAACTCGCTTTCTTGTGAGCTGGCCACAACACCGCAGGATTGCTTCAGGCCCCAGTGTGGTTCCGGCACGGCACGCTGAGCCTTTGGTTAATTCCTCTTCCTGGTGGGAAATGAGAGTTAAATTTGCCCGTCCAGACACCTCCAGCTAGTCTCTCATTGGTTCTCCCTATTCCTGTTCATTTTCCGCAGAAATTGCAAACTGGGCCAAACAGGAGGTTAAAGGCACAGACTCTCCAAGTGGGGAGAGTGTTAGTAAAGCGTCTGGAATGTTGCACCCGAGTACCAGCGGACGAAAACTGAGTCACATTTGAACACGTTTCCCGATAACACGGTGGATCATACTCTGGGTTCCACATGCATGTTTTAGCTGAAGGAAGAATCCCTTAAACCTGGAGAGTTGAGACCCATGGAATGGGTACCATGCAATATGACTTCAAAGGGTCTGCATTTGCTTACCGATCCTCACCAATCCTATCACTGCTGCGTTTATGCCGCTGTACACACGCTTGATTCTCTTTCGGAGACATATAAATCCATAGGTTTTAAGATTCTTGCTAGTCAGGTATATTCTTAGGCGTTTAATATGGGGTGTTGAGTCCACTTCGTTGAGCAAGGAGTAGCTCTTGTCTATTACATATTTGGGTTATGGAACGGTATGTGTGCTAATTTCAACCTCTGCTTTTATGCAGCACCCCAACTCACCTTTCCCCTTAAGGAAGCATAAGTTGGTTTTCTACATTTGAGACCATGTTCTGTTTTGTAATTCAGTTCCTGTGTAGCCAAGTTTACATTCCGTGTAGTAGTGATATCTTATGATGTTTCTTTTTCTGTTTGACTTATTTCACTTAGAATCATCATACCTGAATCCACTCATTATGCTGCTACGGGCCTGATGACATAGATTTCATTGCTGAGTGATATTGCATTGTACGTAAGTACCACAACTTCTTTATCCATTTTTCGCTTTCTGCGATATTGAACTTGTACCGTAAACGAGGTTCTTGTAAACAGAGCCGTACCAAACTTTGGGGTGGCTGTGTCTTTTTGGTTTTAATTTCCCTAAGCTATAGGACCATAAGTGGAAGTGCCCTAGGCTCTGTTGCCTTGTTTTGTAGATGTTTCAGGAAACACCATACACTTCTTCAGAGTGGCTGTTGGCAATTTACATCCCGCCCATCAGCATAACAAGGCTCCCAGTTCTCCATGGCCTATCCTGCCTTTCTGGATTTTACACTTTTTTCAGATAGCCTTTTTGACCAGGGGGCAGTGAGACTTCATTGTAGTGCAGATTTCCTTTGCAAGCTTGCTTGGTTGGCCAAAAAGGGCGTATGCGTTTTTTCCTGAATATATTAAGGAAAAAACGCATACGCCCTTTTTGGCCAAGTGCATCATTGTGGACGTTCTGCCTCTTTTCCTATGCTTTACATGCAATTCCAGTCTACCTCCTGAAATCGGTTTCCTGCAATTCTGCCCCTCTTTCAAGTCCTCTTGGCAGCCTTACTTCAATATATTTTTGGACGATAGCTGTCATTTATAACTCTGCAGGTCTGTGAATGACAATGCCCCAGAGCTCCTTTCTACAACTCGCTTTCTTTTGAGATGGCCGCAACACCGCAGGATTCTTTCAGGCACTAGTTTGGGTCCGGCACGCCATGCTGAGCCTTTGGTTAATTCCTCTTCCTGGTGGGAAATGAGAGTTAAATTTGCCTTTCCAGACACCTCAAGCTAGTCTCTCATTGGTTCTCCCTATTCCTGTTCATTTTCCACAGAAATTGCAAACTGGGCCAAACAAGAGGTTAAAGGCACTGACTCTCCAAGTGGGGAGAGTGTTAGTAAAGCGTCTGGAATGTTGCACCCGAGTACCAGGGGATGAAAACTGAGACACATTTGAACACGTTTCCCGATCACACGGTGGATCATACTCTGGGTTCCACATGCATGTTTTAGCTGAAGGAAGAATCCCTTAAACCTGGAGAGTTGAGACCCATGGAATGGGTACCATGCAATATGACTTCAAAGGGTCTGCATTTGCGCACCGAACCTCACCAATCCTATCACTGCTGCGTTTATGCCGCTGTACACACGCTTGATTCTCTTTCGGAGACATATAAATCCATAGGTTTTAAGATTCTTACTAGTCAGGTATATTCTTAGGCGTTTAATATGGGGTGTTGTGTCCACTTCGTTGAGCAAGGAGTAGCTCTTGTCTATTACATATTTCGCTTATGGAATGGTATCTGTGCTAATTTCAATCTCTGGTTTTATGAGCACCTCAACTCACCTTTCCCTTAAGCAAGCATAAGTTGGTTTTCTCCATTTGAGACCCTGTTCTGTTTTGTAATTCATTTCCTGTGTAGCCAAGTTTACATTCCGTGTAGTAGTGATAACTTATGATGTTTCTTTTTCTGTGTGACTTATTTCACTTAGAATCATCGTACCTGAATCAACTCATTATGTTGCTATGGGCCTGATGACATAGATTTCATTGCTGAGTGATATTGCATTGTACATAAGTACCACAACTTCTCTATCCATTTTTCACTTTCTGTGATATTGAACTTGTACCGTAAATGAGGTTCTTGTAAACAGAGCCGTCCCAAACTTTGAGGTGGCTCTGTCTTTTTGATTTTAATTTCCCTAAGCTATAGGACCATAAGTGGAAGTGCCCTAGGCTCTGTTGCTTTGTTTTTTAGATGTTTCAGGAAACACCATACACTTCTCCAGAGTGGCTGTGGGCAATTTACATCCCGCCCATCAGCATAACAAGGCTCCCAGTTCTCCATGGCCTGTCCTGCCATTCTGGATTTTACATTTTTTTCAGATGGCCCTTTTGACCGGGGGGCAGTGAGACTTCATTGTAGTGCAGATTTCCTTTGCAAGCTTGCTTGGTTGGCCAAAAAGGGCGTATGCGTTTTTTCCTGAATATATTCAGGAAAAAACGCATACGCCCTTTTTGGCCAAGTGCATCATTGTGGACGTTCTTCCTCTTTTCCTATGCTTTACATGCAATTCCAGTCTACCACCTGAAATCGGTTTCCGGCAATTCTGCCCCGCTTTCAAGTCCTCTTGGCAGCCTTACTTCAATATATTTTTGGACGATAGCTGTCATTTATAACTCTGAAGTTTTGTGAATTACAGTGTCCCTCAGCTCCTTTCTTCAACTCGCTTTCTTGTGAGCTGGCCGCAACACCGCAGCCTTGCTTCAGGCCCTAGGGTGGTTCCGGCTTGGCACGTTGAGCCTTTGGTTAATTCCTCTTCCTGGTGGGAAATGAGAGTTAAATTTTCCCTCCAGACACCTCCATCTATTCTCTCATTGGTTCTACCTATTCCTGTTCATTTCCCGCAGAAATTGCAAACTGGGCCAAACAGAAGTTTAAAGGCACTGACTCTCCAAGTGGAAAGAGTGTTAGTAAAGCGTCTGGAATGTTGCACCCGAGTACCAGGGGACGAAACCTGAGACACATTTGAATACGTTTTTCGATCACACGGTGGATCATACTCTGGGTTCCACATGCATGTTTTAGCTGAAGGAAGAATCCCTTAAACCTGGAGAGATGTGACCCATGGAATGTGTACCATGCAATATGACTTCAAAGGGTCTGCATTTGCTCACCGAACCTCACCAATCCTATCACTGCTGCGTTTATGCCGCTGTACACACGCTTGATTCTCTTTCGGAGACATATATATCCATAGATTTTAAGATTCTTACTAGTCAGGTATATTCTTAGGCGTTTAATATGGGGTGTTGAGTCCACTTCGTTGAGCAAGGAGTAGCTCTTGTCTATTACATATTTGGCTTATGGAACGGTATCTGTGCTAATTTCAATCTCTGGTTTTATGCAGCACCCCAACTCACCTTTCCCCTTAAGCAAGCATAAGTTCGTTTTCTACATTTGAGACCCTGTTCTGTTTTGTAATTCAGTTCCTGTGTAGCCAAGTTTACATTCCGTGTAGTAGTGATATCTTATGATGTTTCTTTTTCTTTGTGACTTATTTCACTTAGAATCATCGTACCTGAATCCACTCATTATGCTGCTATGGGCCTGATGACATAGATTTCATTGCTGAGTGATATTGCATTGTACGTAAGTACCACAACTTCTTTATCCATTTTTCGCTTTCTGCGATATTGAACTTGTACCGTAAACGAGGTTCTTGTAAACAGAGCCGTCCCAAATTTGGGGTGGCTGTGTCTTTTTTATTTTAATTTCCCTAAGCTATAGGACCATAAGTGGAAGTGCCCTAGGCTCTGTTGCTTTGTTTTTTAGATGTTTCAGGAAACACCATACACTTCTTCAGAGTGGCTGTTGCCAATTTACATCCCGCCCAGCAGCATAACAAGGCTCCCAGTTCTCCATGGCCTGTCCTGCCTTTGTGGATTTTACACTTTTTCAGATGGCCCTTTTGACCTGGGGGAAGTGAGACTTCATTGTAGTGCACATTTCCTTTGCAAGCTTGCTTGGTTGGCCAGAAAGGGCATATGCGTTTCTTCCTGAATATATTCAGGAAAAAACGCATGCGCCCTTTTTGGCCAAGTGCATCATTGTCGACGTTCTGAGTCTTTTCATATGTTGTCAATGCAATTCTAGTCTACCTCTTGAAATCGGTTTCCTGCAATTCTACCTTGCTGTCAGTGCTTCTTCATAGCCTTACCTCAATATACTTTTGGAAAATAGTTGGCCTTTATAACTCTGCAGGTTTTTGAATTGCAGTGGCCCTTAGCTCCATTTTTCAGCTCTTATTTTTGTGATCTTGCCTCATATCCACAGGATTTTTTCATGCCCTATTCTTCTTCTGGGGCGCCTTGCTCTGCCTTTGGTTAATTCTTCTTCCTGATGTGAAATTAGAGTGACATGTGCCCATTGAAACCGCTACAGCTATTTTCTCACTGGTTCCCCCTATTCCCATTCATCCTCCGCACTAACTGCAGACTGTGCGATACCGGAACTTAAAGGCATTGACTCTCCGTGTGGGGATGTTGTTAGTAAAGTGGCTGGAATGTTGATCCGGAACCCCAGGAGAGGAAAATGAGGTGCGTTTTAGAAACCTTTCCCGATCATATGGTATACCATCCGCTGGATTTCCCATGCATGGTTTAGCTGTAGGAAGATTCCCTTCAACCTGGAGTGTTGGGACCCTTGGAATGAGTAGCATGAAGTATTGCATTAAACTTTCGGCAGTTGCTCACCAAAGCTCACCAATCCTCTCAGCCCCAAGTGTCCAGCCTTATGTCTTATCCAGCTGTGGGTTTATATGTGGTCATTCCAGGTTGCATCACAGCCCCTGAGCGAATTTTGTAAGAATTTTTCTCTCTTTCATTGTTTCTGCGTTTTGGTTTTAAAATTTATTTCTATAATGGGGTTTAGCTCATTTTCACTGCTGTGTTTGGCCGCTCTGCACACACTTGATTCCCTTATGGAGATATATCAATACATGGGTTTTAAGATTCTTATTACTCAGATATATTTCTCTGCGGTGTATAGGGTGTGTTGAGGCCAGTTCATTGAGCAAGGTGTAGATCTTGTCTAATACCTATTTGGTTTATTGAACGGTGTCTGTGCTAATTTCAAACTCTGGTTTTATGCATCACCCCACCTCTCCTTTCCCCTTAAGCTGACATAAGTGTGTTTTCTAAATGTGAGACACTGTTCTGTTTTGTAATTCATTTTTTGTGCAGCCATATTTATCCTCCCTCTATAAGTGATATCTTATGATATGTTTCTTTTTCTGTTTGACTTATTTCAAGTAGTATTATCGGACCTAAATCCACTCTTTATCCTTCTACTAGCCTTATTACATTGATTTCATGGTGAAGAGATATTCCATTGTACATAAGTACCACATTTTCTTTATCCATTTTTCTCTTTCCTGGGATATTTAAGGTGTACTGAAGTTGAGGTTCTTGTAAACAGAGTAGCCCTAAACTGTGGTGTGCTTGTGTCTTGTTGATTTTTAGACTTCCCTAGATATACTTCCATGATTGGAAGTGCCCTATGCTCTGTAGCTCTGTTTTTTAGATGATTTAGGAACCACCATACACTTCTCCAGAGTGGCTCTCGGCAGTTCACACACTGTCCATCAGCGTATAAAGGCTCCCTGTTCTCCATGGCCTGTCCTGCATTTCTGGTTTTTACAATTTTTTCGGATGGCCCTTTTGACCGGTGGGAAATGAGACTTCTTTGTTGTGCACATTTGCATTGCTTGCTTGCTTGGTTGCCCATAAAGTGCGTATGCGTTTTTTCCTGGATATATTCAGGAAAAAACGCATACTCCCTTTTGGGCCAACTGCATCATTGTCGAAATTCTGCCGCTTTTCATGTGCTTTAAAGACGAGTCCAATCTATCTCTTGAAATCTGTTTCTTGCAATTCTGTCTTGCATTCAGATCCTCTTCTTTGCCTTACCTCAACATATTTTTGGACGTTAGTTTTCATTTATAACTCTGCAGGTTTGTGAATTGCAGTGACCCTGAGCTCCATTTTTTAAGTTGCTCTTTTGTGAGCTGGCCTCAAAGCCGCAGGATTGCTTCAGGCCCTATTTTGGCTCCAGCGAGGCGGGCTGAGCCTTTTTTTACTTCTTATTCTTAATGGGAAATTAGAGTGACATGTGCCCGTCCAAACCCCTACAACTATTCTCTCATTGGTTCCCCCTCTTCCCGTTCATCCTCCTCACAATTTGCAAAATGTGTGAAACAGAAGTTTAAATGTGCTGATTCTCTAAGTGGGGAGATTCTAAGTAACGTGGCTGGAATGATGAACAGGAGCACCAGGAGAGGATAAATGAGGTGCATTTTAGACACATCTCCCCATCACATGGTGTACAGTCCTCTGGGTTTTCCATGCATGTTTTAGCTGTAGGAAGATCCCTTGAACCTGCAGATTTGGGACCCATTGAATGGGTACCAGGTAGTATTACTTTAAAGGGTGTGCATTTCCTCACCCAACCTCACATTTCTCTTAGCACGAACAGTTTCCAGCCTTATGTGTCATCCTGCTGTGGGTCTAGATGTGTTCAATCCATGTTGTATCACCGTCCCTGAGGAAAAGTTGTAAGAGGTTTTCTCTGTCTCTCTGTCGTTTATTTTTTTCAATTTATTACTATATTGGTTACAGCTGATTTTCAAAGCTCTGTTTCTTGCTGCTGTACATCCACTTGATTCACATACAGAGAGACATCAATAAATTCTTTTTCAGATTCTTACCAGTCATATATATTCTTTTCCGGTGACTTGAGTGTGCTGAGTGCAGTTCTTTTAGCTACCGTGTAGGCCTTGTTGATTATCAGTTTGGTATTTGGAATGGTATCTTTGCTAATTTCAACCTCCTGGATGATGCCTCACCCCTCCCCACCTTTCCCGTTTAGCAGCCTTACGCGTGTTTTCTACATACTTGACTATGTTTTTCTTTTGTAATTTATTTCATGTGTAGCCATTTTGGATTCCACCTTTAAGTGATATCTTATGATATGTGTCTTTTTCTTTTTGAATTATGTCACTTAGAATGATCATACGTAACTCCTCCGGAGTTGTTACAACTGGCCATATTTCATTGATTTCCAGGCTGAGTAATATTCCACTCTACATAAGTACCACATCTCTATCCATTTTTTCCCTCCAGAGACATTTAAGTTATATCCTAGTCGAGGATCTTTTAAACAGAGAGGCAGTAAACATTGGGGTGCCTGTGTCCTCTCGATTTTTGTTTTTCCCAAGACATACGCCCATGAGTGCAAGTGCCCTATGCTCTGTAGCTCATTTTTTAGATGCTTTAGTAAACACAATACACTTCTCCAGAATGGCCGTTGGCAATATACATTTCCACTATAAGCCTCACAGGGCTCCCTCTTCTCCTTGCCCTGTCCTGCATTTCTGGTGTTTACACTTTATGAGGATGGCTCTTCTGACTGATGCGAAGTGATATCTTTTGTAGTATTGATTTCCAGTGCCCACCTGTTTGGTTGGCTAAAAAAGTGTATGCCCTTTTCTTGAATATATACAGAAAAAAACGCATACAGCCTTTTTGGCCAACTGCAATGTTGGCAATGTTCAGCCCCTTTTCTTGTGCTTAATGGCGAGTCCTTTCTACCTCCTCAAATCCCTTTCCTGCCATTCTCCCTTGCTTACCAATCCTTTTCTCTGACTTTCCTCAAGACATTTTTCAGTGATAGATATTTTCAACTCTGCAGTTTCATGAATTTTACTGCCCCTGAGTTCCATTGTTCAACTTGTGTTTATGGGAACTGGCCACAAAGCAGTGGGATTTCCTCAAGCCCTATACTGTTTCCATGGGCAACCCTAGCCTTTGGTCAATTCGTCTTCCTGATTGGAAATTAGAGTGACATGTGCCTGTCTGAACACCTAGGACTTGTCTCTCATTGTTCCTCATCCTTCCGCTTCATCCTCTGGACAAATTCCAAACTGTACGCAACAGGATGTTGACAGTGCTGACATCTCCAAGTGGGGAGACTGTTAGTAAAGACGCTGGAGGGGTGAACCCGAGCACCAGGAGATGAGGAGATGAGATGCCTTTTCCAAACTCTTCCCGATCAGATGGTATACCATCCTCTGGGTGTGACAGACATGTTTTAGCAGTAGGAAGAGTCCCATTCATGTAAGGAGAACACCAGGGCTTTTTCAAAATCAGTGTCTCCCCGAAACCCAAACTGGGGAATTTTTTAAGCTACGGCTACACATATGTTCATTAAGGGCCTTGGGAAGTAGGCAGAGTCCAAACTTTAGATGTTTGAAGTCTTCAGGGTCAGAAGCACTCACCACCGGCTTCCCTTAGGTTACACTTTAACTGTCATTGATAGATGATGTCAATAAAAATATCTATTCTTTTTCCGATTATTTCCCCTTATAGGTTATTGCAAAATATTGAGTGTAGTTCCCTCTGCTATACAGTAGTTCCTTGTTGATGATCTATTTTATACATAGCAGTGTGTATGTGTTAATTCCAAACTGTTAATTTATCCCTCCTCCCACCTTTCCCCTTTGGTAATAATAAATTATAAGATTTTATACTTCTCAGAAATGGGGGAGCTGAAAGAGAGGTATCATTTTCAATGGAAAAGCATTTAAAACAAGATTGAAGCTTTAACCAAGATTATTAGGTGTACATCCTTGGAAAGAAATCACTTCATTTCTCTAATATTGACCTGACAAATAAGACAAACCTTTTCACTGAACTTGCTTATAATAAAGTGATGGAAATATCAAATGGAAGTGTTAGAAACATCTTATTTTACCCGAGCCTTATAAACTGTTCTATGTTAACTACAGTTTGGCTCACACATCTGTTCATTGAAGTTACAATAGTCTCAATTTCTGTTACTGATCCTCCAGAGTGGACCCCAACAAGTGTCCCCCTGCCCAGTGTCATTGGGGCCAACAGATCGAGACTGAGTTTGGTTCACAAGCAAAGGAAACTTTATATTTTAAACAGAGAATGGAGAGGTGAGAGCACGCACTACCCCGTGGGCTGTGGGCTGGGCTGCTGTGTAGAGATCCTGTCAGAGTCAGTGGGAGGGAGGGGGCGGAGCACTCGAGGGCCGGGTTGGCTGCAGCTCAGGCTCTATATCTCGGAGTCTGCACTGGGCCCCAGGAGCTGAGGTGTCGACCCAGCCATTCTGCACTAGGAAATCTGGTCTGAAGTGCCGGGTGTGGAACCTCTGCATGCGGGACCCTAGGAGCACGTGAAATTAGACAAAGCACAAAGGATAAAAAAGGTCAGACTTGACTTTATTGCCCAGATTCTATTTTTATCTCCCAGGGATTTTTAATGGGCTTTGCTGGGGACAAACCCCTCCTCTGCCTTTTGTCCCGTTCCTCATTCTTGGAGTGCTGAGGGTGCAGACCCTTCTTCTGTAACTGCTGAGTGCTGAGTTGGGAGCCCTCATACCAGGGGACGAGGGTCAGAACTTCTCCCCAGCAGCCTCCAGGTGACGTTGATTGGCCCCAGGACCCCTGCCTCCCTGCTCGTCCACCTGAGCACCAGCATTGGAAGTGTTATAGATTCTAATGACCTTTAAGGGTCCAGGAAAGAGATGTGCAGAGACGCTGTGGGGGCCGGTTTCACCCCGCCCCACATTTGTTCGGCCACCTTAGGCTGACCGTTTCTGCCAGCCTAGATGCTCTGACCAGTAGTCTGCTCTTTCTTCAATTAGGCCCCTGAATTAACGTAAAAACAGCACCAGGTGTCAGAGCCCTGCCCGCTCAACTCCCAGACAGTCCAGGGTCAATGGTGATCAAGGACCATGATGGCCACTGAGTCAACAGCCTTTTGAAGTAAACAGGAGTCCAGCCGGTCTTATTGGCCACCATCATCATGGTGTCTGTAGGCTTTTCTATGGTGACAGTGTGATATACGTTTCCCCCGCCAAGATTATTAGCTCCCCTCCGGGTGCAGTAAGTCCTGCAAGCAGTAGTCTACTCCTTCGGGACACACTATTGTTGTTTTATGAGAGAAACTCCAGGTCAAGTGATGTTCACACGAGTCGTCATGGTGCCCTGTTGCCCCCGGTTATCTCTCTGGTTGTTGGAGTTGGAGGGCCTCCTCACTCGAGGTCGGTGTGCCCACGGAGTGAACCCTGCAACTTCAGGGCATGGTTGGTGATTAGGATCACCACGTGGGGTCCTTTTCCCTTAGGAGAGAGGTGGCCTTTTGGGCTGCTGATTTTCAGGTTTTTAGATACCGCCAGTATCTTGGCCAGATGTGGCAGTGGGCCAAGCCCCTTGGTGACTGTAGTTTATCCTACCTGGATGGCATTCTTGTGTTGTTCCATTTCAAGTGGTCCCAGTTTTTGCACTAATTCTCCAATGGCGACTCACCTTTCACCGGGAATGGAAAGGTCAAAGGGTTTAGCTCAATTAGGGAGTTCCAGGGCAAGGGTCTGAATTGACTGCTCTTTCCATTCTTGAAAGGCCACTTCTGGATTCTGTTCAAAAGGATCATCATCTTTTCCTTTCAGTGTTTCATATAGAGGCCCAGCTAGTAGACTGTAGTTAGGGATCCAGAAGCAGCAAACCCTGGCCTCCCCAGGAACCCCTAAGCTGTCTTCTAGTTTTAGAAAGGGGTAAGGCTGCAAATGGTTTCTTCCCTTTCCTGGGATGGGCTTCTCTGACCTTCTGTGAGAATGAAGCCCAGGCAGGTCACCACAGTCTGTGATATTTGAGCTTTTTCTTGGACAACTTCTATCCTTTATTGGCTTGGTAGTTCAGAGGCCTCCTTAGTAGGGCTGGCGATCAGAATGTCATCTGCATATTGAAGGAGGGTTTCCTTTTCCAGAGGTAGAACTTTTTGGTCTTTAGCTAAGCTTTCCCCAAAGATGGTGTGGGAATTTTTGAACCCTTGGGGCAAGACGGCCCGGAAGTATTGTTTTAGTTGTATGTTGAGTCCTGCCACTCACAAGCCAAAATTTCTTGTGACTCTGGGACTAATGGAATACAAAAGAAGGCATCATTGAGACTAATACAGAATACCATGTCCTGGTGGTTGGTAGAATGACCAGCAGGGTGTAGGAATTAGGAGCAACTGGAGGTATATCCTCGGTGGCTTCACTGACTGTCCTGACATCCTTTACCAGGTCCCCAGCAGCCCATGGGGCTCTCGTGGTCAGGCCAATCCCAGGATATGGAGCTCTCCTGGGCAGGTACCCCACCCCCAACCCAGCCCACGGGGCTCTCGTGGTCAGGCCTCTCCCAGGATACAGAGCTACCCTTGCAGGTACCGTGGCAGGGCTGGGCACACAGGAACCGTGCACATAGCTCTCACTGAAGAGCACCCCCATCTCACCTGTCGCTCAGAGCTGACACAGAGCACCTCAGAGCAGGACTTGAACTAACAAACAGCAGCTCCGACAGGTCTGTGACCCTGGGCATCACTCTGTGTGGCCTCCCTCCACCTGGTCTTCCAGAGACTTCCACTGCACCCGGGGCACCAGGCCTCTGTCTCCAACCACCACCCACCCCTCCTCTCCCTGACTCCTGGGTTCCTCTCATTAGGAGAGGCTTTTCTTGAAGTTGTCTCCCACTCATGGGCCAGATAAAATGATTAGAAAACAAGCCAAAGCTGCAGCCCCTTGTCTATCCTGACTCTCAGGAGCCCACACCTGTTCCTTGGACCTGGCCGGTTCAGCAAGTTCCATTTTCTGCAACTGTGAGCCCCTGAGGGGTGATGATTGGCTGACCTGGGCAGCCTTACCGTGCCGGCCAGCCCTCCCCAGGTGTGCCTGGGTTGAGATCAATATAAATACCACTCCAGGCAGCAAGAGCCCCTGCAGCTGTGCCTGACGCCATTTTCTCTGCCCTGTCAGCAGTCTCGGGGCTGGGCTGGTGGGAGGGAGTGAGAGGCCACGGCTTTGTGGGTGGCCCAGTGTGAGTGGGGCTCTGCTGGACTTTCTGCAGCAGTTGCCAGGCTGCCACCTGCTAAAGAAGAGGATGTGTCACCCATACCTGCTGCTGGAATTTCTCCCTGGGCAGAGGTGAGGAAGGAAAAAAGCAGTGGGAGCAGGGACAGGACGGGTATCTCAGGCAGGGAAATGGAAATCTTCCAGAAGAGCACCCAGGACCAGGGCCATCCTGGCTGGCCTGCAGGCACCAAGTCAGCTGGCATGCTGTCACTCATGTGGCTCCATGGCCCTTCCTCTAGGCTTTCAAGTCCTTGTATATATTCAGGTGTTTTACCTGGGAAGGGTGGGAACAGTTCAACAGCAACTGGCCTGGGGCTCAGCTCACGTTCACTCACAGATGCCTCGGCACGGTGCCCCAGCTTTGCAATGAGGACGCTTGTTGTGTGGGGGCTGCTGGCTGAATGGGAGACGATTCCCCACCACTGACCAACTTCAGAATTGTTTACAACTGGAGCAAGGGCCCTGATACGGTTTTCCTCTGAGTAACTGGTGGGTTCTGTTTTTTTTTTCTCTTTTTCGTTTTTGGTTCAAGGTAGAATTTATTCCTCTTTTTTGTATTTACAGATATAAGCATGGAAATAATTTATTCATATAAATACATGTATGTGAAGGGAATAATTGTTTTTTCTGTTTTGTTTTTTAAATTTTATTTCTTTTTAATTTTGAATTTTATTTTATATTTTTATACAGCAAGTTCTTATTTGTTATCTATTTTATACATATAAATGTTTACATGCCAATCCCAATCTCTCAACTCCTCCCACCACCACCCCCCCAAGAGCTTTCCCCCCTTGTTGTCCATACGATTGTTGTCTACATCTGTTGCTCTATTTATGCCTTGCAAAATGGTTAATCTGTACAGTTTTTCTAGGTTCCACATATATGCATGAATATACAAGATTTGTTTTTCTCTTTCTGACTTACTTCACTCTGTATGACAGTCTCTAGATCCATCGACGTCTCTACAAATGACCCAATTTCATTCCTTTCATGGCTTAGTAATATTCCATTTTATATATGTACCACATCTTTATGCATTCGTCTGTCTGTGGGCATTTAGGTTGCTTCCATTACCTCGATATTGTAAATAGTGATGCAATGAACATTGCGGTGAATGTCTCTTTTTGATTTATGGTTTTGTCTGGGTATATGTCCAGTACTGGGATTGCTGTATCATATGGTAATTCTATTAATAGTTTCTTAAGAAACTCCATATTGTTCTCCATAGTGACTGTATCAATTTATATTCCCAACAATAGTGGAAGAGGCTTCCTTTTCTCCACACCCTTTCCAGCATTTGTTGTTTGTAGATTTTCAGATGATGCCCATTCTAGCAGGTGTGAGGAGATACCTCATTGTTGAGTCCATTTCGTTGAGCAAGGGGTAGGTCTTGTCTATTACATATTTGGATTATGGAACGGTATCTGTGCTAATTTCAAACTCTGGTTTTATGCAGCACCCCAACTCACCTTTCCCCTTAAGCAAGCATAAGTTGGTTTTCTAAACTTGAGACCCTGTTCTGTTTTGTAATTCAGTTCCTGTGTAGCCAAGTTTACATTCCGTGCATTAGTGATACCTTATGATGTTTCTTTTTCTGTGTGACTTATTTCACTTAGAATCATCGTGCCTCAATCCACTCATTATGCTGGTACAGGCCTGGTGACACAGATTTCATTGCTGAGTGGTATTCTGTTGTACGTAAGTACCGCAACTTCTTTATCAATTATTTGTTCTCTGGAATATTTAACTTGTACCGTAGAAGAGGTTCCTATAAACAGAGCCATCCCAAATTTTGGGGTGGCTGTGTCTTTTTGATTTTAATTTCCCTAAGCTATAAGACCATAAGTGGAAATGCCCTAGACTCTGTTGCTTTGTTTTTCAGATGTATCAGGAAACACTATACACTTCTCCAGAGTGACTGTTGGCAATTTACATCCCGCCCATCAGCATAACAAGGCTCCTAGTTCTCCATGGCCTGTCCTGCCTTTCTGGATTTTACACTTTTTTCAGATGCCCCTTTAGACCGGGGGGAAGTGACACTTCATAGTAGTTCGGATTTCCATTGCAAGCTTGCTTGGTTTGCCAAAAAGGGCGTATGTGTTTTTTCCTGAATATATTCAGGAACAAACTCATACGCCCTTTTTTGTCACGTGCATCATTGTCGATGTTCTGCCTCTTTTCCTATGCTTTAAATGCAAATCCAGTCTACCTCCTGAAATCGGTTTCCTGAAATTCTGCCCCGCTTTCAAGTCCTCTTCGCAGCCTTACTTCAATATATTTTTGGACATTATCTGTCATTTATAACTCTGCAGGTTTGTGAATTACAGGGACCCTGAGCTCCTTTCTTCAACTCGCTTTCTTGTGAGCTGGCCGCAAACCCGCAAGACTGCTTCAGGCCCTAATCTGCTTCTGGCAGGGCACGCTGAGCCTTTGGTTAATTCCTCTTCCTGGTGGGAAATGAGTGTTAAATATGCCCGTCCAGACACCTACCTCACTCTCAACCCCTTGGTGATGTGGGTCCTCTGGTTTGTGGCCACCTTTGCTGGGTTCCTCACCTTTCGATGATGTGGCCCCACTAGTGTGAGGACACTCCTGCCTGGTTCTCATCCACGTGGTTATGTGGACCCCCTGGTGAGAGTCTGTTCCTGGCTGTGTTCCTCACCCTTCTGTGAGGGAGACCCTCTGCTGATAGGTCACTCCTGCATGGCTGGCACACATTGCCTTGGTGAAGTCAGCTGTGTGGTGGCAGTTGGAGCGTGCTGGGGATCTCCTGCCCCCGGTGATGAGAGCCCTCTTGCGTCAGGCCCTAACTGCTGGGCTCACCAACTTTTCTTAGTGAGCCCAATGATGCTTGGGCACTCCTCTTAGGACCCCATCTCCATGGGGATGTGGGCCTTCTGCTCTGAGGTCCCAACGGCTGGGTTGTTCACATTTTCATGATGTGGGCTCTCTGGTGTTAGTTCACAGAGGCCTGGATCCCATAGCCTCTGTGCTCTTGGCCGCCTGCTGGGAGGTTCCAACTGCTGGATTCCTCACTTTTTTAATTTTTTAGGCCCTCTGTTGTGAGTATCCTCCTGCCTGCCTCACTCCCAGCCCCTTCGTGATGTGTTTCCTCTGGTTTGAGGTCACATGTGCTGGGTTCCTCACCTTTCGATGATGTGGGACCAATGGTCTTAGGAGACTCCTGCCTGGTTCACATCCCCTTTGTGATGTGGGCCCTCTGGTGAGAGTCTGATCCTGGCTGGGTTCCTCACCCATCTGTGAGGTGGGCCCTCTACTATCAGGTAACTCTTGCCTGGCTTGCTCACCTCGCCTTGTTGACATGAGCCCTCTGGTGGCACTTGGACCCTGCTGGGAGCCTCCTCACCTCTGTGATGAGGGCCCTCTGACGTCAGGCCCTAACTGTTGGGCTCCCCAACTTTTCTTAGTGAGCCCAGTGATGCTCGGGCACTCCTCTTAGGTTCCCATCTCCATGGGGATGTGGGCCTTCTGCTCTGAGGTTCCAACGGCTGGGTTGATCACAGTTTCATGATGTGGGCTCTCTGCTGTTAGTTCACTGTGGCCTGGATCCTATAGCCTCTGTGCTCTTGGCCGCCTGCTGGGAGGTTCCAACTGCTGGATTCCTCACTTTTTAAATTTTTTAGGCCCTCTGTTGTGAGGATCCTCCTGCCTGCCTCACTCCCAGCCCCTTCGTGATGTGTGTCCTCTGGTTTGAGGTCACATGTGCTGGGTTCCTCACCTTTCGATGATGTGGGACCAATGGTCTTAGGAGACTCCTGCCTGGTTCACATCCCCTTGGTGATGTGGGCCCTCTGTTGAGAGTCTGATCCTGGCTGGGTTCCTCACCTTCTGTGAGGTGGGCCGTCTGCTGTGAGGTCACTCCTGCCTGGCTTGCTCACCTCGCCTTGTGGACATGAGCCCTCTGGTGGCACTTGGAGCCTGCTGGGAGTCTCCTCCCCTCGGTGATGAGGACCCTCTGGCATCAGGCCCTAACTGCTGGGCTCACCACATTTTGTGATGTGCGCCCAGTGGTTCGAAGACACTCCATCCAGGTTCACATCCCCATTGGGATGTGGGCCTTCTGCTCTGAGGTCCCAACGGCTGGGTTGTTCACAGTTTCATGATGTGGGCTCTCTGCTGTTAGTTCGCTCTGGCCTGGATGTCATAGCCTCTGTGCTCTGGGCCGCCTGCTGGAAGGTTCCAACTGCTCGATTCCTCAACTTTTGTATTCTATGGGTCCTGTGTTGCGATGCTCCTCCTGCCTGCCTCACTCGCAACCCCTTCTTGATGTGGGTCCTCTGGTTTGAGGCCACATGTGCTGGGTTCCGCAACTTTCAATGATGTGGCCCCACTGGTGTGAGGACACTCCTGCCTGGTTCCCATCCCCTTGGTGATGTGGGCCTTCTGGTGACAGTCTTATCCTGGCTGGGTTCCTCACTCTTCTGTGAGGTAGGCCCTCTGCTGTGAGGTCAATCCTGCCTGACTTGCACACATCACCTTGGCGACGTGGGCCCTCTGTTGGCACATGGAGCCTGCTGGGAGCCTCCTGCCCTCGGTGATGACGGCCCTCTAGCATCAGGCCCTAACTGCTGGGCTCCCCACGTTTTCTGATGTGAACCCAGTGATGCCAGGACACTCCTGTCAGGTTCCCATCCCCATGGGGATGTGGGCTTTCTGCTCTGAGGTCCCAACGCCTGGGTGGCTCACAGTTTCATGATGTGGGCTCTCTGCTGTTAGTTCACTCCTGCCTGCATCCCATAGCTTCTGTGCTCTCGGCCGCCTGCTGGGAGGTTCCAAATGCTGGATTCCTCACCTTTTTTATTCTTTGGGCCCTCTGTTTTTAGGCTACTCCTACCTGCCTCACTCCCATCCCCTTTGTGATGTATGTCCTCTGATATGAGGCCGCATGTGCTGGGTTCTTCACCTTTCAATGATGTGGCCCCACTGGTGGGAGGACAGTCCTGACTGGTTCCCATCCCCTTGGTGTTGTGGGCCTTCTGGCAAGAGTCTCATCCTACCTCGGTTCCTCACCCTTCTGTGAGATAGGCCCTCTGCTGTGAGGTCACTACTGCCTGGCTGGCGCATGCCACCTTGTAGACGTGGGCCCTCTGTTGGCAGTTGGAACCTGCTGGGAGTCTCCTCCCCTCAGTTATGAGGGCTCCCTTGCGTCGGGCCCTAACTGCTGGGCTCCTAACATTTTCTGATATGTGCTAAGTGGTGCGAAGCCACTCCTGCCAGGTTCCCATCCCAATGGGGATGTGGTCCTTCTGTTCTGAGGTCCCAACGGCTGGGCTGCTCACAGGTTCATGATGTGGGCCCTCTGCTGTGAGTTCACTGTGGCCTGGATCCCATAGCCTCGGTGCTCTGGGCCACTTGCTGGGAGGTTCCAACTGCTGGATTCCTCAACTTTTATATTCTATGGACCCTGTGTTGTGAGGCCAGTCCTGCCAGCCTAATTCCGAAACCCTTGGTGATGTGGTTCCTCTGGTTTGAGGCTACATGTGCTGGGATCCTCACCTTTCGATGATGTTGTCCCACTGGTGTGGGGACACTCCTGCCTGGTTCCCATCCCCTTGGCGATGTGGGCCCTCTGGTGAGAGTCTGATCCTGGCTGTGTTCCTCACCCTTCTGTGAGGTGGGCCCTCTGCTGTGAGGTCACTCCTGCCGGGCTGGCACACATCGCCTTGGTGACATTGGCCCTCTGGTGGCAGCTGGAGCCTGCTGGGAGCCTCCTCCCCTTGGTGATGAGTGCCCTCTAGCGTCAGGCCCTAACTTCTGAGCACCCCACGTTTTCTGATGTGAGCCCAGTGATGCCAGGACACTCCTGTCATGTTCCCATCACCATGGGGATGTGGGCCTTCTGCTCTGAGGTCCCAATGTCTGGGTTGCTCACAGTTTCATGATGTGGGCTGTCTGGTGTTAGTTCACTCTGGCTTGGATCCCCTAGCCTCTGTGCTCTGGGCCGCATGCTGGGAGGTTCCAACTGCTGGATTCCTCACCTTTCTTATTTTTGGGCCCTCTGTTGTGAGGCTCCTCCTGCCTGCCTCACTCCCAGCCCCTTGGTGATGGGTGTCCTATGGTTTGAAGCCACATGTTCTGGGTTCCTCACCTTTAGATGATGTGGCCCTACTCATGTGAGGACACTCCTGCCTGGTTCCAATCCATTTGGTGATGTGGGCCCTCTGGTGCACGTCTGATCCTGACTGGGTTCGTCACACTTCTCTGAGGTGGGCCCTCTGCTGTGAGGTCATTCGTGCCTGGTTGGCACACATCGCCTTGGTGACGTCAGCCCTCTGGTGGCAGTTGGAGCCTGCTGGGAGCCTCCTTCCCTTGGTGATGAGGGTCCTCTGGCGTCAGGCCCTAACTGCAGGTCTCCCAAAATTTTCTGACATGTTCTCAGTGGTGCGAGGACACTCCTACCAGATTTATATCCCCATGGGGATGTGGGCCTCCTGCTCTGAGGTCCCAATGGCTGGGTTGCTCAGTTTCATGACATGGGCCCTCTTCTGTGAGTTCACTGTGGCCTGGATCCCATAGCCTCGGTGCTCTGGGCCACCTGCTGGGAGGTTCCAACTGCTGGATTCCACACTTTTTTATTCTATGGGCCCAGTGTTGTGAGGCTACTCCTGCCTGCCTCACTCCAAGGCCCTTGGTGATGTGGGTCCTCTGGTTTGAGGACACATGTGCTGAGTACGTCACCTTTCGCTGATGTGGCCCCACTGGTGTGAAGACACTCCTGCCTGGTTCCCATCCCCTTGGTGATGTGGGCCCTCTGGTGAGAGTCTGATGTTGGCTGGGTTTCTCACCCTTCTGTGAGGTGGGACCTCTGCTGTGAGGTAACTCATGCCTGGCTTGCTCATGTTGCCTTGGCAACGTGAGCACTCAGGTGGCAGTTGGGGCCTGCTGGGAATCTCCTCCCCTCGGTTATGAGAGCTCTGGATAAAACACATATGCCCTTTTTTGCCAAGTGCATTATTTTCCAAGTTCTGTCTCTTTTCCTATGCTTTAAGAGCGACTCCCGTGTACCTTCTGAAATCGGTTTCCAGCAATTCTGCCCCACATTCAAGTCCTCTTCGCAGCCTTACTTCAGTATAATTTTGGATGATAGCTGTCATTTATAACTCTGCAGGTTTGTGAATAACAGTGTCCCTGAGCTCCTTTCTTCAACTCGCTTTCTTGTGAGCTGGCCGTAAAACTGCAGGATCTCTTCAGGTCCTAATCTGGTCCCAGTATGGCATACGGAGCCTCTGGTTCATTCGTCTTCCTGGTGGGAAATGAGAGTTAAATTTGCCCGTCCAGACACCTACAGATAGTCTCTCATTGGTTCTCCTTATTCCTGTTCATATTCCGAAGAAATTGCAAACTGGGCCAAACAGGAGGTTAAAGGCACTGACTCTCCAAGTGGGGAGAGTGTTAGTAAAGCGTCTGGAATGTTGCACCCGAGTACCAGGGGATGAAAACTGACCCATTTGAACACGTTTCCTGATCACACGGTGGATCATACACTGGGTTCCACATGCATGTTTTAGCTGAAGAAAGAATCCCTTAACCCTGGAGTGTTGAGACCCATGGAATGGGTACCATGCAATATGACTTCAAAGGGTCTGCATTTGCTCACCGAACCTCACCAGTCCTATCACTGCTGCGTTTATGCCGCTGTACACACGCTTGATTCTCTTTCGGAGACATATAAATCCATAGGTTTTAAGATTCTTACTAGTCAGGTATATTCTTAGGCGTTTAATATGGGGTGTAGAGTCCACTTCGTTGAGCAAGGAGTAGCTCTTGTCTATTACATATTTGGCTTATGGAACGGTATCTGTGCTAATTTCAATCTCTGGTTTTATGCAGCACCCCAACTCACCTTTCCCCTTAAGCAAGCATAAGTTTTTTTTCTACATTTGAGACCCTGTTCTGTTTTGTAATTCAGTTCCTGTGTAGCCAAGTTTACATTCCATGTGGTAGAGATATCTTATGATGTTTCTTTTTCTGTGTGACTTATTTCACTTAGAATCATCGTACCTGAATCCACTCATTATGCTGCTACGGGCCTGATGACATAGATTTCATTGCTGAGTGATATTGCATTGTACGTAAGTACCACAACTTCTTTATCCATTTTGCGCTTTCTGTGATATTGAACTTGTACCGTAAACGAGGTTCTTGTAAACAGAGCCGTTCCAAACTTTGGGGGGCGGTGTCTTTTTGATTTTAATTTCCCTAAGCTATAGGACCATAAGTGGAAGTGCCCTAGGCTCTGTTGCTTTGTTTTTTGTATGTTTCAGGAAACACCATACACTTCTCCAGAGTGGCTGTTGGCAATTTACATCCCGCCCATCAGCATAACAAGGCTCCCAGTTCTCCGTGGCCTGTCCTGCCTTTCTGGATTTTACACTTTTTTCAGATAGCCCTTTTGACCGGGGGGCAGTGAGACTTCATTGTAGTGCAGATTTCCTTTGCAAGCTTGCTTGGTTGGCCATATAGTGCGTATGCGTTTTTTCCTGAGGAAAAAAAGCATATGCCCTTTTTGGCCAAGTGCATCATTGTGGACGTTCTGCCTCTTTTCCTATGCTTTACATGCAATTCCAGTCTACCTCCTGAAATCGGTTTCCTGCAAGTCTGCCCCGCTTTCAAGTCCTCTTGGCAGCCTACTTCAATATATTTTTGGACGATAGCTGTCATTTATAACTCTGCAGGTTTGTGAATTACAGTGCCCCTGAGCTCCTTTCTTAAACTCGCTTTCTTGTGAACTGGCCGCAACACCGCAAGATTGCTTCAGGCCCCAGTGTGGTTCCGGCACGGCACGCTGAGCCTTTGGTTAATTCCTCTTCCTGGTGGGAAATGAGAGTTAAATTTGCCCGTTCAGACACCTCCAGCTAGTCTCTCATTGGTTCTCCCTATTCCTGTTCATTTTCCGCAGAAATTGCAAACTGTGCCAAACAGGAGGTTAAGGCACTGACTCTCCAAGTGGGGAGAGTCTTAGTAAAGCGTCTCTAATGTTGCACCGGAGTACCAGGGCATGAAAACTGAGACACATTTGAACACGTTTCCCGATCATACGGTGGATCATACTCTGGGTTCCACATGCATGTTTTAGCTGAAGGAAGAATCCCTTAAACCTGGAGAGATGAGACCCATGGAATGGGTACCATGCAATATGACTTCAAAGGGTCTGTATTTGCACACCGAACATCACCAGTCCTATCACTGCTGCCTTATTCCACTGTACACACGCTTGATTCTCTTTTGGAGACATATAAATCCATAGGTTTTAAGATTCTTACCAGTCAGGTATATTCTTAGGCGATTAATATGGGGTGTTGAGTCCACTTCGTTGAGCAAGGAGTAGCTCTTGTCTATTACATATTTGGCTTATGGAACGGTATCTGTGCTAATTTCAATCTTTGGTTTTATGCAGCACCCCAACTCACCTTTCCCCTTAAGCAAGCATAAGTTGGTTTTCTACATTTGAGACCCTGTTCTGTTTTGTAATTCAGTTCCTGTGTAGCCAACTTTACATTTCGTGTAGTAGTGATATCTTATGATGTTTCTTTTCTGTGTGATTTATTTCACTTAGAATCATCGTACCTGAATGCACTCATTATGCTGCTACGGGCCTGATGACATAGATTTCATTGCTGAGTGATATTGCATTGTACGTAAGTACCACAACTTCTTTATCCATTTTTCGCTTTCTGTGATATTGAACTTGTACTGTAAACGAGGTTCTTGTAAACAGAGCCGTCCCAAACTTTGGGGTGGCTGTGTCTTTTTGATTTTAATTTCCCTAAGCTATAGGACCATAAGTGGAAGAGCCCTAGGCTCTGTTGCTTTGTTTTTTAGATGTTTCAGGAAACACCATACACTTCTCCAGAGTGGCTGTTGGCAATTTACATCCCGCCCATCAGCTTAACAAGGCTCCCAGTTCTCCATGGCCTGTCCTGCCTTTCTGGATTTTACACTTTTTTCAGGTGGCCCTTTTGACCGGGGGACTGTGAGACTTCATTGTAGTGCAGATTTCCTTAGCAAGCTTGCTTGGTTGGCCAAAAAGGGCGTATGCGTTTTTTCCTGAATATATTCAGGATAAAACGCATACGCCCTTTTTGGCCAAGTGCATCATTGTGGACGTTCTGCCTCTTTTCCTATGCTTTACATGCAATTCCAGCCTACCTCCTGAAATCGGTTTCTTGAAATTCTGCCCCGCTTTCAAGTCCACTTGGCAGCCTTACTTCAATATATTTTTGGACGATAGCTGTCATTTATAACTCTGCAGGTTTGTGAATTACAGTGCCCCTGAGCTCCTTTATTCAACTCGCTTTTTTGTGAGCTGGCCGCAACACCGCAGGATTGCTTCAGGCCCTAGTGTGGTTCCGGCATGACACGCTGAGCCTTTGGTTAATTCCTCTTCCTGATCGGAAATGAGAGTTAAATTTGCCCGTCCAGACACCTCCAGCTAGTCTCTCATTGGTTCCCTCTATTCCTGTTCATTTTCGACAGAAATTGCAAACTGGCCCAAACAGGAGGTTAAAGGCACTGACTCTCCAAGTGGGGACAGTGTTAGTAAAGCGTCTGGAATGTTGCACCCGAGTACCGGAGGATGAAAACTAAGTCACATTTAAACACGTTTCCCGATCACACGGTGGATCATACTCTGGGTTCCACATGTATGTTTTAGCTGAAGGAAGAATCCCTTAAACCTGGAGAGTTGAGACCCCTGCAATGGGTACCATGCAATATGACTTCAAAGGGTCTGCATTTGCTCACCGAACCTCACCAATCCTATCACTGCTGCATTTATGCTGCTGAACACACGCTTGATTCTCTTTCAGAGACATATAAATCCATAGGTTTTAAGATTCTTACTAGTCAGGTATATTCTTAGGCTTTTAATATGGGGTGTTGAGTCCACTTCGTTGAGCAAGGAGTAGCTCTTGTCTATTACATATTTGGCTTATGGAATGGTATCTGTGCTAATTTCAATCTCTGGTTTTATGCAGCACCCCAACTCACCTTTCCCCTTAAGCAAGCATACGTTGGTTTTCTACATTTGAGACCCTGTTCTGTTTTGTAATTCAGTTCCTGTGTAGCCAAGTTTACATTCCGTGTACTAGTGATATCTTATGATGTTTCTTTTTCTGTGCGACTTATTTCACTTAGAATCATCGTACCTGAATCCACTCATTATGCTGCTACGGGCCTGATGACATAGATTTCATTGCTGAGTGATATTGCATTGTAGGTAAGTACCACAACTTCTTTATCCATTTTTCACTTTCTGTGATATTGAACTTGTACCGTAAACGAGGTTCTTGTAAACAGAACCGTCTCAAACTTTGGGGTCGCTGTGTCTTTTTGATTTTAATTTCCCTAAGCTATAGGACCATAAGTGGAAGTGCCCTAGGCTCTGTTGCTTTGTTTTGTAGATGTTTCAGGAAACACCATACACTTCTCCAGAGTGGCTGTTGGCTATTTACATCCCGCCCATGAGCATAACAAGGCTCCCACGTCTCCATGGCCTGTCCTGCCTTTCTGGATTTTACACTTTTTTCAGATGGCCCTTTTAACCGGGAGGCAGTGAGACTTCATTGTAGTACAGATTTCTTTGCAAGCTTGCTTGGTTGGCCAAAAAGGGCGTATGCGTTTTTTCCTGAATATATTCAGGAAAAAACGCATACGCCCTTTTTGGCCAAGTGCATCATTGTGGACGTTCTGCCTCTTTTCCTATGCTTTACATGCAATTCCAGTCTACCTCCTGAAATCGGTTTCCTGCAATTCTGCCCCGCTTTCAAGTCCACTTGGCAGCCTACTTCAATATATTTTTGGACGATAGCTGTCATTTATACCTCTGCAGGTTTGTGAATGACAGTGCCCCTGAGCTCCTTTCTTCAACTCGCTTTCTTGTGAGCTGGCCGCAACACCGCAGGATTGCTTCAGGCCCCAGTGTGGTTCCGGCACGGCACGCTGAGCCTTTGGTTAATTCCTCTTCCTGGTGGGAAATGAGAGTTAAATTTGCCCGTCCAGACACCTCCAGCTAGTCTCTCATTGGTTCTCCCTATTCCTGTTCATTTTCCGCAGAAATTGCAAACTGGGCCAAACAGGAGGTTAGAGGCACTGACTCTCCAAGTGGGGAGAGTGTTAGTAAAGCGTCTGGAATGTTGCACCTGAGTACCGGGGGAAGAAAGCTGAGTCACATTTGAACACGTTTCCCGATCACACGGTGGATCATACTCTGGGTTCCACATGCATGTTTTAGCTGAAGGAAGAATCCCTTAAACCTGGAGATTTGAGACCCATGGAATGGGTACCATGCAATATGATATCAAAGGGTCTGCATTTGCTCACCGATCCTCACCAATCCTATCACTGCTGCGTTTATGCCGCTGTACACACGTTTGATTCTCTTTCGGAGACATATATATCCATAGGTTTTAAGATTCTTGCTAGTCAGGTATATTCTTAGGCGTTTAATATGGGGTGTTGAGTCCACTTCGTTGAGCAAGGAGTAGCTCTTGTCTATTACAAATTTGGCTTATGGAACGGTATCTGTGCTAATTTCAATCTCTGGTTTTATGCAGCACCCCAACTCAAGTTTCCCCTTAAGCAAGCATAAGTTGGTTTTCTACATTTGAGATGCTGTTCTGTTTTGTAATTCAGTAGCTGTGTAGCTAACTTTACATTCCGTGTAGTAGTGATATCTTATGATGTTTCTTTTCTGTGTGATTTATTTCACTTAGAATCATCGTACCTGAATGCACTCATTATGCTGCTACGGGCCTGATGACATAGATTTCATTGCTGAGTGATATTGCATTGTACGTAAGTACCACAACTTCTTTATCCATTTTTCGCTTTCTGTGATATTGAACTTGTACTGTAAACGAGGTTCTTGTAAACAGAGCCGTCCCAAACTTTGGGGTGGCTGTGTCTTTTTGATTTTAATTTCCCTAACCTATAGGACCATAAGTGGAAGTGCCCTAGGCTCTGTTGCTTTGTTTTTTAGATGTTTCAGGAAACACCATACACTTCTCCAGAGTGGCTGTTGGCAATTTACATCCCGCCCATCAGCTTAACAAGGCCCCCAGTTCTCCATGGCCTGTCCTGCCTTTCTGGATTTTACACTTTTTTCAGGTGGCCCTTTTGAACGGGGGGCAGTGAGACTTCATTGTAGTGCAGATTTCCTTTGCAAGCTTGCTTGGTTGGCCAAAAAGGGCGTATGCGTTTTTTCCTGAATATATTCAGGAAAAAACGCATACGCCCTTTTTGGCCAAGTGCATCATTGTGGACGTTCTGCCTCTTTTCCTATGCTTTACATGCAATTCCAGTCTACCTCCTGAAATCGGTTTCCTGCAATTCTGCCCAGCGTTCAAGTCCTCTTGGCAGCCTTACTTCAATATATTTTTGGACGATAGCTGTCATTTATAACTCTGCAGGTTTGTGAATGACAGTGCCCCTGAGCTCCTTTCTTCAACTCGCTTTCTTGTGAGCTGGCCGCAACACCGCAGCATTGCTTCAGGCCCTAGTGTGGTTCCGGCATGACATGCTGAGCCTTTGGTTAATTCCTCTTCCTGGTGGGAAATGAGAGTTAAATTTGCCCGTCCAGACACCTCCAGCTAGTCTCTCATTGGTTCTCCCTATTCCTGTTCATTTTCCGCAGAAATTGCAAACTGGGCCAAACAAGAGGTTAAAGGCACTGACTCTCCAAGTGGGGAGAGTGTTAGTAAAGCGTCTGGAATGTTGCACCCGAGTACCACGGGATGAAAACTGACACAATTAAACACGTTTCCCGATCACACGGTGGATCATACTCTGCATTCCACATGCATGTTTTAGCTGAAGGAAGAATCCCTTAAACCTGGAGAGTTGAGACCCATGGAATGGGTACCATGCAATATGACTTCAAAGGTTCTGCATTTGCTCACCAAACCTCACCAATCCTATCACTGCTGCGTTTATGACACTGTACACACGCTTGATTCTCTTTCGGAGACATATAAATCCATAGGTTTTAAGATTCTTTCTAGTCAGGTATATTCTTACGCGTTTAATATGGGGTGTAGAGTCCACTTCGTTGAGCAAGGAGTAGCTCTTGTCTATTAAATATTTGGCTTATGGAACGGTATCTGTTCTAATTTCAATCTCTGGTTTTATGCAGCACCCCAACTCACCTTTCGCCTTAAGCAAGCATAAGTTGGTTTTCTACATTTGAGACCCTGTTCTGTTTTGTAATTCAGTTCCTGTGTAGCCAAGTTTACATTCCTTGTAGTAGTGATATCTTATGATGTTTGTTTTTCTGTGTGACTTATTTCACTTAGAATCATCGTACCTGAATCCACTCATTATGCTGCTACGGGCCTGATGACATAGATTTCATTGCTGAGTGATATTGCATTGTACGTAATTACCACAACTTCTTTATCCATTTTTCACTTTCTGTGATACTGAACTTGTACCGTAAACGAGGTTCTTGTAAACAGAGCCGTCCCAAACTTTGGGGTGGCTGTGTCTTTTTGATTTTAATTTCCCTAAGCTATAGGACCATAAGTGGAAGTGCCCTAGGCTCTGTTGCTTTGCTTTTTAGATGTTTCAGGAAACACCATACACTTCTCCAGAGTGGCTGTTCGCAATTTACATCCCGCACATCAGCATAACAACGTTCCCAATTCTCCATGGCCTGTCCTGCCTTTCTGGATTTTACACTTTTTTCAGATGGCCCTTTTGACCGGGGGCAGTGAGACTTCATTGTAGTGCAGATTTCCTTTGCAAGCTTGCTTGGTTGGCCAAAAAGGGCGTATGCGTTTTTTCCTGAATATATTCAGGAAAAAACGCATACGCCCTATTTGGCCAAGTGCATCATTGTGGACTTTCTGCCTCTTTTCCTATGCTTTACATGCAATTCCAGCCTACCTCCTGAAATCGGTTTCTTGAAATTCTGCCCCGCTTTCAAGTCCACTTGGCAGCCTTACTTCAATATATTTTTGGACGATAGCTGTCATTTATAACTCTGCAGGTTTGTGAATTACAGTGCCCCTGAGCTCCTTTATTCAACTCGCTTTTTTGTGAGCTGGCCGCAACACCGCAGGATTGCTTCAGGCCCTAGTGTGGTTCCGGCATGACACGCTGAGCCTTTGGTTAATTCCTCTTCCTGATCGGAAATGAGAGTTAAATTTGCCCGTCCAGACACCTCCAGCTAGTCTCTCATTGGTTCCCTCTATTCCTGTTCATTTTCGACAGAAATTGCAAACTGGCCCAAACAGGAGGTTAAAGGCACTGACTCTCCAAGTGGGGACAGTGTTAGTAAAGCGTCTGGAATGTTGCACCCGAGTACCGGAGGATGAAAACTGAGTCACATTTAAACACGTTTCCCGATCACACGGTGGATCATACTCTGGGTTCCACATGTATGTTTTAGCTGAAGGAAGAATCCCTTAAACCTGGAGAGTTGAGACCCCTGCAATGGGTACCATGCAATATGACTTCAAAGGGTCTGCATTTGCTCACCGAACCTCACCAATCCTATCACTGCTGCATTTATGCTGCTGAACACACGCTTGATTCTCTTTCAGAGACATATAAATCCATAGGTTTTAAGATTCTTACTAGTCAGGTATATTCTTAGGCGTTTAATATGGGGTGTTGAGTCCACTTCGTTGAGCAAGGAGTAGCTCTTGTCTATTACATATTTGGCTTATGGAACGGTATCTGTGCTAATTTCAATCTCTGGTTTTATGCAGCACCCCAACTCACCTTTCCCCTTAAGCAAGCATACGTTGGTTTTCTACATTTGAGACCCTGTTCTGTTTTGTAATTCAGTTCCTGTGTAGCCAAGTTTACATTCCGTGTACTAGTGATATCTTATGATGTTTCTTTTTCTGTGCGACTTATTTCACTTAGAATCATCGTACCTGAATCCACTCATTATGCTGCTACGGGCCTGATGACATAGATTTCATTGCTGAGTGATATTGCATTGTACGTAAGTACCACAACTTCTTTATCCATTTTTCACTTTCTGTGATATTGAACTTGTACCGTAAACGAGGTTCTTGTAAACAGAACCGTCTCAAACTTTGGGGTCGCTGTGTCTTTTTGATTTTAATTTCCCTAAGCTATAGGACCATAAGTGGAAGTGCCCTAGGCTCTGTTGCTTTGTTTTGTAGATGTTTCAGGAAACACCATACACTTCTCCAGAGTGGCTGTTGGCTATTTACATCCCGCCCATGAGCATAACAAGGCTCCCACGTCTCCATGGCCTGTCCTGCCTTTCTGGATTTTACACTTTTTTCAGATGGCCCTTTTAACCGGGAGGCAGTGAGACTTCATTGTAGTACAGATTTCTTTGCAAGCTTGCTTGGTTGGCCAAAAAGGGCGTATGCGTTTTTTCCTGAATATATTCAGGAAAAAACGCATACGCCCTTTTTGGCCAAGTGCATCATTGTGGACGTTCTGCCTCTTTTCCTATGCTTTACATGCAATTCCAGTCTACCTCCTGAAATCGGTTTCCTGCAATTCTGCCCCGCTTTCAAGTCCACTTGGCAGCCTACTTCAATATATTTTTGGACGATAGCTGTCATTTATACCTCTGCAGGTTTGTGAATGACAGTGCCCCTGAGCTCCTTTCTTCAACTCGCTTTCTTGTGAGCTGGCCGCAACACCGCAGGATTGCTTCAGGCCCCAGTGTGGTTCCGGCACGGCACGCTGAGCCTTTGGTTAATTCCTCTTCCTGGTGGGAAATGAGAGTTAAATTTGCCCGTCCAGACACCTCCAGCTAGTCTCTCATTGGTTCTCCCTATTCCTGTTCATTTTCCGCAGAAATTGCAAACTGGGCCAAACAGGAGGTTAGAGGCACTGACTCTCCAAATGGGGAGAGTGTTAGTAAAGCGTCTGGAATGTTGCACCCGAGTACCGGGGGACGAAAGCTGAGTCACATTTGAACACGTTTCCCGATCACACGGTGGATCATACTCTGGGTTCCACATGCATGTTTTAGCTGAAGGAAGAATCCCTTAAACCTGGAGATTTGAGACCCATGGAATGGGTACCATGCAATATGATATCAAAGGGTCTGCATTTGCTCACCGATCCTCACCAATCCTATCACTGCTGCGTTTATGCCGCTGTACACACGTTTGATTCTCTTTCGGACACATATATATCCATAGGTTTTAAGATTCTTGCTAGTCAGGTATATTCTTAGGCGTTTAATATGGGGTGTTGAGTCCACTTCGTTGAGCAAGGAGTAGCTCTTGTCTATTACAAATTTGGCTTATGGAACGGTATCTGTGCTAATTTCAATCTCTGGTTTTATGCAGCACCCCAACTCACCTTTCCCCTTAAGCAAGCATAAGTTGGTTTTCTACATTTGAGATGCTGTTCTGTTTTGTAATTCAGTAGCTGTGTAGCTAACTTTACATTCCGTGTAGTAGTGATATCTTATGATGTTTCTTTTCTGTGTGATTTATTTCACTTAGAATCATCGTACCTGAATGCACTCATTATGCTGCTACGGGCCTGATGACATAGATTTCATTGCTGAGTGATATTGCATTGTACGTAATTACCACAACTTCTTTATCCATTTTTCGCTTTCTGTGATATTGAACTTGTACTGTAAACGAGGTTCTTGTAAACAGAGCCGTCCCAAACTTTGGGGTGGCTGTGTCTTTTTGATTTTAATTTCCCTAACCTATAGGACCATAAGTGGAAGTGCCCTAGGCTCTGTTGCTTTGTTTTTTAGATGTTTCAGGAAACACCATACACTTCTCCAGAGTGGCTGTTGGCAATTTACATCCCGCCCATCAGCTTAACAAGGCCCCCAGTTCTCCATGGCCTGTCCTGCCTTTCTGGATTTTACACTTTTTTCAGGTGGCCCTTTTGACCGGGGGGCAGTGAGACTTCATTGTAGTGCAGATTTCCTTTGCAAGCTTGCTTGGTTGGCCAAAAAGGGCGTATGCGTTTTTTCCTGAATATATTCAGGAAAAAACGCATACGCCCTTTTTGGCCAAGTGCATCATTGTGGACGTTCTGCCTCTTTTCCTATGCTTTACATGCAATTCCAGTCTACCTCCTGAAATCGGTTTCCTGCAATTCTGCCCAGCGTTCAAGTCCTCTTGGCAGCCTTACTTCAATATATTTTTGGACGATAGCTGTCATTTATAACTCTGCAGGTTTGTGAATGACAGTGCCCCTGAGCTCCTTTCTTCAACTCGCTTTCTTGTGAGCTGGCCGCAACACCGCAGCATTGCTTCAGGCCCTAGTGTGGTTCCGGCATGACATGCTGAGCCTTTGGTTAATTCCTCTTCCTGGTGGGAAATGAGAGTTAAATTTGCCCGTCCAGACACCTCCAGCTAGTCTCTCATTGGTTCTCCCTATTCCTGTTCATTTTCCGCAGAAATTGCAAACTGGGCCAAACAAGAGGTTAAAGGCACTGACTCTCCAAGTGGGGAGAGTGTTAGTAAAGCGTCTGGAATGTTGCACCCGAGTACCACGGGATGAAAACTGACACAATTAAACACGTTTCCCGATCACACGGTGGATCATACTCTGCATTCCACATGCATGTTTTAGCTGAAGGAAGAATCCCTTAAACCTGGAGAGTTGAGACCCATGGAATGGGTACCATGCAATATGACTTCAAAGGTTCTGCATTTGCTCACCAAACCTCACCAATCCTATCACTGCTGCGTTTATGACACTGTACACACGCTTGATTCTCTTTCGGAGACATATAAATCCATAGGTTTTAAGATTCTTTCTAGTCAGGTATATTCTTACGCGTTTAATATGGGGTGTAGAGTCCACTTCGTTGAGCAAGGAGTAGCTCTTGTCTATTAAATATTTGGCTTATGGAACGGTATCTGTTCTAATTTCAATCTCTGGTTTTATGCAGCACCCCAACTCACCTTTCGCCTTAAGCAAGCATAAGTTGGTTTTCTACATTTGAGACCCTGTTCTGTTTTGTAATTCAGTTCCTGTGTAGCCAAGTTTACATTCCTTGTAGTAGTGATATCTTATGATGTTTGTTTTTCTGTGTGACTTATTTCACTTAGAATCATCGTACCTGAATCCACTCATTATGCTGCTACGGGCCTGATGACATAGATTTCATTGCTGAGTGATATTGCATTGTACGTAATTACCACAACTTCTTTATCCATTTTTCACTTTCTGTGATACTGAACTTGTACCGTAAACGAGGTTCTTGTAAACAGAGCCGTCCCAAACTTTGGGATGGCTGTGTCTTTTTGATTTTAATTTCCCTAAGCTATAGGACCATAAGTGGAAGTGCCCTAGGCTCTGTTGCTTTGCTTTTTAGATGTTTCAGGAAACACCATACACTTCTCCAGAGTGGCTGTTCGCAATTTACATCCCGCACATCAGCATAACAACGTTCCCAATTCTCCATGGCCTGTCCTGCCTTTCTGGATTTTACACTTTTTTCAGATGGCCCTTTTGACCGGGGGCAGTGAGACTTCATTGTAGTGCAGATTTCCTTTGCAAGCTTGCTTGGTTGGCCAAAAAGGGCGTATGCGTTTTTTCCTGAATATATTCAGGAAAAAACGCATACGCCCTATTTGGCCAAGTGCATCATTGTGGACGTTCTGCCTCTTTTCCTATGCTTTACATGCTATTCCAGTCTACCTCCTGAAATCGGTTTCCTGCAATTCTGCCCCGCTTTCAAGTCCTCTTGGCAGCCTTACTTCAATATATTTTTGGACGATAGCTGTCATTTATAACTCTGCAGGTATGTGAATGACAGTGCCCCTGAGCTCCTTTCTTCAACTCGCTTTCTTGTGAGCTGGCCGCAACACCGCAGGATTGCTTCAGGCCCTACTGTGGTTCCGGCATGGCACGCTGAGCCTTTGGTTAATTCCTATTCCTGGTGGGAAATGAGAGTTAAATTTGCCCGTCCAGACACCTCCAGCTAGTCTCTCATTGGTTCTCCCTTTTCCTGTTCATTTTCCGCAGAAATTGCAAACTGGGCCAAACAGGAGGTTAAAGGCACTGACTCTCCAAGTGGGGAGAGTGTTAGTAAAGCGTCTGGAATGTTGCACCCGAGTATCGGGGGATGAAACCTGAGACACCTTTGAACACGTTTCCCGATCACACGGTGGATCATACTCTGGGTTCCACATGCATGTTTTAGCTGAAGGAAGAATCCCTTAAACCTGGAGAGTTGAGACCCATGGAATGGGTACCATGAAATATGACTTCAAAGGGTCTGCATTTGCTCACCGATCCTCACCAATCCTATCACTGCTGCGTTTATGCTGCTGTACACACGCTTGATTCTCTTTCTGAGACATATAAATCCATAGGTTTTAAGATTCTTACTAGTCAGGTATATTCCTAGGCGTTTAATATGGGGTGTAGAGTCCACTTCGTTGAGCAAGGAGTAGCTCTTGTCTATTACATATTTGGCTTATGGAACGGTATCTGTGCTAATTTCAATCTCTGGTTTTATGCAGCACCCCAACTCACCTTTCCCCTTAAGCAAGCATAAGTCGGTTTTCTACATTTGAGACCCTGTTCTGTTTTGTAATTCAGTTCCTGTGTAGCCAAGTTTACATTCCATGTGGTAGAGATATCTTATGATGTTTCTTTTTCTGTGTGACTTATTTCACTTAGAATCATCGTACCTGAATCCACTCATTATGCTGCTATGGGCCTGATGACATAGATTTCATTGCTGAGTGATATTGCATTGTACGTAAGTACCACAACTTCTTTATCCATTTTTCACTTTCTGTGATTTTGAACTTGTACCGTAAACGAGGTTCTTGTAAACAGAGCCTTCCCAAACTTTGGGGTGGCTGTGTCTTTTTGATTTTAATTTCCCTAAGCTATAGGACCATAAGTGGAAGAGCCCTAGGCTCTGTTGCTTTGTTTTTTAGATGTTTCAGGAAACACCATACACTTCTCCAGAGTGGCTGTTGGCAATTTACATCCCGCCCATCAGCATAACAAGGCTCCCAGTTCTCCATGGCCTGTCCTGCCTTTCTGGATTTTACACTTTTTTCAGATGGCCCTTTTGACCGGGGGGCAGTGAGACTTCATTGTAGTGCAGATTTCCTTTGCAAGCTTGCTTGGTTGGCCAAAAAGGGCGTATGCGTTTTTTCCTGAATATATTAAGGAAAAAATGCATACGCACTTTTTGGCCAAGTGCATCATTGTGGACGTTCTGCCTCTTTTCCTTTGCTTTACATGCAATTCCAGTCTACCTCCTGAAATCGGTTTCCTGCAATTCTGCCCAGCGTTCAAGTCCTCTTGGCAGCCTTACTTCAATATATTTTTTGACGATAGCTGTCATTTATAACTCTGCAGGTTTGTGAATGACAGTGCCCCTGAGCTCCTTTCTTCAACTCGCTTTCTTGTGAGCTGGCCGCAACACCGCAGCATTGCTTCAGGCCCTAGTGTGGTTCTGGCATGACATGCTGAGCCTTTGGTTAATTCCTCTTCCTGGTGGGAAATGAGAGTTAAATTTGCCCGTCCAGACACCTCCAGCTAGTCTCTCATTGGTTCTCCCTATTCCTGTTCATTTTCCGCAGAAATTGCAAACTGGGCCAAACAAGAGGTTAAAGGCACTGACTCTCCAAGTGGGGAGAGTGTTAGTAAAGCATCTGGAATGTTGCACCCGAGTACCAGGGGACGAAAACTGAGACACATTTGAACACGTTTCCCGATCACATGGTGGATCATACTCTGGGTTCCACATGCATGTTTTAGCTGAAGGAAGAATCCCTTAAACCTGGAGAGTTGAGACCCCTGCAATGGGTACCATGCAATATGACTTCAAAGGGTCTGCATTTGCTCACCGAACCTCACCAATCCTATCACTGCTGCATTTATGCCACTGTACACATGCTTGATTCTCTTTCTGAGACATATAAATCCATAGGTTTTAAGATTCTTACTAGTCAGGTATATTCTTAGGCGTTTAATATGGGGTGTAGAGTCCACTTCGTTGAGCAAGGAGTAGCTCTTGTCTATTACATATTTGGCTTATGGAATGGTATCTGTGCTAATTTCAATCTCTGGTTTTATGCAGCACCCCAACTCACCTTTCCCCTTAAGCAAGCATAAGTCGGTTTTCTACATTTGAGACCCTGTTCTGTTTTGTAATTCAGTTCCTGTGTAGCCAAGTTTACATTCCATGTGGTAGAGATATCTTATGATGTTTCTTTCTCTGTGTGACTTATTTCACTTAGAATCATCGTACCTGAATCCACTCATTATGCTGCTATGGGCCTGATGACATAGATTTCATTGCTGAGTGATATTGCATTGTACGTAAGTACCACAACTTCTTTATCCATTTTGCGCTTTCTGTGATATTGAACTTGTACCGTAAACGAGGTTCTTGTAAACAGAGCTGTCCCAAAGATTGGGGTGGTTGTGTCTTTTTGATTTTAATTTCCCTAAGCTATAGGACCATAAGTGGAAGTGCCCTAGGCTCTGTTGCTTTGTTTTTTAGATGTTTCAGGAAACACCATACACTTCTCCAGAGTGACTGTTGGCAATTTACATCCCGCCCATCAGCATAACAAGGCTCCCAGTTCTCCATGGCCTGTCCTGCCTTTGTGGATTTTACACTTTTTTCAGATGGCCCTTTTGACCGGGGGGCAGTGAGACTTCATTGTAGTGCAGATTTCCTTTGCAAGCTTGCTTGGTTGGCCAAAAAGGGCGTATGCGTTTATTCCTGAATATATTCAGGAAAAAACGCATACGCCCTTTTTGGCCAAGTGCATCATTGTGGACGTTCTGCCTCTTTTCCTATGCTTTACATGCAATTCCAGTCTACCTCCTGAAATCGGTTTCCTGCAATTCTGCCCCGCTTTCAAGTCCTCTTGGCAGCCTTACTTCAATATATTTTTGGACGATAGCTGTCATTTATAACTCTGCAGGTATGTGAATTACAGTGCCCCTGAGCTCCTTTCTTCAACTCGCTTTCTTGTGAGCTGGCCGCAACACCGCAGCATTGCTTCAGGCCCTAGTGTGGTTCCGGCATGGCACGCTGAGCCTTTGGTTAATTCCTCTTCCTGGTGGGAAATGAGAGTTAAATTTGCCCGTCCAGACACCTCCAGCTAGTCTCTCATTGGTTCTCCCTATTCCTGTTCATTTTACGCAGAAATTGCAAACTGGGCCAAACAGGAGGTTAAAGGCACTGACTCTCCAAGTGGGGAGAGTGTTAGTAAAGCATCTGGAATGTTGCACCCGAGTACCAGGGGACGAAAACTGACACAATTGAACACGTTTCCCGATCACACGGTGGATCATACTCTGGGTTCCACATGCATGTTTTAGCTGAAGGAAGAATCCCTTAAACCTGGAGAGTTGAGACCCATGGAATGGGTACCATGCAATATGACTTCAAAGGGTCTGCATTTGTCCACCGAACCTCACCAATCCTATCACTGCTGCGTTTATGCCGCTGTACACACGCTTGATTCTCTTTCGGAGACATATAAATCCATAGGTTTTAAGATTCTTCCTAGTCAGGTATATTCTTAGGTGTTTATTATGGGGTGTAGAGTCCACTTCGTTGAGCAAGGAGTAGCTCTTGTCTATTACATATTTGGCTTATGGAACGGTATCTGTGCTAATTTCAATCTCTGGTTTTATGCAGCACCCCAACTCACCTTTCGCCTTAAGCAAGCATAAGTTGGTTTTCTACATTTGAGACCCTGTTCTGTTTTGTAATTCAGTTCCTGTGTAGCCAAGTTTACATTCCTTGTAGTAGTGATATCCTATGATGTTTGTTTTTCTGTGTGACTTATTTCACTTAGAATCATCGTACCTGAATCCACTCATTATGCTGCTACGGGCCTGATGACATAGATTTCATTGCTGAGTGATATTGCATTGTACGTAAGTACCACAACTTCTTTATCCATTTTTCGCTTTCTGTGATATTGAACTTGGACCATAAATGAGGTTCTTGTAAACAGAGATGTCCCTAACTTTGGGGTGGCTGAGTCTTTTTGATTTAAATTTCCCTAAGCTATAGGACCATAAGTGGAAGTGCCCTATGCTCTGTTGCTTTGTTTTTTAGATGTTTCAGGAAACACCATACACTTCTCCAGAGTGGCTGTTGGCAATTTACATCCCGCCCATCAGCATAACAAGGCTCCCAGTTCTCCATGGCCTGTCCTGCCTTTCTGGATTTTACACTTTTTTCAGATGGCCCTTTTGACCGGGGAGCAGTGAGACTTCATTGTAGTGCAGATTTCCTTTGCAAGCTTGCTTGGTTGGCCAAAAAGTGCGTATGCGTTTTTTCCGGAATATATTCAGGAAAAAACGCATACGCCATTTTTGGCCAAGTGCATCATTGTGGACGTTCTGCCTCTTTTCCTATGCTTTACATGCAATTCCAGTCTACCTCCTGAAATCGGTTTCCTGCAATTCTGCCCCGCTTTCAAGTCCTCTTGGCAGCCTTACTTCAATATATTTTTTGACGATAGCTGTCATTTATAACTCTGCAGGTATGTGAATGACAGTGTCCCTGAGCTCCTTTCTTCAACTCGCTTTCTTGTGAGCTGGCCGCAACACCGCAGGATTGCTTCAGGCCCTAGTGTGGTTCCGGCATGGCACGCTGAACCTTTGTTTAATTCCTCTTCCTGGTGGGAAATGAGAGTTAAATTTGCCCGTCCAGACACCTCCAGCTAGTCTCTCATTGGTTCTCCCTATTCCTGTTCATTTTCCGCAGAAATTGCAAACTGGGCCAAACAGGAGGTTAAAGGCACTGACTCTCCAAGTGGGGAGAGTGTTAGTAAAGCGTCTGGAATGTTGCACCCGAGTACCAGGGGACGAAAACTGAGACACATTTGAACACGTTTCCCGATCACATGGTGGATCATACTCTGGGTTCCACATGCATGTTTTAGCTGAAGGAAGAATCCCTTAAACCTGGAGAGTTGAGACCCCTGCAATGGGTACCATGAAATATGACTTCAAAGGGTCTGCATTTGCTCACCGATCCTCACCAATCCTATCACTGCTGCGTTTATGCTGCTGTACACACGCTTGATTCTCTTTCTGAGACATATAAATCCATAGGTTTTAAGATTCTTACTAGTCAGGTATATTCCTAGGCGTTTAATATGGGGTGTAGAGTCCACTTCGTTGAGCAAGGAGTAGCTCTTGTCTATTACATATTTGGCTTATGGAACGGTATCTGTGCTAATTTCAATCTCTGGTTTTATGCAGCACCCCAACTCACCTTTCCCCTTAAGCAAGCATAAGTCGGTTTTCTACATTTGAGACCCTGTTCTGTTTTGTAATTCAGTTCCTGTGTAGCCAAGTTTACATTCCATGTGGTAGAGATATCTTATGATGTTTCTTTTTCTGTGTGACTTATTTCACTTAGAATCATCGTACCTGAATCCACTCATTATGCTGCTATGGGCCTGATGACATAGATTTCATTGCTGAGTGATATTGCATTGTACGTAAGTACCACAACTTCTTTATCCATTTTTCACTTTCTGTGATTTTGAACTTGTACCGTAAACGAGGTTCTTGTAAACAGAGCCTTCCCAAACTTTGGGGTGGCTGTGTCTTTTTGATTTTAATTTCCCTAAGCTATAGGACCATAAGTGGAAGAGCCCTAGGCTCTGTTGCTTTGTTTTTTAGATGTTTCAGGAAACACCATACACTTCTCCAGAGTGGCTGTTGGCAATTTACATCCCGCCCATCAGCATAACAAGGCTCCCAGTTCTCCATGGCCTGTCCTGCCTTTCTGGATTTTACACTTTTTTCAGATGGCCCTTTTGACCGGGGGGCAGTGAGACTTCATTGTAGTGCAGATTTCCTTTGCAAGCTTGCTTGGTTGGCCAAAAAGGGCGTATGCGTTTTTTCCTGAATATATTAAGGAAAAAATGCATACGCACTTTTTGGCCAAGTGCATCATTGTGGACGTTCTGCCTCTTTTCCTTTGCTTTACATGCAATTCCAGTCTACCTCCTGAAATCGGTTTCCTGCAATTCTGCCCAGCGTTCAAGTCCTCTTGGCAGCCTTACTTCAATATATTTTTTGACGATAGCTGTCATTTATAACTCTGCAGGTTTGTGAATGACAGTGCCCCTGAGCTCCTTTCTTCAACTCGCTTTCTTGTGAGCTGGCCGCAACACCGCAGCATTGCTTCAGGCCCTAGTGTGGTTCTGGCATGACATGCTGAGCCTTTGGTTAATTCCTCTTCCTGGTGGGAAATGAGAGTTAAATTTGCCCGTCCAGACACCTCCAGCTAGTCTCTCATTGGTTCTCCCTATTCCTGTTCATTTTCCGCAGAAATTGCAAACTGGGCCAAACAAGAGGTTAAAGGCACTGACTCTCCAAGTGGGGAGAGTGTTAGTAAAGCGTCTGGAATGTTGCACCCGAGTACCAGGGGACGAAAACTGAGACACATTTGAACACGTTTCCCGATCACATGGTGGATCATACTCTGGGTTCCACATGCATGTTTTAGCTGAAGGAAGAATCCCTTAAACCTGGAGAGTTGAGACCCCTGCAATGGGTACCATGCAATATGACTTCAAAGGGTCTGCATTTGCTCACCGAACCTCACCAATCCTATCACTGCTGCATTTATGCCACTGTACACACGCTTGATTCTCTTTCTGAGACATATAAATCCATAGGTTTTAAGATTCTTACTAGTCAGGTATATTCTTAGGCGTTTAATATGGGGTGTAGAGTCCACTTCGTTGAGCAAGGAGTAGCTCTTGTCTATTACATATTTGGCTTATGGAATGGTATCTGTGCTAATTTCAATCTCTGGTTTTATGCAGCACCCCAACTCACCTTTCCCCTTAAGCAAGCATAAGTCGGTTTTCTACATTTGAGACCCTGTTCTGTTTTGTAATTCAGTTCCTGTGTAGCCAAGTTTACATTCCATGTGGTAGAGATATCTTATGATGTTTCTTTCTCTGTGTGACTTATTTCACTTAGAATCATCGTACCTGAATCCACTCATTATGCTGCTATGGGCCTGATGACATAGATTTCATTGCTGAGTGATATTGCATTGTACGTAAGTACCACAACTTCTTTATCCATTTTGCGCTTTCTGTGATATTGAACTTGTACCGTAAACGAGGTTCTTGTAAACAGAGCTGTCCCAAAGATTGGGGTGGTTGTGTCTTTTTGATTTTAATTTCCCTAAGCTATAGGACCATAAGTGGAAGTGCCCTAGGCTCTGTTGCTTTGTTTTTTAGATGTTTCAGGAAACACCATACACTTCTCCAGAGTGACTGTTGGCAATTTACATCCCGCCCATCAGCATAACAAGGCTCCCAGTTCTCCATGGCCTGTCCTGCCTTTGTGGATTTTACACTTTTTTCAGATGGCCCTTTTGACCGGGGGGCAGTGAGACTTCATTGTAGTGCAGATTTCCTTTGCAAGCTTGCTTGGTTGGCCAAAAAGGGCGTATGCGTTTATTCCTGAATATATTCAGGAAAAAACGCATACGCCCTTTTTGGCCAAGTGCATCATTGTGGACGTTCTGCCTCTTTTCCTATGCTTTACATGCAATTCCAGTCTACCTCCTGAAATCGGTTTCCTGCAATTCTGCCCCGCTTTCAAGTCCTCTTGGCAGCCTTACTTCAATATATTTTTGGACGATAGCTGTCATTTATAACTCTGCAGGTATGTGAATTACAGTGCCCCTGAGCTCCTTTCTTCAACTCGCTTTCTTGTGAGCTGGCCGCAACACCGCAGCATTGCTTCAGGCCCTAGTGTGGTTCCGGCATGGCACGCTGAGCCTTTGGTTAATTCCTCTTCCTGGTGGGAAATGAGAGTTAAATTTGCCCGTCCAGACACCTCCAGCTAGTCTCTCATTGGTTCTCCCTATTCCTGTTCATTTTACGCAGAAATTGCAAACTGGGCCAAACAGGAGGTTAAAGGCACTGACTCTCCAAGTGGGGAGAGTGTTAGTAAAGCATCTGGAATGTTGCACCCGAGTACCAGGGGACGAAAACTGACACAATTGAACACGTTTCCCGATCACACGGTGGATCATACTCTGGGTTCCACATGCATGTTTTAGCTGAAGGAAGAATCCCTTAAACCTGGAGAGTTGAGACCCATGGAATGGGTACCATGCAATATGACTTCAAAGGGTCTGCATTTGTCCACCGAACCTCACCAATCCTATCACTGCTGCGTTTATGCCGCTGTACACACGCTTGATTCTCTTTCGGAGACATATAAATCCATAGGTTTTAAGATTCTTCCTAGTCAGGTATATTCTTAGGTGTTTATTATGGGGTGTAGAGTCCACTTCGTTGAGCAAGGAGTAGCTCTTGTCTATTACATATTTGGCTTATGGAACGGTATCTGTGCTAATTTCAATCTCTGGTTTTATGCAGCACCCCAACTCACCTTTCGCCTTAAGCAAGCATAAGTTGGTTTTCTACATTTGAGACCCTGTTCTGTTTTGTAATTCAGTTCCTGTGTAGCCAAGTTTACATTCCTTGTAGTAGTGATATCCTATGATGTTTGTTTTTCTGTGTGACTTATTTCACTTAGAATCATCGTACCTGAATCCACTCATTATGCTGCTACGGGCCTGATGACATAGATTTCATTGCTGAGTGATATTGCATTGTACGTAAGTACCACAACTTCTTTATCCATTTTTCGCTTTCTGTGATATTGAACTTGGACCATAAATGAGGTTCTTGTAAACAGAGATGTCCCTAACTTTGGGGTGGCTGAGTCTTTTTGATTTAAATTTCCCTAAGCTATAGGACCATAAGTGGAAGTGCCCTATGCTCTGTTGCTTTGTTTTTTAGATGTTTCAGGAAACACCATACACTTCTCCAGAGTGGCTGTTGGCAATTTACATCCCGCCCATCAGCATAACAAGGCTCCCAGTTCTCCATGGCCTGTCCTGCCTTTCTGGATTTTACACTTTTTTCAGATGGCCCTTTTGACCGGGGAGCAGTGAGACTTCATTGTAGTGCAGATTTCCTTTGCAAGCTTGCTTGGTTGGCCAAAAAGTGCGTATGCGTTTTTTCCGGAATATATTCAGGAAAAAACGCATACGCCCTTTTTGGCCAAGTGCATCATTGTGGACGTTCTGCCTCTTTTCCTATGCTTTACATGCAATTCCAGTCTACCTCCTGAAATCGGTTTCCTGCAATTCTGCCCCGCTTTCAAGTCCTCTTGGCAGCCTTACTTCAATATATTTTTGGACGATAGCTATCATTTATAACTCTGCAGGTATGTGAATGACAGTGTCCCTGAGCTCCTTTCTTCAACTCGCTTTCTTGTGAGCTGGCCGCAACACCGCAGGATTGCTTCAGGCCCTAGTGTGGTTCCGGCATGGCACGCTGAACCTTTGTTTAATTCCTCTTCCTGGTGGGAAATGAGAGTTAAATTTGCCCGTCCAGACACCTCCAGCTAGTCTCTCATTGGTTCTCCCTATTCCTGTTCATTTTCCGCAGAAATTGCAAACTGGGCCAAACAGGAGGTTAAAGGCACTGACTCTCCAAGTGGGGAGAGTGTTAGTAAAGCGTCTGGAATGTTGCACCCGAGTACCAGGGGACGAAAACTGAGACACATTTGAACACGTTTCCCGATCACATGGTGGATCATACTCTGGGTTCCACATGCATGTTTTAGCTGAAGGAAGAATCCCTTAAACCTGGAGAGTTGAGACCCCTGCAATGGGTACCATGCAATATGACTTCAAAGGGTCTGCATTTGCTCACCGAACCTCACCAATCCTATCACTGCTGCATTTATGCCACTGTACACACGCTTGATTCTCTCTGAGACATATAAATCCATAGGTTTTAAGATTCTTACTAGTCAGGTATATTCTTAGGCGTTAAATATGGGGTGTAGAGTCCACTTCGTTGAGCAAGGAGTAGCTCTTGTCTATTACATATTTGGCTTATGGAACGGTATCTGTGCTAATTTCAATCTCTGGTTTTATGCAGCACCCCAACTCACCATTCCCCTTAAGCAAGCATAAGTCGGTTTTCTACATTTGAGACCCTGTTCTGTTTTGTAATTCAGTTCCTGTGTAGCCAAGTTTACATTCCATGTGGTAGAGATATCTTATGATGTTTCTTTCTCTGTGTGACTTATTTCACTTACAATCATCGTACCTGAATCCACTCATTATGCTGCTACGGGCCTGATGACATAGATTTCATTGCTGAGTGATATTGCATTTTACGTAAGTACCACAACTTCTTTATCCATTTTGCGGTTTCTGTGATATTGAACTTGTACCGTAAACGAGGTTCTTGTAAACAGAGCTGTCCCAAAGATTGGGGTGGTTGTGTCTTTTTGATTTTAATTTCCCTAAGCTATAGGACCATAAGTGGAAGTGCCCTAGGCTCTGTTGCTTTGTTTTTTAGATGTTTCAGGAAACACCATACACTTCTCCAGAGTGACTGTTGGCAATTTACATCCCGCCCATCAGCATAACAAGGCTCCCAGTTCTCCATGGCCTGTCCTGCCTTTGTGGATTTTACACTTTTTTCAGATGGCCCTTTTGACCGGGGGGCAGTGAGACTTCATTGTAGTGCAGATTTCCTTTGCAAGCTTGCTTGGTTGGCCAAAAAGTGCGTATGCGTTTATTCCTGAATATATTCAGGAAAAAACGCATACGCCCTTTTTGGCCAAGTGCATCATTGTGGACGTTCTGCCTCTTTTCCTATGCTTTACATGCAATTCCAGTCTACCTCCTGAAATCGGTTTCCTGCAATTCTGCCCCGCTTTCAAGTCCTCTTGGCAGCCTTACTTCAATATATTTTTGGACGATAGCTGTCATTTATAACTCTGCAGGTATGTGAATTACAGTGCCCCTGAGCTCCTTTCTTCAACTCGCTTTCTTGTGAGCTGGCCGCAACACCGCAGCATTGCTACAGGCCCTAGTGTGGTTCCGGCATGGCACACTGAGCCTTTGGTTAATTCCTCTTCCTGGTGGGAAATGAGAGTTAAATTTGCCCGTCCAGACACCTCCAGCTAGTCTCTCATTGGTTCTCCCTATTCCTGTTCATTTTCCGCAGAAATTGCAAACTGGGCCAAACAGGAGGTTAAAGGCACTGACTCTCCAAGTGGGGAGAGTGTTAGTAAAGCATCTGGAATGTTGCACCCGAGTACCAGGGGACGAAAACTGACACAATTGAACACGTTTCCCGAGCACACGGTGGATCATACTCTGGGTTCCACATGCATGTTTTAGCTGAAGGAAGAATCCCTTAAACCTGGAGAGTTGAGACCCCTGCAATGGGTACCATGCAATATGACTTCAAAGGGTCTGCATTTGCTCACCGAACCTCACCAATCCTATCACTGCTGCGTTTATGCGGCTGTACACACGCTTGATTCTCTTTCGGAGACATATAAATCCATAGGTTTTAAGATTCTTCCTAGTCAGGTATATTCTTAGGCGTTTATTATGGGGTGTAGAGTCCACTTCGTTGAGCAAGGAGTAGCTCTTCTCTATTACATATTTGGCTTATGGAACGGTATCTGTGCTAATTTCAATCTCTGGTTTTATGCAGCACCCCAACTCACCTTTCGCCTTAAGCAATCATTAGTTGGTTTTCTACATTTGAGACCCTGTTCTGTTTTGTAATTCAGTTCCTGTGTAGCCAAGTTTACATTCCTTGTAGTAGTGATATCTTATGATGTTTGTTTTTCTGTGTGACTTATTTCACTTAGAATCATCGTACCTGAATCCACTCATTATGCTGTTACGGGCCTGATGACATAGATTTCATTGCTGAGTGATATTGCATTGTACGTAAGTACCACAATTTCTTTATGCATTTTTCGCTTTCTGTGATATTTAACTTGGACCATAAATGAGGTTCTTGTAAACAGAGCTGTCCCTAACTTTGGGGTGGCTGAGTCTTTTTGATTTTAATTTCCCTAAGCTATAGGACCATAAGTGGAAGTGCCCTAGGCTCTGTTGCTTTGTTTTTTAGATGTTTCAGGAAACACCATACACTTCTCCAGAGTGGCTGTTGGCAATTTACATCCCACCCATCAGCATAACAAGGCTCCCAGTTCTCCATGGCCTGTCCTGCCTTTCTGGATTTTACACTTTTTTCAGATGGCCCTTTTGACCGGGGAGCAGTGAGACTTCATTGTAGTGCAGATTTCTTTGCAAGCTTGCTTGGTTGGCCAAAAAGGGCGTATGCGTTTTTTCCTGAATATATTCAGGAAAAAACGCATACGCCCTTTTTGGCCAAGTGCATCATTGTGGACGTTCTGCCTCTTTTCCTATGCTTTACATGCAATTCCAGTCTACCTCCTGAAATCGGTTTCCTGCAATTCTGCCCTGCTTTCAAGTCCTCTTGGCAGCCTTACTTCAATATATTTTTGGACGATAGCTATCATTTATAACTCTGCAGGTATGTGAATGACAGTGCCCCTGAGCTCCTTTCTTCAACTCGCTTTCTTGTGAGCTGGCCGCAACACCGCAGGATTGCTTCAGGCCGTAGTGTGGTTCCGGCATGGCACGCTGAGCCTTTGTTTAATTCCTCTTCCTGGTGGGAAATGAGAGTTAAATTTGCCCGTCCAGACACCTCCAGCTAGTCTCTCATTGGTTCTCCCTATTCCTGTTCATTTTCCTCAGAAATTGCAAACTTGGCCAAACAGGAGGTTAAAGGCACTGACTCTCCAAGTGGGGAGAGTGTTAGTAAAGCGTCTGGAATGTTGCACCCGAGTACCAGGGGACGAAAACTGAGACACATTTGAACACGTTTCCCGATCACATGGTGGATCATACTCTGGGTTCCACATGCATGTTTTAGCTGAAGGAAGAATCCCTTAAACCTGGAGAGTTGAGACCCCTGCAATGGGTACCATGCAATATGACTTCAAAGGGTCTGCATTTGCTCACCGAACCTCACCAATCCTATCACTGCTGCATTTATGCCACTGTACACACGCTTGATTCTCTTTCGGAGACATATAAATCCATAGGTTTTAAGATTCTTACTAGTCAGGTATATTCTTAGGCGTTTAATATGGGGTGTAGAGTCCACTTCGTTGAGCAAGGAGTAGCTCTTGTCTATTACATATTTGGCTTATGGAACGGTATCTGTGCTAATTTCAATCTCTGGTTTTATGCAGCACCCCAACTCACCTTTCCCCTTAAGCAAGCATAAGTCGGTTTTCTACATTTGAGACCCTGTTCTGTTTTGTAATTCAGTTCCTGTGTAGCCAAGTTTACATTCCATGTGGTAGAGATATCTTATGATGTTTCTTTTTCTCTGTGACTTATTTCACTTACAATCATCGTACCTGAATCCACTCATTATGCTGCTACGGGCCTCATGACATAGATTTCATTGCTGAGTGATATTGCATTGTACGTAAGTACCACAACTTCTTTATCCATTTTTCACTTTCTGTGATTTTGAACTTATACTGTAAACGAGGTTCTTGTAAACAGAGCCTTCCCAAACTTTGGGGTGGCTGTGTCTTTTTGATTTTAATTTCCATAAGCTATAGGACCATAAGTGGAAGTGCCCTAGGCTCTGTTGCTTTGTTTTGTAGATGTTTCAGGAAACACCATACACTTCTCCAGAGTGGCTGTTGGCAATTTACATCCCGCCCATCAGCATAACAAGGCTCCCAGTTCTCCATGGCCTGTCCTGCCTTTCTGGATTTTACACTTTTTTCAGATGGCCCTTTTGACCGGGGGGCAGTGAGACTTCATTGTAGTGCAGATTTCCTTTGCAAGCTTGCTTGGTTGGCCAAAAAGGGCGTATGCGTTTTTTCCTGAATATATTCAGGAAAAAACGCATACGCCCTTTTTGGCCAAGTGCATCATTGTGGACGTTCTGCCTCTTTTCCTATGCTTTACATGCAATTCCAGTCTACCTCCTGAAATCGGTTTCCTGCAATTCTGCCCCGCTTTCAATTCCTCTTGGCAGCCTTACTTCAATATATTTTTGGACGATAGCTATCATTTATAACTCTGCAGGTATGTGAATGACAGTGCCCCTGAGCTCCTTTCTTCAACTCGCTTTCTTGTGAGCTGGCCGCAACACCGCAGGATTGCTTCAGGCCCTAGTGTGGTTCCGGCATGGCACGCTGAGCCTTTGTTTAATTCCTCTTCCTGGTGGGAAATGAGAGTTAAATTTGCCCGTCCAGACACCTCCAGCTAGTCTCTCATTGGTTCTCCCTATTCCTGTTCATTTTCCGCAGAAATTGCAAACTGGGCCAAACAGGAGGTTAAAGGCACTGAGTCTCCAAGTGGGGAGAGTGTTAGTAAAGCGTCTGGAATGTTGCACCCGAGTACCAGGGGACGAAAACTGAGACACATTTGAACACGTTTCCCGATCACATGGTGGATCATACTCTGGGTTCCACATGCATGTTTTAGCTGAAGGAAGAATCCCTTAAACCTGGAGAGTTGAGACCCCTGCAATGGGTACCATGCAATATGACTTCAAAGGGTCTGCATTTGCTCACCGAACCTCACCAATCCTATCACTGCTGCATTTATGCCAGTGTACACACTCTTGATTCTCTTTCGGAGACATATAAATCCATAGGTTTTAAGATTCTTACTAGTCAGGTATATTCTTAGGCGTTTAATATGGGGTGTAGAGTCCACTTCGTTGAGCAAGGAGTAGCTCTTGTCTATTACATATTTGGCTTATGGAACGGTATCTGTGCTAATTTCAATCTCTGGTTTTATGCAGCACCCCAACTCACCTTTCCCCTTAAGCAAGCATAAGTCGGTTTTCTACATTTGAGACCCTGTTCTGTTTTGTAATTCAGTTCCTGTGTAGCCAAGTTTACATTCCATGTGGTAGAGATATCTTATGATGTTTCTTTTTCTGTGTGACTTATTTCACTTAGAATCATCGTACCTGAATCCACTCATTATGCTGCTATGGGCCTGATGACATAGATTTCATTGCTGAGTGATATTGCATTGTACGTAAGTACCACAATTTCTTTATCCATTTTTCACTTTCTGTGATTTTGAACTTGTACTGTAAACGAGGTTCTTGTAAACAGAGCCTTCCCAAACTTTGGGGTGGCTGTGTCTTTTTGATTTTAATTTCCCTAAGCTATAGGACCATAAGTGGAAGTGCCCTAGGCTCTGTTGCTTTGTTTTTTAGATGTTTCAGGAAACACCATACACTTCTCCAGAGTGGCTGTTGGCAATTTACATCCCACCCATCAGCATAACAAGGCTCCCAGTTCTCCATGGCCTGTCCTGCCTTTCTGGATTTTACACTTTTTTCAGATGGCCCTTTTGACCGGGGGCAGTGAGACTTCATTGTAGTGCAGATTTCCTTTTCAAGCTTGCTTGGTTGGCCAAAAAGGGCGTATGCTTTTTTGCTGAATATATTCAGGAAAAAACGCATACGCCCTTTTTGGCCAAGTGCATCATTGTGGACGTTCTGCCTCTTTTCCTTTGCTTTATATGCAATTCCAGTCTACCTCCTGAAATCGGTTTCCTGCCATTCTGCCCAGCGTTCAAGTCCTCTTGGCAGCCTTACTTCAATATATTTTTGGACGATAGCTGTCATTTATAACTCTGCAGGTATGTGAATGACAGTGCCCCTGAGCTCCTTTCTTCAACTCGCTTTCTTGTGAGCTGGCCGCAACACCGCAGCATTGCGTCAGGCCCTAGTGTGGTTCCGGCATGGCACACTGAGCCTTTGGTTAATTCCTCTTCCTGGTGGGAAATGAGAGTTAAATTTGCCCGTCCAGACACCTCCAGCTAGTCTCTCATTGGTTCTCCCTATTCCTGTTCATTTTCCGCAGAAATTGCAAACTGGGCCAAACAGGAGGTTAAAGGCACTGACTCTCCAAGTGGGGAGAGTGTTAGTAAATCGTCTGGAATGTTGCACCAGAGTACCAGGGGACGAAAACTGAGACACATTTGAACACGTTTCCCGATTACATGGTGGATCATACTCTGGGTTCCACATGCATGTTTTAGCTGAAGGAAGAATCCCTTAAACCTGGAGAGTTGAGACCCCTGCAATGGGTACCATGCAATATGACTTCAAAGGGTCTGCATTTGCTCACCGAACCTCACCAATCCTATCACTGCTGCCTTTATGCCACTGTACACACGCTTGATTCTCTTTCTGAGACATATAAATCCATAGGTTTTAAGATTCTTACTAGTCAGGTATATTCTTAGGCGTTTAATATGGGGTGTAGAGTCCACTTCGTTGAGCAAGGAGTAGCTCTTGTCTATTACATATTTGGCTTATGGAACGGTATCTGTGCTAATTTCAATCTCTGGTTTTATGCAGCACCCCAACTTAGCTTTCCCCTTAAGCAAGCATAAGTCGGTTTTCTACATTTGAGACGCTGTTCTGTTTTGTAATTCAGTTCCTCTGTAGCCAAGTTTACATTCCATGTGGTAGAGATATCTTATGATGTTTCTTTCTCTGTGTGACTTATTTCACTTACAATCATCGTACCTGAATCCACTCATTATGCTGCTACGGGCCTGATGACATAGATTTCATTGCTGAGTGATATTGCATTGTACGTAAGTACCACAACTTCTTTATCCATTTTGCGCTTTCTGTGATATTGAACTTGTACCGTAAACGAGGTTCTTGTAAACAGAGCTGTCCCAAAGATTGGGGTGGTTGTGTGTTTTAGATTTTAATTTCCCTAAGCTATAGGACCATAAGTGGAAGTGCCCTAGGCTCTTTTGCCTTGTTTTTTAGATGTTTCAGGAAACACCATACACTTCTCCAGAGTGACTGTTGGCAATTTACATCCCGCCCATCAGCATAACAAGGCTCCCAGTTCTCCATGGCCTGTCCTGCCTTTCTGGATTTTACACATTTTTCAGATGGCCCTTTTGACCGGGGAGCAGTGAGACTTCATTGTAGTGCAGATTTCCTTTGCAAGCTTGCTTGGTTGGCCAAAAAGGGCGTATGCGTTTATTCCTGAATATATTCAGGAAAAAACGCATACGCCCTTTTTGGCCAAGTGCATCATTGTGGACGTTCTGCCCCTTTTCCTATGCTTTACATGCAATTCCAGTCTACCTCCTGAAATCGGTTTCCTGCAATTCTGCCCCGCTTTCAAGTCCTCTTGGCAGCCTTACTTCAATATATTTTTGGACGATAGCTGTCATTTATAACTCTGCAGGTATGTGAATGACAGTGCCCCTGTGCTCCTTTCTTCAACTCGCTTTCTTGTGAGCTGGCCGCAACACCGCAGCATTGCGTCAGGCCCTAGTGTGGTTCCGGCATGGCACACTGAGCCTTTGGTTAATTCTTCTTCCTGGTGGGAAATGAGAGTTAAATTTGCCCGTCCAGACACCTCCAGCTAGTCTCTCATTGGTTCTCCCTATTCCTGTTCATTTTCCGCAGAAATTGCAAACTGGGCCAAACAAGAGGTTAAAGGCACTGACTCTCCAAGTGGGGAGAGTGTTAGTAAAGCATCTGAAATGTTGCACCCGAGTCCCGGGGGATGAAAACTGACACAATTAAACACGTTTCCCGATCACACGGTGGATCATACTCTGGGTTCCACATGCATGTTTTAGCTGAAGGAAGAATCCCTTAAACCTGGAGAGTTGAGACCCATGGAATGGGTACCATGCAATATGACTTCAAAGGGTTTGCATTTGTCCACCGAACCTCACCAATCCTATCACTGCTGCGTTTATGACACTGTACACACGCTTGATTCTCTTTCGGAGACATATAAATCCATAGGTTTTAAGATTCTTTCTAGTCAGGTATATTTTTACGCGTTTAATATGGGGTGTAGAGTCCACTTCGTTGAGAAAGGAGTAGCTCTTGTCTATTACATATTTGGCTTATGGAACGGTATCTGTTCTAATTTCAATCTCTGGTTTTATGCAGCACCCCAACTCACCTTTCGCCTTAAGCAATCATTAGTTGGTTTTCTACATTTGAGACCCTGTTCTGTTTTGTAATTCAGTTCCTGTGTAGCCAAGTTTACATTCCTTGTAGTAGTGATATCTTATGATGTTTGTTTTTCTGTGTGACTTATTTCACTTAGAATCATCGTACCTGAATCCACTCATTATGCTGTTACGGGCCTGATGACATAGATTTCATTGCTGAGTGATATTGCATTGTACGTAAGTACCACAATTTCTTTATGCATTTTTCGCTTTCTGTGATATTGAACTTGGACCATAAATGAGGTTCTTGTAAACAGAGCTGTCCCTAACTTTGGGGTGGCTGAGTCTTTTTGATTTTAATTTCCCTAAGCTATAGGACCATAAGTGGAAGTGCCCTAGGCTCTGTTGCTTTGTTTTTTAGATGTTTCAGGAAACACCATACACTTCTACAGAGTGGCTGTTGGCAATTTACATCCCACCCATCAGCATAACAAGGCTCCCAGTTCTCCATGGCCTGTCCTGCCTTTCTGGATTTTACACTTTTTTCAGATGGCCCTTTTGACCGGGGAGCAGTGAGACTTCATTGTAGTGCAGATTTCTTTGCAAGCTTGCTTGGTTGGCCAAAAAGGGCGTATGCGTTTTTTCCTGAATATATTCAGGAAAAAACGCATACGCCCTTTTTGGCCAAGTGCATCATTGTGGACGTTCTGCCTCTTTTCCTATGCTTTACATGCAATTCCAGTCTACCTCCTGAAATCGGTTTCCTGCAATTCTGCCCCGCTTTCAAGTCCTCTTGGCAGCCTTACTTCAATATATTTTTGGACGATAGCTATCATTTATAACTCTGCAGGTATGTGAATGACAGTGCCCCTGAGCTCCTTTCTTCAACTCGCTTTCTTGTGAGCTGGCCGCAACACCGCAGGATTGCTTCAGGCCGTAGTGTGGTTCCGGCATGGCACGCTGAGCCTTTGTTTAATTCCTCTTCCTGGTGGGAAATGAGAGTTAAATTTGCCCGTCCAGACACCTCCAGCTAGTCTCTCATTGGTTCTCCCTATTCCTGTTCATTTTCCTCAGAAATTGCAAACTTGGCCAAACAGGAGGTTAAAGGCACTGACTCTCCAAGTGGGGAGAGTGTTAGTAAAGCGTCTGGAATGTTGCACCCGAGTACCAGGGGACGAAAACTGAGACACATTTGAACACGTTTCCCGATCACATGGTGGATCATACTCTGGGTTCCACATGCATGTTTTAGCTGAAGGAAGAATCCCTTAAACCTGGAGAGTTGAGACCCCTGCAATGGGTACCATGCAATATGACTTCAAAGGGTCTGCATTTGCTCACCGAACCTCACCAATCCTATCACTGCTGCATTTATGCCACTGTACACACGCTTGATTCTCTTTCTGAGACATATAAATCCATAGGTTTTAAGATTCTTACTAGTCAGGTATATTCTTAGGCGTTTAATATGGGGTGTAGAGTCCACTTCGTTGAGCAAGGAGTAGCTCTTGTCTATTACATATTTGGCTTATGGAACGGTATCTGTGCTAATTTCAATCTCTGGTTTTATGCAGCACCCCAACTCACCTTTCCCCTTAAGCAAGCATAAGTCGGTTTTCTACATTTGAGACCCTGTTCTGTTTTGTAATTCAGTTCCTGTGTAGCCAAGTTTACATTCCATGTGGTAGAGATATCTTATGATGTTTCTTTTTCTGTGTGACTTATTTCACTTAGAATCATCGTACCTGAATCCACTCATTATGCTGCTATGGGCCTGATGACATAGATTTCATTGCTGAGTGATATTGCATTGTACGTAAGTACCACAACTTCTTTATCCATTTTTCACTTTCTGTGATTTTGAACTTGTACTGTAAACGAGGTTCTTGTAAACAGAGCCTTCCCAAACTTTGGCGTGGCTGTGTCTTTTTGATTTTAATTTCCCTAAGCTATAGGACCATAAGTGGAAGTGCCCTAGGCTCTGTTGCTTTGTTTTTTAGATGTTTCAGGAAACACCATACACTTCTCCAGAGTGGCTGTTGGCAATTTACATCCCGCCCATCAGCATAACAAGGCTCCCAGTTCTCCATGGCCTGTCCTGCCTTTCTGGATTTTACACTTTTTTCAGATGGCCCTTTTGACCGGGGGGCAGTGAGACTTCATTGTAGTGCAGATTTCCTTTGCAAGCTTGCTTGGTTGGCCAAAAAGGGCGTATGCGTTTTTTGCTGAATATATTCAGGAAAAAACGCATACGCCCTTTTTGGCCAAGTGCATCATTGTGGACGTTCTGCCTCTTTTCCTTTGCTTTATATGCAATTCCAGTCTACCTCCTGAAATCGGTTTCCTGCAATTCTGCCCAGCGTTCAAGTCCTCTTGGCAGCCTTACTTCAATATATTTTTGGACGATAGCTGTCATTTATAACTCTGCAGGTTTGTGAATGACAGTGCCCCTGAGCTCCTTTCTTCAACTCGCTTTCTTGTGAGCTGGCCGCAACGCCGCAGCATTGCTTCAGGCCCTAGTGTGGTTCCAGCATGACATGCTGAGCCTTTGTTTAATTCCTCTTCCTGGTGGGAAATGAGAGTTAAATTTGCCCGTCCAGACACCTCCAGCTAGTCTCTCATTGGTTCTCCCTATTCCTGTTCATTTTCCGCAGAAATTGCAAACTGGGCCAAACAGGAGGTTAAAGGCACTGACTCTCCAAGTGGGGAGAGTGTTAGTAAAGCGTCTGGAATGTTGCACCCGAGTCCCGGGGGATGAAAACTGACACAATTAAACACGTTTCCCGATCACACGGTGGATCATACTCTGGGTTCCACATGCATGTTTTAGCTGAAGGAAGAATCCCTTAAACCTGGAGAGTTGAGACCCATGGAATGGGTACCATGGAATATGACTTCAAAGGTTCTGCATTTGCTCACCAAACCTCACCAATCCTATCACTGCTGCGTTTATGACACTGTACACACGCTTGATTCTCTTTCGGAGACATATAAATCCATAGGTTTTAAGATTCTTTCTAGTCATGTATATTCTTACGCGTTTAATATGGGGTGTAGAGTCCACTTCGTTGAGCAAGGAGTAGCTCTTGTGTATTAAATATTTGGGTTATGGAACGGTATCTGTTCTAATTTCAATCTCTGGTTTTATGCAGCACCCCAACTCACCTTTCACCTTAAGCAAGCATAAGTTGGTTTTCTACATTTGAGACCCTGTTCTGTTTTGTAATTCAGTTCCTGTGTAGCCAAGTTTACATTCCTTGTAGTAGTGATATCTTATGATGTTTGTTTTTCTGTGTGACTTATTTCACTTAGAATCATCGTACCTGAATCCACTCATTATGCTGCTACGGGCCTGATGACATAGATTTCATTGCTGAGTGATATTGCATTGTACGTAAGTACCACAACTTCTTTATCCATTTTTCGCTTTCTGTGATATTGAACTTGGACCATAAATGAGGTTCTTGTAAACAGAGATGTCCCTAACTTTGGGGTGGCTGAGTCTTTTTGATTTTAATTTCCCTAAGCTATAGGACCATAAGTGGAAGTGCCCTAGGCTCTGTTGCTTTGTTTTTTAGATGTTTCAGGAAACACCATACACTTCTCCAGAGTGGCTGTTGGCAATTTACATCCCGCCCATCAGCATAACAAGGCTCCCAGTTCTCCATGGCCTGTCCTGCCTTTCTGTATTTTACAGTTTTTTCAGATGGCCCTTTTGACCGGGGAGCAGTGAGACTTCATTGTAGTGCAGATTTCCTTTGCAAGCTTGCTTGGTTGGCCAAAAAGGGCGTATGCGTTTTTTCCGGAATATATTCAGGAAAAAACGCATACGCCCTATTTGGCCAAGTGCATCATTGTGGACGTTCTGCCTCTTTTCCTATGCTTTACATGCAATTCCAGTCTACCTCCTGAAATCGGTTTCCTGCAATTCTGCCCCGCTTTCAAGTCCTCTTGGCAGCCTTACTTCAATATATTTTTGGACGATAGCTGTCATTTATAACTCTGCAGGTATGTGAATGACAGTGCCCCTGAGCTCCTTTCTTCAACTCGCTTTCTTGTGAGCTGGCCGCAACACCGCAGGATTGCTTCAGGCCCTAGTGTGGTTCCGGCATGGCATGCTGAGCCTTTGTTTAATTCCTCTTCCTGGTGGGAAATGAGAGTTAAATTTGCCCGTCCAGACACCTCCAGCTAGTCTCTCATTGGTTCTCACTATTCCTGTTCATTTTCCGCAGAAATTGCAAACTGGGCCAAACAGGAGGTTAAAGGCACTGACTCTCCAAGTGGGGAGAGTGTTAGTAAAGCGTCTGGAATGTTGCACCCGAGTACCAGGGGACGAAAACTGAGACACATTTGAACACGTTTCCCGATTACATGGTGGATCATACTCTGGGTTCCACATGCATGTTTTAGCTGAAGGAAGAATCCCTTAAACCTGGAGAGTTGAGACCCCTGCAATGGGTACCATGCAATATGACTTCAAAGGGTCTGCATTTGCTCACCGAACCTCACCAATCCTATCACTGCTGCATTTATGCCACTGTACACACGCTTGATTCTCTTTCGGAGACATATAAATCCATAGGTTTTAAGATTCTTACTAGTCAGGTATATTCTTAGGCGTTTAATATGGGGTGTAGAGTCCACTTCGTTGAGCAAGGAGTAGCTCTTGTCTATTACATATTTGGCTTATGGAACGGTATCTGTGCTAATTTCAATCTCTGGTTTTATGCAGCACCCCAACTTAGCTTTCCCCTTAAGCAAGCATAAGTCGGTTTTCTACATTTGAGACCCTGTTCTGTTTTGTAATTCAGTTCCTGTGTAGCCAAGTTTACATTCCATGTGGTAGAGATATCTTATGATGTTTCTTTCTCTGTGTGATTTATTTCACTTACAATCATCGTACCTGAATCCACTCATTATGCTGCTACGGGCCTGATGACATAGATTTCATTGCTGAGTGATATTGCATTGTACGTAAGTACCACAACTTCTTTATCCATTTTGCGCTTTCTGTGATATTGAACTTGTACCGTAAACGAGGTTCTTGTAAACAGAGCTGTTCCAAAGATTGGGGTGGTTGTGTGTTTTAGATTTTAATTTCCCTAAGCTATAGGACCATAAGTGGAAGTGCCCTAGGCTCTGTTGCCTTGTTTTTTAGATGTTTCAGGAAACACCATACACTTCTCCAGAGTGACTTTTGGCAATTTACATCCCGCCCATCAGCATAACAAGGCTCCCAGTTCTCCATGGCCTGTCCTGCCTTTCTGGATTTTACACTTTTTTCAGATGGCCCTTTTGACCGGGGGGCAGTGAGACTTCATTGTAGTGCAGATTTCCTTTGCAAGCTTGCTTGGTTGGCCAAAAAGGGCGTATGCGTTTTTTCCTGAATATATTCAGGAAAAAACGCATACGCCCTTTTTGGCCAAGTGCATCATTGTGGACGTTCTGCCTCTTTTCCTATGCTTTACATGCAATTCCAGTCTACCTCCTGAAATCGGTTTCCTGCAATTCTGCCCCGCTTTCAAGTCCTCTTGGCAGCCTTACTTCAATATATTTTTGGACGATAGCTGTCATTTATAACTCTGCAGGTCTGTGAATGACAGTGCCCCTGAGCTCCTTTCTTCAACTCGCTTTCTTGTGAGCTGGCCGCAACACCGCAGCATTGCGTCAGGCCCTAGTGTGGTTCCGGCATGGCACACTGAGCCTTTGGTTAATTCCTCTTCCTGGTGGGAAATGAGAGTTAAATTTGCCCGTCCAGACACCTCCAGCTAGTCTCTCATTGGTTCTCACTATTCCTGTTCATTTTCCGCAGAAATTGCAAACTGGGCCAAACAAGAGGTTAAAGGCACTGACTCTCCAAGTGGGGAGAGTGTTAGTAAAGCATCTGGAATGTTGCACCCGAGTCCCGGGGGATGAAAACTGACACAATTAAACACGTTTCCCGATCACACGGTGGATCATACTCTGGGTTCCACATGCATGTTTTAGCTGAAGGAAGAATCCCTTAAACCTGGAGAGTTGAGACCCATGGAATGGGTACCATGGAATATGACTTCAAAGGGTCTGCATTTGGCCACCGAACCTCACCAATCCTATCACTGCTGCGTTTATGACACTGTACACACGCTTGATTCTCTTTCGGAGACATATAAATCCATAGGTTTTAAGATTCTTTCTAGTCATGTATATTCTTACGCGTTTAATATGGGGTGTAGAGTCCACTTCGTTGAGCAAGGAGTAGCTCTTGTCTATTAAATATTTGGCTTATGGAACGGTATCTGTTCTAATTTCAATCTCTGGTTTTATGCAGCACCCCAACTCACCTTTCGCCTTAAGCAAGCATAAGTTGGTTTTCTACATTTGAGACCCTGTTCTGTTTTGTAATTCAGTTCCTGTGTAGCCAAGTTTACATTCCTTGTAGTAGTGATATCTTATGATGTTTGTTTTTCTGTGTGACTTATTTCACTTAGAATCATCGTACCTGAATCCACTCATTATGCTGCTACGGGCCTGATGACATAGATTTCATTGCTGAGTGATATTGCATTGTACGTAAGTACCACAACTTCTTTATCCATTTTTCGCTTTCTGTGATATTGAACTTGGACCATAAATGAGGTTCTTGTAAACAGAGCTGTCCCTAACTTTGGGGTGGCTGAGTCTTTTTGATTTTAATTTCCCTAAGCTATAGGACCATAAGTGGAAGTGCCCTAGGCTCTGTTGCTTTGTTTTGTAGATGTTTCAGGAAACACCATACACTTCTCCAGAGTGGCTGTTGGCAATTTACATCCCGCCCATCAGCATAACAAGGCTCCCAGTTCTCCATGGCCTGTCCTGCCTTTCTGGATTTTACACTTTTTTCAGATGGCCCTTTTGACCGGGGGCAGTGAGACTTCATTGTAGTGCAGATTTCCTTTGCAAGCTTGCTTGGTTGGCCAAAAAGGGCGTATGCGTTTTTTCCTGAATATATTAAGGAAAAAACGCATACGCCCTTTTTGGCCAAGTGCATCATTGTGGACGTTCTGCCTCTTTTCCTATGCTTTACATGCAATTCCAGTCTACCTCCTGAAATCGGTTTCCTGCAATTCTGCCCCGCTTTCAAGTCCTCTTGGCAGCCTTACTTCTATATATTTTTGGACGATAGCTATCATTTATAACTCTGCAGGTATGTGAATGACAGTGTCCCTGAGCTCCTTTCTTCAACTCGCTTTCTTGTGAGCTGGCCGCAACACCGCAGGATTGCTTCAGGCCCTAGTGTGGTTCCGGCATGGCACGCTGAACCTTTGTTTAATTCCTCTTCCTGGTGGGAAATGAGAGTTAAATTTGCCCGTCCAGACACCTCCAGCTAGTCTCTCATTGGTTCTCCCTATTCCTGTTCATTTTCCGCAGAAATTGCAAACTGGGCCAAACAGGAGGTTAAAGGCACTGACTCTCCAAGTGGGGAGAGTGTTAGTAAAGCGTCTGGAATGTTGCACGCGAGTACCAGGGGACGAAAACTGAGACACATTTGAACACGTTTCCCGATCACATGGTGGATCATACTCTGGGTTCCACATGCATGTTTTAGCTGAAGGAAGAATCCCTTAAACCTGGAGAGTTGAGACCCCTGCAATGAGTACCATGCAATATGACTTCAAAGGGTCTGCATTTGCTCACCGAACCTCACCAATCCTATCACTGCTGCATTTATGCCACTGTACACACGCTTGATTCTCTTTCGGAGACATATAAATCCATAGGTTTTAAGATTCTTACTAGTCAGGTATATTCTTAGGCGTTTAATATGGGGTGTAGAGTCCACTTCGTTGAGCAAGGAGTAGCTCTTGTCTATTACATATTTGGCTTATGGAACGGTATCTGTGCTAATTTCAATCTCTGGTTTTATGCAGCACCCCAACTCACCTTTCCCCTTAAGCAAGCATAAGTCGGTTTTCTACATTTGAGACCCTGTTCTGTTTTGTAATTCAGTTCCTGTGTAGCCAAGTTTACATTCCATGTGGTAGAGATATCTTATGATGTTTCTTTTTCTGTGTGACTTATTTCACTTAGAATCATCGTACCTGAATCCACTCATTATGCTGCTACGGGCCTGATGACATAGATTTCATTGCTGAGTGATATTGCATTGTACGTAAGTACCACAACTTCTTTATCCATTTTTCGCTTTCTGTGATATTGAACTTGGACCATAAATGAGGTTCTTGTAAACAGAGCTGTCCCTAACTTTGGGGTGGCTGAGTCTTTTTGATTTTAATTTCCCTAAGCTATAGGACCATAAGTGGAAGTGCCCTAGGCTCTGTTGCTTTGTTTTTTAGATGTTTCAGGAAACACCATACACTTCTCCAGAGTGGCTGTTGGCAATTTACATCCCGCCCATCAGCATAACAAGGCTCCCAGTTCTCCATGGCCTGTCCTGCCTTTCTGGATTTTACACTTTTTACAGATGGCCCTTTTGACCAGGGAGCAGTGAGACTTCATTGTAGTGCAGATTTCCTTTGCAAGCTTGCTTGGTTGGCCAAAAAGTGCGTATGCGTTTTTTCCGGAATATATTCAGGAAAAAACGCATACGCCCTTTTTGGCCAAGTGCATCATTGTGGACGTTCTGCCTCTTTTCCTATGCTTTACATGCAATTCCAGTCTACCTCCTGAAATCGGTTTCCTGCAATTCTGCCCCGCTTTCAAGTCCTCTTGGCAGCCTTACTTCAATATATTTTTGGACGATAGCTATCATTTATAACTCTGCAGGTATGTGAATGACAGTGTCCCTGAGCTCCTTTCTTCAACTCGCTTTCTTGTGAGCTGGCCGCAACACCGCAGGATTGCGTCAGGCCCTAGTGTGGTTCCGGCATGGCACGCTGAGCCTTTGTTTAATTCCTCTTCCTGGTGGGAAATGAGAGTTAAATTTGCCCGTCCAGACACCTCCAGCTAGTCTCTCATTGGTTCTCCCTATTCCTGTTCATTTTCCGCAGAAATTGCAAACTGGGCCAAACAGGAGGTTAAAGGCACTGACTCTCCAAGTGGGGAGAGTGTTAGTAAAGCGTCTGGAATGTTGCACGCAAGTACCAGGGGACGAAAACTGAGACACATTTGAACACGTTTCCCGATCACATGGTGGATCATACTCTGGGTTCCACATGCATGTTTTAGCTGAAGGAAGAATCCCTTAAACCTGGAGAGTTGAGACCCCTGCAATGGGTACCATGCAATATGACTTCAAAGGGTCTGCATTTGCTCACCGAACCTCACCAATCCTATCACTGCTGCATTTATGCCACTGTACACACGCTTGATTCTCTTTCGGAGACATATAAATCCATAGGTTTTAAGATTCTTACTAGTCAGGTATATTCTTAGGCGTTTAATATGGGGTGTAGAGTCCACTTCGTTGAGCAAGGAGTAGCTCTTGTCTATTACATATTTGGCTTATGGAACGGTATCTGTGCTAATTTCAATCTCTGGTTTTATGCAGCACCCCAACTCACCTTTCCCCTTAAGCAAGCATAAGTCGGTTTTCTACATTTGAGACCCTGTTCTGTTTTGTAATTCAGTTCCTGTGTAGCCAAGTTTACATTCCATGTGGTAGAGATATCTTATGATGTTTCTTTTTCTGTGTGACTTATTTCACTTAGAATCATCGTACCTGAATCCACTCATTATGCTGCTACGGGCCTGATGACATAGATTTCATTGCTGAGTGATATTGCATTGTACGTAAGTACCACAACTTCTTTATCCATTTTTCGCTTTCTGTGATATTGAACTTGGACCATAAATGAGGTTCTTGTAAACAGAGCTGTCCCTAACTTTGGGGTGGCTGAGTCTTTTTGATTTTAATTTCCCTAAGCTATAGGACCATAAGTGGAAGTGCCCTAGGCTCTGTTGCTTTGTTTTTTAGATGTTTCAGGAAACACCATACACTTCTCCAGAGTGGCTGTTGGCAATTTACATCCCGCCCATCAGCATAACAAGGCTCCCAGTTCTCCATGGCCTGTCCTGCCTTTCTGGATTTTACACTTTTTACAGATGGCCCTTTTGACCAGGGAGCAGTGAGACTTCATTGTAGTGCAGATTTCCTTTGCAAGCTTGCTTGGTTGGCCAAAAAGTGCGTATGCGTTTTTTCCGGAATATATTCAGGAAAAAACGCATACGCCCTTTTTGGCCAAGTGCATCATTGTGGACGTTCTGCCTCTTTTCCTATGCTTTACATGCAATTCCAGTCTACCTCCTGAAATCGGTTTCCTGCAATTCTGCCCCGCTTTCAAGTCCTCTTGGCAGCCTTACTTCAATATATTTTTGGACGATAGCTATCATTTATAACTCTGCAGGTATGTGAATGACAGTGTCCCTGAGCTCCTTTCTTCAACTCGCTTTCTTGTGAGCTGGCCGCAACACCGCAGGATTGCGTCAGGCCCTAGTGTGGTTCCGGCATGGCACGCTGAACCTTTGTTTAATTCCTCTTCCTGGTGGGAAATGAGAGTTAAATTTGCCCGTCCAGACACCTCCAGCTAGTCTCTCATTGGTTCTCCCTATTCCTGTTCATTTTCCGCAGAAATTGCAAACTGGGCCAAACAGGAGGTTAAAGGCACTGACTCTCCAAGTGGGGAGAGTGTTAGTAAAGCGTCTGGAATGTTGCACCCGAGTACCAGGGGACGAAAACTGAGACACATTTGAACACGTTTCCCGATCACACGGTGGATCATACTCTGGGTTCTACATGCATGTTTTAGCTGAAGGAAGAATCCCTTAAACCTGGAGAGTTGAGACCCATGGAATGGGTACCATGCAATATGACTTCAAAGGGTCTGCATTTGCTCACCGAACCTCACCAATCCTATCACTGCTGCATTTATGCCACTGTACACACGCTTGATTCTCTTTCTGAGACATATAAATCCATAGGTTTTAAGATTCTTACTAGTCAGGTATATTCTTAGGCGTTTAATATGGGGTGTAGAGTCCACTTCGTTGAGCAAGGAGTAGCTCTTGTCTCTTACATATTTGGCTTATGGAACGGTATCTGTGCTAATTTCAATCTCTGGTTTTATGCAGCACCCCAACTCACTTTTCCCCTTAAGCAAGCATAAGTCGGTTTTCTACATTTGAGACCCTGTTCTGTTTTGTAATTCAGTTCCTGTGTAGCCAAGTTTACATTCCATGTGGTAGAGATATCTTATGATGTTTCTTTTTCTGTGTGACTTATTTCACTTAGAATCATCGTACCTGAATCCACTCATTATGCTGCTATGGGCCTGATGACATAGATTTCATTGCTGAGTGATATTGCATTGTACGTAAGTACCACAACTTCTTTATCCATTTTTCACTTTCTGTGATTTTGAACTTGTACTGTAAACGAGGTTCTTGTAAACAGAGCCTTCCCAAACTTTGGGGTGGCTGTGTCTTTTTGATTTTAATTTCCCTAAGCTATAGGACCATAAGTGGAAGAGCCCTAGGCTCTGTTGCTTTGTTCTTTAGATGTTTCAGGAAACACCATACACTTCTCCAGAGTGGCTGTTGGCAATTTACATCCCGCCCATCAGCATAACAAGGCTCCCAGTTCTCCATGGCCTGTCCTGCCTTTCTGGATTTTACACTTTTTTCAGATGGCCCTTTTGACCGGGGGGCAGTGAGACTTCATTGTAGTGCAGATTTCCTTTGCAAGCTTGCTTGGTTGGCCAAAAAGGGCGTATGCGTTTTTTCCTGAATATATTCAGGAAAAAACGCATACGCCCTTTTTGGCCAAGTGCATCATTGTGGACGTTCTGCCTCTTTTCCTTTGCTTTACATGCAATTCCAGTCTACCTCCTGAAATCGGTTTCCTGCAATTCTGCCCAGCGTTCAAGTCCTCTTGGCAGCCTTACTTCCATATATTTTTGGACGATAGCTGTCATTTATAACTCTGCAGGTTTGTGAATGACAGTGCCCCTGAGCTCCTTTCTTCAACTCGCTTTCTTGTGAGCTGGCCGCAACACCGCAGCATTGCTTCAGGCCCTAGTGTGGTTCCGGCATTACATGCTGAGCCTTTGGTTAATTCCTCTTCCTGGTGGGAAATGAGAGTTAAATTTGCCCGTCCAGACACCTCCAGCTAGTCTCTCATTGGTTCTCCCTATTCCTGTTCATTTTCCGCAGAAATTGCAAACTGGGCCAAACAAGAGGTTAAAGGCACTGACTCTCCAAGTGGGGAGAGTGTTAGTAAAGCGTCTGGAATGTTGCACCCGAGTACCAGGGGATGAAAACTGACACAATTAAACACGTTTCCCGATCACACGGTGGATCATACTCTGGGTTCCACATGCATGTTTTAGCTGAAGGAAGAATCCCTTAAACCTGGAGAGTTGAGACCCATGGAATGGGTACCATGCAATATGACTTCAAAGGTTCTGCATTTGCTCACCGAACCTCACCAATCCTATCACTGCTGCGTTTATGACACTGTACACACGCTTGATTCTCTTTCGGAGACATATAAATCCATAGGTTTTAAGATTCTTTCTAGTCAGATATATTCTTACGCGTTTAATATGGGGTGTAGAGTCCACTTCGTTGAGCAAGGAGTAGCTCTTGTCTATTAAATATTTGGCTTATGGAACGGTATCTGTGCTAATTTCAATCTCTGGTTTTATGCAGCACCCCAACTCACCTTTCGCCTTAAGCAAGCACAAGTTGGTTTTCTACATTTGAGACCCTGTTCTGTTTTGTAATTCAGTTCCTGTGTAGCCAAGTTTACATTCCTTGTAGTAGTGATATCTTATGATGTTTGTTTTTCTGTGTGACTTATTTCACTTAGAATCATCGTACCTGAATCCACTCATTATGCTGCTACGGGCCTGATGACATAGATTTCATTGCTGAGTGATATTGCATTGTACGTAAGTACCACAACTTCTTTATCCATTTTTCGCTTTCTGTGATATTGAACTTGGACCATAAATGAGGTTCTTGTAAACAGAGCTGTCCCTAACTTTGGGGTGGCTGAGTCTTTTTGATTTTAATTTCCCTAAGCTATAGGACCATAAGTGGAAGTGCCCTAGGCTCTGTTGCTTTGTTTTTTAGATGTTTCAGGAAACACCATACACTTCTCCAGAGTGGCTGTTGGCAATTTACATCCCGCCCATCAGCATAACAAGGCTCCCAGTTCTCCATGGCCTGTCCTGCCTTTCTGGATTTTACACTTTTTACAGATGGCCCTTTTGACCAGGGAGCAGTGAGACTTCATTGTAGTGCAGATTTCCTTTGCAAGCTTGCTTGGTTGGCCAAAAAGGGCGTATGCGTTTTTTCCTCAATATATTCAGGAAAAAACGCATACGCCCTTTTTGGCCAAGTGCATCATTGTGGACGTTCTGCCTCTTTTCCTATGCTTTACATGCAATTCCAGTCTACCTCCTGAAATCGGTTTCCTGCAATTCTGCCCCGCTTTCAAGTCCTCTTGGCAGCCTTACTTCAATATATTTTTGGACGATAGCTATCATTTATAACTCTGCAGGTATGTGAATGACAGTGTCCCTGAGCTCCTTTCTTCAACTCGCTTTCTTGTGAGCTGGCCGCAACACCGCAGGATTGCGTCAGGCCCTAGTGTGGTTCCGGCATGGCACGCTGAGCCTTTGTTTAATTCCTCTTCCTGGTGGGAAATGAGAGTTAAATTTGCCCGTCCAGACACCTCCAGCTAGTCTCTCATTGGTTCTCCCTATTCCTGTTCATTTTCCGCAGAAATTGCAAACTGGGCCAAACAGGAGGTTAAAGGCACTGACTCTCCAAGTGGGGAGAGTGTTAGTAAAGCGTCTGGAATGTTGCACCCGAGTACCAGGGGACGAAAACTGAGACACATTTGAACACGTTTCCCGATCACATGGTGGATCATACTCTGGGTTCTACATGCATGTTTTAGCTGAAGGAAGAATCCCTTAAACCTGGAGAGTTGAGACCCATGGAATGGGTACCATGCAATATGACTTCAAAGGGTCTGCATTTGCTCACCGAACCTCACCAATCCTATCACTGCTGCATTTATGCCACTGTACACACGCTTGATTCTCTTTCTGAGACATATAAATCCATAGGTTTTAAGATTCTTACTAGTCAGGTATATTCTTAGGCGTTTAATATGGGGTGTAGAGTCCACTTCGTTGAGCAAGGAGTAGCTCTTGTCTCTTACATATTTGGCTTATGGAACGGTATCTGTGCTAATTTCAATCTCTGGTTTTATGCAGCACCCCAACTCACTTTTCCCCTTAAGCAAGCATAAGTCGGTTTTCTACATTTGAGACCCTGTTCTGTTTTGTAATTCAGTTCCTGTGTAGCCAAGTTTACATTCCATGTGGTAGAGATATCTTATGATGTTTCTTTTTCTGTGTGACTTATTTCACTTAGAATCATCGTACCTGAATCCACTCATTATGCTGCTATGGGCCTGATGACATAGATTTCATTGCTGAGTGATATTGCATTGTACGTAAGTACCACAACTTCTTTATCCATTTTTCACTTTCTGTGATTTTGAACTTGTACTGTAAACGAGGTTCTTGTAAACAGAGCCTTCCCAAACTTTGGGGTGGCTGTGTCTTTTTGATTTTAATTTCCCTAAGCTATAGGACCATAAGTGGAAGAGCCCTAGGCTCTGTTGCTTTGTTTTTTAGATGTTTCAGGAAACACCATACACTTCTCCAGAGTGGCTGTTGGCAATTTACATCCCGCCCATCAGCATAACAAGGCTCCCAGTTCTCCATGGCCTGTCCTGCCTTTCTGGATTTTACACTTTTTTCAGATGGCCCTTTTGACCGGGGGGCAGTGAGACTTCATTGTAGTGCAGATTTCCTTTGCAAGCTTGCTTGGTTGGCCAAAAAGGGCGTATGCGTTTTTTCCTGAATATATTCAGGAAAAAACGCATACGCCCTTTTTGGCCAAGTGCATCATTGTGGACGTTCTGCCTCTTTTCCTTTGCTTTACATGCAATTCCAGTCTACCTCCTGAAATCGGTTTCCTGCAATTCTGCCCAGCGTTCAAGTCCTCTTGGCAGCCTTACTTCCATATATTTTTGGACGATAGCTGTCATTTATAACTCTGCAGGTTTGTGAATGACAGTGCCCCTGAGCTCCTTTCTTCAACTCGCTTTCTTGTGAGCTGGCCGCAACACCGCAGCATTGCTTCAGGCCCTAGTGTGGTTCCGGCATTACATGCTGAGCCTTTGGTTAATTCCTCTTCCTGGTGGGAAATGAGAGTTAAATTTGCCCGTCCAGACACCTCCAGCTAGTCTCTCATTGGTTCTCCCTATTCCTGTTCATTTTCCGCAGAAATTGCAAACTGGGCCAAACAAGAGGTTAAAGGCACTGACTCTCCAAGTGGGGAGAGTGTTAGTAAAGCGTCTGGAATGTTGCACCCGAGTACCAGGGGATGAAAACTGACACAATTAAACACGTTTCCCGATCACACGGTGGATCATACTCTGGGTTCCACATGCATGTTTTAGCTGAAGGAAGAATCCCTTAAACCTGGAGAGTTGAGACCCATGGAATGGGTACCATGCAATATGACTACAAAGGTTCTGCATTTGCTCACCGAACCTCACCAATCCTATCACTGCTGCGTTTATGACACTGTACACACGCTTGATTCTCTTTCGGAGACATATAAATCCATAGGTTTTAAGATTCTTTCTAGTCAGATATATTCTTACGCGTTTAATATGGGGTGTAGAGTCCACTTCGTTGAGCAAGGAGTAGCTCTTGTCTATTAAATATTTGGCTTATGGAACGGTATCTGTGCTAATTTCAATCTCTGGTTTTATGCAGCACCCCAACTCACCTTTCGCCTTAAGCAAGCATAAGTTGGTTTTCTACATTTGAGACCCTGTTCTGTTTTGTAATTCAGTTCCTGTGTAGCCAAGTTTACATTCCTTGTAGTAGTGATATCTTATGATGTTTGTTTTTCTGTGTGACTTATTTCACTTAGAATCATCGTACCTGAATCCACTCATTATGCTGCTACGGGCCTGATGACATAGATTTCATTGCTGAGTGATATTGCATTGTACGTAAGTACCACAACTTCTTTATCCATTTTTCGATTTCTGTGATATTGAACTTGGACCATAAATGAGGTTCTTGTAAACAGAGCTGTCCCTAACTTTGGGGTGGCTGAGTCTTTTTGATTTTAATTTCCCTAAGCTATAGGACCATAAGTGGAAGTGCCCTAGGCTCTGTTGCTTTGTTTTTTAGATGTTTCAGGAAACACCATACACTTCTCCAGAGTGGCTGTTGGCAATTTACATCCCGCCCATCAGCATCACAAGGCTCCCAGTTCTCCATGGCCTGTCCTGCCTTTCTGGATTTTACACTTTTTTCAGATGGCCCTTTTGACCGGGGAGAAGTGAGACTTCATTGTAGTGCAGATTTCCTTTGCAAGCTTGCTTGGTTGGCCAAAAAGTGCGTATGCGTTTTTTCCGGAATATATTCAGGAAAAAACGCATATGCCCTTTTTGGCCAAGTGCATCATTGTGGACGTTCTGCCTCTTTTCCTATGCTTTACATGCAATTCCAGTCTACCTCCTGAAATCGGTTTCCTGCAATTCTGCCCCGCTTTCAAGTCCTCTTGGCAGCCTTACTTCAATATATTTTTGGACGATAGCTATCATTTATAACTCTGCAGGTATGTGAATGACAGTGTCCCTGAGCTCCTTTCTTCAACTCGCTTTCTTGTGAGCTGGCCGCAACACCGCAGGATTGCTTCAGGCCCTAGTGTGGTTCCGGCATGGCACGCTGAACCTTTGTTTAATTCCTCTTCCTGGTGGGAAATGAGAGTTAAATTTGCCCGTCCAGACACCTCCAGCTAGTCTCTCATTGGTTCTCCCTATTCCTGTTCATTTTCTGCAGAAATTGCAAACTGGGCCAAACAGGAGGTTAAAGGCACTGACTCTCCAAGTGGGGAGAGTGTTAGTAAAGCGTCTGGAATGTTGCACCCGAGTACCAGGGGACGAAAACTGAGACACATTTGAACACGTTTCCCGATCACATGGTGGATCATACTCTGGGTTCCACATGCATGTTTTAGCTGAAGGAAGAATCCCTTAAACCTGGAGAGTTGAGACCCCTGCAATGGGTACCATGCAATATGACTTCAAAGGGTCTGCATTTGCTCACCGAACCTCACCAATCCTATCACTGCTGCATTTATGCCACTGTACACACGCTTGATTCTCTTTCGGAGACATATAAATCCATAGGTTTTAAGATTCTTACTAGTCAGGTATATTCTTAGGCGTTTAATATGGGGTGTAGAGTCCACTTCGTTGAGCAAGGAGTAGCTCTTGTCTATTACATATTTGGCTTATGGAACGGTATCTGTGCTAATTTCAATCTCTGGTTTTATGCAGCACCCCAACTCACCTTTCCCCTTAAGCAAGCATAAGTCGGTTTTCTACATTTGGGACCCTGTTCTGTTTTGTAATTCAGTTCCTGTGTAGCCAAGTTTACATTCCATGTGGTAGAGATATCTTATGATGTTTCTTTTTCTGTGTGACTTATTTCACTTAGAATCATCGTACCTGAATCCACTCATTATGCTGCTACGGGCCTGATGACATAGATTTCATTGATGAGTGATATTGCTTTGTACGTAAGTACCACAACTTCTTTATCCATTTTTCACTTTCTGTGATTTTGAACTTGTACTGTAAACGAGGTTCTTTTAAACAGAGCCTTCCCAAACTTTGGGGTGGCTGTGTCATTTTGATTTTAATTTCCCTAAGCTATAGGACCATAAGTGGAAGTGCCCTAGGCTCTGTTGCTTTGTTTTTTAGATGTTTCAGGAAACACCATACACTTCTCCAGAGTGGCTGTTGGCAATTTACATCCCGCCCATGAGCATAACAAGGCTCCCAGTTCTCCATGGCCTGTCCTGCCTTTCTGGATTTTACACTTTTTTCAGATGGCCCTTTTGACCGGGGGGCAGTGAGACTTCATTGTAGTGCAGATTTCCTTTGCAAGCTTGCTTGGTTGGCCAAAAAGGGCGTATCCGTTTTTTCCTGAATATATTCAGAAAAAAACGCATACGCCCTTTTTGGCCAAGTGCATCATTGTGGACGTTCTGCCTCTTTTCCTTTGCTTTACATGCAATTCCAGTCTACCTCCTGAAATCGGTTTCCTGCAATTCTGCCCAGCGTTCAAGTCCTCTTGGCAGCCTTACTTCAATATATTTTTGGACGATAGCTGTCATTTATAACTCTGCAGGTTTGTGAATGACAGTGCCCCTGCGCTCCTTTCTTCAACTCGCTTTCTTGTAAGCTGGCCACAACACCGCAGCATTGCTTCAGGCCCTAGTGTGGTTCCAGAATGACATGCTGAGCCTTTGGTTAATTCCTCTTCCTGGTGGGAAATGAGAGTTAAATTTGCCCGTCCAGACACCTCCAGCTAGTCTCTCATTGGTTCTCCCTATTCCTGTTCATTTTCCGCAGAAATTGCAAACTGGGCCAAACAAGAGGTTAAAGGCACTGACTCTCCAAGTGGGGAGAGTGTTAGTAAAGCGTCTGGAATGTTGCACCCGAGTACCAGGGGATGAAAACTGAAACAATTAAACACGTTTCCCGATCACACGGTGGATCATACTCTGGGTTCCACATGCATGTTTTAGCTGAAGGAAGAATCCCTTAAACCTGGAGAGTTGAGACCCATGGAATGGGTACCATGCAATATGACTTCAAAGGTTCTGCATTTGCTCACCGAACCTCACCAATCCTATCACTGCTGCGTTTATGACACTGTACACACGCTTGATTCTCTTTCGGAGACATATAAATCCATAGGTTTTAAGATTCTTTCTAGTCAGATATATTCTTACGCGTTTAATATGGGGTGTAGAGTCCACTTCGTTGAGCAAGGAGTAGCTCTTGTCTATTAAATATTTGGCTTATGGAACGGTATCTGTGCTAATTTCAATCTCTGGTTTTATGCAGCACCCCAACTCACCTTTCGCCTTAAGCAAGCACAAGTCGGTTTTCTACATTTGAGACCCTGTTCTGTTTTGTAATTCAGTTCCTGTGTAGCCAAGTTTACATTCCTTGTAGTAGTGATATCTTATGATGTTTGTTTTTCTGTGTGACTTATTTCACTTAGAATCATCGTACCTGAATCCACTCATTATGCTGCTACGGGCCTGATGACATAGATTTCATTGCTGAGTGATATTGCATTGTACGTAAGTACCACAACTTCTTTATCCATTTTTCGCTTTCTGTGATATTGAACTTGGACCATAAATGAGGTTCTTGTAAACAGAGCTGTCCCTAACTTTGGGGTGGCTGAGTCTTTTTGATTTTAATTTCCCTAAGCTATAGGACCATAAGTGGAAGTGCCCTAGGCTCTGTTGCTTTGTTTTTTAGATGTTTCAGGAAACACCATACACTTCTCCAGAGTGGCTGTTGGCAATTTACATCCCGCCCATCAGCATCACAAGGCTCCCAGTTCTCCATGGCCTGTCCTGCCTTTCTGGATTTTACACTTTTTTCAGATGGCCCTTTTGACCAGGGAGCAGTGAGACTTCATTGTAGTGCAGATTTCCTTTGCAAGCTTGCTTGGTTGGCCAAAAAGGGCGTATGCGTTTTTTCCGGAATATATTCAGGAAAAAACGCATACGCCCTTTTTGGCCAAGTGCATCATTGTGGACGTTCTGCCTCTTTTCCTATGCTTTACATGCAATTCCAGTCTACCTCCTGAAATCGGTTTCCTGCAATTCTGCCCCGCTTTCAAGTCCTCTTGGCAGCCTTACTTCAATATATTTTTGGACGATAGCTATCATTTATAACTCTGCAGGTATGTGAATGACAGTGTCCCTGAGCTCCTTTCTTCAACTCGCTTTCTTGTGAGCTGGCCGCAACACCGCAGGATTGCGTCAGGCCCTAGTGTGGTTCCGGCATGGCACGCTGAGCCTTTGTTTAATTCCTCTTCCTGGTGGGAAATGAGAGTTAAATTTGCCCGTCCAGACACCTCCAGCTAGTCTCTCATTGGTTCTCCCTATTCCTGTTCATTTTCCGCAGAAATTGCAAACTGGGCCAAACAGGAGGTTAAAGGCACTGACTCTCCAAGTGGGGAGAGTGTTAGTAAAGCGTCTGGAATGTTGCACCCGAGTACCAGGGGACGAAAACTGAGACACATTTGAACACGTTTCCCGATCACATGGTGGATCATACTCTGGGTTCCACATGCATGTTTTAGCTGAAGGAGGAATCCCTTAAACCTGGAGAGTTGAGACCCATGGAATGGGTACCATGCAATATGACTTCAAAGGGTCTGCATTTGCTCACCGAACCTCACCAATCCTATCACTGCTGCATTTATGCCACTGTACAGACGCTTGATTCTCTTTCTGAGACATATAAATCCATAGGTTTTAAGATTCTTACTAGTCAGGTATATTCTTAGGCGTTTAATATGGGGTGTAGAGTCCACTTCGTTGAGCAAGGAGTAGCTCTTGTCTATTACATATTTGGCTTATGGAACGGTATCTGTGCTAATTTCAATCTCTGGTTTTATGCAGCACCCCAACTCACCTTTCCCCTTAAGCAAGCATAAGTCGGTTTTCTACATTTGAGACCCTGTTCTGTTTTGTAATTCAGTTCCTGTGTAGCCAAGTTTACATTCCATGTGGTAGAGATATCTTATGATGTTTCTTTTTCTGTGTGACTTATTTCACTTAGAATCATCGTACCTGAATCCACTCATTATGCTGCTATGGGCCTGATGACATAGATTTCATTGCTGAGTGATATTGCATTGTACGTAAGTACCACAACTTCTTTATCCATTTTTCACTTTCTGTGATTTTGAACTTGTACTGTAAACGAGGTTCTTTTAAACAGAGCCTTCCCAAACTTTGGGGTGGCTGTGTCTTTTTGATTTTAATTTCCCTAAGCTATAGGACCATAAGTGGAAGTGCCCTAGGCTCTGTTGCTTTGTTTTTTAGATGTTTCAGGAAACACCATACACTTCTCCAGAGTGGTTGTTGGCAATTTACATCCCGCCCATCAGCATAACAAGGCTCCCAGTTCTCCATGGCCTGTCCTGCCTTTCTGGATTTTACACTTTTTTCAGATGGCCCTTTTGACCGGGGGGCAGTGAGACTTCATTGTAGTGCAGATTTCCTTTGCAAGCTTGCTTGGTTGGCCAAAAAGGGCGTATGCGTTTATTCCTGAATATATTCAGGAAAAAACGCATACGCCCTTTTTGGCCAAGTGCATCATTGTGGACGTTCTGCCTCTTTTCCTATGCTTTACATGCAATTCCAGTCTACCTCCTGAAATCGGTTTCCTGCAATTCTGCCCCGCTTTCAAGTCCTCTTGGCAGCCTTACTTCAATATATTTTTGGACGATAGCTGTCATTTATAACTCTGCAGGTCTGTGAATGACAGTGCCCCTGAGCTCCTTTCTTCAACTCGCTTTCTTGTGAGCTGGCCGCAACACCGCAGCATTGCGTCAGGCCCTAGTGTGGTTCCGGCATGGCACACTGAGCCTTTGGTTAATTCCTCTTCCTGGTGGGAAATGAGAGTTAAATTTGCCCGTCCAGACACCTCCAGCTAGTCTCTCATTGGTTCTCACTATTCCTGTTCATTTTCCGCAGAAATTGCAAACTGGGCCAAACAGGAGGTTAAAGGCACTGACTCTCCAAGTGGGGAGAGTGTTAGTAAAGCATCTGGAATGTTGCACCCGAGTACCAGGGGACGAAAACTGACACAATTGAACACGTTTCCCGATCACACGGTGGATCATACTCTGGGTTCCACATGCATGTTTTAGCTGAAGGAAGAATCCCTTAAACCTGGAGAGTTGAGACCCATGGAATGGGTACCATGGAATATGACTTCAAAGGGTCTGCATTTGTCCACCGAACCTCACCAATCCTATCACTGCTGCGTTTATGCCGCTGTACACACGCTTGATTCTCTTTCGGAGACATATAAATCCATAGGTTTTAAGATTCTTCCTAGTCAGGTATATTCTTAGGCGTTTAATATGGGGTGTAGAGTCCACTTCGTTGATCAAGGAGTAGCTCTTGTCTATTACATATTTGGCTTATGGAACGGTATCTGTGCTAATTTCAATCTCTGCTTTTATGCAGCACCCCAACTCACCTTTCACCTTAAGCAAGCATAAGATGGTTTTCTACATTTGAGACCCTGTTCTGTTTTGTAATTCAGTTCCTGTGTAGCCAAGTTTACATTCCGTGTAGTAGTGATATCTTATGATGTTTCTTTTTCTGTGTGACTTATTTCACTTAGAATCATCGTACCTGAATCCACTCATTATGCTGCTATGGGCCTGATGACATAGATTTCATTGCTGCGTGATATTGCATTGTACGTAATTACCACAACTTCTTTATCCATTTTTCACTTTGTGTGATACTGAACTTGTACCGTAAACGAGGTTCTTGTAAACAGAGCCGTCCCAAACTTTGGGGTGGCTGTGTCTTTTTGATTTTAATTTCCCTAAGCTATAGGACCATAAGTGGAAGTGCCCTAGGCTCTGTTGCTTTGGTTTTTAGATGTTTCAGGAAACACCATACACTTCTCCAGAGTGGATGTTCGCAATTTACATCCCGCACATCAGCATAACAAGGTTCCCAATTCTCCATGGCCTGTCCTGCCTTTCTGGATTTTACACTTTTTTCAGATGGCCCTTTTGACCGGGGGCAGTGAGACTTCATTGTAGTGCAGATTTCCTTTGCAAGCTTGCTTGGTTGACCAAAAAGGGCGTATGCGTTTTTTCCTGAATATATTCAGGAAAAAACGCATACGCCCTTTTTGGCCAAGTGCATCATTGTGGACGTTCTGCCTCTTTTCCTATGCTTTACATGCAATTCCAGTCTACCTCCTGAAATCGGTTTCCTGCAATTCTGCCCCGCTTTCAAGTCCTCTTGGCAGCCTTACTTCAATATATTTTTGGACGATAGCTGTCATTTATAACTCTGCAGGTATGTGAATGACAGTGCCCCTGAGCTCCTTTCTTCAACTCGCTTTCTTGTGAGCTGGCCGCAACACCACAGCCTTGCTTCAGGCCCTAGTGTGGTTCCGGAATGACACGCTGAGCCTTTGGTTAATTCCTCTTCCTGGTGGGAAATGAGAGTTAAATTTGCCCGTCCAGACACCTCCAGCTAGTCTCTCATTGGTTCTCCCTATTCCTGTTCATTTTCCGCAGAAATTGCAAACTGGGCCAAACAGGAGTTTAAAGGCACTGACTCTCCAAGAGGGGAGACTGTTAGTAAAGCGTCTGGAATGTTGCACCCGAGTACCAGGGGACGGAAACTGAGACACATTTGAACACGTTTCCCGATCACACGGTGGATCATACTCTGGGTTCCACATGCATGTTTTAGCTGAAGGAAGAATCCCTTAAACCTGGAGAGTTGAGACCCATGGAATGGGTACCATGCAATATGACTTCAAAGGGTCTGCATTTGCTCACCGAACCTCACCAATCCTATCACTGTTGCGTTTATGCCGCTGTACACACGCTTGATTCTCTTTCAGAGACATATAAATCCATAGGTTTTAAGATTCTTACTAGTCAGGTATATTCTTAGGAGTTTAATATGGGGCGTTGAGTCCACTTCGTTGAGCAAGGAGTAGCTCTTGTCTATTACATATTTGGCTTATGGAACGGTATCTGTGCTAATTTCAATCTCTGGTTTTATGCAGCACCCCAACTCACCTTTCCCGTTAAGCAAGCATAAGTTGGTTTTCTACATTTGAGACCCTGTTCTGTTTTGTAATTCAGTTCCTGTGTAGCCAAGTTTACATTCCGTGTAGTAGTGATATCTTATGATGTTTCTTTTTCTGTGTGACTTATTTCACTTAGAATCATCGTACCTGAATCCACTCATTATGCTGCTATGGGCCTGATGACATAGATTTCATTGCTGAGTGATATTGCATTGTACGTAAGTACCACAACTTCTTTATCCATTTTTCACTTTGTGTGATACTGAACTTGTACCGTAAACGAGGTTCTTGTAAACAGAGCCTTCCCAAACTTTGGGGTGGCTGTGTCTTTTTGATCTTAATTTCCCTAAGCTATAGGACCATAAATGGAAGTGCCCTAGGCTCTGTTGCTTTGTTTTTTAGATGTTTCAGGAAACACCATACACTTCTCCAGAGTGGCTGTTGGCAATTTACATCCCGCCCATCAGCATAACAAGGCTCCCAGTTCTCCATGGCCTGTCCTGCCTTTCTGGATTTTACACTTTTTTCAGATGGCCCTTTTGACCAGGGGGCAGTGAGACTTCATTGTAGTGCAGATTTCCTTTGCAAGCTTGCTTGGTTGGCCAAAGAGGGCGTATGCGTTTTTTCCTGAATATATTCAGGAAAAAACGCATACGCCCTTTTTGGCCAAGTGCATCATTGTGGACGTTCTGCCTCTTTTCCTATGCTTTACATGCAATTCCAGTCTACCTCCTGAAATCGGTTTCCTGCAATTCTGCCCCGCTTTCAAGTCCTCTTGGCAGCCTTACTTCAATATATTTTTGGACGATAGCTGTCATTTATAACTCTGCAGGTTTGTGAATGACAGTGCCCCTGAGCTCCTTTCTTCAACTCGCTTTCTTGTGAGCTGGCCGCAACACCGCAGGATTGCTTCAGGCCCTAGTGTGGTTCCAGCATGGCACGCTGAGCCTTTGGTTAATTCCTCTTCCTGGTGGGAAATGAGAGTTAAATTTGCCCGTCCAGACACCTCCAGCTAGTCTCTCATTGGTTCTCCCTATTCCTGTTCATTTTCCGCAGAAATTGCAAACTGGGCCAAACAGGAGGTTAAAGGCACTGACTCTCCAAGTGGGGAGAGTGTTAGTAAAGCATCTGGAATGTTGCACCCGAGTACCAGGGGACGAAAACTGACACAATTGAACACGTTTCCCGATCACACGGTGGATCATACTCTGGGTTCCACATGCATGTTTTAGCTGAAGGAAGAATCCCTTAAACCTGGAGAGTTGAGACCCATGGAGTGGGTACCATGCAATATGACTTCAAAGGGTCTGCATTTGTCCACCGAACCTCACCAATAATATCACTGCTGCGTTTATGCCGCTGTACACACGCTTGATTCTCTTTCGGAGACATATAAATCCATAGGTTTTAAGATTCTTCCTAGTCAGGTATATTCTTAGGCGTTTAATATGGGGTGTAGAGTCCACTTCGTTGATCAAGGAGTAGCTCTTGTCTATTACATATTTGGCTTATGGAACGGTATCTGTGCTAATTTCAATCTCTGGTTTTATGCAGCACCCCAACTCACCTTTCCCCTTAAGCAAGCATAAGTCGGTTTTCTACATTTGAGACCCTGTTCTGTTTTGTAATTCAGTTCCTGTGTAGCCAAGTTTACATTCCATGTGGTAGAGATATCTTATGATGTTTCTTTTTCTGTGTGACTTATTTCACTTAGAATCATCGTACCTGAATCCACTCATTATGCTGCTACGGGCCTGATGACATAGATTTCATTGCTGAGTGATATTGCATTGTACGTAAGTACCACAACTTCTTTATCCATTTTGCGCTTTCTGTGATATTGAACTTGTACCGTAAACGAGGTTCTTGTAAACAGAGCTGTCCCAAACATTTGGGTGGTTGTGTCTTTTTGATTTTAATTTCCCTAAGCTATAGGACCATAAGTGGAAGTGCCCTAGGCTCTGTTGCTTTGTTTTTTAGATGTTTCAGGAAACACCATACACTTCTCCAGAGTGCCTGTTGGCAATTTACATCCCACCCATGAGCATAACAAGGCTCCCAGTTCTCCATGGCCTGTCCTGCCTTTCTGGATTTTACACTTTTTTCAGATGGCCCTTTTGACCAGGGGGCAGTGAGACTTCATTGTAGTGCAGATTTCCTTTGCAAGCTTGCTTGGTTGGCCAAAGAGGGCGTATGCGTTTTTTCCTGAATATATTCAGGAAAAAACGCATACGCCCTTTTTGGCCAAGTGCATCATTGTGGACGTTCTGCCTCTTTTCCTATGCTTTACATGCAATTCCAGTCTACCTCCTGAAATCGGTTTCCTGCAATTCTGCCCCGCTTTCAAGTCCTCTTGGCAGCCTTACTTCAATATATTTTTGGACGATAGCTGTCATTTATAACTCTGCAGGTTTGTGAATGACAGTGCCCCTGAGCTCCTTTCTTCAACTCGCTTTCTTGTGAGCTGGCCGCAACACCGCAGGATTGCTTCAGGCCCTAGTGTGGTTCCGGCATGGCACGCTGAGCCTTTGGTTAATTCCTCTTCCTGGTGGGAAATGAGAGTTAAATTTGCCCGTCCAGACACCTCCAGCTAGTCTCTCATTGGTTCTCCCTATTCCTGTTCATTTTCCGCAGAAATTGCAAACTGGGCCAAACAGGAGGTTAAAGGCACTGACTCTCCAAGTGGGGAGAGTGTTAGTAAAGCATCTGGAATGTTGCACCCGAGTACCAGGGGACGAAAACTGACACAATTGAACACGTTTCCCGATCACACGGTGGATCATACTCTGGGTTCCACATGCATGTTTTAGCTGAAGGAAGAATCCCTTAAACCTGGAGAGTTGAGACCCATGGAGTGGGTACCATGCAATATGACTTCAAAGGGTCTGCATTTGTCCACCGAACCTCACCAATAATATCACTGCTGCGTTTATGCCGCTGTACACACGCTTGATTCTCTTTCGGAGACATATAAATCCATAGGTTTTAAGATTCTTCCTAGTCAGGTATATTCTTAGGCGCTTAATATGGGGTGTAGAGTCCACTTCGTTGAGCAAGGAGTAGCTCTTGTCTATTACATATTTGGCTTATGGAACGGTATCTGTGCTAATTTCTATCTCTGGTTTTATGCAGCACCCCAACTCACCTTTCCCCTTAAGCAAGCATAAGTCGGTTTTCTACATTTGAGACCCTGTTCTGTTTTGTAATTCAGTTCCTGTGTAGCCAAGTTTACATTCCATGTGGTAGAGATATCTTATGATGTTTCTTTTTCTGTGTGACTTATTTCACTTAGAATCATCGTACCTGAATCCACTCATTATGCTGCTACGGGCCTGATGACATAGATTTCATTGCTGAGTGATATTGCATTGTACGTAAGTACCACAACTTCTTTATCCATTTTGCGCTTTCTGTGATATTGAACTTGTACCGTAAACGAGGTTCTTGTAAACAGAGCTGTCCCAAACATTTGGGTGGTTGTGTCTTTTTGATTTTAATTTCCCTAAGCTATAGGACCATAAGTGGAAGTGCCCTAGGCTCTGTTGCTTTGTTTTTTAGATGTTTCAGGAAACACCATACACTTCTCCAGAGTGCCTGTTGGCAATTTACATCCGGCCCATCAGCATAACAAGGCTCCCAGTTCTCCATGGCCTGTCCTGCCTTTCTGGATTTTACACTTTTTTCAGATGGCCCTTTTGACCAGGGGACAGTGAGACTTCATTGTAGTGCAGATTTCCTTTGCAAGCTTGCTTGGTTGGCCAAAAAGGGCATATGCGTTTTTTCCTGAATGTATTCAGGAAAAAACGCATACGCCCTTTTTGGCCAAGTGCATCATTGTGGACGTTCTGCCTCTTTTCCTATGCTTTACATGCAATTCCAGTCTACCTCCTGAAATCGGTTTCCTGCAATTCTGCCCCGCTTTCAAGTCCTCTTGGCAGCCTTACTTCAATATATTTTTGGACGATAGCTGTCATTTATAACTCTGCAGGTTTGTGAATGACAGTGCCCCTGAGCTCCTTTCTTCAACTCGCTTTCTTGTGAGCTGGCCGCAACACCGCAGCCTTGCTTCAGGCCCTAGTGTGGTTCCGGCATGGCACGCTGAGCCTTTGGTTAATTCCTCTTCCTGGTGGGAAATGAGAGTTAAATTTGCCCGTCCAGACACCTCCAGCTAGTCTCTCATTGGTTCTCCCTATTCCTGTTCATTTTCCGCAGAAATTGCAAACTGGGCCAAACAGGAGGTTAAAGGCACTGACTCTCCAAGTGGGGAGAGTGTTAGTAAAGCATCTGGAATGTTGCACCCGAGTACCAGGGGACGAAAACTGACACAATTGAACACGTTTCCCGATCACACGGTGGATCATACTCTGGGTTCCACATGCATGTTTTAGCTGAAGGAAGAATCCCTTAAACCTGGAGAGTTGAGACCCATGGAGTGGGTACCATGCAATATGACTTCAAAGGGTCTGCATTTGTCCACCGAACTTCACCAATCCTATCACTGCTGCGTTTATGCCGCTGTACACACGCTTGATTCTCTTTCGGAGACATATAAATCCATAGGTTTTAAGATTCTTCCTAGTCAGGTATATTCTTAGGCGTTTAATATGGCGTGTAGAGTCCACTTCGTTGAGCAAGGAGTAGCTCTTGTCTATTACATATTTGGCTTATGGAACGGTATCTGTGCTAATTTCAATCTCTGGTTTTATGCAGCACCCCAACTCACCTTTCCCCTTAAGCAAGCATAAGTCGGTTTTCTACATTTGAGACCCTGTTCTGTTTTGTAATTCAGTTCCTGTGTAGCCAAGTTTACAATCCATGTGGTTGAGATATCTTATGATGTTTCTTTTTCTGTGTGACTTATTTCACTTAGAATCATCGTACCTGAATCCACTCATTATGCTGCTACGGGCCTGATGACATAGATTTCATTGCTGAGTGATATTGCATTGTACGTAAGTACCACAACTTCTTTATGCATTTTGCGCTTTCTGTGATATTGAACTTGTACCGTAAACGAGGTTCTTGTAAACAGAGCTGTCCCAAACATTTGGGTGGTTGTGTCTTTTTGATTTTAATTTCCCTAAGCTATAGGACCATAAGTGGAAGTGCCCTAGGCTCTGTTGCTTTGTTTTTTAGATGTTTCAGGAAACACCATACACTTCTCCAGAGTGCCTGTTGGCAATTTACATCCCGCCCATCAGCATAACAAGGCTCCCAGTTCTCCATGGCCTGTCCTGCCTTTCTGGATTTTACACTTTTTTCAGATGGCCCTTTTGACCGGGGGGCAGTGAGACTTCATTGTAGTGCAGATTTCCTTTGCAAGCTTGCTTGGTTGGCCAAAGAGGGCGTATGCGTTTTTTCCTGAATATATTCAGGAAAAAACGCATACGCCCTTTTTGGCCAAGTGCATCATTGTGGACGTTCTGCCTCTTTTCCTATGCTTTACATGCAATTCCAGTCTACCTCCTGAAATCGGTTTCCTGCAATTCTGCCCCGCTTTCAAGTCCTCTTGGCAGCCTTACTTCAATATATTTTTGGACGATAGCTGTCATTTATAACTCTGCAGGTTTGTGAATGACAGTGCCCCTGAGCTCCTTTCTTCAACTCGCTTTCTTGTGAGCTGGCCGCAACACCGCAGCCTTGCTTCAGGCCCTAGTGTGGTTCCGGCATGGCACGCTGAGCCTTTGGTTAATTCCTCTTCCTGGTGGGAAATGAGAGTTAAATTTGCCCGTCCAGACACCTCCAGCTAGTCTCTCATTGGTTCTCCCTATTCCTGTTCATTTTCCGCAGAAATTGCAAACTGGGCCAAACAGGAGGTTAAAGGCACTGACTCTCCAAGTGGGGAGAGTGTTAGTAAAGCATCTGGAATGTTGCACCCGAGTACCAGGGGACGAAAACTGACACAATTGAACACGTTTCCCGATCACACGGTGGATCATACTCTGGGTTCCACATGCATGTTTTAGCTGAAGGAAGAATCCCTTAAACCTGGAGAGTTGAGACCCATGGAGTGGGTACCATGCAATATGACTTCAAAGGGTCTGCATTTGTCCACCGAACCTCACCAATAATATCACTGCTGCGTTTATGCCGCTGTACACACGCTTGATTCTCTTTCGGAGACATATAAATCCATAGGTTTTAAGATTCTTCCTAGTCAGGTATATTCTTAGGCGTTTAATATGGGGTGTAGAGTCCACTTCGTTGATCAAGGAGTAGCTCTTGTCTATTACATATTTGGCTTATGGAACGGTATCTGTGCTAATTTCAATCTCTGGTTTTATGCAGCACCCCAACTCACCTTTCCCCTTAAGCAAGCATAAGTCGGTTTTCTACATTTGAGACCCTGTTCTGTTTTGTAATTCAGTTCCTGTGTAGCCAAGTTTACATTCCATGTGGTAGAGATATCTTATGATGTTTCTTTTTCTGTGTGACTTATTTCACTTAGAATCATCGTACCTGAATCCACTCATTATGCTGCTACGGGCCTGATGACATAGATTTCATTGCTGAGTGATATTGCATTGTACGTAAGTACCACAACTTCTTTATCCATTTTGCGCTTTCTGTGATATTGAACTTGTACCGTAAACGAGGTTCTTGTAAACAGAGCCGTCCCAAACATTTGGGTGGTTGTGTCTTTTTGATTTTAATTTCCCTAAGCTATAGGACCATAAGTGGAAGTGCCCTAGGCTCTGTTGCTTTGTTTTTTAGATGTTTCAGGAAACACCATACACTTCTCCAGAGTGCCTGTTGGCAATTTACATCCCACCCATGAGCATAACAAGGCTCCCAGTTCTCCATGGCCTGTCCTGCCTTTCTGGATTTTACACTTTTTTCAGATGGCCCTTTTGACCAGGGGGCAGTGAGACTTCATTGTAGTGCAGATTTCCTTTGCAAGCTTGCTTGGTTGGCCAAAGAGGGCGTATGCGTTTTTTCCTGAATATATTCAGGAAAAAACGCATACGCCCTTTTTGGCCAAGTGCATCATTGTGGACGTTCTGCCTCTTTTCCTATGCTTTACATGCAATTCCAGTCTACCTCCTGAAATCGGTTTCCTGCAATTCTGCCCCGCTTTCAAGTCCTCTTGGCAGCCTTACTTCAATATATTTTTGGACGATAGCTGTCATTTATAACTCTGCAGGTTTGTGAATGACAGTGCCCCTGAGCTCCTTTCTTCAACTCGCTTTCTTGTGAGCTGGCCGCAACACCGCAGGATTGCTTCAGGCCCTAGTGTGGTTCCGGCATGGCACGCTGAGCCTTTGGTTAATTCCTCTTCCTGGTGGGAAATGAGAGTTAAATTTGCCCGTCCAGACACCTCCAGCTAGTCTCTCATTGGTTCTCCCTATTCCTGTTCATTTTCCGCAGAAATTGCAAACTGGGCCAAACAGGAGGTTAAAGGCACTGACTCTCCAAGTGGGGAGAGTGTTAGTAAAGCATCTGGAATGTTGCACCCGAGTACCAGGGGACGAAAACTGACACAATTGAACACGTTTCCCGATCACACGGTGGATCATACTCTGGGTTCCACATGCATGTTTTAGCTGAAGGAAGAATCCCTTAAACCTGGAGAGTTGAGACCCATGGAGTGGGTACCATGCAATATGACTTCAAAGGGTCTGCATTTGTCCACCGAACCTCACCAATAATATCACTGCTGCGTTTATGCCGCTGTACACACGCTTGATTCTCTTTCGGAGACATATAAATCCATAGGTTTTAAGATTCTTCCTAGTCAGGTATATTCTTAGGCGCTTAATATGGGGTGTAGAGTCCACTTCGTTGAGCAAGGAGTAGCTCTTGTCTATTACATATTTGGCTTATGGAACGGTATCTGTGCTAATTTCTATCTCTGGTTTTATGCAGCACCCCAACTCACCTTTCCCCTTAAGCAAGCATAAGTCGGTTTTCTACATTTGAGACCCTGTTCTGTTTTGTAATTCAGTTCCTGTGTAGCCAAGTTTACATTCCATGTGGTAGAGATATCTTATGATGTTTCTTTTTCTGTGTGACTTATTTCACTTAGAATCATCGTACCTGAATCCACTCATTATGCTGCTACGGGCCTGATGACATAGATTTCATTGCTGAGTGATATTGCATTGTACGTAAGTACCACAACTTCTTTATCCATTTTGCGCTTTCTGTGATATTGAACTTGTACCGTAAACGAGGTTCTTGTAAACAGAGCTGTCCCAAACATTTGGGTGGTTGTGTCTTTTTGATTTTAATTTCCCTAAGCTATAGGACCATAAGTGGAAGTGCCCTAGGCTCTGTTGCTTTGTTTTTTAGATGTTTCAGGAAACACCATACACTTCTCCAGAGTGCCTGTTGGCAATTTACATCCGGCCCATCAGCATAACAAGGCTCCCAGTTCTCCATGGCCTGTCCTGCCTTTCTGGATTTTACACTTTTTTCAGATGGCCCTTTTGACCAGGGGACAGTGAGACTTCATTGTAGTGCAGATTTCCTTTGCAAGCTTGCTTGGTTGGCCAAAAAGGGCATATGCGTTTTTTCCTGAATGTATTCAGGAAAAAACGCATACGCCCTTTTTGGCCAAGTGCATCATTGTGGACGTTCTGCCTCTTTTCCTATGCTTTACATGCAATTCCAGTCTACCTCCTGAAATCGGTTTCCTGCAATTCTGCCCCGCTTTCAAGTCCTCTTGGCAGCCTTACTTCAATATATTTTTGGACGATAGCTGTCATTTATAACTCTGCAGGTTTGTGAATGACAGTGCCCCTGAGCTCCTTTCTTCAACTCGCTTTCTTGTGAGCTGGCCGCAACACCGCAGCCTTGCTTCAGGCCCTAGTGTGGTTCCGGCATGGCACGCTGAGCCTTTGGTTAATTCCTCTTCCTGGTGGGAAATGAGAGTTAAATTTGCCCGTCCAGACACCTCCAGCTAGTCTCTCATTGGTTCTCCCTATTCCTGTTCATTTTCCGCAGAAATTGCAAACTGGGCCAAACAGGAGGTTAAAGGCACTGACTCTCCAAGTGGGGAGAGTGTTAGTAAAGCATCTGGAATGTTGCACCCGAGTACCAGGGGACGAAAACTGACACAATTGAACACGTTTCCCGATCACACGGTGGATCATACTCTGGGTTCCACATGCATGTTTTAGCTGAAGGAAGAATCCCTTAAACCTGGAGAGTTGAGACCCATGGAGTGGGTACCATGCAATATGACTTCAAAGGGTCTGCATTTGTCCACCGAACTTCACCAATCCTATCACTGCTGCGTTTATGCCGCTGTACACACGCTTGATTCTCTTTCGGAGACATATAAATCCATAGGTTTTAAGATTCTTCCTAGTCAGGTATATTCTTAGGCGTTTAATATGGCGTGTAGAGTCCACTTCGTTGAGCAAGGAGTAGCTCTTGTCTATTACATATTTGGCTTATGGAACGGTATCTGTGCTAATTTCAATCTCTGGTTTTATGCAGCACCCCAACTCACCTTTCCCCTTAAGCAAGCATAAGTCGGTTTTCTACATTTGAGACCCTGTTCTGTTTTGTAATTCAGTTCCTGTGTAGCCAAGTTTACAATCCATGTGGTTGAGATATCTTATGATGTTTCTTTTTCTGTGTGACTTATTTCACTTAGAATCATCGTACCTGAATCCACTCATTATGCTGCTACGGGCCTGATGACATAGATTTCATTGCTGAGTGATATTGCATTGTACGTAAGTACCACAACTTCTTTATGCATTTTGCGCTTTCTGTGATATTGAACTTGTACCGTAAACGAGGTTCTTGTAAACAGAGCTGTCCCAAACATTTGGGTGGTTGTGTCTTTTTGATTTTAATTTCCCTAAGCTATAGGACCATAAGTGGAAGTGCCCTAGGCTCTGTTGCTTTGTTTTTTAGATGTTTCAGGAAACACCATACACTTCTCCAGAGTGCCTGTTGGCAATTTACATCCCGCCCATCAGCATAACAAGGCTCCCAGTTCTCCATGGCCTGTCCTGCCTTTCTGGATTTTACACTTTTTTCAGATGGCCCTTTTGACCGGGGGGCAGTGAGACTTCATTGTAGTGCAGATTTCCTTTGCAAGCTTGCTTGGTTGGCCAAAAAGGGCGTATGCGTTTTTTCCTGAATATATTCAGGAAAAAACGCATACGCCCTTTTTGGCCAAGTGCATCATTGTGGACGTTCTGCCTCTTTTCCTATGCTTTACATGCAATTCCAGTCTACCTCCTGAAATCGGTTTCCTGCAATTCTGCCCCGCTTTCAAGTCCTCTTGGCAGCCTTACTTCAATATATTTTTGGACGATAGCTGTCATTTATAACTCTGCAGGTTTGTGAATGACAGTGCCCCTGAGCTCCTTTCTTCAACTCGCTTTCTTGTGAGCTGGCCGCAACACCGCAGCCTTGCTTCAGGCCCTAGTGTGGTTCCGGCATGGCACGCTGAGTCTTTGGTTAATTCCTCTTCCTGGTGGGAAATGAGAGTTAAATTTGCCCGTCCAGACACCTCCAGCTAGTCTCTCATTGTTTCTCCCTATTCCTGTTCATTTTCCGCAGAAATTGCAAACTGGGCCAAACAGGAGGTTAAAGGCACTGACTCTCCAAGTGGGGAGAGTGTTAGTAAAGCATCTGGAATGTTGCACCCGAGTACCAGGGGACGAAAACTGACACAATTGAACACGTTTCCCGATCACACGGTGGATCATACTCTGGGTTCCACATGCATGTTTTAGCTGAAGGAAGAATCCCTTAAACCTGGAGAGTTGAGACCCATGGAGTGGGTACCATGCAATATGACTTCAAAGGGTCTGCATTTGTCCACCGAAACTCACCAATCCTATCACTGCTGCGTTTATGCCGCTGTACACACGCTTGATTCTCTTTCGGAGACATATAAATCCATAGGTTTTAAGATTCTTACTAGTCAGGTATATTCTTAGGCGTTTAATATGGGGTGTAGAGTCCACTTCGTTGATCAAGGAGTAGCTCTTGTCTATTACATATTTGGCTTATGGAACGGTATCTGTGCTAATTTCAATCTCTGGTTTTATGCAGCACCCCAACTCACCTTTCCCCTTAAGCAAGCATAAGTCGGTTTTCTACATTTGAGACCCTGTTCTGTTTTGTAATTCAGTTCCTGTGTAGCCAAGTTTACATTTCTTGTAGTAGTGATATCTAATGATGTTTGTTTTTCTGTGTGACTTATTTCACTTAGAATCATCGTACCTGAATCCACTCATTATGCTGCTACGGGCCTGATGACATAGATTTCATTGCTGAGTGATATTGCATTGTACGTAAGTACCACAACTTCTTTATCCATTTTTCGCTTTCTGTGATATTGAACTTGGACCATAAATGAGGTTCTTGTAAACAGAGCTGTCCCTAACTTTGGGGTGGCTGAGTCTTTTTGATTTTAATTTCCCTAAGCTATAGGACCATAAGTGGAAGTGCCCTAGGCTCTGTTGCTTTGTTTTTTAGATGTTTCAGGAAACACCATACACTTCTCCAGAGTGGCTGTTGGCAATTTACATCCCGCCCATCAGCATCACAAGGCTCCCAGTTCTCCATGGCCTGTCCTGCCTTTCTGGATTTTACACTTTTTTCAGATGGCCCTTTTGACCAGGGAGCAGTGAGACTTCATTGTAGTGCAGATTTCCTTTGCAAGCTTGCTTGGTTGGCCAAAAAGTGCGTATGCGTTTTTTCCGGAATATATTCAGGAAAAAACGCATACGCCCTTTTTGGCCAAGTGCATCATTGTGGACGTTCTGCCTCTTTTCCTATGCTTTACATGCAATTCCAGTCTACCTCCTGAAATCGGTTTCCTGCAATTCTGCCCCGCTTTCAAGTCCTCTTGGCAGCCTTACTTCAATATATTTTTGGACGATAGCTATCATTTATAACTCTGCAGGTATGTGAATGACAGTGTCCCTGAGCTCCTTTCTTCAACTCGCTTTCTTGTGAACTGGCCGCAACACCGCAGGATTGCGTCAGGCCCTAGTGTGGTTCCGGCATGGCACGCTGAGCCTTTGTTTAATTCCTCTTCCTGGTGGGAAATGAGAGTTAAATTTGCCCGTCCAGACACCTCCAGCTAGTCTCTCATTGGTTCTCCCTATTCCTGTTCATTTTCCGCAGAAATTGCAAACTGGGCCAAACAGGAGGTTAAAGGCACTGACTCTCCAAGTGGGGAGAGTGTTAGTAAAGCGTCTGGAATGTTGCACCCGAGTACCAGGGGACGAAAACTGAGACACATTTGAACACGTTTCCCGATCACATGGTGGATCATACTCTGGGTTCCACATGCATGTTTTAGCTGAAGGAGGAATCCCTTAAACCTGGAGAGTTGAGACCCATGGAATGGGTACCATGCAATATGACTTCAAAGGGTCTGCATTTGCTCACCGAACCTCACCAATCCTATCACTGCTGCATTTATGCCACTGTACAGACGCTTGATTCTCTTTCTGAGACATATAAATCCATAGGTTTTAAGATTCTTACTAGTCAGGTATATTCTTAGGCGTTTAATATGGGGTGTAGAGTCCACTTCGTTGAGCAAGGAGTAGCTCTTGTCTATTACATATTTGGCTTATGGAACGGTATCTGTGCTAATTTCAATCTCTGGTTTTATGCAGCACCCCAACTCACCTTTCCCCTTAAGCAAGCATAAGTCGGTTTTCTACATTTGAGACCCTGTTCTGTTTTGTAATTCAGTTCCTGTGTAGCCAAGTTTACATTCCATGTGGTAGAGATATCTTATGATGTTTCTTTTTCTGTGTGACTTATTTCACTTAGAATCATCGTACCTGAATCCACTCATTATGCTGCTATGGGCCTGATGACATAGATTTCATTGCTGAGTGATATTGCATTGTACGTAAGTACCACAACTTCTTTATCCATTTTTCACTTTCTGTGATTTTGAACTTGTACTGTAAACGAGGTTCTTTTAAACAGAGCCTTCCCAAACTTTGGGGTGGCTGTGTCTTTTTGATTTTAATTTCCCTAAGCTATAGGACCATAAGTGGAAGTGCCCTAGGCTCTGTTGCTTTGTTTTTTAGATGTTTCAGGAAACACCATACACTTCTCCAGAGTGGTTGTTGGCAATTTACATCCCGCCCATCAGCATAACAAGGCTCCCAGTTCTCCATGGCCTGTCCTGCCTTTCTGGATTTTACACTTTTTTCAGATGGCCCTTTTGACCGGGGGGCAGTGAGACTTCATTGTAGTGCAGATTTCCTTTGCAAGCTTGCTTGGTTGGCCAAAAAGGGCGTATGCGTTTATTCCTGAATATATTCAGGAAAAAACGCATACGCCCTTTTTGGCCAAGTGCATCATTGTGGACGTTCTGCCTCTTTTCCTATGCTTTACATGCAATTCCAGTCTACCTCCTGAAATCGGTTTCCTGCAATTCTGCCCCGCTTTCAAGTCCTCTTGGCAGCCTTACTTCAATATATTTTTGGACGATAGCTGTCATTTATAACTCTGCAGGTCTGTGAATGACAGTGCCCCTGAGCTCCTTTCTTCAACTCGCTTTCTTGTGAGCTGGCCGCAACACCGCAGCATTGCGTCAGGCCCTAGTGTGGTTCCGGCATGGCACACTGAGCCTTTGGTTAATTCCTCTTCCTGGTGGGAAATGAGAGTTAAATTTGCCCGTCCAGACACCTCCAGCTAGTCTCTCATTGGTTCTCACTATTCCTGTTCATTTTCCGCAGAAATTGCAAACTGGGCCAAACAGGAGGTTAAAGGCACTGACTCTCCAAGTGGGGAGAGTGTTAGTAAAGCATCTGGAATGTTGCACCCGAGTACCAGGGGACGAAAACTGACACAATTGAACACGTTTCCCGATCACACGGTGGATCATACTCTGGGTTCCACATGCATGTTTTAGCTGAAGGAAGAATCCCTTAAACCTGGAGAGTTGAGACCCATGGAATGGGTACCATGGAATATGACTTCAAAGGGTCTGCATTTGTCCACCGAACCTCACCAATCCTATCACTGCTGCGTTTATGCCGCTGTACACACGCTTGATTCTCTTTCGGAGACATATAAATCCATAGGTTTTAAGATTCTTCCTAGTCAGGTATATTCTTAGGCGTTTAATATGGGGTGTAGAGTCCACTTCGTTGATCAAGGAGTAGCTCTTGTCTATTACATATTTGGCTTATGGAACGGTATCTGTGCTAATTTCAATCTCTGGTTTTATGCAGCACCCCAACTCACCTTTCACCTTAAGCAAGCATAAGATGGTTTTCTACATTTGAGACCCTGTTCTGTTTTGTAATTCAGTTCCTGTGTAGCCAAGTTTACATTCCGTGTAGTAGTGATATCTTATGATGTTTCTTTTTCTGTGTGACTTATTTCACTTAGAATCATCGTACCTGAATCCACTCATTATGCTGCTATGGGCCTGATGACATAGATTTCATTGCTGCGTGATATTGCATTGTACGTAATTACCACAACTTCTTTATCCATTTTTCACTTTGTGTGATACTGAACTTGTACCGTAAACGAGGTTCTTGTAAACAGAGCCGTCCCAAACTTTGGGGTGGCTGTGTCTTTTTGATTTTAATTTCCCTAAGCTATAGGACCATAAGTGGAAGTGCCCTAGGCTCTGTTGCTTTGGTTTTTAGATGTTTCAGGAAACACCATACACTTCTCCAGAGTGGATGTTCGCAATTTACATCCCGCACATCAGCATAACAAGGTTCCCAATTCTCCATGGCCTGTCCTGCCTTTCTGGATTTTACACTTTTTTCAGATGGCCCTTTTGACCGGGGGCAGTGAGACTTCATTGTAGTGCAGATTTCCTTTGCAAGCTTGCTTGGTTGGCCAAAAAGGGCGTATGCGTTTTTTCCTGAATATATTCAGGAAAAAACGCATACGCCCTTTTTGGCCAAGTGCATCATTGTGGACGTTCTGCCTCTTTTCCTATGCTTTACATGCAATTCCAGTCTACCTCCTGAAATCGGTTTCCTGCAATTCTGCCCCGCTTTCAAGTCCTCTTGGCAGCCTTACTTCAATATATTTTTGGACGATAGCTGTCATTTATAACTCTGCAGGTATGTGAATGACAGTGCCCCTGAGCTCCTTTCTTCAACTCGCTTTCTTGTGAGCTGGCCGCAACACCACAGCCTTGCTTCAGGCCCTAGTGTGGTTCCGGAATGGCACGCTGAGCCTTTGGTTAATTCCTCTTCCTGGTGGGAAATGAGAGTTAAATTTGCCCGTCCAGACACCTCCAGCTAGTCTCTCATTGGTTCTCCCTATTCCTGTTCATTTTCCGCAGAAATTGCAAACTGGGCCAAACAGGAGTTTAAAGGCACTGACTCTCCAAGAGGGGAGACTGTTAGTAAAGCGTCTGGAATGTTGCACCCGAGTACCAGGGGACGGAAACTGAGACACATTTGAACACGTTTCCCGATCACACGGTGGATCATACTCTGGGTTCCACATGCATGTTTTAGCTGAAGGAAGAATCCCTTAAACCTGGAGAGTTGAGACCCATGGAATGGGTACCATGCAATATGACTTCAAAGGGTCTGCATTTGCTCACCGAACCTCACCAATCCTATCACTGTTGCGTTTATGCCGCTGTACACACGCTTGATTCTCTTTCAGAGACATATAAATCCATAGGTTTTAAGATTCTTACTAGTCAGGTATATTCTTAGGAGTTTAATATGGGGCGTTGAGTCCACTTCGTTGAGCAAGGAGTAGCTCTTGTCTATTACATATTTGGCTTATGGAACGGTATCTGTGCTAATTTCAATCTCTGGTTTTATGCAGCACCCCAACTCACCTTTCCCGTTAAGCAAGCATAAGTTGGTTTTCTACATTTGAGACCCTGTTCTGTTTTGTAATTCAGTTCCTGTGTAGCCAAGTTTACATTCCGTGTAGTAGTGATATCTTATGATGTTTCTTTTTCTGTGTGACTTATTTCACTTAGAATCATCGTACCTGAATCCACTCATTATGCTGCTATGGGCCTGATGACATAGATTTCATTGCTGCGTAATATTGCATTGTACGTAATTACCACAACTTCTTTATCCATTTTTCACTTTGTGTGATACTGAACTTGTACCGTAAACGAGGTTCTTGTAAACAGAGCCTTCCCAAACTTTGGGGTGGCTGTGTCTTTTTGATCTTAATTTCCCTAAGCTATAGGACCATAAATGGAAGTGCCCTAGGCTCTGTTGCTTTGTTTTTTAGATGTTTCAGGAAACACCATACACTTCTCCAGAGTGGCTGTTGGCAATTTACATCCCGCCCATGAGCATAACAAGGCTCCCAGTTCTCCATGGCCTGTCCTGCCTTTCTGGATTTTACACTTTTTTCAGATGGCCCTTTTGACCAGGGGGCAGTGAGACTTCATTGTAGTGCAGATTTCCTTTGCAAGCTTGCTTGGTTGGCCAAAGAGGGCGTATGCGTTTTTTCCTGAATATATTCAGGAAAAAACGCATACGCCCTTTTTGGCCAAGTGCATCATTGTGGACGTTCTGCCTCTTTTCCTATGCTTTACATGCAATTCCAGTCTACCTCCTGAAATCGGTTTCCTGCAATTCTGCCCCGCTTTCAAGTCCTCTTGGCAGCCTTACTTCAATATATTTTTGGACGATAGCTGTCATTTATAACTCTGCAGGTTTGTGAATGACAGTGCCCCTGAGCTCCTTTCTTCAACTCGCTTTCTTGTGAGCTGGCCGCAACACCGCAGGATTGCTTCAGGCCCTAGTGTGGTTCCAGCATGGCACGCTGAGCCTTTGGTTAATTCCTCTTCCTGGTGGGAAATGAGAGTTAAATTTGCCCGTCCAGACACCTCCAGCTAGTCTCTCATTGGTTCTCCCTATTCCTGTTCATTTTCCGCAGAAATTGCAAACTGGGCCAAACAGGAGGTTAAAGGCACTGACTCTCCAAGTGGGGAGAGTGTTAGTAAAGCATCTGGAATGTTGCACCCGAGTACCAGGGGACGAAAACTGACACAATTGAACACGTTTCCCGATCACACGGTGGATCATACTCTGGGTTCCACATGCATGTTTTAGCTGAAGGAAGAATCCCTTAAACCTGGAGAGTTGAGACCCATGGAGTGGGTACCATGCAATATGACTTCAAAGGGTCTGCATTTGTCCACCGAACCTCACCAATAATATCACTGCTGCGTTTATGCCGCTGTACACACGCTTGATTCTCTTTCGGAGACATATAAATCCATAGGTTTTAAGATTCTTCCTAGTCAGGTATATTCTTAGGCGTTTAATATGGGGTGTAGAGTCCACTTCGTTGATCAAGGAGTAGCTCTTGTCTATTACATATTTGGCTTATGGAACGGTATCTGTGCTAATTTCAATCTCTGGTTTTATGCAGCACCCCAACTCACCTTTCCCCTTAAGCAAGCATAAGTCGGTTTTCTACATTTGAGACCCTGTTCTGTTTTGTAATTCAGTTCCTGTGTAGCCAAGTTTACATTCCGTGTAGTAGTGATATCTTATGATGGTTCTTTTTCTCTGTGACTTATTTCACTTAGAATCATCGTACCTGAATCCACTCGTTATGCTTCTACGGGCCTGATGACATAGATTTCATTGCTGAGTGATATTGCATTGTACGTAAGTACCACAACTTCTTTATCCATTTTTCGCTTTCTGCGATATTGAACTTGTACCGTAAATGAGGTTCTTGTAAACAGAGCTGTCCCAAACTTTGGGGTGGCTGTGTCTTTTTGATTTTAATTTCCCTAAGCTATAGGACCATAAGTGGAAGTGCCCTAGGCTCTGTTGCTTTGTTTTGTAGATGTTTCAGGAAACACCATACACTTCTCCAGAGTGGCTGTTGGCAATTTACATCCCGCCCATCAGCATAACAAGGCTCCCAGTTCTCCATGGCCTGTCCTGACTTTCTGGATTTTACACTTTTTTCAGATGGCCCTTTTGACCGGGGGGCAGTGAGACTTCATTGTAGTGCAGATTTCCTTTGCAAGCTTGCTTGGTTGGCCAAAAAGGGCGTATGCGTTTTTTCCTGAATATATTCAGGAAAAAACGCATACGCCCTTTTTGTCCAAGTGCATCATTGTGGACGTTCTGCCTCTTTTGCTATGCTTTACATGCAATTCCAGTCTACCTCCTGAAATCGGTTTCCTGCAATTCTGCCCCGCTTTCAAGTCCTCTTGGCAGCCTTACTTCAATATATTTTTGGACGATAGCTGTCATTTATAACTCTGCAGGTATGTGAATTACAGTGCCCCTGAGCTCCTTTCTTCAACTCGCTTTCTTGTGAGCTGGCCGTAACACCGCAGCATTGCTTCAGGCCCTAGTGTGGTTCCGGCATGGCACACTGAGCCTTTGGTTAATTCCTCTTCCTGGTGGGAAATGAGAGTTAAATTTGCCCGTCCAGACACCTCCAGCTAGTCTCTCATTGGTTCTCCCTATTCCTGTTCATTTTCCGCAGAAATTGCAAACTGGGCCAAACAGGAGGTTAAAGGCACTGACTCTCCAAGTGGGGAGAGTGTTAGTAAAGCGTCTGGAATGTTGCACCCGAGTACCAGGGGACGAAAACTGAGACACATTTGAACACGTTTCCCGATCACACGGTGGATCATACTCTGGGTTCCACATGCATGTTTTAGCTGAAGGAAGAATCCCTTAAACCTGGAGAGTTGAGACCCATGGAATGGGTACCATGCAATATGACTTCAAAGGGTCTTGATTTGCTCACCGATCCTCACCAATCCTATCACTGCTGCGTTTATGCCACTGTACACACGCTTGATTCTCTTTCGGGAAATATAAATCCATAGGCTTTAAGATTCTTAGTAGTCAGTTATATTCTTAGGCGTTTAATATGGGGTGTTGTGTCCACTTCGTTGAGCAAGGAGTAGCTTTTGTCTATTACATATTTGGCTTATGGAACGGTATCTGTGCTAATTTCAATCTCTGGTTTTATGCAGCACCCCAACTCACCTTTCCCCTTAAGCAAGCATAACTTGGTTTTCTACATTTGAGACCCTGTTCTGTTTTGTAATTCAGTTCCTGTGTAGCCAAGTTTACATTCCGTGTAGTAGTGATATCTTATGATGGTTCTTTTTCTCTGTGACTTATTTCACTTAGAATCATCGTACCTGAATCCACTCGTTATGCTTCTACGGGCCTGATGACATAGATTTCATTGCTGAGTGATATTGCATTGTACGTAAGTACCACAACTTCTTTATCCATTTTTCGCTTTCTGCGATATTGAACTTGTACCGTAAACGAGGTTCTTGTAAACAGAGCTGTCCCAAACTTTGGGGTGGCTGTGTCTTTTTGATTTTAATTTCCCTAAGCTATAGGACCATAAGTGGAAGTGCCCTAGGCTCTGTTGCTTTGTTTTGTAGATGTTTCAGGAAACACCATACACTTCTCCAGAGTGGCTGTTGGCAATTTACATCCCACCCATCAGCATAACAAGGCTCCCAGTTCTCCATGGCCTGTCCTGACTTTCTGGATTTTACACTTTTTTCAGATGGCCCTTTTGACCAGGGGACAGTGAGACTTCATTGTAGTGCAGATTTCCTTTGCAAGCTTGCTTGGTTGGCCAAAAAGGGCGTATGCGTTTTTTCCTGAATATATTCAGGAAAAAACGCATACGCCCTTTTTGTCCAAGTGCATCATTGTGGACGTTCTGCCTCTTTTGCTATGCTTTACATGCAATTCCAGTCTACCTCCTGAAATCGGTTTCCTGCAATTCTGCCCCGCTTTCAAGTCCTCTTGGCAGCCTTACTTCAATATATTTTTGGACGATAGCTGTCATTTATAACTCTGCAGGTTTATGAATGACAGTGCCCCTGAGCTCCTTTTTTCAACTCGCTTTCTTGTGAGCTGGCCGCAACACCGCAGGATTGCTTCAGGCCCTAGTGTGGTTCCGGCATGGCACGCTGAGCCTTTGGTTAATGCCTCTTCCTGGTGGGAAATGAGAGTTAAATTTGCCCGTCCAGACACCTCCAGCTAGTCTCTCATTGGTTCTCCCTATTCCTGTTCATTTTCCGCAGAAATTGCAAACTGGGCCAAACAGGAGGTTAAAAGCACTGACTCTCCAAGTGGGGAGAGTGTTAGGAAAGTGTCTGGAATGTTGCACCCGAGTACCAGGGGACGAAAACTGAGACACATTTGAACACGTTTCCCGATCACACAGTGGATCATTCTCTGGGTTCCACATGCATGTTTTAGCTGAAGGAAGAATCCCTTAAACCTGGAGAGTTGAGACCCATGGAACGGGTACCATGCAATATGACTTCAAAGGGTCTGCATTTGTTCACTGAACCTCACCAATCCTATCACTGCTGCGTTTATTCCGCTGTACACACGCTTGATTCTCTTTCGGAGACATATAAATCCATAGGTTTTAAGATTCTTACTAGTGAGGTATATTCTTAGGCGTTTAATATGGGGTGTTGAGTCCACTTCGTTGAGCAAGGAGTAACTCTTGTCTATTACATATTTGGCTTATGGAACGGTATCTGTGCTAATTTCAATCTCTGGTTTTATGCAGCACCCCAACTCACCTTTCCCCTTAAGCAAGCATAAGTTGGTTTTCTACATTTGACACCCTGTTCTGTTTTGTAATTCAGTTCCTGTGTAGCCAAGTTTACATTCCGTGTAGTAGTGATATCTTATGATGTTTCTTTTTCTGTGTGACTTATTTCACTTAGAATCATCGTACCTGAATCCACTCATTATGCTTCTACGGGCCTGATGACATAGATTTCCTTGTTGAGTGATATTGCATTGTATGTAAGTACCACAACTTCTTTATCCATTTTTCGCTTTCTGTGATATTGAACTTGTACCGTAAACGAGGTTCCTGTAAACAGTGCCATCCCAAACTTTGGGGTGGCTGTGTCTTTTTGATTTTAATTTCCCTAAGCTATAGGACCATAAGTGGAAGTGCCCTAGGCTCTGTTGCTTTGTTTTTTAGATGTTTCAGGAAACACCATACACTTCTCCAGAGTGGCTGTTGGCAATTTACATCCCGCCCAGCAGCATAACAAGGCTCCCAGTTCTCCATGGCCTGTCCTGCCTTTCCGGATTTTATACTTTTTTCAGATGGCTCTTTTGACCGGGGGGAAGTGAGACTTCATTGTAGTGCAGATTTCCTTTGCAAGCTTGTTTGGTTGGCCAGAAAGGGCATATGCGTTTCTTCCTGAATATATTAAGGAAAAAACGCATGTGCCCGTTTTGGCCAAGTGCATCATTGTCGACGTTCTGAGTCTTTTCATATGTTGTCAATGCAATTCTAGTCTACCTCTTGAAATCGGTTTCCTGCAATTCTGCCTTGCTGTCAGTGCCTCTTCATAGCCTTACCTCAATATACTTTTGGAAAATAGTTGGCCTTTATAACTCTGCAGGTTTTTGAATTGCAGTGGCCCTTAGCTCCATTTTTCAGCTCTTATTTTTGTGATCTTGCCTCATATCCACAGGATTTTTTCATGCCCTATTCTTCTTCTGGGGCGCCTTGCTCTGCTTTTGGTTAATTCTTCTTCCTGATGTGAAATTAGAGTGACATGTGCCCATTGAAACCGCTACAGCTATTTTCTCACTAGTTCCCCCTATTCCCATTCATCCTCCGCACTAACTGCAGACTGTGCGATACCGGAACTTAAAGGCATTGACTCTCCGTGTGGGGATGTTGTTAGTAAAGTGGCTGGAATGTTGATCCGGAGCCCCAGGAGAGGAAAATGAGGTGCGTTTTAGAAACCTTTCCCGATCATATGGTATACCATCCGCTGGATTTCCCATGCATGGTTTAGCTGTAGGAAGATTCCCTTCAACCTGGAATGTTGGGACCCTTGGAATGAGTAGCATGAAGTATTGCATTAAACTTTCGGCAGTTGCTCACCAAAGCTCACCAATCCTCTCAGCCCCAAGTGTCCAGCCTTATGTCTTATCCAGCTGTGGGTTTATATGTGGTCATTCCAGGTTGCATCACAGCCCCTGAGCGAATTTTGTAAGAATTTTTCTCTCTTTCATTGTTTCTGCGTTTTGGTTTTAAAATTTATTTCTATAATGGGGTTTAGCTCATTTTCACTGCTGTGTTTGGCCACTCTGCACACACTTGATTCCCTTATGGAGATATATCAATACATGGGTTTTAAGATTCTTATTACTCAGATATATTTCTCTGCGGTGTATAGGGTGTGTTGAGGCCAGTTCATTGAGCAAGGTGTAGATCTTGTCTAATACCTATTTGGTTTATTGAACGGTGTCTGTGCTAATTTCAAACTCTGGTTTTATGCATCACCCCACCTCTCCTTTCCCCTTAAGCTGACATAAGTGTGTTTTCTAAATGTGAGACACTGTTCTGTTTTGTAATTCATTTTTTGTGCAGCCATATTTATCCTCCCTCTATAAGTGATATCTTATGATATGTTTCTTTTTCTGTTTGACTTATTTCAAGTAGTATTATCGGACCTAAATCCACTCTTTATCCTTCTACTAGCCTTATTACATTGATTTCATGGTGAAGAGATATTCCATTGTACATAAGTACCACATTTTCTTTATCCATTGTTCTCTTTCCTGGGATATTTAAGGTGTACTGAAGTTGAGGTTCTTGTAAACAGAGTAGCCCTAAACTGTGGTGTGCTTGTGTCTTGTTGATTTTTAGACTTCCCTAGATATACTTCCATGATTGGAAGTGCCTATGCTCTGTAGCTCTGTTTTTTAGATGATTTAGGAACCACCATACACTTCTCCAGAGTGGCTCTTGGCAGTTCACACACTGTCCATCAGCGTATAAAGGCTCCCTGTTCTCCATGGCCTGTCCTGCATTTCTGGTTTTTACAATTTTTTCGGATGGCCCTTTTGACCGGTGGGAAATGAGACTTCTTTGTTGTGCACATTTGCATTGCTTGCTTGCTTGGTTGCCCATAAAGTGCGTATGCGTTTTTTCCTGGATATATTCAGGAAAAAATGCATACTCCCTTTTGGGCCAACTGCATCATTGTCGAAATTCTGCCGCTTTTCATGTGCTTTAAAGACGAGTCCAATCTATCTCTTGAAATCTGTTTCTTGCAATTCTGTCTTGCATTCAGATCCTCTTCTTTGCCTTACCTCAACATAGTTTTGGATGTTAGTTTTCATTTATAACTCTGCAGGTTTGTGAATTGCAGTGACCCTGAGCTCCATTTTTTAAGTTGCTCTTTTGTGAGCTGGCCTCAAAGCCGCAGGATTGCTTCAGGCCCTATTTTGGCTCCGGCGAGGCGGGCTGAGCCTTTTTTTACTTCTTATTCTTAATGGGAAATTAGAGTGACATGTGCCCGTCCAAACCCCTACAACTATTCTCTCATTGGTTCCCCCTCTTCCCGTTCATCCTCCTCACAATTTGCAAAATGTGTGAAACAGAAGTTTAAATGTGCTGATTCTCTAAGTGGGGAGATTCTAAGTAACGTGGCTGGAATGATGAACAGGAGCACCAGGAGAGGATAAATGAGGTGCATTTTAGACACATCTCCCCATCACATGGTGTACAGTCCTCTGGGTTTTCCATGCATGTTTTAGCTGTAGGAAGATCCCTTGAACCTGCAGATTTGGGACCCATTGAATGGGTACCAGGTAGTATTACTTTAAAGGGTGTGCATTTCCTCACCCAACCTCACATTTCTCTTAGCACGAACAGTTTCCAGCCTTATGTGTCATCCTGCTGTGGGTCTAGATGTGTTCAATCCATGTTGCATCACCGTCCCTGAGGAAAAGTTGTAAGAGGTTTTCTCTGTCTCTCTGTCGTTTATTTTTTTCAATTTATTACTATATTGGTTACAGCTGATTTTCAAAGCTCCGTGTCTTGCTGCTGTACATCCACTTGATTCACATACAGAGAGACATCAATAAATTCTTTTTCAGATTCTTACCAGTCATATATATTCTTTTCCGGTGACTTGAGTGTGCTGAGTGCAGTTCTTTTAGCTACCGTGTAGGCCTTGTTGATTATCAGTTTGGTATTTGGAATGGTATCTTTGCTAATTTCAACCTCCTGGATGATGCCTCACCCCTCCCCACCTTTCCCGTTTAGCAGCCTTACGCGTGTTTTCTACATACTTGACTATGTTTTTCTTTTGTAATTTATTTCATGTGTAGCCATTTTGGATTCCACCTTTAAGTGATATCTTATGATATGTGTCTTTTTCTTTTTGAATTATGTCACTTAGAATGATCATACGTAACTCCTCCGGAGTTGTTACAACTGGCCATATTTCATTGATTTCCAGGCTGAGTAATATTCCACTCTACATAAGTACCACATCTCTATCCATTTTTTCCCTCCAGAGACATTTAAGTTATATCCTAGTCGAGGATCTTTTAAACAGAGAGGCAGTAAACATTGGGGTGCCTGTGTCCTCTCGATTTTTGTTTTTCCCAAGACATACGCCCATAAGTGCAAGTGCCCTATGCTCTGTAGCTCATTTTTTAGATGCTTTAGTAAACACAATACACTTCTCCAGAATGGCCGTTGGCAATATACATTTCCACTATAAGCCTCACAGGGCTCCCTCTTCTCCTTGCCCTGTCCTGCATTTCTGGTGTTTACACTTTATGAGGATGGCTCTTCTGACTGATGCGAAGTGATATCTTTTGTAGTATTGATTTCCAGTGCCCACCTGTTTGGTTGGCTAAAAAAGTGTATGCCCTTTTCTTGAATATATACAGAAAAAAACGCATACAGCCTTTTTGGCCAACTGCAATGTTGGCAATGTTCAGCCCCTTTTCTTGTGCTTAATGGCGAGTCCTTTCTACCTCCTCAAATCCCTTTCCTGCCATTCTCCCTTGCTTACCAATCCTTTTCTCTGACTTTCCTCAAGACATTTTTCAGTGATAGATATTTTCAACTCTGCAGTTTCATGAATTTTACTGCCCCTGAGTTCCATTGTTCAACTTGTGTTTATGGGAACTGGCCACAAAGCAGTGGGATTTCCTCAAGCCCTATACTGTTTCCATGGGCAACCCTAGCCTTTGGTCAATTCGTCTTCCTGATTGGAAATTAGAGTGACATGTGCCTGTCTGAACACCTAGGACTTGTCTCTCATTGTTCCTCATCCTTCCGCTTCATCCTCTGGACAAATTCCAAACTGTACGCAACAGGATGTTGACAGTGCTGACATCTCCAAGTGGGGAGACTGTTAGTAAAGACGCTGGAGGGGTGAACCCGAGCACCAGGAGATGAGGAGATGAGATGCCTTTTCCAAACTCTTCCCGATCAGATGGTATACCATCCTCTGGGTGTGACAGACATGTTTTAGCAGTAGGAAGAGTCCCATTCATGTAAGGAGAACACCAGGGCTTTTTCAAAATCAGTGTCTCCCCGAAACCCAAACTGGGGAATTTTTTAAGCTACGGCTACACATATGTTCATTAAGGGCCTTGGGAAATAGGCAGAGTCCAAACTTTAGATGTTTGAAGTCTTCAGGGTCAGAAGCACTCACCACCGGCTTCCCTTAGGTTACACTTTAACTGTCATTGATAGATGATGTCAATAAAAATATCTATTCTTTTTCCGATTATTTCCCCTTATAGGTTATTGCAAAATATTGAGTGTAGTTCCCTCTGCTATACAGTAGTTCCTTGTTGATGATCTATTTTATACATAGCAGTGTGTATGTGTTAATTCCAAACTGTTAATTTATCCCTCCTCCCACCTTTCCCCTTTGGTAATAATAAATTATAAGATTTTATACTTCTCAGAAATGGGGGAGCTGAAAGAGAGGTATCATTTTCAATGGAAAAGCATTTAAAACAAGATTGAAGCTTTAACCAAGATTATTAGGTGTACATCCTTGGAAAGAAATCACTTCATTTCTCTAATATTGACCTGACAAATAAGACAAACCTTTTCACTGAACTTGCTTATAATAAAGTGATGGAAATATCAAATGGAAGTGTTAGAAACATCTTATTTTACCCGAGCCTTATAAACTGTTCTATGTTAACTACAGTTTGGCTCACACATCTGTTCATTGAAGTTACAATAGTCTCAATTTCTGTTACTGATCCTCCAGAGTGGACCCCAACAAGTGTCCCCCTGCCCAGTGTCATTGGGGCCAACAGATCGAGACTGAGTTTGGTTCACAAGCAAAGGAAACTTTATATTTTAAACAGAGAATGGAGAGGTGAGAGCACGCACTACCCCGTGGGCTGTGGGCTGGGCTGCTGTGTAGAGATCCTGTCAGAGTCAGTGGGAGGGAGGGGGCGGAGCACTCGAGGGCCGGGTTGGCTGCAGCTCAGGCTCTATATCTCGGAGTCTGCACTGGGCCCCAGGAGCTGAGGTGTCGACCCAGCCATTCTGCACTAGGAAATCTGGTCTGAAGTGCCGGGTGTGGAACCTCTGCATGCGGGACCCTAGGAGCACGTGAAATTAGACAAAGCACAAAGGATAAAAAAGGTCAGACTTGACTTTATTGCCCAGATTCTATTTTTATCTCCCAGGGATTTTTAATGGGCTTTGCTGGGGACAAACCCCTCCTCTGCCTTTTGTCCCGTTCCTCATTCTTGGAGTGCTGAGGGTGCAGACCCTTCTTCTGTAACTGCTGAGTGCTGAGTTGGGAGCCCTCATACCAGGGGACGAGGGTCAGAACTTCTCCCCAGCAGCCTCCAGGTGACGTTGATTGGCCCCAGGGCCCCTGCCTCCCTGCTCGTCCGCCTGAGCACCAGCATTGGAAGTGTTATAGATTCTAATGACCTTTAAGGGTCCAGGAAAGAGATGTGCAGAGACGCTGTGGGGGCTGGTTTCACCCCGCCCCACATTTGTTCGGCCACCTTAGGCTGACCGTTTCTGCCAGCCTAGATGCTCTGACCAGTAGTCTGCTCTTTCTTCAATTAGGTCCCTGAATTAACGTAAAAACAGCACCAGGTGTCAGAGCCCTGCCCGCTCAACTCCCAGACAGTCCAGGGTCAATGGTGATCAAGGACCATGATGGCCACTGAGTCAACAGCCTTTTGAAGTAAACAGGAGTCCAGCCGGTCTTATTGGCCACCATCATCACGGTGTCTGTAGGCTTTTCTATGGTGACAGTGTGATATACGTTTCCCCCGCCAAGATTATTAGCTCCCCTCCGGGTGCAGTAAGTCCTGCAAGCAGTAGTCTACTCCTTCGGGACACACTATTGTTGTTTTATGAGAGAAACTCCAGGTCAAGTGATGTTCACACGAGTCGTCATGGTGCCCTGTTGCCCCCGGTTATCTCTCTGGATGTTGGAGTTGGAGGGCCTCCTCACTCGAGGTCGGTGTGCCCACGGAGCGAACCCTGCAACTTCAGGGCATGGTTGGTGATTAGGATCACCACGTGGGGTCCTTTTCCCTTAGGAGAGAGGTGGCCTTTTGGGCTGCTGATTTTCAGGTTTTTAGATACCGCCAGTATCTTGGCCAGATGTGGCAGTGGGCCAAGCCCCTTGGTGACTGTAGTTTATCCTACCTGGATGGCATTCTTGTGTTGTTCCATTTCAAGTGGTCCCAGTTTTTGCACTAATTCTCCAATGGCGACTCACCTTTCACCGGGAATGGAAAGGTCAAAGGGTTTAGCTCAATTAGGGAGTTCCAGGGCAAGGGTCTGAATTGACTGCTCTTTCCATTCTTGAAAGGCCACTTCTGGATTCTGTTCAAAAGGATCATCATCTTTTCCTTTCAGTGTTTCATATAGAGGCCCAGCTAGTAGACTGTAGTTAGGGATCCAGAAGCAGCAAACCCTGGCCTCCCCAGGAACCCCTAAGCTGTCTTCTAGTTTTAGAAAGGGGTAAGGCTGCAAATGGTTTCTTCCCTTTCCTGGGATGGGCTTCTCCGACCTTCTGTGAGAATGAAGCCCAGGCAGGTCACCGCAGTCTGTGATATTTGAGCTTTTTCTTGGACAACTTCTATCCTTTATTGGCTTGGTAGTTCAGAGGCCTCCTTAGTAGGGCTGGCGATCAGAATGTCATCTGCATATTGAAGGAGGGTTTCCTTTTCCAGAGGTAGAACTTTTTGGTCTTTAGCTAAGCTTTCCCCAAAGATGGTGTGGGCATTTTTGAACCCTTGGGGCAAGACGGCCCGGAAGTATTGTTTTAGTTGTATGTTGAGTCCTGCCACTCACAAGCCAAAATTTCTTGTGACTCTGGGACTAATGGAATACAAAAGAAGGCATCATTGAGACTAATACAGAATACCATGTCCTGGTGGTTGGTAGAATGACCAGCAGGGTGTAGGAATTAGGAGCAACTGGAGGTATATCCTCGGTGGCTTCACTGACTGTCCTGACATCCTTTACCAGGTCCCCAGCAGCCCATGGGGCTCTCGTGGTCAGGCCAATCCCAGGATATGGAGCTCTCCTGGGCAGGTACCCCACCCCCAACCCAGCCCACGGGGCTCTCGTGGTCAGGCCTCTCCCAGGATACAGAGCTACCCTTGCAGGTACTGTGGCAGGGCTGGGCACACAGGAACCGTGCACATAGCTCTCACTGAAGAGCACCCCCATCTCACCTGTCGCTCAGAGCTGACACAGAGCACCTCAGAGCAGGACTTGAACTAACAAACAGCAGCTGCGACAGGTCTGTGACCCTGGGCATCACTCTGTGTGGCCTCCCTCCACCTGGTCTTCCAGAGACTTCCACTGCACCCGGGGCACCAGGCCTCTGTCTCCAACCACCACCCACCCCTCCTCTCCCTGACTCCTGGGTTCCTCTCATTAGGAGAGGCTTTTCTTGAAGTTGTCTCCCACTCATGGGCCAGATAAAATGATTAGAAAACAAGCCAAAGCTGCAGCCCCTTGTCTATCCTGACTCTCAGGAGCCCACACCTGTTCCTTGGACCTGGCCGGTTCAGCAAGTTCCATTTTCTGCAACTGTGAGCCCCTGAGGGGTGATGATTGGCTGACCTGGGCAGCCTTACCGTGCCGGCCAGCCCTCCCCAGGTGTGCCTGGGTTGAGATCAATATAAATACCACTCCAGGCAGCAAGAGCCCCTGCAGCTGTGCCTGACGCCATTTTCTCTGCCCTGTCAGCAGTCTCGGGGCTGGGCTGGTGGGAGGGAGTGAGAGGCCACGGCTTTGTGGGTGGCCCAGTGTGAGTGGGGCTCTGCTGGACTTTCTGCAGCAGTTGCCAGGCTGCCACCTGCTAAAGAAGAGGATGTGTCACCCATACCTGCTGCTGGAATTTCTCCCTGGGCAGAGGTGAGGAAGGAAAAAAGCAGTGGGAGCAGGGACAGGACGGGTATCTCAGGCAGGGAAATGGAAATCTTCCAGAAGAGCACCCAGGACCAGGGCCATCCTGGCTGGCCTGCAGGCACCAAGTCAGCTGGCATGCTGTCACTCATGTGGCTCCATGGCCCTTCCTCTAGGCTTTCAAGTCCTTGTATATATTCAGGTGTTTTACCTGGGAAGGGTGGGAACAGTTCAGCAGCAACTGGCCTGGGGCTCAGCTCACGTTCACTCACAGATGCCTCGGCACGGTGCCCCAGCTTTGCAATGAGGACGCTTGTTGTGTGGGGGCTGCTGGCTGAATGGGAGACGATTCCCCACCACTGACCAACTTCAGAATTGTTTACAACAGGAGCAAGGGCCCTGATATGGTTTTCCTCTGAGTAACTGGTGGGTTCTGTTTTTTTTTTCTCTTTTTCGTTTTTGGTTCAAGGTAGAATTTATTCCTCTTTTTTGTATTTACAGATATAAGCATGGAAATAATTTATTCATATAAATACATGTATATGAAGGGAATAATTGTTTTTTCTGTTTTGTTTTTTAAATTTTATTTCTTTTTAATTTTGAATTTTATTTTATATTTTTATACAGCAAGTTCTTATTGGTTATCTATTTTATACATATAAATGTTTACATGCCAATCCCAATCTCTCAACTCCTCCCACCACCACCCCCCCAAGAGCTTTCCCCCCTTGTTGTCCATACGATTGTTGTCTACATCTGTTGCTCTATTTATGCCTTGCAAAACGGTTAATCTGTACAGTTTTTCTAGGTTCCACATATATGCATGAATATACAAGATTTGTTTTTCTCTTTCTGACTTACTTCACTCTGTATGACAGACTCTAGATCCATCGACGTCTCTACAAATGACCCAATTTCATTCCTTTCATGGCTTAGTAATATTCCATTTTATATATGTACCACATCTTTATGCATTCGTCTGTCTGTGGGCATTTAGGTTGCTTCCATTACCTCGATATTGTAAATAGTGATGCAATGAACATTGCGGTGAATGTCTCTTTTTGATTTATGGTTTTGTCTGGGTATATGTCCAGTACTGGGATTGCTGTATCATATGGTAATTCTATTAATAGTTTCTTAAGAAACTCCATATTGTTCTCCATAGTGACTGTATCAATTTATATTCCCAACAATAGTGGAAGAGGCTTCCTTTTCTCCACACCCTTTCCAGCATTTGTTGTTTGTAGATTTTCAGATGATGCCCATTCTAACAGGTGTGAGGTGATACCTCATTGTTGAGTCCATTTCGTTGAGCAAGGGGTAGGTCTTGTCTATTACATATTTGGCTTATGGAACGGTATCTGTGCTAATTTCAAACTCTGGTTTTATGCAGCACCCCAACTCACCTTTCCCCTTAAGCAAGCATAAGTTGGTTTTCTAAACTTGAGACCCTGTTCTGTTTTGTAATTCAGTTCCTGTGTAGCCAAGTTTACATTCCGTGCATTAGTGATACCTTATGATGTTTCTTTTTCTGTGTGACTTATTTCACTTAGAATCATCGTGCCTCAATCCACTCATTATGCTGGTACAGGCCTGGTGACACAGATTTCATTGCTGAGTGGTATTCTGTTGTACGTAAGTACCGCAACTTCTTTATCAATTATTTGTTCTCTGGGATATTTAACTTGTACTGTAGAAGAGGTTCCTATAAACAGAGCCATTCCAAATTTTGGGGTGGCTGTGTCTTTTTGATTTTAATTTCCCTAAGCTATAGGACCATAAGTGGAAATGCCCTAGACTCTGTTGCTTTGTTTTTCAGATGTATCAGGAAACACTATACACTTCTCCAGAGTGACTGTTGGTAATTTACATCCCGCCCATCAGCATAACAAGGCTCCCAGTTCTCCATGGCCTGTCCTGCCTTTCTGGATTTTACACTTTTTTCAGATGGCCCTTTAGACCGGGGGGAAGTGACACTTCATAGTAGTTCGGATTTCCATTGCAAGCTTGCTTGGTTTGCCAAAAAGGGCGTATGTGTTTTTTCCTGAATATATTCAGGAACAAACTCATACGCCCTTTTTTGTCACGTGCATCATTGTCGATGTTCTGCCTCTTTTCCTATGCTTTAAATGCAAATCCAGTCTACCTCCTGAAATCGGTTTCCTGAAATTCTGCCCCGCTTTCAAGTCCTCTTCGCAGCCTTACTTCAGTATATTTTTGGACATTATCTGTCATTTATAACTCTGCAGGTTTGTGAATTACAGGGCCCCTGAGCTCCTTTCTTCAACTCGCTTTCTTGTGAGCTGGCCGCAAACCCGCAAGACTGCTTCAGGCCCTAATCTGCTTCTGGCAGGGCACGCTGAGCCTTTGGTTAATTCCTCTTCCTGGTGGGAAATGAGTGTTAAATATGCCCGTCCAGACACCTACCTCACTCTCAACCCCTTGGTGATGTGGGTCCTCTGGTTTGTGGCCACCTTTGCTGGGTTCCTCACCTTTCGATGATGTGGCCCCACTAGTGTGAGGACACTCCTGCCTGGTTCTCATCCACGTGGTTATGTGGACCCCCTGGTGAGAGTCTGTTCCTGGCTGTGTTCCTCACCCTTCTGTGAGGGAGACCCTCTGCTGATAGGTCACTCCTGCATGGCTGGCACACATTGCTTTGGTGAAGTCAGCTGTGTGGTGGCAGTTGGAGCGTGCTGGGGATCTCCTGCCCCCGGTGATGAGGGCCCTCTTGCGTCAGGCCTTAACTGCTGGGCTCACCAACTTTTCTTAGTGAGCCCAATGATGCTTGGGCACTCCTCTTAGGACCCCATCTCCATGGGGATGTGGGCCTTCTGCTCTGAGGTCCCAACGGCTGGGTTGTTCACATTTTCATGATGTGGGCTCTCTGGTGTTAGTTCACAGAGGCCTGGATCCCATAGCCTCTGTGCTCTTGGCCGCCTGCTGGGAGGTTCCAACTGCTGGATTCCTCACTTTTTTAATTTTTTAGGCCCTCTGTTGTGAGGATCCTCCTGCCTGCCTCACTCCCAGCCCCTTCGTGATGTGTGTCCTCTGGTTTGAGGTCACATGTGCTGGGTTCCTCACCTTTCGATGATGTGGGACCAATGGTCTTAGGAGACTCCTGCCTGGTTCACATCCCCTTTGTGATGTGGGCCCTCTGGTGAGAGTCTGATCCTGGCTGGGTTCCTCACCCATCTGTGAGGTGGGCCCTCTACTATCAGGTAACTCTTGCCTGGCTTGCTCACCTCGCCTTGTTGACATGAGCCCTCTGGTGGCACTTGGACCCTGCTGGGAGCCTCCTCACCTCTTTGATGAGGGCCCTCTGACGTCAGACCCTAACTGTTGGGCTCCCCAACTTTTCTTAGTGAGCCCAGTGATGCTCGGGCACTCCTCTTAGGTTCCCATCTCCATGGGGATGTGGGCCTTCTGCTCTGAGGTTCCAACGGCTGGGTTGATCACAGTTTCATGATGTGGGCTCTCTGGTGTTAGTTCACTGTGGCCTGGATCCCATAGCCTCTGTGCTCTTGGCCGCCTGCTGGGAGGTTCCAACTGCTGGATTCCTCACTTTTTAAATTTTTTAGGCCCTCTGTTGTGAGGATCCTCCTGCCTGCCTCACTCCCAGCCCCTTCGTGATGTGTGTCCTCTGGTTTGAGGCCACATATGCTGGGTTCCTCACCTTTCGATGATGTGGGACCAATGGTCTTAGGAGACTCCTGCCTGGTTCACATCCCCTTGGTGATGTGGGCCCTCTGTTGAGAGTCTGATCCTGGCTGGGTTCCTCACCTTCTGTGAGGTGGGCCGTCTGCTGTGAGGTCACTCCTGCCTGGCTTGCTCACCTCGCCTTGTGGACATGAGCCCTCTGGTGGCACTTGGAGCCTGCTGGGAGTCTCCTCCCCTCGGTGATGAGGGCCCTCTTGCGTCAGGCCCTAACTGCTGGGCTCACCACATTTTGTGATGTGCGCCCAGTGGTTCGAAGACACTCCATCCAGGTTCACATCCCCATTGGGATGTGGGCCTTCTGCTCTGAGGTCCCAACGGCTGGGTTGTTCACAGTTTCATGATGTGGGCTCTCTGCTGTTAGTTCGCTCTGGCCTGGATGCCATAGCCTCTGTGCTCTGGGCCGCCTGCTGGAAGGTTCCAACTGCTCGATTCCTCTACTTTTGTATTCTATGGGTCCTGTGTTGCGATGCTCCTCCTGCCTGCCTCACTCGCAACCCCTTCTTGATGTGGGTCCTCTGGTTTGAGGCCACATGTGCTGGGTTCCGCAACTTTCAATGATGTGGCCCCACTGGTGTGAGGACACTCCTGCCTGGTTCCCATCCCCTTGGTGATGTGGGCCTTCTCGTGACAGTCTTATCCTGGCTGGGTTCCTCACTCTTCTGTGAGGTAGGCCCTCTGCTGTGAGGTCAATCCTGCCTGACTTGCACACATCACCTTGGCGACGTGGGCCCTCTGTTGGCACATGGAACCTGCTGGGAGCCTCCTGCCCTCGGTGATGACGGCCCTCTAGCATCAGGCCCTAACTGCTGGGCTCCCCACGTTTTCTGATGTGAACCCAGTGATGCCAGGACACTCCTGTCAGGTTCCCATCCCCATGGGGATGTGGGCTTTCTGCTCTGAGGTCCCAACGCCTGGGTGGCTCACAGTTTCATGATGTGGGCTCTCTGGTGTTAGTTCACTCCTGCCTGCATCCCATAGCTTCTGTGCTCTCGGCCGCCTGCTGGGAGGTTCCAAATGCTGGATTCCTCACCTTTTTTATTCTTTGGGCCCTCTGTTTTTAGGCTACTCCTACCTGCCTCACTCCCATCCCCTTTGTGATGTATGTCCTCTGATATGAGGCCGCATGTGCTGGGTTCTTCACCTTTCAATGATGTGGCCCCACTGGTGGGAGGACAGTCCTGACTGGTTCCCATCCCCTTGGTGTTGTGGGCCTTCTGGCAAGAGTCTCATCCTACCTCGGTTCCTCACCCTTCTGTGAGATAGGCCCTCTGCTGTGAGGTCACTACTGCCTGGCTGGCGCATGCCACCTTGTAGACGTGGGCCCTCTGTTGGCAGTTGGAACCTGCTGGGAGTCTCCTCCCCTCAGTTATGAGGGCTCCCTTGCGTCGGGACCTAACTGCTGAGCTCCTAACATTTTCTGATATGTGCTAAGTGGTGCGAAGCCACTCCTGCCAGGTTCCCATCCCAATGGGGATGTGGGCCTTCTGTTCTGAGGTCCCAACGGCTGGGCTGCTCACAGGTTCATGATGTGGGCCCTCTGCTGTGAGTTCACTGTGGCCTGGATCCCATAGCCTCGGTGCTCTGGGCCACTTGCTGGGAGGTTCCAACTGCTGGATTCCTCAACTTTTATATTCTATGGACCCTGTGTTGTGAGGCCAGTCCTGCCAGCCTCATTCCGAAACCCTTGGTGATGTGGTTCCTCTGGTTTGAGGCTACATGTGCTGGGATCCTCACCTTTCGATGATGTTGTCCCACTGGTGTGGGGACACTCCTGCCTGGTTCCCATCCCCTTGGCGATGTGGGCCCTCTGGTGAGAGTCTGATCCTGGCTGTGTTCCTCACCCTTCTGTGAGGTGGGCCCTCTGCTGTGAGGTCACTCCTAACGGGCTGGCACACATCGCCTTGTTGACATTGGCCCTCTGGTGGCAGCTGGAGCCTGCTGGGAGCCTCCTCCCCTTGGTGATGAGTGCCCTCTAGCGTCAGGCCCTAACTTCTGAGCACCCCACGTTTTCTGATGTGAGCCCAGTGATGCCAGGACACTCCTGTCATGTTCCCATCACCATGGGGATGTGGGCCTTCTGCTCTGAGGTCCCAATGTCTGGGTTGCTCACAGTTTCATGATGTGGGCTGTCTGGTGTTAGTTCACTCTGGCTTGGATCCCCTAGCCTCTGTGCTCTGGGCCGCCTGCTGGGAGGTTCCAACTGCTGGATTCCTCACCTTTCTTATTTTTGGGCCCTCTGTTGTGAGGCTCCTCCTGCCTGCCTCACTCCCAGCCCCTTGGTGATGGGTGTCCTATGGTTTGAAGCCACATGTTCTGGGTTCCTCACCTTTAGATGATGTGGCCCTACTCATGTGAGGACACTCCTGCCTGGTTCCAATCCATTTGGTGATGTGGGCCCTCTGGTGCAAGTCTGATCCTGACTGGGTTCGTCACACTTCTCTGAGGTGGGCCCTCTGCTGTGAGGTCATTCGTGCCTGGTTGGCACACATCGCCTTGGTGACGTCAGCCCTCTGGTGGCAGTTGGAGCCTGCTGGGAGCCTCCTTCCCTTGGTGATGAGGGTCCTCTGGCGTCAGGCCCTAACTGCAGGTCTCCCAAAATTTTCTGACATGTTCTCAGTGGTGCGAGGACACTCCTACCAGATTTATATCCCCATGGGGATGTGGGCCTCCTCCTCTGAGGTCCCAATGGCTGGGTTGCTCAGTTTCATGACATGGGCCCTCTTCTGTGAGTTCACTGTGGCCTGGATCCCATAGCCTCGGTGCTCTGGGCCACCTGCTGGGAGGTTCCAACTGCTGGATTCCTCACTTTTTTATTCTATGGGCCCAGTGTTGTGAGGCTACTCCTGCCTGCCTCACTCCAAGGCCCTTGGTGATGTGGGTCCTCTGGTTTGAGGACACATGTGCTGAGTACGTCACCTTTCGCTGATGTGGCCCCACTGGTGTGAAGACACTCCTGCCTGGTTCCCATCCCCTTGGTGATGTGGGCCCTCTGGTGAGAGTCTGATGTTGGCTGGGTTTCTCACCATTCTGTGAGGTGGGACCTCTGCTGTGAGGTAACTCATGCCTGGCTTGCTCATGTTGCCTTGGCAACGTGAGCACTCAGGTGGCAGTTGGGGCCTGCTGGGAATCTCCTCCCCTCGGTTATGAGAGCTCTGGATAAAACACATATGCCCTTTTTTGCCAAGTGCATTATTTTCCAAGTTCTGTCTCTTTTCCTATGCTTTAAGAGCGACTCCCGTGTACCTTCTGAAATCGGTTTCCAGCAATTCTGCCCCACATTCAAGTCCTCTTCGCAGCCTTACTTCAGTATAATTTTGGATGATAGCTGTCATTTATAACTCTGCAGGTTTGTGAATAACAGTGTCCCTGAGCTCCTTTCTTCAACTCGCTTTCTTGTGAGCTGGCTGTAAAACTGCAGGATCTCTTCAGGTCCTAATCTGGTCCCAGCATGGCATGTGGAGCTTCTGGTTCATTCGTTTTCCTGGTGGGAAATGAGAGTTAAATTTGCCCGTCCAGACACCTACACATAGTCTCTCATTGGTTCTCCTTATTCCTGTTCATATTCCGCAGAAATTGCAAACTGGGCCAAACAGGAGGTTAAAGGCACTGACTCTCCAAGTGGGGAGAGTGTTAGTAAAGCATCTGGAATGTTGCACCCGAGTACCAGGGGATGAAAACTGAGACACATTTGAACACGTTTCCCGATCACACGGTGGATCATACTCTGGGTTCCACATGCATGTTTTAGCTGAAGGAAGAATCCCTTAAACCTGAAGAGTTGAGACCCATGGAATGGGTACCATGCAATATGACTTCAAAGGGTCTGCATTTGCTCACCGAACCTCACCAATCCTATCACTGCAGCGTTTATGCCGCTGTACACACGCTTGATTCTCTTTCAGAGACATATAAATCCATAGGTTTTAAGATTCTTACTAGTCAGGTATATTCTTAGGCGTTTAATATGGGGTGTTGAGTCCACTTCGTTGAGCAAGGAGTAGCTCTTGTCTATTAAATATTTGGCTTATGGAACGGTATCTGTGCTAATTTCAATCTCTGGTTTTATGCAGCACCCCAACTCACCTTTCCCCTTAAGCAAGCATAAGTTGGTTTTCTACATTTGAGACCCTGTTCTGTTTTGTAATTCAGTTCCTGTGTAGCCAAGTTTACATTCCGTGTAGTAGTGATATCTTATGATGTTTCTTTTTCTGTGTGACTTATTTCACTTGGAATCATTGTACCTGAATCCACTCATTATGCTGCTATGGGCCTGATGACATAGATTTCATTGCTGAGTGATATTGCATTGTACGTAAGTACCACAACTTCTTTATCCATTTTTCACTTTCTGTGATATTGAACTTGTACCGATAACGAGTTTCTTGTAAACAGAGCCGTCCCAAACTTTGGGGTGGCTGTGTCTTTTTGATTTTAATTTCCCTAAGCTATAAGACCATAAGTGGAAGTGCTCTAGGCTCTGTTGCTTTGTTTTGTAGATGTTTCAGGAAACACCATACACTTCTCCAGAGTGGCTGTTGGCAATTTACATCCCGCCCATCAGCATAACAAGGCTCCCAGTTCTCTATGGCCTGTCCTTCCTTTCTGGATTTGACAGGTTTTTCAGATGGCCCTTTTGACCAGGGGGCAGTGAGACTTCATTGTAATGCAGATTTCCTTTGCAAGCTTGCTTGGTTGGCCAAAAAGGGCGTATGCGTTTTTTCCTGAATATATTCAGGAAAAAACGCATACGCCCTTTTTGGCCAAGTGCATCATTGTGGACGTTCTGCTTCTTTTCCTATGCTTTAAAGGCAATTGCTATCTACCTCCTGAAATCGGTTTCCTGCAATTCTACCCCGCTTTCGAGTCCTCTTGGCGGCCTTACTTCAATAAATTTTTGGAAGATAGCTGTCATTTATAACTCTGCAGGTTTGTGAATGACAGTGCCCCTGAGCTCCTTTCTTCAACTCGCTTTCTTGTGAGCTGGCCGCAACACTGCAGGATTTCTTCAGGCCTTAGTGTGGTTCCGGCACGGCACGCTGAGCCGTTGGTTAATTCCTCTTCCTGGTGGGAAATGAGAGTTAAATTTGCCCGTTCAGACACCTACAGCTTGTCTCTCATTGGTTCTCCCTATTCCTGTTCATTTTCCGCAGAAATTGCAAACTGGGCCAAACAGGAGGTTAAAGGCACTGACTCTCCAAGTGGGGAGAGTGTTAGTAAAGCGTCTGGAATGTTGCACCCTAGTACCGGTGGACTAAAACTGAGTCACATTTGAACACGTTTCCCAATCACACGGTGGATCATACTCTGGGTTCCACATGCATGTTTTAGCTGAAGGAAGAATCCCTTAAACCTGGAGAGTTGAGACCCATGGAATGGGTACCATGCAATATGACTTCAAAGGGTCTGCATTTGCTCACCGATTCTCACCAATCCTATCATTGCTGCATTTATGCCACTGTACACACACTAGATTCTCTTTCGGAGACATATAAATCCATAGGTTTTAGGATTCTTACTAGTCAGGTATATTTTTGACGTTTAATACGGGGTGTAGAGTCCACTTCGTTGAGCAAGGAGTAGCTCTTGTCTATTACATATTTGGCTTATGGAATGGTATATGTGCTAATTTCAATCTCTGGTTTTATGCAGCACCCCAACTCACCCTTCCCCTTAAGCAAGCATAAGTCGGTTTTCTACATTTGAGACCCTGTTCTGTTTTGTAATTCAGTTCCTGTGTAGCCAAGTTTACATTCCGTGTGGTAGAGATATCTTATGATGTTTCTTTTTCTGTGTGACTTATTTCACTTAGAATCATCGTACCTGAATCCACTCATTATGCTGCTACGGGCCTGATGACATAGATTTCATTGCTGAGTGATATTGCATTGTACGTAAGTACCACAACTTCTTTATCCATTTTTCGCTTTTTGTGATATTGAACTTGTACCGTAAACGAGGTTCCTGTAAACAGAGCTGTCCCAAACTTTGAGGTGGCTGTGTATTTTTGATTTTAGTTTCCCTAAGCTATAGGACCATAAGTGGAAGTGCCCTAGGCTCTGTTGCTTTGCTTTTTAGATGTTTCAGGAAACACCATACACTTCTCCAGAGTGGCTGTTGGCAATTTACATCCCACCCATCAGCATAACAAGGCTCCCATTTCTCCATGGCCTCTCCTGCCTTTCTGGATTTTACAATTTTTTCAGATGGCCCTTTTGACCGGGGGGCAGAGAGACTTCATTGTAGTGCAGATTTCCTTTGCAAGCTTGCTTGGTTGGCCAAAAAGGGCATAAGCGTTTTTTCCTGAATATATTCAGGAAAAAACACATACTCCCTTTTTGGCCAAGTGCATCATTGTGGACGTTCTGCCTCTTTTCCTATGCTTTACATGCAATTCCAGTCTACCTCCTGAAATCGGTTTCCTGCAATTCTGCCCAGCGTTCAAGTCCTCTTGGCAGACTTACTTCAATATATTTTTGGACGATAGCTGTCATTTATAACTCTGCAGGTTTGTGAATTACAGTGCCCCTGAGCTCCTTTCTTCAACTCGCTTTCTTGTGAGCTGGCCGCAACACCGCAGGATTGCTTCAGGCCCTAGTGTGGTTCCGGCATGGCACACTGAGCCTTTGGTTAATTCCTCTTCCTGGTGGGAAATGAGAGTTAAATTTGCCCGTCCAGACACCTCCAGCTAGTCTCTCATTGGTTCTCCCTATTCCTGTTCATTTTCCGCGGAAATTGCAAACTGGGCCAAACAGGAGGTTAAAGGCACTGACTCTCCAAGTGGGGAGAGTGTTAGTAAAGCGTCTGGAATGTTTCACCTGAGTACCAGGGGACGAAAACTGACCCATTTGAACACGTTTCCTGATCACACGGTGGATCATACACTGGGTTCCACATGCATGTTTTAGCTGAAGGAAGAATCCCTTAACCCTGGAGAGTTGAGACCCATGGAATGGGTACCATGCAATATGACTTCAAAGGGTCTGCATTTGCTCACCGAACCTCACCAATCTTATCACTGCTGCGTTTATGCCGTTGTATACACGCTTGATTCTCTTTCGGAGACATATAAATCCATAGGTTTTAAGATTCTTACTTGTCAGGTATATTCTTAGGCGTTTAATATGGGGCGTTGAGTCCACTTCGTTGAGCAAGGAGTAGCTCATGTCTATTACATATTTGGCTTATGGAACGGTATCTGTGCTAATTTCAATCTCTGGTTTTATGCAGCACCCCAACTCACCTTTCCCCTTAAGCAAGCATAAGTTGGTTTTCTACATTTGAGACCCTGTTCTGTTTTGTAATTCAGTTCCTGTGTAGCCAAGTTTACATTCCATGTAGTAGTGATATCTTATGATGTTTCTTTTTCTGTGTGACTTATGTCACTTAGAATCATCGTACCTGAATCCACTCATTATGCTGCTATGGGCCTGATGACATAGATTTCATTGCTGAGTTATATTGCATTGTACGTAAGTACCACAAATTCTTTATCCATTTTTCGCTTTCTGTGATATTGAACTTGTACTGTAAACGAGGTTCTTGTAAACAGAGCTGTCCCAAACATTGGGGTGGATGTGTCTTTTTGATTTTAAATTCCCTAAGCTATAGGACCATAAGTGGAAGTGCCCTAGGCTCTGTTGCTTTGTTTTTTAGATGTTTCAGGAAACACCATACACTTCTCCAGAGTGACTGTTGGCAATTTACATCCCGCCCATGAGCATAACAAGGCTCCCAGTTCTCCATGGCCTGTCCTGCCTTTCTGGATTTTACACTTTTTTCAGATGGCCCTTTTGACCGGGGGGCAGTGAGACTTCATTGTAGTGCAGATTTCCTTTGCAAGCTTGCTTGGTTGGCCAAAAAGTGCGTATGCGTTTTTTCCTGAGGAAAAAACGCATATGCCCTTTTTGGCCAAGTGCATCATTGTGGACGTTCTGCCTCTTTTCCTATGCTTTACATGTAATTCCAGTCTACCTCCTGAAATCGGTTTCCTGCAATTCTGCCCCACTTTCAAGTCCTCTTGGCAGCCTTACTTCAATATATTTTTGGACGATAGCTGTCCTTTATAACTCTGCAGGTTTGTGAATGACAGTGCCCCTGAGCTCCTTTCTTCAACTCGCTTTCTTGTGAGCTGGCCGCAACACCTCAGGATTGCTTCAGGCCCTAGTGTGGTTCCGGCATGGCACGCTGAGCCTTTGGTTAATTCCTCTTCCTGGTGGGAAATGAGAGTTAAATTTGCCCGTCCAGACACCTCCAGCTAGTCTCTCATTGGTTCTCCCTATTCCTGTTCATTTTCCGCAGAAATTGCAAACTGGGCCAAACAGGAGGTTAAAGGCACTGACTCTCCAATTGGGGAGAGTCTTAGTAAAGCGTCTGGAATGTGTCACCCGAGTACCAGGGGATGAAAACTGACACAATTGAACACGTTTCCCGATCACACGGGGGATCATACTCTGGGTTCCACATGCATGTTTTAGCTGAAGGAAGAATCCCTTAAACCTGGAGAGTTGAGACCCATGGAATGGGTACCATGCAATATGACTTCAAAGGGTCTGCATTTGCTCACCGAACCTCACCAGTCCTATCACTGCTGCGTTTATGCCGCTGTACACACGCTTGATTCTCTTTCGGAGACATATAAATCCATAGGTTTTAAGATTCTTACTAGTCAGGTATATTCATAGGCGTTTAATATGGGGTGTTGAGTCCACTTAATTGAGCAAGGAGTAGCTCTTGTCTATTACATATTTGGCTTATGGAACGGTATCTGTGCTTATTTCAATCTCTGGTTTTATGCAGCACCCCAACTCACCTTTCCCCTTAAGCAAGCATAAGTTGGTTTTCTACATTTGAGACCCTGTTCTGTTTTGTAATTCAGTTCCTGTGTAGCCAAGTTTACATTCCGTGTAGTAGTGATATCTTATGATGTTTCTTTTCCTGTGTGACTTATTTCACTTAGAATCATCGTACCTGAATCCACTCATTATGCTGCTATGGGCTTGATGACATAGATTTCATTGCTGAGTGATATTGCATTGTACGTAAGTACCACAACTTCTTTATCCATTTTTCACTTTCTGCAATATTAAACTTGTACCGTAAACGAGGTTCTTGTAAACAGAGCTGTCCCAAACATTGGGGTGGCTGTGTCTTTTTGAATTTAATTTCCCTAATCTATAGGACCATAAGTGGAAGTGCCCTAGGCTCTGTTGCTTTGTTTTTTAGATGTTTCAGGAAACACCATACACTTCTCCAGAGTGGCTGTTGGCAATTTACATCCCGCCCATCAGCATAACAAGGCTCCCAGTTCTCCATGGCCTGTCCTGCCTTTCTGGATTTTACACTTTTTTCAGATGGCCCTTTTGACCGGGGGGCAGTGAGACTTCATTGTAGTGCAGATTTCCTTTGCAAGCTTGCTTGGTTGGCCAAAAAGGGCGTATGCGTTTTTTCCTCAATATATTCAGGAAAAAACGCATACGCCCTTTTTGGCCAAGTGCATCATTGTGGACGTTCTGCCTCTTTTCCTGTGGTTTACATGCAAATCCCGTCTACCTCCTGAAATCGGTTTCCTGCAATTCTGCCCCGCTTTCAAGTCCTCTTGGCAGCCTTACTTCAATATATTTTTGGACGATAGCTGTCATTTATAACTCTGCATGTATGTGAATGACAGTGCCCCTGAGCTCCTTTCTTCAACTCGCTTTCTTGTGAGCTGGCCGCAACACCGCTGCATTGCTTTAGTCCCTAGTGTGGTTCAGGCATGGCACGCTGAGCCTTTGGTTAATTCCTCTTCCTGGTGGGAAATGAGAGTTAAATTTGCCCGTCCAGACACCTCCAGCTAGTCTCTCATTGGTTCTACCTATTCCTGTTCATTTTCCGCAGAAATTGGAAACTGGGCCAAACAGGAGGTTAAAGGCACTGACTCTCCAAGTGGGGAGAGTGTTAGTAAAGCGTCTGGAATGTTGCACCCGAGTACCAGGGGACAAAAACTGACACATTTGAACATGTTTACCGATCACACGGTGGATCATACTCTGCGTTCCACATGCATGTTTTAGCTGAAGGAAGAATCCCTTAAACCTGGAGAGTTGAGACCCATGGAATGGGTACCATGAAATATGACTTCAAAGGGTCTGCATTTGCTCACCGAACCTCACCAATCCTATCACTGCTGCATTTATGCCGGTGTACACATGCTTGATTCTCTTTCGGAGACATATAAATCCATAGGTTTTAAGATTCTTACTAGTCAGGTATATTCTTAGGCATTTAACATGGGGTGTAGAGTCCACTTCGTTGAGCAAGGAGTAGCTCTTGTCTATTACATATTTGGCTTATGGAACGGTATCTGTGCTAATTTCAATCTCTGGTTTTATGCAGCACCCCAACTCACCTTTCCCCTTAAGCAAGCATAAGTTGGTTTTCTACATTTGAGACCCTGTTCTGTTTTGTAATTCAGTTCCTGTGTAGCCAAGTTTACATTCCATGTGGTAGAGATATCTTATGATGTTTCTTTTTCTGTGTGACTTATTTCACTTAGAATCATCGTACCTGAATCCACTCATTATGCTGCTACGGGCCTGATGACATAGATTTCATTGCTGAGTGATATTGCATTGTACGTAAGTACCACAACTTCTTTATCCATTTTGCGCTTTCTGTGATATTGAACTTGTACCGTAAACGAGGTTCTTGTAAACAGAGCTGTCCCAAATATTTGGGTGGTTGTTTCTTTTTGATTTTAATTTCCCTAAGCTATAGGACCATAAGTGGAAGTGCCCTAGGCTCTGTTGCTTTGTTTTTTAGATGTTTCAGGAAACACCATACACTTCTCCAGAGTGCCTGTTGGCAATTTACATCCCGCCCATGAGCATAACAAGGCTCCCAGTTCTCCATGGCCTGTCCTGCCTTTCTGGATTTTACACTTTTTTCAGATGGCCCTTTTGACCAGGGGACAGTGAGACTTCATTGTAGTGCAGATTTCCTTTGCAAGCTTGCTTGGTTGGCCAAAAAGGGCGTATGCGTTTTTTCCTGAATGTATTCAGGAAAAAACGCATACGCCCTTTTTGGCCAAGTGCATCATTGTGGACGTTCTGCCTCTTTTCCTATGCTTTACATGCAATTCCAGTCTACCTCCTGAAATCGGTTTCCTGCAGTTCTGCCCCGCTTTCAAGTCCTCTTGGCAGCCTTACTTCAATGTATTTTTGGACGATAGCTGTCATTTATAACTCTGCAGGTTTGTGAATGACAGTGCCCCTGAGCTCCTTTCTTCAACTCGCTTTCTTGTGAGCTGGCCGCAACACCGCAGCATTGCTTCAGGCCCTAGTGTGGTTCCGGCATGGCACGCTGAGCCTTTGGTTAATTCCTCTTCCTGGTGGGAAATGAGAGTTAAATTTGCCCGTCCAGACACCTCCAGCTAGTCTCTCATTGGTTCTCCCTATTCCTGTTCATTTTCCGCAGAAATTGCAAACTGGGCCAAACAGGAGGTTAAAGGCACTGACTCTCCAAGTGGGGAGAGTGTTAGTAAAGCATCTGGAATGTTGCACCCGAGTACCAGGGGACGAAACCTGAGACACATTTGAACACGTTTACCGATCACACGGTGGATCATACTCTGGGTTCCACACGCATGTTTTAGCTGAAGGAAGAATCCCTTAAACCTGGAGAGTTGAGACCCATGGAATGGGTACCATGCAATATGACTTCAAAGGGTCTGCATTTGCTCACCGAACCTCACCAATCCTATCACTGTTGCGTTTATGCCGCTGTACACACGCTTGATTCTCTTTCGGAGACATATAAATCCATAGGTTTTAAGATTCTTACTAGTCAGGTATATTCTTAGGAGTTTAATATGGGGCGTTGAGTCCACTTCGTTGAGCAAGGAGTAGCTCTTGTCTATTACATATTTGGCTTATGGAACGGTATCTGTGCTAATTTCAATCTCTGGTTTTATGCAGCACCCCAACTCACCTTTCGCCTTAAGCAAGCATAAGTTGGTTTTCTACATTTGAGACCCTGTTCTCTTTTGTAATTCAGTTCCTGTGTAGCCAAGTTTACATTCCGTGTAGTAGTGATATCTTATGATGTTTCTTTTTCTGTGTGACTTATTTCACTTAGAATCATCGTACCTGAATCCACTGATTATGCTGTTATGGGCCTGAGGACATAGATTTCATTGCTGAGTGATATTGCATTGTACGTAAGTACCACAACTTCTTTATCCATTTTTCACTTTCTGTGATTTTGAACTTGTACTGTAAACGAGGTTCTTGTAAACAGAGCCTTCCCAAACTTTGGGGTGGCTGTGTCTTTTTGAATTTAATTTCCCTAAGCTATAGGACCATAAGTGGAAGTGCCCTAGGCTCTGTTGCTTTGTTTTTTAGATGTTTCAGGAAACACCATACACTTCTCCAGAGTGGCTGTTGGCAATTTACATCCCGCCCATCAGCATAACAAGGCTCCCAGTTCTCCATGGCTTGTCCTGCCTTTCTGGATTTTACACTTTTTTCAGATGGTCCTTTTGACCGGGGGGCAGTGAGACTTCATTTTAGTGCAGATTTCCTTTGAAAGCTTGCTTGGTTGGCCAAAAAGGGCATATGCATTTTTTCCTGAATGTATTCAGGAAAAAACGCATACACCCTTTTTGGCCAAGTGCATCATTGTGGACGTTCTGCCTCTTTTCCTATGCTTTACATGCAATACCAGTCTACCTCCTGAAATCGGTTTCCTGCAATTCTGCCCCGCTTTCAAGTCCTCTTGGCAGCCTTACTTCAATATATTTTTGGACGATAGCTGTCATTTATAACTCTGCAATATGTGAATGACAGTGCCCCTGAGATCCTTTCTTCAACTCGCTTTCTTGTGAGCTGGCCGCAACACCGCAGCATTGCTTCAGGCCCTAGTGTGGTTCCGGCATGGCATGCTGAGCCTTTGGTTAATTCCTCTTCCTGGTGGGAAATGAGAGTTAAATTTGCCCGTCCAGACACCTCCAGCTAGTCTCTCATTGGTTCTCCCTATTCCTGTTCATTTTCCGCAGAAATTGCAAACTGGGCCAAACAGGAGGTTAAAGGCACTGACTCTCCAAGTGGGGAGAGTGTTAGTAAAGCATCTGGAATGTTGCACCCGAGTACCAGGATACGAAAACTGACACAATTGAACACGTTTCCCGATCACACGGTGGATCATACTCTGGGTTCCACATGCATGTTTTAGCTGAAGGAAGAATCCCTTATACCTGGAGAGTTGAGACCCATGGAATGGGTACCATGCAATATGACTTCAAAGGGTCTGCATTTGTCCACCGATCCTCACCAATCCTATCACTGCTGCGTTTATGCCGCTGTACACACGCTTGATTCTCTTTCGGAGACATATAAATCCATAGGTTTTAAGATTCTTCCTAGTCAGGTATATTCTTAGGCGTTTATTATGAGGTGTAGAGTCCACTTTGTTGAGCAAGGAGTAGCTCTTGTCTATTACATATTAGGCTTATGGATCGGTATCTGTGCTAATTTCAATCTCTGGTTTTATGCAGCACCCCAACTCACCTTTCCCCTTAAGCAAGCATAAGTTGGTTTTCTACATTTGAGACCCTGTTCTGTTTTGTAATTCAGTTCCTGTGTAGCCAAGTTTACATTCCGTGTAGTAGTGATATCTTATGATGTTTCTTTTTCTGTGTGACTTATTTCACTTAGAATCATCGTACCTGAATCCACTCATTATGCTGCTATGGGCCTGATGACATAGATTTCATTGCTGCGTGATATTGCATTGTACGTAATTACCACAACTTCTTTATCCATTTTTCACTTTGTGTGATACTGAACTTGTACCGTAAACGAGGTTCTTGTAAACAGAGCCGTCCCAAACTTTGGGGTGGCTGTGTCTTTTTGATTTTAATTTACCTAAGCTATAGGACCATAAGTGGAAGTGCCCTAGGCTCTGTTGCTTTGCTTTTTAGATGTTTCAGGAAACACCATACACTTCTCCAGAGTGGCTGTTCGCAATTTACATCCCGCACATCAGCATAACAAGGTTCCCAATTCTCCATGGCCTGTCCTGCCTTTCTGGATTTTACACTTTTTTCAGATGGTCCTTTTGACCGGGGGCAGTGAGACTTCATTGTAGTGCAGATTTCCTTTGCAAGCTTGCTTGGTTGGCCAAAAAGGGTGTATGCGTTTTTTCCTGAATATATTCAGGAAAAAACACATACGCCCTTTTTGGCCAAGTGCATCATTGTGGACGTTCTGCCTCTTTTCCTATGCTTTACATGCTATTCCAGTCTACCTCCTGAAATCGGTTTCCTGCAATTCTGCCCCGCTTTCAAGTCCTCTTGGCAGCCTTACTTCAATATATTTTTGGACGATAGCTGTCATTTATAACTCTGCAGGTTTGTAAATGACAGTGATCCTGAGCTCCTTACTTCTACTCGCTTTCTTGTGAGCTGGCCGCAACACCGCAGCATTGCTTCAGGCCCTAGTGTGGTTCCGGCATGGCATGCTGAGCCTTTGGTTAATTCCTCTTCCTGGTGGGAAATGAGAGTTAAATTTGCCCGTCCAGACACCTCCAGCTAGTCTCTCATTGGTTCTCCCTATTCCTGTTCATTTTCCGCAGAAATTGCAAACTGGGCCAAACAAGAGGTTAAAGGCACTGACTCTCCAAGTGGGGAGAGTGTTAGTAAAGCATCTGGAATGTTGCACCCGAGTACCAGGGGACGAAAACTGACACAATTGAACACGTTTCCCTATCACACGGTGGATCATACTCTGGGTTCCACATGCATGTTTTAGCTGAAGGAAGAATCCCTTAAACCTGGAGAGTTGAGACCCATGGAATGGGTACCATGCAATATGACTTCAAAGGGTCTGCATTTGTCCACCGAACCTCACCAATAATATCACTGCTCCGTTTATGCCACTGTACACACGCTTGATTCTCTTTCGGAGACATATAAATCCATAGGTTTTAAGATTCTTACTAGTCAGGTATATTCTTAGGCGTTTAATATAGGGTGTAGAGTCCACTTCGTTGAGCAAGGAGTAGCTCTTGTCTATTACATATTTGGCTTATGGAACGGTATCTGTGCTAATTTCAATCTCTGGTTTTATGCAGCACCCCAACTCACCTTTCCCCTTAAGCAAGCATAAGTTGGTTTTCTACATTTGAGACCCTGTTCTGTTTTGTAATTCAGTTCCTGTGTAGCCAAGTTTACATTCCGTGTAGAAGTGATATCTTATGATGTTTCTTTTTCTGTGTGACTTATTTCACTTAGAATCATCGTACCTGAATCCACTCATTATGCTGCTACGGGCCTGATGACATAGATTTCATTGCTGAGTGATATTGCATTGTACGTAAGTACCACAACTTCTTTATCCATTTTGCGCTTTCTGTGATATTGAACTTGTACCGTAAACGAGGTTCTTGTAAACAGAGCTGTCCCAAACATTGGCGTGGTTGTGTCTTTTTGATTTTAATTTCCCTAAGCTATAGGACCATAAGTGGAGGTGCCCTAGGCTCTGTTGCTTTGTTTTTTAGATGTTTCAGGAAACACCATACACTTCTCCAGAGTGGCTGTTGGCAATTTACATCCCGCCCATCAGCATAACAAGGCTCCCAGTTCTCCATGGCCTGTCCTGCCTTTCTGGATTTTACACTTTATTCAGATGACCCTTTTGAACCGGGGGCAGTGAGACTTCATTGTAGTGCAGATTTCCTTTGCAAGCTTGCTTGGTTGGCCAAAAAGGGCGTATGCGTTTTTTCTTAAATATATTCAGGAAAAAACGCATACGCCCTTTTTGGCCAAGTGCATCATTGTGGACGTTCTGCCTCTTTTCCTATGCTTTACATGCTATTCCAGTCTACCTCCTGAAATCGGTTTCCTGCAATTCTGCCCCGCTTTCAAGTCCTCTTGGCAGCCTTACTTCAATATATTTTTGGACGATAGCTGTCATTTATAACTCTGCAGGTTTGTGAATGACAGTGATCCTGAGCTCCTTTCTTCAACTCGCTTTCTTGTGAGCTGGCCGCAACACCGCAGCATTGCTTCAGGCCCTAGTGTGGTTCCGGAATGGCACGCTGAGCCTTTGGTTAATTCCTCTTCCTGGTGGGAAATGAGAGTTAAATTTGCCCGTCCAGACACCTCCAGCTAGTCTCTCATTGGTTCTCCCTATTCCTGTTCATTTTCCGCAGAAATTGCAAACTGGGCCAAACAGGAGTTTAAAGGCACTGACTCTCCAAGAGGGGAGACTGTTAGTAAAGCGTCTGGAATGTTGCACCCGAGTACCAGGGGACGGAAACTGAGACACATTTGAACACGTTTCCCGATCACACGGTGGATCATACTCTGGGTTCCACATGCATGTTTTAGCTGAAGGAAGAATCCCTTAAACCTGGAGAGTTGAGACCCATGGAATGGGTACCATGCAATATGACTTCAAAGGGTCTGCATTTGCTCACCGAACCTCACCAATCCTATCACTGTTGCGTTTATGCCGCTGTACACACGCTTGATTCTCTTTCAGAGACATATAAATCCATAGGTTTTAAGATTCTTACTAGTCAGGTATATTCTTAGGAGTTTAATATGGGGCGTTGAGTCCACTTCGTTGAGCAAGGAGTAGCTCTTGTCTATTACATATTTGGCTTATGGAACGGTATCTGTGCTAATTTCAATCTCTGGTTTTATGCAGCACCCCAACTCACCTTTCGCCTTAAGCAAGCATAAGTTGGTTTTCTACATTTGAGACCCTGTTCTGTTTTGTAATTCAGTTCCTGTGTAGCCAAGTTTACATTCCGTGTAGTAGTGATATCTTATGATGTTTCTTTTTCTGTGTGACTTATTTCACTTAGAATCATCGTACCTGAATCCACTGATTATGCTGTTATGGGCCTGAGGACATAGATTTCATTGCTGAGTGATATTGCATTGTACGTAAGTACCACAACTTCTTTATCCATTTTTCACTTTCTGTGATTTTGAACTTGTACTGTAAACGAGGTTCTTGTAAACAGAGCCTTCCCAAACTTTGGGGTGGCTGTGTCTTTTTGAATTTAATTTCCCTAAGCTATAGGACCATAAGTGGAAGTGCCCTAGGCTCTGTTGCTTTGTTTTTTAGATGTTTCAGGAAACACCATACACTTCTCCAGAGTGGCTGTTGGCAATTTACATCCCGCCCATCAGCATAACAAGGCTCCCAGTTCTCCATGGCTTGTCCTGCCTTTCTGGATTTTACACTTTTTTCAGATGGTCCTTTTGACCGGGGGGCAGTGAGACTTCATTTTAGTGCAGATTTCCTTTGAAAGCTTGCTTGGTTGGCCAAAAAGGGCATATGCATTTTTTCCTGAATGTATTCAGGAAAAAACGCATACACCCTTTTTGGCCAAGTGCATCATTGTGGACGTTCTGCCTCTTTTCCTATGCTTTACATGCAATACCAGTCTACCTCCTGAAATCGGTTTCCTGCAATTCTGCCCCGCTTTCAAGTCCTCTTGGCAGCCTTACTTCAATATATTTTTGGACGATAGCTGTCATTTATAACTCTGCAATATGTGAATGACAGTGCCCCTGAGATCCTTTCTTCAACTCGCTTTCTTGTGAGCTGGCCGCAACACCGCAGCATTGCTTCAGGCCCTAGTGTGGTTCCGGCATGGCATGCTGAGCCTTTGGTTAATTCCTCTTCCTGGTGGGAAATGAGAGTTAAATTTGCCCGTCCAGACACCTCCAGCTAGTCTCTCATTGGTTCTCCCTATTCCTGTTCATTTTCCACAGAAATTGCAAACTGGGCCAAACAGGAGGTTAAAGGCACTGACTCTCCAAGTTGGGAGAGTGTTAGTAAAGCGTCTGGAATGTTGCACCCGAGTACCAGGGGACGAAAACTGACACAATTGAACACGTTTCCCTATCACACGGTGGATCATACTCTGGGTTCCTCATGCATGTTTTAGCTGAAGGAAGAATCCCTTAAACCTGGAGAGTTGAGACCCATGGAGTGGGTACCATGCAATATGACTTCAAAGGGTCTGCATTTGTCCACCGAACCTCACCAATAATATCACTGCTGCGTTTATGCCTCTGTACACACGCTTGATTCTCTTTCGTAGACATATAAATCCATAGGTTTTAAGATTCTTCCTAGTCAGGTATATTCTTAGGCGTTTAATATGTGGTGTAGAGTCCACTTCGTTGATCAAGGAGTAGCTCTTGTCTATTACATATTTGGCTTATGGAACGGTATCTGTGCTAATTTCAATCTCTGGTTTTATGCAGCACCCCAACTCACCTTTCCCCTTAAGCAAGCATAAGTCGGTTTTCTACATTTGAGACCCTGTTCTGTTTTGTAATTCAGTTCCTGTGTAGCCAAGTTTACATTCCATGTGGTAGTGATATCTTATGATGTTTCTTTTTCTGTGTGACTTATTTCACTTAGAATTATCGTACCTGAATCCACTCATTATGCTGCTACGGGCCTGATGACATAGATTTCATTGCTGCGTGATATTGCATTGTACGTAATTACCACAACTTCTTTATCCATTTTTCACTTTGTGTGATACTGAACTTGTACCGTAAACGAGGTTCTTGTAAACAGAGCCGTCCCAAACTTTGGGGTGGCTGTGTCTTTTTGATTTTAATTTCCCTAAGCTATAGAACCATAAGTGGAAGTGCCCTAGGCTCTGTTGCTTTGCTTTTTTGATGTTTCAGGAAACACCATACACTTCTCCAGAGTGGCTGTTCGCAATTTACATCCCGCACATCAGCATAACAAGGTTCCCAATTCTCCATGGCCTGTCCTGCCTTTCTGGATTTTACACTTTTTTCAGATGGCCCTTTTGATCGGGGGCAGTGAGACTTCATTGTAGTGCAGATTTCCTTTGCAAGCTTGCTTGGTTGGCCAAAAAGGGCGTATGCGTTTTTTCCTGAATGTATTCAGGAAAAAACGCATACGCCCTTTTTGGCCAAGTGCATCATTGTGGACGTTCTGCCTCTTTTCCTATGCTTTACATGCAATTCCAGTCTACCTCCTGAAATGGGTTTCCTGCAATTCTGCCCCGCTTTCAAGTCCTCTTGGCAGCCTTACTTCAATATATTTTTGGACGATAGCTGTCATTTATAACTCTGCAGGTATGTGAATTACAGTGCCCCTGAGCTCCTTTCTTCAACTCGCTTTCTTGTGAGCTGGCCGCAACACCGCAGCATTGCTTCAGGCCCTAGTGTGGTTCCGGCATGGCACGCTGAGCCTTTGGTTAATTCCTCTTCCTGGTGGGAAATGAGAGTTAAATTTGCCCGTCCAGACACCTCCAGCTAGTCTCTCATTGGTTCTCCCTATTCCTGTTCATTTTCCGCAGAAATTGCAAACTGGGCCAAACAGGAGGTTAAAGGCACTGACTCTCCAAGTGGGGAGAGTGTTAGTAAAGCGTCTGGAATGTTGCACCCGAGTACCAGGGGACGAAAACTGACACAATTGAACACGTTTCCCTATCACACGGTGGATCATACTCTGGGTTCCTCATGCATGTTTTAGCTGAAGGAAGAATCCCTTAAACCTGGAGAGTTGAGACCCATGGAGTGGGTACCATGCAATATGACTTCAAAGGGTCTGCATTTGTCCACCGAACCTCACCAATAATATCACTGCTCCGTTTATGCCGCTGTACACACGCTTGATTCTCTTTCGGAGACATATAAATCCAAAGGTTTTAAGATTCTTACTAGTCAGGTATATTCTTAGGCTTTTAATATAGGGTGTAGAGTCCACTTCGTTGAGCAAGGAGTAGCTCTTGTCTATTACATATTTGGCTTATGGAACGGTATCTGTGCTAATTTCAATCTCTGGTTTTATGCAGCACCCCAACTCACCTTTCGCCTTAAGCAAGCATAAGTTGGTTTTCTACATTTGAGACCCTGTTCTGTTTTGTAATTCAGTTCCTGTGTAGCCAAGTTTACATTCCGTGTAGTAGTGATATCTTATGATGTTTCTTTTTCTGTGTGACTTATTTCACTTAGAATCATCGTACCTGAATACACTCATTATGCTGCTACGGGCCTGATGACATAGATTTCATTGCTGAGTGATATTGCATTGTACGTAAGTACCACAACTTCTTTATCCATTTTGCGCTTTCTGTGATATTGAACTTGTACCGTAAACGAGGTTCTTGTAAACAGAGCTGTCCCAAACATTGGCGTGGTTGTGTCTTTTTGATTTTAATTTCCCTAAGCTATAGGACCATAAGTGGAGGTGCCCTAGGCTCTGTTGCTTTGTTTTTTAGATGTTTCAGGAAACACCATACACTTCTCCAGAGTGGCTGTTGGCAATTTACATCCCGCCCATCAGCATAACAAGGCTCCCAGTTCTCCATGGCTTGTCCTGCCTTTCTGGATTTTACACTTTTTTCAGATGGTCCTTTTGACCGGGGGGCAGTGAGACTTCATTTTAGTGCAGATTTCCTTTGCAAGCTTGCTTGGTTGGCCAAAAAGGGCGTATGCATTTTTTCCTGAATGTATTCAGGAAAAAACGCATACGCCCTTTTTGGCCAAGTGCATCATTGTGGACGTTCTGCCTCTTTTCCTATGCTTTACATGCAATTCCAGTCTACCTCCTGAAATCGGTTTCCTGCAATTCTGCCCCGCTTTCAAGTCCTCTTGGCAGCCTTACTTCAATATATTTTTGGACGATAGCTGTCATTTATAACTCTGCAGGTATGTGAATGACAGTGCCCCTGAGCTCCTTTCTTCAACTCGCTTTCTTGTGAGCTGGCCGCAACACCGCAGGATTGCATCAGGCCCTAGTGTGGTTCCGGAATGGCATGCTGAGCCTTTGGTTAATTCCTCTTCCTGGTGTGAAATGAGAGTTAAATTTGCCCGTCCAGACACCTCCAGCTAGTCTCTCATTGGTTCTCCCTATTCCTGTTCATTTTCTGCAGAAATTGCAAACTGGGCCAAACAGGAGGTTAAAGGCACTGACTCTCCAAGTGGGGAGAGTGTTAGTAAAGCGTCTGGAATGTTGCACCCGAGTACCAGGGGACGAAAACTGACACAATTGAACACGTTTCCCTATCACACGGTGGATCATACTCTGGGTTCCACATGCATGTTTTAGCTGAAGGAAGAATCCCTTAAACCTGGAGAGTTGAGACCCATGGAATGGGTACCATGCAATATGACTTCAAAGGGTCTGCATTTGTCCACCGAACCTCACCAATAATATCACTGCTCCGTTTATGCCGCTGTACACACGCTTGATTCTCTTTCGGAGACATATAAATCCATAGGTTTTAAGATTCTTACTAGTCAGGTATATTCTTAGGCGTTTAATATAGGGTGTAGAGTCCACTTCGTTGAGCAAGGAGTAGCTCTTGTCTATTACATATTTGGCTTATGGAACGGTATCTGTGCTAATTTCAATCTCTGGTTTTATGCAGCACCCCAACTCACCTTTCCCCTTAAGCAAGCATAAGTTGGTTTTCTACATTTGAGACCCTGTTTTGTTTTGTAATTCAGTTCCTGTGTAGCCAAGTTTACATTCCGTGTAGTAGTGATATCTTATGATGTTTCTTTTTCTGTGTGACTTATTTCACTTAGAATCATCGTACCTGAATACACTCATTATGCTGCTACGGGCCTGATGACATAGATTTCATTGCTGAGTGATATTGCATTGTACGTAAGTACCACAACTTCTTTATCCATTTTGCGCTTTCTGTGATATTGAACTTGTACCGTAAACGAGGTTCTTGTAAACAGAGCTGTCCCAAACATTGGCGTGGTTGTGTCTTTTTGATTTTAATTTCCCTAAGCTATAGGACCATAAGTGGAGGTGCCCTAGGCTCTGTTGCTTTGTTTTTTAGATGTTTCAGGAAACACCATACACTTCTCCAGAGTGGCTGTTGGCAATTTACATCCCGCCCATCAGCATAACAAGGCTCCCAGTTCTCCATGGCTTGTCCTGCCTTTCTGGATTTTACACTTTTTTCAGATGGTCCTTTTGACCGGGGGGCAGTGAGACTTCATTTTAGTGCAGATTTCCTTTGCAAGCTTGCTTGGTTGGCCAAAAAGGGCGTATGCATTTTTTCCTGAATGTATTCAGGAAAAAACGCATACGCCCTTTTTGGCCAAGTGCATCATTGTGGACGTTCTGCCTCTTTTCCTATGCTTTACATGCAATTCCAGTCTACCTCCTGAAATCGGTTTCCTGCAATTCTGCCCCGCTTTCAAGTCCTCTTGGCAGCCTTACTTCAATATATTTTTGGACGATAGCTGTCATTTATAACTCTGCAGGTATGTGAATGACAGTGCCCCTGAGCTCCTTTCTTCAACTCGCTTTCTTGTGAGCTGGCCGCAACACCGCAGGATTGCTTCAGGCCCTAGTGTGGTTCCGGAATGGCATGCTGAGCCTTTGGTTAATTCCTCTTCCTGGTGTGAAATGAGAGTTAAATTTGCCCGTCCAGACACCTCCAGCTAGTCTCTCATTGGTTCTCCCTATTCCTGTTCATTTTCTGCAGAAATTGCAAACTGGGCCAAACAGGAGGTTAAAGGCACTGACTCTCCAAGTGGGGAGAGTGTTAGTAAAGCGTCTGGAATGTTGCACCCGAGTACCAGGGGACGAAAACTGACACAATTGAACACGTTTCCCTATCACACGGTGGATCATACTCTGGGTTCCACATGCATGTTTTAGCTGAAGGAAGAATCCCTTAAACCTGGAGAGTTGAGACCCATGGAATGGGTACCATGCAATATGACTTCAAAGGGTCTGCATTTGTCCACCGAACCTCACCAATAATATCACTGCTGCGTTTATGCCGCTGTACACACGCTTGATTCTCTTTCGGAGACATATAAATCCATAGGTTTTAAGATTCTTACTAGTCAGGTATATTCTTAGGCGTTTAATATAGGGTGTAGAGTCCACTTCGTTGAGCAAGGAGTAGCTCTTGTCTATTACATATTTGGCTTATGGAACGGTATCTGTGCTAATTTCAATCTTTGGTTTTATGTAGCACCCCAACTCACCTTTCCTCTTAAGCAAGCATAAGTCGGTTTTCTACATTTGAGACCCTGTTCTGTTTTGTAATTCAGTTCCTGTGTAGCCAAGTTTACATTCCATGTGGTAGAGATATCTTATGATGTTTCTTTTTCTGTGTGACTTATTTCACTTAGAATCATCGTACCTGAATCCACTCATTATGCTGCTACGGGCCTGATGACATAGATTTCATTGCTGAGTGATATTGCATTGTACGTAAGTACCACAACTTCTTTATCCATTTTGCGCTTTCTGTGATATTGAACTTGTACCGTAAACGAGGTTCTTGTAAACAGAGCTGTCCCAAATATTTGGGTGGTTGTGTCTTTTTGATTTTAATTTCCCTAAGCTATAGGACCATAAGTGGAAGTGCCCTAGGCTCTGTTGCTTTGTTTTTTAGATGTTTCAGGAAACACCATACACTTCTCCAGAGTGCCTGTTGGCAATTTACATCCCACCCATCAGCATAACAAGGCTCCCAGTTCTCCATGGCCTGTCCTGCCTTTCTGGATTTTACACTTTTTTCAGATGGCCCTTTTGACCAGGGGACAGTGAGACTTCATTGTAGTGCAGATTTCCTTTGCAAGCTTGCTTGGTTGGCCAAAAAGGGCGTATGCGTTTTTTCCTGAATGTATTCAGGAAAAAACGCATACGCCCTTTTTGCCCAAGTGCATCATTGTGGACGTTCTGCCTCTTTTCCTATGCTTTACATGCAATTCCAGTCTACCTCCTGAAATCGGTTTCCTGCAATTCTGCCCCGCTTTCAAGTCCTCTTGGCAGCCTTACTTCAATATATTTTTGGACGATAGCTGTCATTTATAACTCTGCAAGTATGTGAATGACAGTGCCCCTGAGCTCCTTTCTTCAACTCGCTTTCTTGTGAGCTGGCCGCAACACCGCAGCATTGCTTCAGGCCCTAGTGTGGTTCCGGCATGGCATGCTGAGCCTTTGGTTAATTCCTCTTCCTGGTGGGAAATGAGAGTTAAATTTGCCCGTCCAGACACCTCCAGCTAGTCTCTCATTGGTTCTCCCTATTCCTGTTCATTTTCCACAGAAATTGCAAACTGGGCCAAACAGGAGGTTAAAGGCACTGACTCTCCAAGTTGGGAGAGTGTTAGTAAAGCGTCTGGAATGTTGCACCCGAGTACCAGGGGACGAAAACTGACACAATTGAACACGTTTCCCTATCACACGGTGGATCATACTCTGGGTTCCTCATGCATGTTTTAGCTGAAGGAAGAATCCCTTAAACCTGGAGAGTTGAGACCCATGGAGTGGGTACCATGCAATATGACTTCAAAGGGTCTGCATTTGTCCACCGAACCTCACCAATAATATCACTGCTGCGTTTATGCCTCTGTACACACGCTTGATTCTCTTTCGGAGACATATAAATCCATAGGTTTTAAGATTCTTCCTAGTCAGGTATATTCTTAGGCGTTTAATATGGGGTGTAGAGTCCACATCGTTGATCAAGGAGTAGCTCTTGTCTATTACATATTTGGCTTATGGAACGGTATCTGTGCTAATTTCAATCTCTGGTTTTATGCAGCACCCCAACTCACCTTTCCCCTTAAGCAAGCATAAGTCGGTTTTCTACATTTGAGACCCTGTTCTGTTTTGTAATTCAGTTCCTGTGTAGCCAAGTTTACATTCCATGTGGTAGTGATATCTTATGATATTTCTTTTTCTGTGTGACTTATTTCACTTAGAATTATCGTACCTGAATCCACTCATTATGCTGCTACGGGCCTGATGACATAGATTTCATTGCTGCGTGATATTGCATTGTACGTAATTACCACAACTTCTTTATCCATTTTTCACTTTGTGTGATACTGAACTTGTACCGTAAACGAGGTTCTTGTAAACAGAGCCGTCCCAAACTTTGGGGTGGCTGTGTCTTTTTGATTTTAATTTCCCTAAGCTATAGAACCATAAGTGGAAGTGCCCTAGGCTCTGTTGCTTTGCTTTTTAGATGTTTCAGGAAACACCATACACTTCTCCAGAGTGCCTGTTGGCAATTTACATCCCGCACATCAGCATAACAAGGTTCCCAATTCTCCATGGCCTGTCCTGCCTTTCTGGATTTTACACTTTTTTCAGATGGCCCTTTTGACCGGGGGCAGTGAGACTTCATTGTAGTGCAGATTTCCTTTGCAAGCTTGCTTGGTTGGCCAAAAAGGGCGTATGCGTTTTTTCCTGAATGTATTCAGGAAAAAACGCATACGCCCTTTTTGGCCAAGTGCATCATTGTGGATGTTCTGCCTCTTTTCCTATGCTTTACATGCAATTCCAGTCTACCTCCTGAAATCGGTTTCCTGCAATTCTGCCCCGCTTTCAAGTCCTCTTGGCAGCCTTACTTCAATATATTTTTGGACGATAGCTGTCATTTATAACTCTGCAGGTATGTGAATTACAGTGCCCCTGAGCTCCTTTCTTCAACTCGCTTTCTTGTGAGCTGGCCGCAACACCGCAGCATTGCTTCAGGCCCTAGTGTGGTTCCGGCATGGCACACTGAGGCTTTGGTTAATTCCTCTTCCTGGTGGGAAATGAGAGTTAAATTTGCCCGTCCAGACACCTCCAGCTAGTCTCTCATTGGTTCTCCCTATTCCTGTTCATTTTCTGCAGAAATTGCAAACTGGGCAAACAGGAGGTTAAAGGCACTGACTCTCCAAGTGGGGAGAGTGTTAGTAAAGCGTCTGGAATGTTGCACCCGAGTACCAGGGGACGAAAACTGACACAATTGAACACGTTTCCCTATCACACGGTGGATCATACTCTGGGTTCCTCATGCATGTTTTAGCTGAAGGAAGAATCCCTTAAACCTGGAGAGTTGAGACCCATGGAGTGGGTACCATGCAATATGACTTCAAAGGGTCTGCATTTGTCCACCGAACCTCACCAATAATATCACTGCTGCGTGTATGCCGCTGTACACACGCTTGATTCTCTTTCGGAGACATATAAATCCATAGGTTTTAAGATACTTACTAGTCAGGTATATTCTTAGGCGTTTAATATGGGGTGTAGAGTCCACTTCGTTGATCAAGGAGTAGCTCTTGTCTATTACATATTTGGCTTATGGAACGGTATCTGTGCTAATTTCAATCTCTGGTTTTATGCAGCACCCCAACTCACCTTTCCCCTTAAGCAAGCATAAGTCGGTTTCCTACATTTGAGACCCTGTTCTGTTTTGTAATTCAGTTCCTGTGTAGCCAAGTTTACATTCCATGTGGTAGAGATATCTTATGATGTTTCTTTTTCTGTGTGACTTATTTCACTTAGAATCATCGTACCTGAATCCACTCATTATGCTGCTACGGGCCTGATGACATAGATTTCATTGCTGAGTGATATTGCATTGTACGTAAGTACCACAACTTCTTTATCCATTTTGCGCTTTCTGTGATATTGAACTTGTACCGTAAATGAGGTTCTTGTAAACAGAGCTGTCCCAAATATTTGGGTGGTTGTGTCTTTTTGATTTTAATTTCCCTTAGCTATAGGACCATAAGTGGAAGTGCCCTAGGCTCTGTTGCTTTGTTTTTTAGATGTTTCAGGAAACACCATACACTTCTCCAGAGTGCCTGTTGGCAATTTACATCCCACCCATCAGCATAACAAGGCTCCCAGTTCTCCATGGCCTGTCCTGCCTTTCTGGATTTTTCACTTTTTTCAGATGGCCCTTTTGACCGGGGGCAGTGAGACTTCATTGTAGTGCAGATTTCCTTTGCAAGCTTGCTTGGTTGGCCAAAAAGGGCGTATGCGTTTTTTCCTGAATGTATTCAGGAAAAAACGCATACGCCCTTTTTGGCCAAGTGCATCATTGTGGACGTTCTGCCTCTTTTCCTATGCTTTACATGCAATTCCAGTCTACCTCCTGAAATCGGTTTCCTGCAATTCTGCCCCGCTTTCAAGTCCTCTTGGCAGCCTTACTTCAATATATTTTTGGACGATAGCTGTCATTTATAACTCTGCAGGTTTGTGAATGACAGTGCCCCTGAGCTCCTTTCTTCAACTCGCTTTCTTGTGAGCTGGCCGCAACACCGCAGCCTTGCTTCAGGCCCTAGTGTGGTTCTGGCATGGCACGCTGAGCCTTTGGTTAATTCCTCTTCCTGGTGGGAAATGAGAGTTAAATTTGCCCGTCCAGACACCTCCAGCTAGTCTCTCATTGGTTCTCCCTATTCCTGTTCATTTTCCGCAGAAATTGCAAACTGGGCCAAACAGGAGTTTAAAGGCACTGACTCTCCAAGAGGGGAGACTGTTAGTAAAGCGTCTGGAATGTTGCACCCGAGTACCAGGGGACGGAAACTGAGACACATTTGAACACGTTTCCCGATCACACGGTGGATCATACTCTGGGTTCCACATGCATGTTTTAGCTGAAGGAAGAATCCCTTAAACCTGGAGAGTTGAGACCCATGGAATGGGTACCATGCAATATGACTTCAAAGGGTCTGCATTTGCTCACCGAACCTCACCAATCCTATCACTGTTGCGTTTATGCCGCTGTACACACGCTTGATTCTCTTTCAGAGACATATAAATCCATAGGTTTTAAGATTCTTACTAGTCAGGTATATTCTTAGGAGTTTAATATGGGGCGTTGAGTCCACTTCGTTGAGCAAGGAGTAGCTCTTGTCTATTACATATTTGGCTTATGGAACGGTATCTGTGCTAATTTCAATCTCTGGTTTTATGCAGCACCCCAACTCACCTTTCCCCTTAAGCAAGCATAAGTCGGTTTTCTACATTTGAGACCCTGTTCTGTTTTGTAATTCAGTTCCTGTGTAGCCAAGTTTACATTCCATGTGGTAGTGATATCTTATGATATTTCTTTTTCTGTGTGACTTATTTCACTTAGAATTATCGTACCTGAATCCACTCATTATGCTGCTACGGGCCTGATGACATAGATTTCATTGCTGCGTGATATTGCATTGTACGTAATTACCACAACTTCTTTATCCATTTTTCACTTTGTGTGATACTGAACTTGTACCGTAAACGAGGTTCTTGTAAACAGAGCCGTCCCAAACTTTGGGGTGGCTGTGTCTTTTTGATTTTAATTTCCCTAAGCTATAGAACCATAAGTGGAAGTGCCCTAGGCTCTGTTGCTTTGCTTTTTAGATGTTTCAGGAAACACCATACACTTCTCCAGAGTGGCTGTTCGCAATTTACATCCCGCACATCAGCATAACAAGGTTCCCAATTCTCCATGGCCTGTCCTGCCTTTCTGGATTTTACACTTTTTTCAGATGGCCCTTTTGACCGGGGGCAGTGAGACTTCATTGTAGTGCAGATTTCCTTTGCAAGCTTGCTTGGTTGGCCAAAAAGGGCGTATGCGTTTTTTCCTGAATGTATTCAGGAAAAAACGCATACGCCCTTTTTGGCCAAGTGCATCATTGTGGACGTTCTGCCTCTTTTCCTATGCTTTACATGCAATTCCAGTCTACCTCCTGAAATCGGTTTCCTGCAATTCTGCCCCGCTTTCAAGTCCTCTTGGCAGCCTTACTTCAATATATTTTTGGACGATAGCTGTCATTTATAACTCTGCAGGTATGTGAATTACAGTGCCCCTGAGCTCCTTTCTTCAACTCGCTTTCTTGTGAGCTGGCCGCAACACCGCAGCATTGCTTCAGGCCCTAGTGTGGTTCCGGCATGGCACACTGAGGCTTTGGTTAATTCCTCTTCCTGGTGGGAAATGAGAGTTAAATTTGCCCGTCCAGACACCTCCAGCTAGTCTCTCATTGGTTCTCCCTATTCCTGTTCATTTTCTGCAGAAATTGCAAACTGGGCAAACAGGAGGTTAAAGGCACTGACTCTCCAAGTGGGGAGAGTGTTAGTAAAGCGTCTGGAATGTTGCACCCGAGTACCAGGGGACGAAAACTGACACAATTGAACACGTTTCCCTATCACACGGTGGATCATACTCTGGGTTCCTCATGCATGTTTTAGCTGAAGGAAGAATCCCTTAAACCTGGAGAGTTGAGACCCATGGAGTGGGTACCATGCAATATGACTTCAAAGGGTCTGCATTTGTCCACCGAACCTCACCAATAATATCACTGCTGCGTGTATGCCGCTGTACACACGCTTGATTCTCTTTCGGAGACATATAAATCCATAGGTTTTAAGATACTTACTAGTCAGGTATATTCTTAGGCGTTTAATATGGGGTGTAGAGTCCACTTCGTTGATCAAGGAGTAGCTCTTGTCTATTACATATTTGGCTTATGGAACGGTATCTGTGCTAATTTCAATCTCTGGTTTTATGCAGCACCCCAACTCACCTTTCCCCTTAAGCAAGCATAAGTCGGTTTCCTACATTTGAGACCCTGTTCTGTTTTGTAATTCAGTTCCTGTGTAGCCAAGTTTACATTCCATGTGGTAGAGATATCTTATGATGTTTCTTTTTCTGTGTGACTTATTTCACTTAGAATCATCGTACCTGAATCCACTCATTATGCTGCTACGGGCCTGATGACATAGATTTCATTGCTGAGTGATATTGCATTGTACGTAAGTACCACAACTTCTTTATCCATTTTGCGCTTTCTGTGATATTGAACTTGTACCGTAAATGAGGTTCTTGTAAACAGAGCTGTCCCAAATATTTGGGTGGTTGTGTCTTTTTGATTTTAATTTCCCTTAGCTATAGGACCATAAGTGGAAGTGCCCTAGGCTCTGTTGCTTTGTTTTTTAGATGTTTCAGGAAACACCATACACTTCTCCAGAGTGCCTGTTGGCAATTTACATCCCACCCATCAGCATAACAAGGCTCCCAGTTCTCCATGGCCTGTCCTGCCTTTCTGGATTTTTCACTTTTTTCAGATGGCCCTTTTGACCGGGGGCAGTGAGACTTCATTGTAGTGCAGATTTCCTTTGCAAGCTTGCTTGGTTGGCCAAAAAGGGCGTATGCGTTTTTTCCTGAATGTATTCAGGAAAAAACGCATACGCCCTTTTTGGCCAAGTGCATCATTGTGGACGTTCTGCCTCTTTTCCTATGCTTTACATGCAATTCCAGTCTACCTCCTGAAATCGGTTTCCTGCAATTCTGCCCCGCTTTCAAGTCCTCTTGGCAGCCTTACTTCAATATATTTTTGGACGATAGCTGTCATTTATAACTCTGCAGGTTTGTGAATGACAGTGCCCCTGAGCTCCTTTCTTCAACTCGCTTTCTTGTGAGCTGGCCGCAACACCGCAGCCTTGCTTCAGGCCCTAGTGTGGTTCTGGCATGGCACGCTGAGCCTTTGGTTAATTCCTCTTCCTGGTGGGAAATGAGAGTTAAATTTGCCCGTCCAGACACCTCCAGCTAGTCTCTCATTGGTTCTCCCTATTCCTGTTCATTTTCCGCAGAAATTGCAAACTGGGCCAAACAGGAGTTTAAAGGCACTGACTCTCCAAGAGGGGAGACTGTTAGTAAAGCGTCTGGAATGTTGCACCCGAGTACCAGGGGACGGAAACTGAGACACATTTGAACACGTTTCCCGATCACACGGTGGATCATACTCTGGGTTCCACATGCATGTTTTAGCTGAAGGAAGAATCCCTTAAACCTGGAGAGTTGAGACCCATGGAATGGGTACCATGCAATATGACTTCAAAGGGTCTGCATTTGCTCACCGAACCTCACCAATCCTATCACTGTTGCGTTTATGCCGCTGTACACACGCTTGATTCTCTTTCAGAGACATATAAATCCATAGGTTTTAAGATTCTTACTAGTCAGGTATATTCTTAGGAGTTTAATATGGGGCGTTGAGTCCACTTCGTTGAGCAAGGAGTAGCTCTTGTCTATTACATATTTGGCTTATGGAACGGTATCTGTGCTAATTTCAATCTCTGGTTTTATGCAGCACCCCAACTCACCTTTCCCCTTAAGCAAGCATAAGTTGGTTTTCTACATTTGAGACCCTGTTCTGTTTTGTAATTCAGTTCCTGTGTAGCCAAGTTTACATTCCGTGTAGTAGTGATATCTTATGATGTTTCTTTTTCTGTGTTACTTATTTCACTTAGAATCATCGTACCTGAATCCACTCATTATGCTGTTATGGGCCTGAGGACATAGATTTCATTGCTGAGTGATATTGCATTGTACGTAAGTACCACAACTTCTTTATCCATTTTTCACTTTCTGTGATTTTGAACTTGTACTGTAAACGAGGTTCTTGTAAACAGAGCCTTCCCAAACTTTGGGGTGGCTGTGTCTTTTTGAATTTAATTTCCCTAAGCTATAGGACCATAAGTGGAAGTGCCCTAGGCTCTGTTGCTTTGTTTTTTAGATGTTTCAGGAAACACCATACACTTCTCCAGAGTGGCTGTTGGCAATTTACATCCCGCCCATCAGCATAACAAGGCTCCCAGTTCTCCATGGCTTGTCCTGCCTTTCTGGATTTTACACTTTTTTCAGATGGTCCTTTTGACCGGGGGGCAGTGAGACTTCATTTTAGTGCAGATTTCCTTTGAAAGCTTGCTTGGTTGGCCAAAAAGGGCATATGCATTTTTTCCTGAATGTATTCAGGAAAAAACGCATACACCCTTTTTGGCCAAGTGCATCATTGTGGACGTTCTGCCTCTTTTCCTATGCTTTACATGCAATTCCAGTCTACCTCCTGAAATCGGTTTCCTGCAATTCTGCCCCGCTTTCAAGTCCTCTTGGCAGCCTTACTTCAATATATTTTTGGACGATAGCTGTCATTTATAACTCTGCAGGTATGTGAATGACAGTGCCCCTGAGCTCCTTTCTTCATCTCGCTTTCTTGTGAGCTGGCCGCAACACCGCAGCATTGCTTCAGGCCCTAGTGTGGTTCCGGCATGGCATGCTGAGCCTTTGGTTAATTCCTCTTCCTGGTGGGAAATGAGAGTTAAATTTGCCCGTCCAGACACCTCCAGCTAGTCTCTCATTGGTTCTCCCTATTCCTGTTCATTTTCCACAGAAATTGCAAACTGGGCGAAACAGGAGGGTAAAGGCACTGACTCTCCAAGTGGGGAGAGTGTTAGTAAAGCGTCTGGAATGTTGCACCCGAGTACCAGGGGACGAAAACTGACACAATTGAACACGTTTCCCTATCACACGGTGGATCATACTCTGGGTTCCTCATGCATGTTTTAGCTGAAGGAAGAATCCCTTAAACCTGGAGAGTTGAGACCCATGGAGTGGGTACCATGCAATATGACTTCAAAGGGTCTGCATTTGTCCACCGAACCTCACCAATAATATCACTGCTGCGTTTATGCCGCTGTACACACGCTTGATTCTCTTTCGGAGACATATAAATCCATAGGTTTTAAGATTCTTACTAGTCAGGTATATTCTTAGGCGTTTAATATGGGGTGTAGAGTCCACTTCGTTGATCAAGGAGTAGCTCTTGTCTATTACATATTTGGCTTATGGAACGGTATCTGTGCTAATTTCAATCTCTGGTTTTATGCAGCACCCCAACTCACCTTTCCCCTTAAGCAAGCATAAGTCGGTTTTCTACATTTGAGACCCTGTTCTGTTTTGTAATTCAGTTCCTGTGTAGCCAAGTTTACATTCCATGTGGTAGTGATATCTTATGATGTTTCTTTTTCTGTGTGACTTATTTCACTTAGAATTATCGTACCTGAATCCACTCATTATGCTGCTACGGGCCTGATGACATAGATTTCATTGCTGCGTGATATTGCATTGTACGTAATTACCACAACTTCTTTATCCATTTTTCACTTTGTGTGATACTGAACTTGTACCGTAAACGAGTTTCTTGTAAACAGAGCCGTCCCAAACTTTGGGGTGGCTGTGTCTTTTTGATTTTAATTTCCCTAAGCTATAGACCCATAAGTGGAAGTGCCCTAGGCTCTGTTGCTTTGCTTTTTAGATGTTTCAGGAAACACCATACACTTCTCCCGAGTGGCTGTTCGCAATTTACATCCCGCACATCAGCATAACAAGGTTCCCAATTCTCCATGGCCTGTCCTGCCTTTCTGGATTTTACACTTTTTTCAGATGGCCCTTTTGACCGGGGGCAGTGAGACTTCATTGTAGTGCAGATTTCCTTTGCAAGCTTGCTTGGTTGGCCAAAAAGGGCGTATGCGTTTTTTCCTGAATGTATTCAGGAAAAAACGCATACGCCCTTTTTGGCCAAGTGCATCATTGTGGACGTTCTGCCTCTTTTCCTATGCTTTACATGCAATTCCAGTCTACCTCCTGAAATCGGTTTCCTGCAATTCTGCCCCGCTTTCAAGTCCTCTTGGCAGCCTTACTTCAATATATTTTTGGACGATAGCTGTCATTTATAACTCTGCAGGTATGTGAATTACAGTGCCCCTGAGCTCCTTTCTTCAACTCGCTTTCTTGTGAGCTGGCCGCAACACCGCAGCATTGCTTCAGGCCCTAGTGTGGTTCCGGCATGGCACACTGAGCCTTTGGTTAATTCCTCTTCCTGGTGGGAAATGAGAGTTAAATTTGCCCGTCCAGACACCTCCAGCTAGTCTCTCATTGGTTCTCCCTATTCCTGTTCATTTTCTGCAGAAATTGCAAACTGGGCCAAACAGGAGGTTAAAGGCACTGACTCTCCAAGTGGGGAGAGTGTTAGTAAAGCGTCTGGAATGTTGCACCCGAGTACCAGGGGACGAAAACTGACACAATTGAACACGTTTCCCTATCACACGGTGGATCATACTCTGGGTTCCTCATGCATGTTTTAGCTGAAGGAAGAATCCCTTAAACCTGGAGAGTTGAGACCCATGGAGTGGGTACCATGCAATATGACTTCAAAGGGTCTGCATTTGTCCACCGAACCTCACCAATAATATCACTGCTGCGTTTATGCCGCTGTACACACGCTTGATTCTCTTTCGGAGACATATAAATCCATAGGTTTTAAGATTCTTACTAGTCAGGTATATTCTTAGGCGTTTAATATGTGGTGTAGAGTCCACTACGTTGATCAAGGAGTAGCTCTTGTCTATTACATATTTGGCTTATGGAACGGTATCTGTGCTAATTTCAATCTCTGGTTTTATGCAGCACCCCAACTCACCTTTCCCCTTAAGCAAGCATAAGTCGGTTTCCTACATTTGAGACCCTCTTCTGTTTTGTAATTCAGTTCCTGTGTAGCCAAGTTTACATTCCATGTGGTAGAGATATCTTATGATGTTTCTTTTTCTGTGTGACTTATTTCACTTAGAATCATCGTACCTGAATCCACTCATTATGCTGCTACGGGCCTGATGACATAGATTTCATTGCTGAGTGATATTGCATTGTACGTAAGTACCACAACTTCTTTATCCATTTTGCGCTTTCTGTGATATTGAACTTGTACCGTAAACGAGGTTCTTGTAAACAGAGCTGTCCCAAATATTTGGGTGTTTGTGTCTTTTTGATTTTAATTTCCCTAAGCTATAGGACCATAAGTGGAAGTGCCCTAGGCTCTGTTGCTTTGTTTTTTAGATGTTTCAGGAAACACCATACACTTCTCCAGAGTGCCTGTTGGCAATTTACATCCCACCCATCAGCATAACAAGGCTCCCAGTTCTCCATGGCCTATCCTGCCTTTCTGGATTTTACACTTTTTTCAGATGGCCCTTTTGACCAGGGGACAGTGAGACTTCATTGTAGTGCAGATTTCCTTTGCAAGCTTGCTTGGTTGGCCAAAAAGGGCGTATGCGTTTTTTCCTGAATGTATTCAGGAAAAAACGCATACGCCCTTTTTGGCCAAGTGCATCATTGTGGACGTTCTGCCTCTTTTCCTATGCTTTACATGCAATTCCAGTCTACCTCCTGAAATCGGTTTCCTGCAATTCTGCCCCGCTTTCAAGTCCTCTTGGCAGCCTTACTTCAACATATTTTTGGACGATAGCTGTCATTTATAACTCTGCAGGTTTGTGAATGACAGTGCCCCTGAGCTCCTTTCTTCAACTCGCTTTCTTGTGAGCTGGCCGCAACACCGCAGCCTTGCTTCAGGCCCTAGTGTGGTTCTGGCATGGCACGCTGAGCCTTTGGTTAATTCCTCTTCCTGGTGGGAAATGAGAGTTAAATTTGCCCGTCCAGACACCTCCAGCTAGTCTCTCATTGGTTCTCCCTATTCCTGTTCATTTTCCGCAGAAATTGCAAACTGGGCCAAACAGGAGTTTAAAGGCACTGACTCTCCAAGAGGGGAGACTGTTAGTAAAGCGTCTGGAATGTTGCACCCAAGTACCAGGGGACGGGAACTGAGACACATTTGAACACGTTTCCCGATCACACGGTGGATCATACTCTGGGTTCCACATGCATGTTTTAGCTGAAGGAAGAATCCCTTAAACCTGGAGAGTTGAGACCCATGGAATGGGTACCATGCAATATGACTTCAAAGGGTCTGCATTTGCTCACCGAACCTCACCAATCCTATCACTGTTGCGTTTATGCCGCTGTACACACGCTTGATTCTCTTTCAGAGACATATAAATCCATAGGTTTTAAGATTCTTACTAGTCAGGTATATTCTTAGAAGTTTAATATGGGGCGTTGAGTCCACTTCGTTGAGCAAGGAGTAGCTCTTGTCTATTACATATTTGGCTTATGGAACGGTATCTGTGCTAATTTCAATCTCTGGTTTTATGCAGCACCCCAACTCACCTTTCGCCTTAAGCAAGCATAAGTTGGTTTTCTACATTTGAGACCCTGTTCTGTTTTGTAATTCAGTTCCTGTGTAGCCAAGTTTACATTCCGTGTAGTAGTGATATCTTATGATGTTTCTTTTTCTGTGTGACTTATTTCACTTACAATCATCGTACCTGAATCCACTCATTATGCTGCTACGGGCCTGATGACATAGATTTCATTGCTGAGTGATATTGCATTGTACGTAAGTACCACAACTTCTTTATCCATTTTGCGCTTTCTGTGATATTGAACTTGTACCGTAAACGAGGTTCTTGTAAACAGAGCTGTTCCAAAGATTGGGGTGTTTGTGTCTTTTTGATTTTAATTTCCCTAAGCTATAGGACCATAAGTGGAAGTGCCCTAGGCTCTGTTGCTTTGTTTTTTAGATGTTTCAGGAAACACCATACACTTCTGCAGAGTGGCTGTTGGCAATTTACATCCCGCCCATCAGCATAACAAGGCTCCCAGTTCTCCATGGCCTGTCCTGCCTTTCTGGATTTTACACTTTTTTCAGATGGCCCTTTTGACCGGGGGGCAGTGAGACTTCATTGTAGTGCAGATTTCCTTTGCAAGCTTGCTTGGTTGGCCAAAAAGGGCGTATGCGTTTTTTCCTGAATATATTCAGGAAAAAACGCATACGCCCTTTTTGGCCAAGTGCATCATTGTGGACGTTCTGCCTCTTTTCCTATGCTTTACATGCAATTCCAGTCTACCTCCTGAAATCGGTTTTCTGCAATTCTGCCCCGCTTTCAAGTCCTCTTGGCAGCCTTACTTCAATATATTTTTGGACGATAGCTGTCATTTACAACTCTGCAAGTATGTGAATGACAGTGCCCCTGAGCTCCTTTCTTCAACTCGTTTTCTTGTGAGCTGGCCGCAACACCGCAGCATTGCTTCAGGCCCTAGTGTGGTTCAGGAATGGCACGCTGAGCCTTTGGTTAATTCCTCTTCCTGGTGGGAAATGAGAGTTAAATTTGCCTGTCCAGACACCTCCAGCTAGTCTCTCATTGGTTCTCCCTATTCCTGTTCATTTTCCGCAGAAATTGCAAACTGGGCCAAAGAGGAGGTTAAAGGCACTGACTCTCCAAGTGGGGAGAGTGTTAGTAAAGCATCTGGAATGTTGCACCCGAGTACCAGGGGACGAAAACTGACACAATTGAACACGTTTCCCGATCACACGGTGGATCATACTCTGGGTTCCACATGCATGTTTTAGCTGAAGGAAGAATCCCTTAAACCTGGAGAGTTGAGACCCATGGAATGGGTACCATGCAATATGACTTCAAAGGGTCTGCATTTGTCCACCGAACCTCACCAATCCTATCACTGCTGCGTTTATGCCGCTGTACACACGCTTGATTCTCTTTCGGAGACATATAAATCCATAGGTTTTAAGACTCTTGCTAGTCAGGTATATTCTTAGGCGTTTATTATGGGGTGTAGAGTCCACTTCGTTGAGCAAGGAGTAGCTCTTGTCTATTACATATTTGGCTTATGGAACGGTATCTGTGCTAATTTCAATCTCTGGTTTTATGCAGCACCCCAACTCACCTTTCCCCTTAAGCAAGCATAAGTCGGTTTTCTACATTTGAGACCCTGTTCTGTTTTGTAATTCAGTTCCTGTGTAGCCAAGTTTACATTCCGTGTAGTAGTGATATCTTATGATGTTTCTTTTTCTGTGTGACTTATTTCACTTAGAATCATCGTACCTGAATCCACTCATTATGCTGCTATGGGCCTGATGACATAGATTTCATTGCTGCGTGATATTGCATTGTACGTAATTACCACAACTTCTTTATCCATTTTTCACTTTGTGTGATACTGAACTTGTACCGTAAACGAGGTTCTTGTAAACAGAGCCGTCCCAAACTTTGGGGTGGCTGTGTCTTTTTGATTTTAATTTCCCTAAGCTATAGGACCATAAGTGGAAGTGCAATAGGCTCTGTTGCTTTGTTTTTTAGATGTTTCAGGAAACACCATACACTTCTCCAGAGTGCCTGTGGGCAATTTACATCCCGCCCATCAGCATAACAAGGCTCCCAGTTCTCCATGGCCTGTCCTGCCTTTCTGGATTTTACACTTTTTTCAGATGGCCCTTTTGACCAGGGGACAGTGAGACTTCATTGTAGTGCAGATTTTCTTTGCAAGCTTGCTTGGTTGGACAAAAAGTGCGTATGCGTTTTTTCCTGAATGTATTCAGGAAAAAACGCATACGCACTTTTTGGCCAAGTGCATCATTGTGGACGTTCTGCCTCTTTTCCTATGCTTTACATGCAATTCCAGTCTACCTCCTGAAATCGGTTTCCTGCAATTCTACCCCGCTTTCAAGTCCTCTTGGCAGCCTTACTTCAATATATTTTTGGACGATAGCTGTCATTTATAACTCTGCAGGTTTGTGAATGACAGTGATCCTGAGCTCCTTTCTTCAACTCGCTTTCTTGTGAGCTGGCCGCAACACCGCAGCATTGCTTCAGGCCCTAGTGTGCTTCCAGAATGGCACGCTGAGCCTTTGGTTAATTCCTCTTCCTGGTGGGAAATGAGAGTTAAATTTGCCCGTCCAGACACCTCCAGCTAGTCTCTCATTGGTTCTCCCTATTCCTGCTCATTTTCCGCAGAAATTGCAAACTGGGCCAAACAGGAGTTTAAAGGCACTGACTCTCCAAGAGGGGAGACTGTTAGTAAAGCGTCTGGAATGTTGCACCTGAGTACCAGGGGACGAAAACTGAGACACATTTGAACACGTTTCCCGATCACACGGTGGATCATACTCTGGATTCCACATGCATGTTTTAGCTGAAGGAAGAATCCCTTAAACCTGGAGAGTTGAGACCCATGGAATGGGTACCATGCAATATGACTTCAAAGGGTCTGCATTTGCTCACCGAACCTCACCAATCCTATCACTGTTGCATTTATGCCACTGTACACACGCTTGATTCTCTTTCAGAGACATATAAATCCATAGGTTTTAAGATTCTTACTAGTCAGGTATATTCTTAGGAGTTTAATATGGGGCGTTGAGTCCACTTCGTTGATCAAGGAGTAGCTCTTGTCTATTACATATTTGGCTTATGGAACGGTATCTGTGCTAATTTCAATCTCTGGTTTTATGCAGCACCCCAACTCACCTTTCGCCTTAAGCAAGCATAAGTTGGTTTTCTACATTTGAGACCCTGTTCTGTTTTGTAATTCAGTTCCTGTGTAGCCAAGTTTACATTCCGTGTAGTAGTGATATCTTATGATGTTTCTTTTTCTGTGTGACTTATTTCACTTAGAATCATCGTACCTGAATCCACTGATTATGCTGTTATGGGCCTGAGGACATAGATTTCATTGCTGAGTGATATTGCATTGTACGTAAGTACCACAACTTCTTTATCCATTTTTCACTTTCTGTGATTTTGAACTTGTACTGTAAACGAGGTTCTTGTAAACAGAGCCTTCCCAAACTTTGGGGTGGCTGTGTCTTTTTGAATTTAATTTCCCTAAGCTATAGGACCATAAGTGGAAGTGCCCTAGGCTCTGTTGCTTTGTTTTTTAGATGTTTCAGGAAACACCATACACTTCTCCAGAGTGGCTGTTGGCAATTTACATCCCGCCCATCAGCATAACAAGGCTCCCAGTTCTCCATGGCTTGTCCTGCCTTTCTGGATTTTACACTTTTTTCAGATGGTCCTTTTGACCGGGGGGCAGTGAGACTTCATTTTAGTGCAGATTTCCTTTGAAAGCTTGCTTGGTTGGCCAAAAAGGGCATATGCATTTTTTCCTGAATGTATTCAGGAAAAAACGCATACACCCTTTTTGGCCAAGTGCATCATTGTGGACGTTCTGCCTCTTTTCCTATGCTTTACATGCAATACCAGTCTACCTCCTGAAATCGGTTTCCTGCAATTCTGCCCCGCTTTCAAGTCCTCTTGGCAGCCTTACTTCAATATATTTTTGGACGATAGCTGTCATTTATAACTCTGCAATATGTGAATGACAGTGCCCCTGAGATCCTTTCTTCAACTCGCTTTCTTGTGAGCTGGCCGCAACACCGCAGCATTGCTTCAGGCCCTAGTGTGGTTCCGGCATGGCATGCTGAGCCTTTGGTTAATTCCTCTTCCTGGTGGGAAATGAGAGTTAAATTTGCCCGTCCAGACACCTCCAGCTAGTCTCTCATTGGTTCTCCCTATTCCTGTTCATTTTCCACAGAAATTGCAAACTGGGCCAAACAGGAGGTTAAAGGCACTGACTCTCCAAGTTGGGAGAGTGTTAGTAAAGCGTCTGGAATGTTGCACCCGAGTACCAGGGGACGAAAACTGACACAATTGAACACGTTTCCCTATCACACGGTGGATCATACTCTGGGTTCCTCATGCATGTTTTAGCTGAAGGAAGAATCCCTTAAACCTGGAGAGTTGAGACCCATGGAGTGGGTACCATGCAATATGACTTCAAAGGGTCTGCATTTGTCCACCGAACCTCACCAATAATATCACTGCTGCGTTTATGCCTCTGTACACACGCTTGATTCTCTTTCGTAGACATATAAATCCATAGGTTTTAAGATTCTTCCTAGTCAGGTATATTCTTAGGCGTTTAATATGTGGTGTAGAGTCCACTTCGTTGATCAAGGAGTAGCTCTTGTCTATTACATATTTGGCTTATGGAACGGTATCTGTGCTAATTTCAATCTCTGGTTTTATGCAGCACCCCAACTCACCTTTCCCCTTAAGCAAGCATAAGTCGGTTTTCTACATTTGAGACCCTGTTCTGTTTTGTAATTCAGTTCCTGTGTAGCCAAGTTTACATTCCATGTGGTAGTGATATCTTATGATGTTTCTTTTTCTGTGTGACTTATTTCACTTAGAATTATCGTACCTGAATCCACTCATTATGCTGCTACGGGCCTGATGACATAGATTTCATTGCTGCGTGATATTGCATTGTACGTAATTACCACAACTTCTTTATCCATTTTTCACTTTGTGTGATACTGAACTTGTACCGTAAACGAGGTTCTTGTAAACAGAGCCGTCCCAAACTTTGGGGTGGCTGTGTCTTTTTGATTTTAATTTCCCTAAGCTATAGAACCATAAGTGGAAGTGCCCTAGGCTCTGTTGCTTTGCTTTTTTGATGTTTCAGGAAACACCATACACTTCTCCAGAGTGGCTGTTCGCAATTTACATCCCGCACATCAGCATAACAAGGTTCCCAATTCTCCATGGCCTGTCCTGCCTTTCTGGATTTTACACTTTTTTCAGATGGCCCTTTTGATCGGGGGCAGTGAGACTTCATTGTAGTGCAGATTTCCTTTGCAAGCTTGCTTGGTTGGCCAAAAAGGGCGTATGCGTTTTTTCCTGAATGTATTCAGGAAAAAACGCATACGCCCTTTTTGGCCAAGTGCATCATTGTGGACGTTCTGCCTCTTTTCCTATGCTTTACATGCAATTCCAGTCTACCTCCTGAAATGGGTTTCCTGCAATTCTGCCCCGCTTTCAAGTCCTCTTGGCAGCCTTACTTCAATATATTTTTGGACGATAGCTGTCATTTATAACTCTGCAGGTATGTGAATTACAGTGCCCCTGAGCTCCTTTCTTCAACTCGCTTTCTTGTGAGCTGGCCGCAACACCGCAGCATTGCTTCAGGCCCTAGTGTGGTTCCGGCATGGCACGCTGAGCCTTTGGTTAATTCCTCTTCCTGGTGGGAAATGAGAGTTAAATTTGCCCGTCCAGACACCTCCAGCTAGTCTCTCATTGGTTCTCCCTATTCCTGTTCATTTTCCGCAGAAATTGCAAACTGGGCCAAACAGGAGGTTAAAGGCACTGACTCTCCAAGTGGGGAGAGTGTTAGTAAAGCGTCTGGAATGTTGCACCCGAGTACCAGGGGACGAAAACTGACACAATTGAACACGTTTCCCTATCACACGGTGGATCATACTCTGGGTTCCTCATGCATGTTTTAGCTGAAGGAAGAATCCCTTAAACCTGGAGAGTTGAGACCCATGGAGTGGGTACCATGCAATATGACTTCAAAGGGTCTGCATTTGTCCACCGAACCTCACCAATAATATCACTGCTCCGTTTATGCCGCTGTACACACGCTTGATTCTCTTTCGGAGACATATAAATCCAAAGGTTTTAAGATTCTTACTAGTCAGGTATATTCTTAGGCTTTTAATATAGGGTGTAGAGTCCACTTCGTTGAGCAAGGAGTAGCTCTTGTCTATTACATATTTGGCTTATGGAACGGTATCTGTGCTAATTTCAATCTCTGGTTTTATGCAGCACCCCAACTCACCTTTCGCCTTAAGCAAGCATAAGTTGGTTTTCTACATTTGAGACCCTGTTCTGTTTTGTAATTCAGTTCCTGTGTAGCCAAGTTTACATTCCGTGTAGTAGTGATATCTTATGATGTTTCTTTTTCTGTGTGACTTATTTCACTTAGAATCATCGTACCTGAATACACTCATTATGCTGCTACGGGCCTGATGACATAGATTTCATTGCTGAGTGATATTGCATTGTACGTAAGTACCACAACTTCTTTATCCATTTTGCGCTTTCTGTGATATTGAACTTGTACCGTAAACGAGGTTCTTGTAAACAGAGCTGTCCCAAACATTGGCGTGGTTGTGTCTTTTTGATTTTAATTTCCCTAAGCTATAGGACCATAAGTGGAGGTGCCCTAGGCTCTGTTGCTTTGTTTTTTAGATGTTTCAGGAAACACCATACACTTCTCCAGAGTGGCTGTTGGCAATTTACATCCCGCCCATCAGCATAACAAGGCTCCCAGTTCTCCATGGCTTGTCCTGCCTTTCTGGATTTTACACTTTTTTCAGATGGTCCTTTTGACCGGGGGGCAGTGAGACTTCATTTTAGTGCAGATTTCCTTTGCAAGCTTGCTTGGTTGGCCAAAAAGGGCGTATGCATTTTTTCCTGAATGTATTCAGGAAAAAACGCATACGCCCTTTTTGGCCAAGTGCATCATTGTGGACGTTCTGCCTCTTTTCCTATGCTTTACATGCAATTCCAGTCTACCTCCTGAAATCGGTTTCCTGCAATTCTGCCCCGCTTTCAAGTCCTCTTGGCAGCCTTACTTCAATATATTTTTGGACGATAGCTGTCATTTATAACTCTGCAGGTATGTGAATGACAGTGCCCCTGAGCTCCTTTCTTCAACTCGCTTTCTTGTGAGCTGGCCGCAACACCGCAGGATTGCTTCAGGCCCTAGTGTGGTTCCGGAATGGCATGCTGAGCCTTTGGTTAATTCCTCTTCCTGGTGTGAAATGAGAGTTAAATTTGCCCGTCCAGACACCTCCAGCTAGTCTCTCATTGGTTCTCCCTATTCCTGTTCATTTTCTGCAGAAATTGCAAACTGGGCCAAACAGGAGGTTAAAGGCACTGACTCTCCAAGTGGGGAGAGTGTTAGTAAAGCGTCTGGAATGTTGCACCCGAGTACCAGGGGACGAAAACTGACACAATTGAACACGTTTCCCTATCACACGGTGGATCATACTCTGGGTTCCACATGCATGTTTTAGCTGAAGGAAGAATCCCTTAAACCTGGAGAGTTGAGACCCATGGAATGGGTACCATGCAATATGACTTCAAAGGGTCTGCATTTGTCCACCGAACCTCACCAATAATATCACTGCTCCGTTTATGCCGCTGTACACACGCTTGATTCTCTTTCGGAGACATATAAATCCATAGGTTTTAAGATTCTTACTAGTCAGGTATATTCTTAGGCGTTTAATATAGGGTGTAGAGTCCACTTCGTTGAGCAAGGAGTAGCTCTTGTCTATTACATATTTGGCTTATGGAACGGTATCTGTGCTAATTTCAATCTCTGGTTTTATGCAGCACCCCAACTCACCTTTCCCCTTAAGCAAGCATAAGTTGGTTTTCTACATTTGAGACCCTGTTTTGTTTTGTAATTCAGTTCCTGTGTAGCCAAGTTTACATTCCGTGTAGTAGTGATATCTTATGATGTTTCTTTTTCTGTGTGACTTATTTCACTTAGAATCATCGTACCTGAATACACTCATTATGCTGCTACGGGCCTGATGACATAGATTTCATTGCTGAGTGATATTGCATTGTACGTAAGTACCACAACTTCTTTATCCATTTTGCGCTTTCTGTGATATTGAACTTGTACCGTAAACGAGGTTCTTGTAAACAGAGCTGTCCCAAACATTGGCGTGGTTGTGTCTTTTTGATTTTAATTTCCCTAAGCTATAGGACCATAAGTGGAGGTGCCCTAGGCTCTGTTGCTTTGTTTTTTAGATGTTTCAGGAAACACCATACACTTCTCCAGAGTGGCTGTTGGCAATTTACATCCCGCCCATCAGCATAACAAGGCTCCCAGTTCTCCATGGCTTGTCCTGCCTTTCTGGATTTTACACTTTTTTCAGATGGTCCTTTTGACCGGGGGGCAGTGAGACTTCATTTTAGTGCAGATTTCCTTTGCAAGCTTGCTTGGTTGGCCAAAAAGGGCGTATGCATTTTTTCCTGAATGTATTCAGGAAAAAACGCATACGCCCTTTTTGGCCAAGTGCATCATTGTGGACGTTCTGCCTCTTTTCCTATGCTTTACATGCAATTCCAGTCTACCTCCTGAAATCGGTTTCCTGCAATTCTGCCCCGCTTTCAAGTCCTCTTGGCAGCCTTACTTCAATATATTTTTGGACGATAGCTGTCATTTATAACTCTGCAGGTATGTGAATGACAGTGCCCCTGAGCTCCTTTCTTCAACTCGCTTTCTTGTGAGCTGGCCGCAACACCGCAGGATTGCTTCAGGCCCTAGTGTGGTTCCGGAATGGCATGCTGAGCCTTTGGTTAATTCCTCTTCCTGGTGTGAAATGAGAGTTAAATTTGCCCGTCCAGACACCTCCAGCTAGTCTCTCATTGGTTCTCCCTATTCCTGTTCATTTTCTGCAGAAATTGCAAACTGGGCCAAACAGGAGGTTAAAGGCACTGACTCTCCAAGTGGGGAGAGTGTTAGTAAAGCGTCTGGAATGTTGCACCCGAGTACCAGGGGACGAAAACTGACACAATTGAACACGTTTCCCTATCACACGGTGGATCATACTCTGGGTTCCACATGCATGTTTTAGCTGAAGGAAGAATCCCTTAAACCTGGAGAGTTGAGACCCATGGAATGGGTACCATGCAATATGACTTCAAAGGGTCTGCATTTGTCCACCGAACCTCACCAATAATATCACTGCTGCGTTTATGCCGCTGTACACACGCTTGATTCTCTTTCGGAGACATATAAATCCATAGGTTTTAAGATTCTTACTAGTCAGGTATATTCTTAGGCGTTTAATATAGGGTGTAGAGTCCACTTCGTTGAGCAAGGAGTAGCTCTTGTCTATTACATATTTGGCTTATGGAACGGTATCTGTGCTAATTTCAATCTTTGGTTTTATGTAGCACCCCAACTCACCTTTCCTCTTAAGCAAGCATAAGTCGGTTTTCTACATTTGAGACCCTGTTCTGTTTTGTAATTCAGTTCCTGTGTAGCCAAGTTTACATTCCATGTGGTAGAGATATCTTATGATGTTTCTTTTTCTGTGTGACTTATTTCACTTAGAATCATCGTACCTGAATCCACTCATTATGCTGCTACGGGCCTGATGACATAGATTTCATTGCTGAGTGATATTGCATTGTACGTAAGTACCACAACTTCTTTATCCATTTTGCGCTTTCTGTGATATTGAACTTGTACCGTAAACGAGGTTCTTGTAAACAGAGCTGTCCCAAATATTTGGGTGGTTGTGTCTTTTTGATTTTAATTTCCCTAAGCTATAGGACCATAAGTGGAAGTGCCCTAGGCTCTGTTGCTTTGTTTTTTAGATGTTTCAGGAAACACCATACACTTCTCCAGAGTGCCTGTTGGCAATTTACATCCCACCCATCAGCATAACAAGGCTCCCAGTTCTCCATGGCCTGTCCTGCCTTTCTGGATTTTACACTTTTTTCAGATGGCCCTTTTGACCAGGGGACAGTGAGACTTCATTGTAGTGCAGATTTCCTTTGCAAGCTTGCTTGGTTGGCCAAAAAGGGCGTATGCGTTTTTTCCTGAATGTATTCAGGAAAAAACGCATACGCCCTTTTTGCCCAAGTGCATCATTGTGGACGTTCTGCCTCTTTTCCTATGCTTTACATGCAATTCCAGTCTACCTCCTGAAATCGGTTTCCTGCAATTCTGCCCCGCTTTCAAGTCCTCTTGGCAGCCTTACTTCAATATATTTTTGGACGATAGCTGTCATTTATAACTCTGCAAGTATGTGAATGACAGTGCCCCTGAGCTCCTTTCTTCAACTCGCTTTCTTGTGAGCTGGCCGCAACACCGCAGCATTGCTTCAGGCCCTAGTGTGGTTCCGGCATGGCATGCTGAGCCTTTGGTTAATTCCTCTTCCTGGTGGGAAATGAGAGTTAAATTTGCCCGTCCAGACACCTCCAGCTAGTCTCTCATTGGTTCTCCCTATTCCTGTTCATTTTCCACAGAAATTGCAAACTGGGCCAAACAGGAGGTTAAAGGCACTGACTCTCCAAGTTGGGAGAGTGTTAGTAAAGCGTCTGGAATGTTGCACCCGAGTACCAGGGGACGAAAACTGACACAATTGAACACGTTTCCCTATCACACGGTGGATCATACTCTGGGTTCCTCATGCATGTTTTAGCTGAAGGAAGAATCCCTTAAACCTGGAGAGTTGAGACCCATGGAGTGGGTACCATGCAATATGACTTCAAAGGGTCTGCATTTGTCCACCGAACCTCACCAATAATATCACTGCTGCGTTTATGCCTCTGTACACACGCTTGATTCTCTTTCGGAGACATATAAATCCATAGGTTTTAAGATTCTTCCTAGTCAGGTATATTCTTAGGCGTTTAATATGGGGTGTAGAGTCCACATCGTTGATCAAGGAGTAGCTCTTGTCTATTACATATTTGGCTTATGGAACGGTATCTGTGCTAATTTCAATCTCTGGTTTTATGCAGCACCCCAACTCACCTTTCCCCTTAAGCAAGCATAAGTCGGTTTTCTACATTTGAGACCCTGTTCTGTTTTGTAATTCAGTTCCTGTGTAGCCAAGTTTACATTCCATGTGGTAGTGATATCTTATGATATTTCTTTTTCTGTGTGACTTATTTCACTTAGAATTATCGTACCTGAATCCACTCATTATGCTGCTACGGGCCTGATGACATAGATTTCATTGCTGCGTGATATTGCATTGTACGTAATTACCACAACTTCTTTATCCATTTTTCACTTTGTGTGATACTGAACTTGTACCGTAAACGAGGTTCTTGTAAACAGAGCCGTCCCAAACTTTGGGGTGGCTGTGTCTTTTTGATTTTAATTTCCCTAAGCTATAGAACCATAAGTGGAAGTGCCCTAGGCTCTGTTGCTTTGCTTTTTAGATGTTTCAGGAAACACCATACACTTCTCCAGAGTGCCTGTTGGCAATTTACATCCCGCACATCAGCATAACAAGGTTCCCAATTCTCCATGGCCTGTCCTGCCTTTCTGGATTTTACACTTTTTTCAGATGGCCCTTTTGACCGGGGGCAGTGAGACTTCATTGTAGTGCAGATTTCCTTTGCAAGCTTGCTTGGTTGGCCAAAAAGGGCGTATGCGTTTTTTCCTGAATGTATTCAGGAAAAAACGCATACGCCCTTTTTGGCCAAGTGCATCATTGTGGATGTTCTGCCTCTTTTCCTATGCTTTACATGCAATTCCAGTCTACCTCCTGAAATCGGTTTCCTGCAATTCTGCCCCGCTTTCAAGTCCTCTTGGCAGCCTTACTTCAATATATTTTTGGACGATAGCTGTCATTTATAACTCTGCAGGTATGTGAATTACAGTGCCCCTGAGCTCCTTTCTTCAACTCGCTTTCTTGTGAGCTGGCCGCAACACCGCAGCATTGCTTCAGGCCCTAGTGTGGTTCCGGCATGGCACACTGAGGCTTTGGTTAATTCCTCTTCCTGGTGGGAAATGAGAGTTAAATTTGCCCGTCCAGACACCTCCAGCTAGTCTCTCATTGGTTCTCCCTATTCCTGTTCATTTTCTGCAGAAATTGCAAACTGGGCAAACAGGAGGTTAAAGGCACTGACTCTCCAAGTGGGGAGAGTGTTAGTAAAGCGTCTGGAATGTTGCACCCGAGTACCAGGGGACGAAAACTGACACAATTGAACACGTTTCCCTATCACACGGTGGATCATACTCTGGGTTCCTCATGCATGTTTTAGCTGAAGGAAGAATCCCTTAAACCTGGAGAGTTGAGACCCATGGAGTGGGTACCATGCAATATGACTTCAAAGGGTCTGCATTTGTCCACCGAACCTCACCAATAATATCACTGCTGCGTGTATGCCGCTGTACACACGCTTGATTCTCTTTCGGAGACATATAAATCCATAGGTTTTAAGATACTTACTAGTCAGGTATATTCTTAGGCGTTTAATATGGGGTGTAGAGTCCACTTCGTTGATCAAGGAGTAGCTCTTGTCTATTACATATTTGGCTTATGGAACGGTATCTGTGCTAATTTCAATCTCTGGTTTTATGCAGCACCCCAACTCACCTTTCCCCTTAAGCAAGCATAAGTCGGTTTCCTACATTTGAGACCCTGTTCTGTTTTGTAATTCAGTTCCTGTGTAGCCAAGTTTACATTCCATGTGGTAGAGATATCTTATGATGTTTCTTTTTCTGTGTGACTTATTTCACTTAGAATCATCGTACCTGAATCCACTCATTATGCTGCTACGGGCCTGATGACATAGATTTCATTGCTGAGTGATATTGCATTGTACGTAAGTACCACAACTTCTTTATCCATTTTGCGCTTTCTGTGATATTGAACTTGTACCGTAAATGAGGTTCTTGTAAACAGAGCTGTCCCAAATATTTGGGTGGTTGTGTCTTTTTGATTTTAATTTCCCTTAGCTATAGGACCATAAGTGGAAGTGCCCTAGGCTCTGTTGCTTTGTTTTTTAGATGTTTCAGGAAACACCATACACTTCTCCAGAGTGCCTGTTGGCAATTTACATCCCACCCATCAGCATAACAAGGCTCCCAGTTCTCCATGGCCTGTCCTGCCTTTCTGGATTTTTCACTTTTTTCAGATGGCCCTTTTGACCGGGGGCAGTGAGACTTCATTGTAGTGCAGATTTCCTTTGCAAGCTTGCTTGGTTGGCCAAAAAGGGCGTATGCGTTTTTTCCTGAATGTATTCAGGAAAAAACGCATACGCCCTTTTTGGCCAAGTGCATCATTGTGGACGTTCTGCCTCTTTTCCTATGCTTTACATGCAATTCCAGTCTACCTCCTGAAATCGGTTTCCTGCAATTCTGCCCCGCTTTCAAGTCCTCTTGGCAGCCTTACTTCAATATATTTTTGGACGATAGCTGTCATTTATAACTCTGCAGGTTTGTGAATGACAGTGCCCCTGAGCTCCTTTCTTCAACTCGCTTTCTTGTGAGCTGGCCGCAACACCGCAGCCTTGCTTCAGGCCCTAGTGTGGTTCTGGCATGGCACGCTGAGCCTTTGGTTAATTCCTCTTCCTGGTGGGAAATGAGAGTTAAATTTGCCCGTCCAGACACCTCCAGCTAGTCTCTCATTGGTTCTCCCTATTCCTGTTCATTTTCCGCAGAAATTGCAAACTGGGCCAAACAGGAGTTTAAAGGCACTGACTCTCCAAGAGGGGAGACTGTTAGTAAAGCGTCTGGAATGTTGCACCCGAGTACCAGGGGACGGAAACTGAGACACATTTGAACACGTTTCCCGATCACACGGTGGATCATACTCTGGGTTCCACATGCATGTTTTAGCTGAAGGAAGAATCCCTTAAACCTGGAGAGTTGAGACCCATGGAATGGGTACCATGCAATATGACTTCAAAGGGTCTGCATTTGCTCACCGAACCTCACCAATCCTATCACTGTTGCGTTTATGCCGCTGTACACACGCTTGATTCTCTTTCAGAGACATATAAATCCATAGGTTTTAAGATTCTTACTAGTCAGGTATATTCTTAGGAGTTTAATATGGGGCGTTGAGTCCACTTCGTTGAGCAAGGAGTAGCTCTTGTCTATTACATATTTGGCTTATGGAACGGTATCTGTGCTAATTTCAATCTCTGGTTTTATGCAGCACCCCAACTCACCTTTCCCCTTAAGCAAGCATAAGTCGGTTTTCTACATTTGAGACCCTGTTCTGTTTTGTAATTCAGTTCCTGTGTAGCCAAGTTTACATTCCATGTGGTAGTGATATCTTATGATATTTCTTTTTCTGTGTGACTTATTTCACTTAGAATTATCGTACCTGAATCCACTCATTATGCTGCTACGGGCCTGATGACATAGATTTCATTGCTGCGTGATATTGCATTGTACGTAATTACCACAACTTCTTTATCCATTTTTCACTTTGTGTGATACTGAACTTGTACCGTAAACGAGGTTCTTGTAAACAGAGCCGTCCCAAACTTTGGGGTGGCTGTGTCTTTTTGATTTTAATTTCCCTAAGCTATAGAACCATAAGTGGAAGTGCCCTAGGCTCTGTTGCTTTGCTTTTTAGATGTTTCAGGAAACACCATACACTTCTCCAGAGTGGCTGTTCGCAATTTACATCCCGCACATCAGCATAACAAGGTTCCCAATTCTCCATGGCCTGTCCTGCCTTTCTGGATTTTACACTTTTTTCAGATGGCCCTTTTGACCGGGGGCAGTGAGACTTCATTGTAGTGCAGATTTCCTTTGCAAGCTTGCTTGGTTGGCCAAAAAGGGCGTATGCGTTTTTTCCTGAATGTATTCAGGAAAAAACGCATACGCCCTTTTTGGCCAAGTGCATCATTGTGGACGTTCTGCCTCTTTTCCTATGCTTTACATGCAATTCCAGTCTACCTCCTGAAATCGGTTTCCTGCAATTCTGCCCCGCTTTCAAGTCCTCTTGGCAGCCTTACTTCAATATATTTTTGGACGATAGCTGTCATTTATAACTCTGCAGGTATGTGAATTACAGTGCCCCTGAGCTCCTTTCTTCAACTCGCTTTCTTGTGAGCTGGCCGCAACACCGCAGCATTGCTTCAGGCCCTAGTGTGGTTCCGGCATGGCACACTGAGGCTTTGGTTAATTCCTCTTCCTGGTGGGAAATGAGAGTTAAATTTGCCCGTCCAGACACCTCCAGCTAGTCTCTCATTGGTTCTCCCTATTCCTGTTCATTTTCTGCAGAAATTGCAAACTGGGCAAACAGGAGGTTAAAGGCACTGACTCTCCAAGTGGGGAGAGTGTTAGTAAAGCGTCTGGAATGTTGCACCCGAGTACCAGGGGACGAAAACTGACACAATTGAACACGTTTCCCTATCACACGGTGGATCATACTCTGGGTTCCTCATGCATGTTTTAGCTGAAGGAAGAATCCCTTAAACCTGGAGAGTTGAGACCCATGGAGTGGGTACCATGCAATATGACTTCAAAGGGTCTGCATTTGTCCACCGAACCTCACCAATAATATCACTGCTGCGTGTATGCCGCTGTACACACGCTTGATTCTCTTTCGGAGACATATAAATCCATAGGTTTTAAGATACTTACTAGTCAGGTATATTCTTAGGCGTTTAATATGGGGTGTAGAGTCCACTTCGTTGATCAAGGAGTAGCTCTTGTCTATTACATATTTGGCTTATGGAACGGTATCTGTGCTAATTTCAATCTCTGGTTTTATGCAGCACCCCAACTCACCTTTCCCCTTAAGCAAGCATAAGTCGGTTTCCTACATTTGAGACCCTGTTCTGTTTTGTAATTCAGTTCCTGTGTAGCCAAGTTTACATTCCATGTGGTAGAGATATCTTATGATGTTTCTTTTTCTGTGTGACTTATTTCACTTAGAATCATCGTACCTGAATCCACTCATTATGCTGCTACGGGCCTGATGACATAGATTTCATTGCTGAGTGATATTGCATTGTACGTAAGTACCACAACTTCTTTATCCATTTTGCGCTTTCTGTGATATTGAACTTGTACCGTAAATGAGGTTCTTGTAAACAGAGCTGTCCCAAATATTTGGGTGGTTGTGTCTTTTTGATTTTAATTTCCCTTAGCTATAGGACCATAAGTGGAAGTGCCCTAGGCTCTGTTGCTTTGTTTTTTAGATGTTTCAGGAAACACCATACACTTCTCCAGAGTGCCTGTTGGCAATTTACATCCCACCCATCAGCATAACAAGGCTCCCAGTTCTCCATGGCCTGTCCTGCCTTTCTGGATTTTTCACTTTTTTCAGATGGCCCTTTTGACCGGGGGCAGTGAGACTTCATTGTAGTGCAGATTTCCTTTGCAAGCTTGCTTGGTTGGCCAAAAAGGGCGTATGCGTTTTTTCCTGAATGTATTCAGGAAAAAACGCATACGCCCTTTTTGGCCAAGTGCATCATTGTGGACGTTCTGCCTCTTTTCCTATGCTTTACATGCAATTCCAGTCTACCTCCTGAAATCGGTTTCCTGCAATTCTGCCCCGCTTTCAAGTCCTCTTGGCAGCCTTACTTCAATATATTTTTGGACGATAGCTGTCATTTATAACTCTGCAGGTTTGTGAATGACAGTGCCCCTGAGCTCCTTTCTTCAACTCGCTTTCTTGTGAGCTGGCCGCAACACCGCAGCCTTGCTTCAGGCCCTAGTGTGGTTCTGGCATGGCACGCTGAGCCTTTGGTTAATTCCTCTTCCTGGTGGGAAATGAGAGTTAAATTTGCCCGTCCAGACACCTCCAGCTAGTCTCTCATTGGTTCTCCCTATTCCTGTTCATTTTCCGCAGAAATTGCAAACTGGGCCAAACAGGAGTTTAAAGGCACTGACTCTCCAAGAGGGGAGACTGTTAGTAAAGCGTCTGGAATGTTGCACCCGAGTACCAGGGGACGGAAACTGAGACACATTTGAACACGTTTCCCGATCACACGGTGGATCATACTCTGGGTTCCACATGCATGTTTTAGCTGAAGGAAGAATCCCTTAAACCTGGAGAGTTGAGACCCATGGAATGGGTACCATGCAATATGACTTCAAAGGGTCTGCATTTGCTCACCGAACCTCACCAATCCTATCACTGTTGCGTTTATGCCGCTGTACACACGCTTGATTCTCTTTCAGAGACATATAAATCCATAGGTTTTAAGATTCTTACTAGTCAGGTATATTCTTAGGAGTTTAATATGGGGCGTTGAGTCCACTTCGTTGAGCAAGGAGTAGCTCTTGTCTATTACATATTTGGCTTATGGAACGGTATCTGTGCTAATTTCAATCTCTGGTTTTATGCAGCACCCCAACTCACCTTTCCCCTTAAGCAAGCATAAGTTGGTTTTCTACATTTGAGACCCTGTTCTGTTTTGTAATTCAGTTCCTGTGTAGCCAAGTTTACATTCCGTGTAGTAGTGATATCTTATGATGTTTCTTTTTCTGTGTTACTTATTTCACTTAGAATCATCGTACCTGAATCCACTCATTATGCTGTTATGGGCCTGAGGACATAGATTTCATTGCTGAGTGATATTGCATTGTACGTAAGTACCACAACTTCTTTATCCATTTTTCACTTTCTGTGATTTTGAACTTGTACTGTAAACGAGGTTCTTGTAAACAGAGCCTTCCCAAACTTTGGGGTGGCTGTGTCTTTTTGAATTTAATTTCCCTAAGCTATAGGACCATAAGTGGAAGTGCCCTAGGCTCTGTTGCTTTGTTTTTTAGATGTTTCAGGAAACACCATACACTTCTCCAGAGTGGCTGTTGGCAATTTACATCCCGCCCATCAGCATAACAAGGCTCCCAGTTCTCCATGGCTTGTCCTGCCTTTCTGGATTTTACACTTTTTTCAGATGGTCCTTTTGACCGGGGGGCAGTGAGACTTCATTTTAGTGCAGATTTCCTTTGAAAGCTTGCTTGGTTGGCCAAAAAGGGCATATGCATTTTTTCCTGAATGTATTCAGGAAAAAACGCATACACCCTTTTTGGCCAAGTGCATCATTGTGGACGTTCTGCCTCTTTTCCTATGCTTTACATGCAATTCCAGTCTACCTCCTGAAATCGGTTTCCTGCAATTCTGCCCCGCTTTCAAGTCCTCTTGGCAGCCTTACTTCAATATATTTTTGGACGATAGCTGTCATTTATAACTCTGCAGGTATGTGAATGACAGTGCCCCTGAGCTCCTTTCTTCATCTCGCTTTCTTGTGAGCTGGCCGCAACACCGCAGCATTGCTTCAGGCCCTAGTGTGGTTCCGGCATGGCATGCTGAGCCTTTGGTTAATTCCTCTTCCTGGTGGGAAATGAGAGTTAAATTTGCCCGTCCAGACACCTCCAGCTAGTCTCTCATTGGTTCTCCCTATTCCTGTTCATTTTCCACAGAAATTGCAAACTGGGCGAAACAGGAGGGTAAAGGCACTGACTCTCCAAGTGGGGAGAGTGTTAGTAAAGCGTCTGGAATGTTGCACCCGAGTACCAGGGGACGAAAACTGACACAATTGAACACGTTTCCCTATCACACGGTGGATCATACTCTGGGTTCCTCATGCATGTTTTAGCTGAAGGAAGAATCCCTTAAACCTGGAGAGTTGAGACCCATGGAGTGGGTACCATGCAATATGACTTCAAAGGGTCTGCATTTGTCCACCGAACCTCACCAATAATATCACTGCTGCGTTTATGCCGCTGTACACACGCTTGATTCTCTTTCGGAGACATATAAATCCATAGGTTTTAAGATTCTTACTAGTCAGGTATATTCTTAGGCGTTTAATATGGGGTGTAGAGTCCACTTCGTTGATCAAGGAGTAGCTCTTGTCTATTACATATTTGGCTTATGGAACGGTATCTGTGCTAATTTCAATCTCTGGTTTTATGCAGCACCCCAACTCACCTTTCCCCTTAAGCAAGCATAAGTCGGTTTTCTACATTTGAGACCCTGTTCTGTTTTGTAATTCAGTTCCTGTGTAGCCAAGTTTACATTCCATGTGGTAGTGATATCTTATGATGTTTCTTTTTCTGTGTGACTTATTTCACTTAGAATTATCGTACCTGAATCCACTCATTATGCTGCTACGGGCCTGATGACATAGATTTCATTGCTGCGTGATATTGCATTGTACGTAATTACCACAACTTCTTTATCCATTTTTCACTTTGTGTGATACTGAACTTGTACCGTAAACGAGGTTCTTGTAAACAGAGCCGTCCCAAACTTTGGGGTGGCTGTGTCTTTTTGATTTTAATTTCCCTAAGCTATAGACCCATAAGTGGAAGTGCCCTAGGCTCTGTTGCTTTGCTTTTTAGATGTTTCAGGAAACACCATACACTTCTCCCGAGTGGCTGTTCGCAATTTACATCCCGCACATCAGCATAACAAGGTTCCCAATTCTCCATGGCCTGTCCTGCCTTTCTGGATTTTACACTTTTTTCAGATGGCCCTTTTGACCGGGGGCAGTGAGACTTCATTGTAGTGCAGATTTCCTTTGCAAGCTTGCTTGGTTGGCCAAAAAGGGCGTATGCGTTTTTTCCTGAATGTATTCAGGAAAAAACGCATACGCCCTTTTTGGCCAAGTGCATCATTGTGGACGTTCTGCCTCTTTTCCTATGCTTTACATGCAATTCCAGTCTACCTCCTGAAATCGGTTTCCTGCAATTCTGCCCCGCTTTCAAGTCCTCTTGGCAGCCTTACTTCAATATATTTTTGGACGATAGCTGTCATTTATAACTCTGCAGGTATGTGAATTACAGTGCCCCTGAGCTCCTTTCTTCAACTCGCTTTCTTGTGAGCTGGCCGCAACACCGCAGCATTGCTTCAGGCCCTAGTGTGGTTCCGGCATGGCACACTGAGCCTTTGGTTAATTCCTCTTCCTGGTGGGAAATGAGAGTTAAATTTGCCCGTCCAGACACCTCCAGCTAGTCTCTCATTGGTTCTCCCTATTCCTGTTCATTTTCTGCAGAAATTGCAAACTGGGCCAAACAGGAGGTTAAAGGCACTGACTCTCCAAGTGGGGAGAGTGTTAGTAAAGCGTCTGGAATGTTGCACCCGAGTACCAGGGGACGAAAACTGACACAATTGAACACGTTTCCCTATCACACGGTGGATCATACTCTGGGTTCCTCATGCATGTTTTAGCTGAAGGAAGAATCCCTTAAACCTGGAGAGTTGAGACCCATGGAGTGGGTACCATGCAATATGACTTCAAAGGGTCTGCATTTGTCCACCGAACCTCACCAATAATATCACTGCTGCGTTTATGCCGCTGTACACACGCTTGATTCTCTTTCGGAGACATATAAATCCATAGGTTTTAAGATTCTTACTAGTCAGGTATATTCTTAGGCGTTTAATATGTGGTGTAGAGTCCACTACGTTGATCAAGGAGTAGCTCTTGTCTATTACATATTTGGCTTATGGAACGGTATCTGTGCTAATTTCAATCTCTGGTTTTATGCAGCACCCCAACTCACCTTTCCCCTTAAGCAAGCATAAGTCGGTTTCCTACATTTGAGACCCTCTTCTGTTTTGTAATTCAGTTCCTGTGTAGCCAAGTTTACATTCCATGTGGTAGAGATATCTTATGATGTTTCTTTTTCTGTGTGACTTATTTCACTTAGAATCATCGTACCTGAATCCACTCATTATGCTGCTACGGGCCTGATGACATAGATTTCATTGCTGAGTGATATTGCATTGTACGTAAGTACCACAACTTCTTTATCCATTTTGCGCTTTCTGTGATATTGAACTTGTACCGTAAACGAGGTTCTTGTAAACAGAGCTGTCCCAAATATTTGGGTGTTTGTGTCTTTTTGATTTTAATTTCCCTAAGCTATAGGACCATAAGTGGAAGTGCCCTAGGCTCTGTTGCTTTGTTTTTTAGATGTTTCAGGAAACACCATACACTTCTCCAGAGTGCCTGTTGGCAATTTACATCCCACCCATCAGCATAACAAGGCTCCCAGTTCTCCATGGCCTATCCTGCCTTTCTGGATTTTACACTTTTTTCAGATGGCCCTTTTGACCAGGGGACAGTGAGACTTCATTGTAGTGCAGATTTCCTTTGCAAGCTTGCTTGGTTGGCCAAAAAGGGCGTATGCGTTTTTTCCTGAATGTATTCAGGAAAAAACGCATACGCCCTTTTTGGCCAAGTGCATCATTGTGGACGTTCTGCCTCTTTTCCTATGCTTTACATGCAATTCCAGTCTACCTCCTGAAATCGGTTTCCTGCAATTCTGCCCCGCTTTCAAGTCCTCTTGGCAGCCTTACTTCAACATATTTTTGGACGATAGCTGTCATTTATAACTCTGCAGGTTTGTGAATGACAGTGCCCCTGAGCTCCTTTCTTCAACTCGCTTTCTTGTGAGCTGGCCGCAACACCGCAGCCTTGCTTCAGGCCCTAGTGTGGTTCTGGCATGGCACGCTGAGCCTTTGGTTAATTCCTCTTCCTGGTGGGAAATGAGAGTTAAATTTGCCCGTCCAGACACCTCCAGCTAGTCTCTCATTGGTTCTCCCTATTCCTGTTCATTTTCCGCAGAAATTGCAAACTGGGCCAAACAGGAGTTTAAAGGCACTGACTCTCCAAGAGGGGAGACTGTTAGTAAAGCGTCTGGAATGTTGCACCCAAGTACCAGGGGACGGGAACTGAGACACATTTGAACACGTTTCCCGATCACACGGTGGATCATACTCTGGGTTCCACATGCATGTTTTAGCTGAAGGAAGAATCCCTTAAACCTGGAGAGTTGAGACCCATGGAATGGGTACCATGCAATATGACTTCAAAGGGTCTGCATTTGCTCACCGAACCTCACCAATCCTATCACTGTTGCGTTTATGCCGCTGTACACACGCTTGATTCTCTTTCAGAGACATATAAATCCATAGGTTTTAAGATTCTTACTAGTCAGGTATATTCTTAGAAGTTTAATATGGGGCGTTGAGTCCACTTCGTTGAGCAAGGAGTAGCTCTTGTCTATTACATATTTGGCTTATGGAACGGTATCTGTGCTAATTTCAATCTCTGGTTTTATGCAGCACCCCAACTCACCTTTCGCCTTAAGCAAGCATAAGTTGGTTTTCTACATTTGAGACCCTGTTCTGTTTTGTAATTCAGTTCCTGTGTAGCCAAGTTTACATTCCGTGTAGTAGTGATATCTTATGATGTTTCTTTTTCTGTGTGACTTATTTCACTTACAATCATCGTACCTGAATCCACTCATTATGCTGCTACGGGCCTGATGACATAGATTTCATTGCTGAGTGATATTGCATTGTACGTAAGTACCACAACTTCTTTATCCATTTTGCGCTTTCTGTGATATTGAACTTGTACCGTAAACGAGGTTCTTGTAAACAGAGCTGTTCCAAAGATTGGGGTGTTTGTGTCTTTTTGATTTTAATTTCCCTAAGCTATAGGACCATAAGTGGAAGTGCCCTAGGCTCTGTTGCTTTGTTTTTTAGATGTTTCAGGAAACACCATACACTTCTGCAGAGTGGCTGTTGGCAATTTACATCCCGCCCATCAGCATAACAAGGCTCCCAGTTCTCCATGGCCTGTCCTGCCTTTCTGGATTTTACACTTTTTTCAGATGGCCCTTTTGACCGGGGGGCAGTGAGACTTCATTGTAGTGCAGATTTCCTTTGCAAGCTTGCTTGGTTGGCCAAAAAGGGCGTATGCGTTTTTTCCTGAATATATTCAGGAAAAAACGCATACGCCCTTTTTGGCCAAGTGCATCATTGTGGACGTTCTGCCTCTTTTCCTATGCTTTACATGCAATTCCAGTCTACCTCCTGAAATCGGTTTTCTGCAATTCTGCCCCGCTTTCAAGTCCTCTTGGCAGCCTTACTTCAATATATTTTTGGACGATAGCTGTCATTTACAACTCTGCAAGTATGTGAATGACAGTGCCCCTGAGCTCCTTTCTTCAACTCGTTTTCTTGTGAGCTGGCCGCAACACCGCAGCATTGCTTCAGGCCCTAGTGTGGTTCAGGAATGGCACGCTGAGCCTTTGGTTAATTCCTCTTCCTGGTGGGAAATGAGAGTTAAATTTGCCTGTCCAGACACCTCCAGCTAGTCTCTCATTGGTTCTCCCTATTCCTGTTCATTTTCCGCAGAAATTGCAAACTGGGCCAAAGAGGAGGTTAAAGGCACTGACTCTCCAAGTGGGGAGAGTGTTAGTAAAGCATCTGGAATGTTGCACCCGAGTACCAGGGGACGAAAACTGACACAATTGAACACGTTTCCCGATCACACGGTGGATCATACTCTGGGTTCCACATGCATGTTTTAGCTGAAGGAAGAATCCCTTAAACCTGGAGAGTTGAGACCCATGGAATGGGTACCATGCAATATGACTTCAAAGGGTCTGCATTTGTCCACCGAACCTCACCAATCCTATCACTGCTGCGTTTATGCCGCTGTACACACGCTTGATTCTCTTTCGGAGACATATAAATCCATAGGTTTTAAGACTCTTGCTAGTCAGGTATATTCTTAGGCGTTTATTATGGGGTGTAGAGTCCACTTCGTTGAGCAAGGAGTAGCTCTTGTCTATTACATATTTGGCTTATGGAACGGTATCTGTGCTAATTTCAATCTCTGGTTTTATGCAGCACCCCAACTCACCTTTCCCCTTAAGCAAGCATAAGTCGGTTTTCTACATTTGAGACCCTGTTCTGTTTTGTAATTCAGTTCCTGTGTAGCCAAGTTTACATTCCGTGTAGTAGTGATATCTTATGATGTTTCTTTTTCTGTGTGACTTATTTCACTTAGAATCATCGTACCTGAATCCACTCATTATGCTGCTATGGGCCTGATGACATAGATTTCATTGCTGCGTGATATTGCATTGTACGTAATTACCACAACTTCTTTATCCATTTTTCACTTTGTGTGATACTGAACTTGTACCGTAAACGAGGTTCTTGTAAACAGAGCCGTCCCAAACTTTGGGGTGGCTGTGTCTTTTTGATTTTAATTTCCCTAAGCTATAGGACCATAAGTGGAAGTGCAATAGGCTCTGTTGCTTTGTTTTTTAGATGTTTCAGGAAACACCATACACTTCTCCAGAGTGCCTGTGGGCAATTTACATCCCGCCCATCAGCATAACAAGGCTCCCAGTTCTCCATGGCCTGTCCTGCCTTTCTGGATTTTACACTTTTTTCAGATGGCCCTTTTGACCAGGGGACAGTGAGACTTCATTGTAGTGCAGATTTTCTTTGCAAGCTTGCTTGGTTGGACAAAAAGTGCGTATGCGTTTTTTCCTGAATGTATTCAGGAAAAAACGCATACGCACTTTTTGGCCAAGTGCATCATTGTGGACGTTCTGCCTCTTTTCCTATGCTTTACATGCAATTCCAGTCTACCTCCTGAAATCGGTTTCCTGCAATTCTACCCCGCTTTCAAGTCCTCTTGGCAGCCTTACTTCAATATATTTTTGGACGATAGCTGTCATTTATAACTCTGCAGGTTTGTGAATGACAGTGATCCTGAGCTCCTTTCTTCAACTCGCTTTCTTGTGAGCTGGCCGCAACACCGCAGCATTGCTTCAGGCCCTAGTGTGCTTCCAGAATGGCACGCTGAGCCTTTGGTTAATTCCTCTTCCTGGTGGGAAATGAGAGTTAAATTTGCCCGTCCAGACACCTCCAGCTAGTCTCTCATTGGTTCTCCCTATTCCTGCTCATTTTCCGCAGAAATTGCAAACTGGGCCAAACAGGAGTTTAAAGGCACTGACTCTCCAAGAGGGGAGACTGTTAGTAAAGCGTCTGGAATGTTGCACCTGAGTACCAGGGGACGAAAACTGAGACACATTTGAACACGTTTCCCGATCACACGGTGGATCATACTCTGGATTCCACATGCATGTTTTAGCTGAAGGAAGAATCCCTTAAACCTGGAGAGTTGAGACCCATGGAATGGGTACCATGCAATATGACTTCAAAGGGTCTGCATTTGCTCACCGAACCTCACCAATCCTATCACTGTTGCATTTATGCCACTGTACACACGCTTGATTCTCTTTCAGAGACATATAAATCCATAGGTTTTAAGATTCTTACTAGTCAGGTATATTCTTAGGAGTTTAATATGGGGCGTTGAGTCCACTTCGTTGATCAAGGAGTAGCTCTTGTCTATTACATATTTGGCTTATGGAACGGTATCTGTGCTAATTTCAATCTCTGGTTTTATGCAGCACCCCAACTCACCTTTCCCCTTAAGCAAGCATAAGTTGGTTTTCTACATTTGAGACCCTGTTCTGTTTTGTAATTCAGTTCCTGTGTAGCCAAGTTTACATTCCGTGTAGTAGTGATATCTTATGATGTTTCTTTTTCTGTGTGACTTATTTCACTTAGAATCATCGTACCTGAATCCACTCATTATGCTGCTATGGGCCTGATGACATAGATTTCATTGCTGAGTGATATTGCATTGTACGTAAGTACCACAACTTCTTTATCCATTTTTCACTTTCTGTGATTTTGTACTTGTACTGTAAACGAGGTTCTTGTAAACAGAGCCGTCCCAAACTTTGGGGTGGCTGTGTCTTTTTGATTTTAATTTCCCTAAGCTATAGGACCATAAGTGGAAGTGCCCTAGGCTCTGTTGCTTTGTTTTTTAGATGTTTCAGGAAACACCATACACTTCTCCAGAGTGCCTGTTGGCAATTTACATCCCGCCCATCAGCATAACAAGGCTCCCAGTTCTCCATGGCCTGTCCTGCCTTTCTGGATTTTACACTTTTTTCAGATTGCCCTTTTGACCGGGGGGCAGTGAGACTTCATTGTAGTGCAGATTTCCTTTGCAAGCTTGCTTGGTTGGCCAAAAAGGGCGTATGCGTTTATTCCTGAATATATTCAGGAAAAAACGCATACGCCCTTTTTGGCCAAGTGCATCATTGTGGACGTTCTGCCTCTTTTCCTATGCTTTACATGCAATTCCAGTCTACCTCCTGAAATCGGTTTCCTGCAATTCTGCCCCGCTTTCAAGTCCTCTTGGCAGCCTTACTTCAATATATTTTTGGACGATAGCTGTCATTTATAACTCTGCAGGTTTGTGAATTACAGTGCCCCTGAGCTCCTTTTTTCAACTCGCTTTCTTGTGAGCTGGCCGCAACACTGCAGGATTGCTTCAGGCCCTAGTGTGGTTCCGGCATGGCACGCTGAGCCTTTGGTTAATGCCTCTTCCTGGTGGGAAATGAGAGTTAAATTTGCCCGTCCAGACACCTCCAGCTAGTCTCTCATTGGTTCTCCCTATTCCTGTTCATTTTCCGCAGAAATTGCAAACTGGGCCAAACAGGAGGTTAAAGGCACTGACTCTCCAAGTGGGGAGAGTGTTAGGAAAGTGTCTGGAATGTTGCACCCGAGTACCAGGGGATGAAAACTGAGACACATTTGAACACGTTTCCCGATCACACAGTGGATCATTCTCTGGGTTCCACATGCATGTTTTAGCTGAAGGAAGAATCCCTTAAACCTGGAGAGTTGAGACCCATGGAACGGGTACCATGCAATATGACTTCAAAGGGTCTGCATTTGTTCACTGAACCTCACCAATCCTATCACTGCTGCGTTTATTCCGCTGTACACACGCTTGATTCTCTTTCGGAGACATATAAATCCATAGGTTTTAAGATTCTTACTAGTCAGGTATATTCTTAGGCGTTTAATATGGGGTGTTGAGTCCACTTCGTTGAGCAAGGAGTAACTCTTGTCTATTACATATTTGGTTTATGGAACGGTATCTGTGCTAATTTCAATCTCTGGTTTTATGCAGCACCCCAACTCACCTTTCCCCTTAAGCAAGCATAAGTTGGTTTTCTACATTTGACACCCTGTTCTGTTTTGTAATTCAGTTCCTGTGTAGCCAAGTTTACATTCCGTGTAGTAGTGATATCTTATGATGTTTCTTTTTCTGTGTGACTTATTTCACTTAGAATCATCGTACCTGAATCCACTCATTATGCTGCTATGGGCCTGATGACATAGATTTCATTGCTGAGTGATATTGCATTGTACGTAAGTACCACAACTTCTTTATCCATTTTTCGCTTTCTGTGATATTGAACTTGTACCGTAAACGAGGTTCTTGTAAACAGTGCCGTCCCAAACTTTGGGGTGGCTGTGTCTTTTTGATTTTAATTTCCCTAAGCTATAGGACCATAAGTGGAAGTGCCCTAGGCTCTGTTGCTTTGTTTTTTAGATGTTTCAGGAAACACCATACACTTCTCCAGAGTGGCTGTTGGCAATTTACATCCCGCCCAGCAGCATAACAAGGCTCCCAGTTCTCCATGGCCTGTCCTGCCTTTCCGGATTTTATACTTTTTTCAGATGGCCCTTTTGACCGGGGGGAAGTGAGACTTCATTGTAGTGCAGATTTCCTTTGCAAGCTTGTTTGGTTGGCCAGAAATGGCATATGAGTTTCTTCCTGAATATATTAAGGAAAAAACGCATGTGCCCGTTTTGGCCAAGTGCATCATTGTCGACGTTCTGAGTCTTTTCATATGTTGTCAATGCAATTCTAGTCTACCTCTTGAAATCGGTTTCCTGCAATTCTGCCTTGCTGTCAGTGCCTCTTCATAGCCTTACCTCAATATACTTTTGGAAAATAGTTGGCCTTTATAACTCTGCAGGTTTTTGAATTGCAGTGGCCCTTAGCTCCATTTTTCAGCTCTTATTTTTGTGATCTTGCCTCATATCCACAGGATTTTTTCATGCCCTATTCTTCTTCTGGGGCGCCTTGCTCTGCTTTTGGTTAATTCTTCTTCCTGATGTGAAATTAGAGTGACATGTGCCCATTGAAACCGCTACAGCTATTTTCTCACTAGTTCCCCCTATTCCCATTCATCCTCCGCACTAACTGCAGACTGTGCGATACCGGAACTTAAAGGCATTGACTCTCCGTGTGGGGATGTTGTTAGTAAAGTGGTTGGAATGTTGATCCGGAGCCCCAGGAGAGGAAAATGAGGTGCGTTTTAGAAACCTTTCCCGATCATATGGTATACCATCCGCTGGATTTCCCATGCATGGTTTAGCTGTAGGAAGATTCCCTTCAACCTGGAGTGTTGGGACCCTTGGAATGAGTAGCATGAAGTATTGCATTAAACTTTCGGCAGTTGCTCACCAAAGCTCACCAATCCTCTCAGCCCCAAGTGTCCAGCCTTATGTCTTATCCAGCTGTGGGTTTATATGTGGTCATTCCAGGTTGCATCACAGCCCCTGAGCGAATTTTGTAAGAATTTTTCTCTCTTTCATTGTTTCTGCGTTTTGGTTTTAAAATTTATTTCTATAATGGGGTTTAGCTCATTTTCACTGCTGTGTTTGGCCACTCTGCACACACTTGATTCCCTTATGGAGATATATCAATACATGGGTTTTAAGATTCTTATTACTCAGATATATTTCTCTGCGGTGTATAGGGTGTGTTGAGGCCAGTTCATTGAGCAAGGTGTAGATCTTGTCTAATACCTATTTGGTTTATTGAACGGTGTCTGTGCTAATTTCAAACTCTGGTTTTATGCATCACCCCACCTCTCCTTTCCCCTTAAGCTGACATAAGTGTGTTTTCTAAATGTGAGACACTGTTCTGTTTTGTAATTCATTTTTTGTGCAGCCATATTTATCCTCCCTCTATAAGTGATATCTTATGATATGTTTCTTTTTCTGTTTGACTTATTTCAAGTAGTATTATCGGACCTAAATCCACTCTTTATCCTTCTACTAGCCTTATTACATTGATTTCATGGTGAAGAGATATTCCATTGTACATAAGTACCACATTTTCTTTATCCATTTTTCTCTTTCCTGGGATATTTAAGGTGTACTGAAGTTGAGGTTCTTGTAAACAGAGTAGCCCTAAACTGTGGTGTGCTTGTGTCTTGTTGATTTTTAGACTTCCCTAGATATACTTCCATGATTGGAAGTGCCCTATGCTCTGTAGCTCTGTTTTTTAGATGATTTAGGAACCACCATACACTTCTCCAGAGTGGCTCTCGGCAGTTCACACACTGTCCATCAGCGTATAAAGGCTCCCTGTTCTCCATGGCCTGTCCTGCATTTCTGGTTTTTACAATTTTTTCGGATGGCCCTTTTGACCGGTGGGAAATGAGACTTCTTTGTTGTGCACATTTGCATTGCTTGCTTGCTTGGTTGCCCATAAAGTGCGTATGCGTTTTTTCCTGGATATATTCAGGAAAAAATGCATACTCCCTTTTGGGCCAACTGCATCATTGTCGAAATTCTGCCACTTTTCATGTGCTTTAAAGACGAGTCCAATCTATCTCTTGAAATCTGTTTCTTGCAATTCTGTCTTGCATTCAGATCCTCTTCTTTGCCTTACCTCAACATAGTTTTGGATGTTAGTTTTCATTTATAACTCTGCAGGTTTGTGAATTGCAGTGACCCTGAGCTCCATTTTTTAAGTTGCTCTTTTGTGAGCTGGCCTCAAAGCCGCAGGATTGCTTCAGGCCCTATTTTGGCTCCGGCGAGGCGGGCTGAGCCTTTTTTTAATTCTTATTCTTAATGGGAAATTAGAGTGACATGTGCCCGTCCAAACCCCTACAACTATTCTCTCATTGGTTCCCCCTCTTCCCGTTCATCCTCCTCACAATTTGCAAAATGTGTGAAACAGAAGTTTAAATGTGCTGATTCTCTAAGTGGGGAGATTCTAAGTAACGTGGCTGGAATGATGAACAGGAGCACGAGGAGAGGATAAATGAGGTGCATTTTAGACACATCTCCCCATCACATGGTGTACAGTCCTCTGGGTTTTCCATGCATGTTTTAGCTGTAGGAAGATCCCTTGAACCTGCAGATTTGGGACCCATTGAATGGGTACCAGGTAGTATTACTTTAAAGGGTGTGCATTTCCTCACCCAACCTCACATTTCTCTTAGCACGAACAGTTTCCAGCCTTATGTGTCATCCTGCTGTGGGTCTAGATGTGTTCAATCCATGTTGCATCACCGTCCCTGAGGAAAAGTTGTAAGAGGTTTTCTCTGTCTCTCTGTCGTTTATTTTTTTCAATTTATTACTATATTGGTTACAGCTGATTTTCAAAGCTCTGTTTCTTGCTGCTGTACATCCACTTGATTCACATACAGAGAGACATCAATAAATTCTTTTTCAGATTCTTACCAGTCATATATATTCTTTTCCGGTGACTTGAGTGTGCTGAGTGCAGTTCTTTTAGCTACCGTGTAGGCCTTGTTGATTATCAGTTTGGTATTTGGAATGGTATCTTTGCTAATTTCAACCTCCTGGATGATGCCTCACCCCTCCCCACCTTTCCCGTTTAGCAGCCTTACGCGTGTTTTCTACATACTTGACTATGTTTTTCTTTTGTAATTTATTTCATGTGTAGCCATTTTGGATTCCACCTTTAAGTGATATCTTATGATATGTGTCTTTTTCTTTTTGAATTATGTCACTTAGAATGATCATACGTAACTCCTCCGGAGTTGTTACAACTGGCCATATTTCATTGATTTCCAGGCTGAGTAATATTCCACTCTACATAAGTACCACATCTCTATCCATTTTTTCCCTCCAGAGACATTTAAGTTATATCCTAGTCGAGGATCTTTTAAACAGAGAGGCAGTAAACATTGGGGTGCCTGTGTCCTCTCGATTTTTGTTTTTCCCAAGACATACGCCCATAAGTGCAAGTGCCCTATGCTCTGTAGCTCATTTTTTAGATGCTTTAGTAAACACAATACACTTCTCCAGAATGGCCGTTGGCAATATACATTTCCACTATAAGCCTCACAGGGCTCCCTCTTCTCCTTGCCCTGTCCTGCATTTCTGGTGTTTACACTTTATGAGGATGGCTCTTCTGACTGATGCGAAGTGATATCTTTTGTAGTATTGATTTCCAGTGCCCACCTGTTTGGTTGGCTAAAAAAGTGTATGCCCTTTTCTTGAATATATACAGAAAAAAACGCATACAGCCTTTTTGGCCAACTGCAATGTTGGCAATGTTCAGCCCCTTTTCTTGTGCTTAATGGCGAGTCCTTTCTACCTCCTCAAATCCCTTTCCTGCCATTCTCCCTTGCTTACCAATCCTTTTCTCTGACTTTCCTCAAGACATTTTTCAGTGATAGATATTTTCAACTCTGCAGTTTCATGAATTTTACTGCCCCTGAGTTCCATTGTTCAACTTGTGTTTATGGGAACTGGCCACAAAGCAGTGGGATTTCCTCAAGCCCTATACTGTTTCCATGGGCAACCCTAGCCTTTGGTCAATTCGTCTTCCTGATTGGAAATTAGAGTGACATGTGCCTGTCTGAACACCTAGGACTTGTCTCTCATTGTTCCTCATCCTTCCGCTTCATCCTCTGGACAAATTCCAAACTGTACGCAACAGGATGTTGACAGTGCTGACATCTCCAAGTGGGGAGACTGTTAGTAAAGACGCTGGAGGGGTGAACCCGAGCACCAGGAGATGAGATGCCTTTTCCAAACTCTTCCCGATCAGACGGTATACCATCCTCTGGGTGTGACAGACATGTTTTAGCAGTAGGAAGAGTCCCATTCATGTAAGGAGAACACCAGGGCTTTTTCAAAATCAGTGTCTCCCCGAAACCCAAACTGGGGAATTTTTTAAGCTACGGCTACACATATGTTCATTAAGGGCCTTGGGAAGTAGGCAGAGTCCAAACTTTAGATGATTGAAGTCTTCAGGGTCAGAAGCACTCACCACCGGCTTCCCTTAGGTTACACTTTAACTGTCATTGATAGATGATGTCAATAAAAATATCTATTCTTTTTCCGATTATTTCCCCTTATAGGTTATTGCAAAATATTGAGTGTAGTTCCCTCTGCTATACAGTAGTTCCTTGTTGATGATCTATTTTATACATAGCAGTGTGTATGTGTTAATTCCAAACTGTTAATTTATCCCTCCTCCCACCTTTCCCCTTTGGTAATAATAAATTATAAGATTTTATACTTCTCAGAAATGGGGGAGCTGAAAGAGAGGTATCATTTTCAATGGAAAAGCATTTAAAACAAGATTGAAGCTTTAACCAAGATTATTAGGTGTACATCCTTGGAAAGAAATCACTTCATTTCTCTAATATTGACCTGACAAATAAGACAAACCTTTTCACTGAACTTGCTTATAATAAAGTGATGGAAATATCAAATGGAAGTGTTAGAAACATCTTATTTTACCCGAGCCTTATAAACTGTTCTATGTTAACTACAGTTGGGCTCACACATCTGTTCATTGAAGTTACAATAGTCTCAATTTCTGTTACTGATCCTCCAGAGTGGACCCCAACAAGTGTCCCCCTGCCCAGTGTCATTGGGGCCAACAGATCGAGACTGAGTTTGGTTCACAAGCAAAGGAAACTTTATATTTTGATCAGAGAATGGAGAGGTGAGAGCATGCACTACCCCGTGGGCTGTGGGCTGGGCTGCTGTGTAGAGATCCTGTCAGAGTCAGTGGGAGGGAGGGGGTGGAGCACTCGAGGGCCAGGTTGGCTGCAGCTCAGGCTCTATATCTCGGAGTCTGCACTGGGCCCCAGGAGCTGAGGTGTCGACCCAGCCATTCTGCACTAGGAAATCTGGTCTGAAGTGCCGGGTGTGGAACCTCTGCATGCGGGACCCTAGGAGCACGTGAAATTAGACAAAGCACAAAAGATAAAAAAGGTCAGACTTGACTTTATTGCCCAGATTCTATTTTTATCTCCCAGGGATTTTTAATGGGCTTTGCTGGGGACAAACCCCTCCTCTGCCTTTTGTCCCGTTCCTCATTCTTGGAGTGCTGAGGGTGCAGACCCTTCTTCTGTAACTGCTGAGTGCTGAGTTGGGAGCCCTCATACCAGGGGACGAGGGTCAGAACTTCTCCCCAGCAGCCTCCAGGTGACGTTGATTGGCCCCAGGACCCCTGCCTCCCTGCTCGTCCGCCTGAGCACCAGCATTGGAAGTGTTATAGATTCTAATGACCTTTAAGGGTCCAGGAAAGAGATGTGCAGAGACGCTGTGGGGGCCGGTTTCACCCCGCCCCACATTTGTTCGGCCACCTTAGGCTGACCGTTTCTGCCAGCCTAGATGCTCTGACCAGTAGTCTGCTCTTTCTTCAATTAGGCCCCTGAATTAACGTAAAAACAGCACCAGGTGTCAGAGCCCTGCCCGCTCAACTCCCAGACAGTCCAGGGTCAGTGGTGATCAAGGACCATGATGGCCACTGAGTCAACAGCCTTTTGAAGTAAACAGGAGTCCAGCCGGTCTTATTGGCCACCATCATCACGGTGTCTGTAGGCTTTTCTATGGTGACAGTGTGATATACGTTTCCCCCGCCAAGATTATTAGCTCCCCTCCGGGTGCAGTAAGTCCTGCAAGCAGTAGTCTACTCCTTCGGGACACACTATTGTTGTTTTATGAGAGAAACTCCAGGTCAAGTGATGTTCACACAAGTCATCATGGTGCCCTGTTGCCCCCGGTTATCTCTCTGGATGTTGGAGTTGGAGGGCCTCCTCACTCGAGGTCGGTGTGCCCACGGAGCGAACCCTGCAACTTCAGGGCATGGTTGGTGATTAGGATCACCACGTGGGGTCCTTTTCCCTTAGGAGGGAGGTGGCCTTTTGGGTTGCTGATTTCCACGTTTTTAGATACCGCCAGTATCTTGGCCAGATGTGGCAGTGGGCCAAGCCCCTTGGTGACTGTAGTTTATCCTACCTGGATGGCATTCTTGCGTTGTTCCATTTCAAGTGGTCCCAGTTTTTGCACTAATTCTCCAATGGCGATTCACCTTTCACCGGGAATGGAAAGGTCAAAGGGTTTAGCTCAATTAGGGAGTTCCAGGGCAAGGGTCTGAATTGACTGCTCTTTCCATTCTTGAAAGGCCACTTCTGGATTCTGTTCAAAAGGATCATCATCTTTTCCTTTCAGTGTTTCATATAGAGGCCCAGCTAGTAGACTGTAGTTAGGGATCCAGAAGCAGCAAACCCTGGCCTCCCCAGGAACCCCTAAGCTGTCTTCTAGTTTTAGAAAGGGGTAAGGCTGCAAATGGTTTCTTCCCTTTCCTGGGATGGACTTCTCCGACCTTCTGTGAGAATGAAGCCCAGGCAGGTCACCGCAGTCTGTGATATTTGAGCTTTTTCTTGGACAACTTCTATCCTTTATTGGCTTGGTAGTTCAGAGGCCTCCTTAGTAGGGCTGGCGATCAGAATGTCATCTGCATATTGAAGGAGGGTTTCCTTTTCCAGAGGTAGAACTTTTCGGTCTTTAGCTAAGCTTTCCCCAAAGATGGTGTGGGAATTTTTGAACCCTTGGGGCAAGACGGCCCGGAAGTATTGTTTTAGTTGTATGTTGAGTCCTGCCACTCACAAGCCAAAATTTCTTGTGACTCTGGGACTAATGGAATACAAAAGAAGGCATCATTGAGACTAATACAGAATACCATGTCCTGGTGATTGGTAGAATGACCAGCAGGGTGTAGGAATTAGGAGCAACTGGAGGTATATCCTCGGTGGCTTCACTGACTGTCCTGACATCCTTTACCAGGTCCCCAGCAGCCCATGGGGCTCTCGTGGTCAGGCCAATCCCAGGATATGGAGCTCTCCTGGGCAGGTACCCCACCCCCAACCCAGCCCACGGGGCTCTCGTGGTCAGGCCTCTCCCAGGATACAGAGCTACCCTTGCAGGTACTGTGGCAGGGCTGGGCACACAGGAACCGTGCACATAGCTCTCACTGAAGAGCACCCCCATCTCACCTGTCGCTCAGAGCTGACACAGAGCACCTCAGAGCAGGACTTGAACTAACAAACAGCAGCTCCGACAGGTCTGTGACCCTGGGCATCACTCTGTGTGACCTCCCTCCACCTGGTCTTCCAGAGACTTCCACTGCACCCGGGGCACCAGGCCTCTGTCTCCAACCACCACCCACCCCTCCTCTCCCTGACTCCTGGGTTCCTCTCATTAGGAGAGGCTTTTCTTGAAGTTGTCTCCCACTCATGGGCCAGATAAAATGATTAGAAAACAAGCCAAAGCTGCAGCCCCTTGTCTATCCTGACTCTCAGGAGCCCACACCTGTTCCTTGGACCTGGCCGGTTCAGCAAGTTCCATTTTCTGCAACTGTGAGCCCCTGAGGGGTGATGATTGGCTGACCTGGGCAGCCTTACCGTGCCGGCCAGCCCTCCCCAGGTGTGCCTGGGTTGAGATCAATATAAATACCACTCCAGGCAGCAAGAGCCCCTGCAGCTGTGCCTGACGCCATTTTCTCTGCCCCGTCAGCAGTCTCGGGGCTGGGCTGGTGGGAGGGAGTGAGAGGCCACGGCTTTGTGGGTGGCCCAGTGTGAGTGGGGCTCTGCTGGACTTTCTGCAGCAGTTGCCAGGCTGCCACCTGCTAAAGAAGAGGATGTGTCACCCATACCTGCTGCTGGAATTTCTCCCTGGGCAGAGGTGAGGAAGGAAAAAAGCAGTGGGAGCAGGGACAGGACGGGTATCTCAGGCAGGGAAATGGAAATCTTCCAGAAGAGCACCCAGGACCAGGGCCATCCTGGCTGGCCTGCAGGCACCAAGTCAGCTGGCATGCTGTCACTCATGTGGCTCCATGGCCCTTCCTCTAGGCTTTCAAGTCCTTGTATATATTCAGGTGTTTTACCTGGGAAGGGTGGGAACAGTTCAGCAGCAACTGGCCTGGGGCTCAGCTCACGTTCACTCACAGATGCCTCGGCACGGTGCCCCAGCTTTGCAATGAGGACGCTTGTTGTGTGGGGGCTGCTGGCTGAATGGGAGACGATTCCCCACCACTGACCAACTTCAGAATTGTTTACAACTGGAGCAAGGGCCCTGATACGGTTTTCCTCTGAGTAACTGGTGGGTTCTGTTTTTTTTTTCTCTTTTTCGTTTTTGGTTCAAGGTAGAATTTATTCCTCTTTTTTGTATTTACAGATATAAGCATGGAAATAATTTATTCATATAAATACATGTATGTGAAGGGAATAATTGTTTTTTCTGTTTTGTTTTTTAAATTTTATTTCTTTTTAATTTTGAATTTTATTTTATATTTTTATACAGCAAGTTCTTATTGGTTATCTATTTTATACATATAAATGTTTACATGCCAATCCCAATCTCTCAACTCCTCCCACCACCACCCCCCCAAGAGCTTTCCCCCCTTGTTGTCCATACGATTGTTGTCTACATCTGTTGCTCTATTTATGCCTTGCAAAACGGTTAATCTGTACAGTTTTTCTAGGTTCCACATATATGCATGAATATACAAGATTTGTTTTTCTCTTTCTGACTTACTTCACTCTGTATGACAGACTCTAGATCCATCGACGTCTCTACAAATGACCCAATTTCATTCCTTTCATGGCTTAGTAATATTCCATTTTATATATGTACCACATCTTTATGCATTCGTCTGTCTGTGGGCATTTAGGTTGCTTCCATTACCTCGATATTGTAAATAGTGATGCAATGAACATTGCGGTGAATGTCTCTTTTTGATTTATGGTTTTGTCTGGGTATACGTCCAGTACTGGGATTGCTGTATCATATGGTAATTCTATTAACAGTTTCTTAAGAAACTCCATATTGTTCTCCATAGTGACTGTATCAATTTATATTCCCAACAATAGTAGAAGAGGCTTCCTTTTCTCCACACCCTTTCCAGCATTTGTTGTTTGTAGATTTTCAGATGATGCCCATTCTAACAGGTGTGAGGTGATACCTCATTGTTGAGTCCATTTCGTTGAGCAAGGGGTAGGTCTTGTCTATTACATATTTGGCTTATGGAACGGTATCTGTGCTAATTTCAAACTCTGGTTTTATGCAGCACCCCAACTCACCTTTCCCCTTAAGCAAGCATAAGTTGGTTTTCTAAACTTGAGACCCTGTTCTGTTTTGTAATTCAGTTCCTGTGTAGCCAAGTTTACATTCCGTGCATTAGTGATACCTTATGATGTTTCTTTTTCTGTGTGACTTATTTCACTTAGAATCATCGTGCCTCAATCCACTCATTATGCTGGTACAGGCCTGGTGACACAGATTTCATTGCTGAGTGGTATTCTGTTGTACATAAGTACCGCAACTTCTTTATCAATTATTTGTTCTCTGGGATATTTAACTTGTACCGTAGAAGAGGTTCCTGTAAACAGAGCCATCCCGAATTTTGGGGTGGCTGTGTCTTTTTGATTTTAATTTCCCTAAGCTATAGGACCATAAGTGGAAATGCCCTAGACTCTGTTGCTTTGTTTTTCAGATGTATCAGGAAACACTATACACTTCTCCAGAGTGGCTGTTGGCAATTTACATCCCGCTCATCAGCATAACAAGGCTCCCAGTTCTCCATGGCCTGTCCTGCCTTTCTGGATTTTACACTTTTTTCAGATGGCCCTTTAGACCGGGGGGAAGTGACACTTCATAGAAGTTCGGATTTCCATTGCAAGCTTGCTTGGTTTGCCAAAAAGGGCGTATGTGTTTTTTCCTGAATATATTCAGGAACAAACTCATACGCCCTTTTTTGTCACGTGCATCATTGTCGATGTTCTGCCTCTTTTCCTATGCTTTACATGCAAATCCAGTCTACCTCCTGAAATCGGTTTCCTGAAATTCTGCCCCGCTTTCAAGTCCTCTTCGCAGCCTTACTTCAATATATTTTTGGACGTTATCTGTCATTTATAACTCTGCAGGTTTGTGAATGACAGTGCCCCTGAGCTCCTTTCTTCAACTCGCTTTCTTGTGAGCTGTCCGCAAACCCACAAGACTGCTTCAGGCCCTAATCTGCTTCTGGCAGGGCACACTGAGCCTTTGGTTAATTCCTCTTCCTGGTGGGAAATGAGTGTTAAATATGCCCGTCCAGACACCTACCTCACTCTCAACCCCTTGGTAATGTGGGTCCTCTGGTTTGTGGCCACCTTTGCTGGGTTCCTCACCTTTTGATGATGTGGCCCCACTAGTGTGAGGACACTCCTGCCTGGTTCTCATCCACGTGGTTATGTGGACCCCCTGGTGAGAGTCTGTTCCTGGCTGTGTTCCTCACCCTTCTGTGAGGGAGACCCTCTGCTGATAGGTCACTCCTGCATGGCTGGCACACATTGCCTTGGTGAAGTCAGCTGTGTGGTGGCAGTAGGAGCGTGCTGGGAATCTCCTCCCCCCGGTGATGAGGGCCCTCTTGCATCAGGCCCTAACTGCTGGGCTCACCAACTTTTCTTAGTGAGCCCAATGATGCTTGGGCACTCCTCTTAGGATCCCATCTCCATGGGGATGTGGGCCTTCTGCTCTGAGGTCCCAACGGCTGGGTTGTTCACATTTTCATGATGTGGGCTCTCTGGTGTTAGTTCACAGAGGCCTGGATCCCATAGCCTCTGTGCTCTTGGCCGCCTGCTGGGAGGTTCCAACGGCTGGATTCCTCACTTTTTTAATTTTTTGGGCCCTCTGTTGTGAGTATCCTCCTGCCTGCCTCACTCCCAGCCCCTTCGTGATGTGTGTCCTCTGGTTTGAGGCCACATGTGCTGGGTTCCTCACCTTTCGATGATGTGGGACCAATGGTCTTAGGAGACTCCTGCCTGGTTCACATCCCCTTGGTGATGTGGGCCCTCTGTTGAGAGTCTGATCCTGGCTGGGCTCCTCACCCATCTGTGAGGTGGGCCGTCTGCTGTGAGGTCACTCCTGCCTGGCTTGCTCACCTCGCCTTGTGGACATGAGCCCTCTGGTGGCACTTGGAGCCTGCTGGGAGCCTCCTCCCCTCGGTGATGAGGGCCCTCTGGCGTCAGGCCCTAACGGCTGGGCTCCCCACATTTTGAGATGTGCGCCCAGTGGTGCGAGGACACTCCAGCCAGGTTCACATCCCCATTGGGATGTGGGCCTTCTGCTCTGAGGTCCCAATGCCTGGGTTACTCACAGTTTCATGATGTGGGTTCTCTGCTGTTAGTTCACTCCTGCCTGCATCCCATAGCTTCTGTGCTCTCGGCCGCCTGCTGGGAGGTTCTAACTGCTGGATTCCTCACCTTTCTTATTCTTTGGGCCCTCTGTTTTTAGGCTACTCCTGCCTGCCTCACTCCCATTCCCTTTGTGATATGTGTCCTCTGATTTGAGGCCACATGTGCTGGGTTCCGCACCTTTCGATGATGTGGCCCCACTGGAGGGAAGATAGTCCGGACTGGTTCCCATCCCCTTGCTGATGTGGGCCCTCAGGTGAGAGTCTGATCCTGGCTGGGTTCCTCACCCTTCTGTGAGGTGGGCCCTCTGCTGTGAGGTCAATCATGCCTGTCTGGCACACGTCACCTTGGCGACGTGGGCCCTCTGGTGGCAGTTGGAGTGTGCTGGGATCCTCTTCCCCTCGGTGATGAGGGCCCTCTTGCCTTAGGCCATAACTGCTGGGCTCCCCACATTTTCTGATGTGCGCCAAGTGAGTGAGGACACTCTTGCCAGGTTCCCATCCCCATGGGGATATGGGCCTTCTGCTCTGAGGTCAAAACGGCTGGCTTGCTCACAGTACCATGATGTGGGCCCTCTGCTGTGAGTTCACTCCGGCAAGGATCCCTTATCATCGGTGCTCTGAGCCGCCTGCTGGGAGGTTCCAACTGCTGTATTCCTCAACATTTTATTCTATGTGCCCTCTGTTGTGAGGCTCCTCCTGCCTGCCTCACTGCCAGCCCCTTGGTGATGACTGTCTTATGTCTTGAGGCCACATGTGCTGCGTTCCTCACCTTTCGATGATGTGGCCCCACTCGTGTGAGGACACTCCTGCCTGGTTCCCATCCCCTTGGTGAGGTGGGCCCTCTGACGAGAGTCTAATCCTGGCTGGGTTCCTCAACGTTCTGTGAGGTAGGCCCTCTTCTGTGAGGTCACTCCTGCCTGGCTGGCACACGTCACCTTGGAGACGTGAGCCCTCTGGTGGCAGTTGGAGCATGCAGGGTGCCGCTTCCTCTCAGTGATGACGGCCCTCTGGTGTCAGGCCCTAAATGGTGGGCTCCCCACATTTTCTGATGTGCGCCCAGTGGTGCGAGGACACTCCAGCCAGGTTCCCATTCCCATGAGGATGTGGGCCTTCTGCGCTGAGGTCCCAATGCCTGGGTTGCTCACAGTTTTATGATGTGGGCCCTCTGCTGTGAGTTCACTGCGGCCTGGATCCCATAGCCTCGGTGTTCTGAGCCGCCTGCTGGAAGGTCTAAATGCTGGAATCCTCACGTTTTTTATATTATGTGCCCTGTGTTGTGAGGCTACTCCTGCCTGCCTCACTCCAAGGCCCTTGGTGATGTGGGTCCTCTGGTTTGAGGACACGTGTGCTGGCTTCCTCACCTTAAGATGATGAGGCCCCACTGGTGTGAGGATAATCCTGACTGGTTCCCATCCCCTTTGTGATGTGGGCCCTCTGGTGAGAGTCTGATCCTGGCTGGGTTCCTCACCCATCTGTGAGGTGGGCCCTCTACTATCAGGTAACTCTTGCCTGGCTTGCTCATCTCGCCTTGTTGACATGAGCCCTCTGGTGGCACTTGGACCCAGCTGGGAGCCTCCTCACCTCTGTGATGAGGGCCCTCTGACGTCAGGCCCTAACTGCTGGGCTCCCCAACTTTTCTTAGTGAGCCCAGTGATGCTCGGGCACTCCTCTTAGGTTCCCATCTCCATGGGGATGTGGGCCTTCTGCTCTGAGGTTCCAACGGCTGGGTTGATCACAGTTTCATGATGTGGGCTCTCTGCTGTTAGTTCACTGTGGCCTGGATCCCATAGCCTCTGTGCTCTTGGCCGCCTGCTGGGAGGTTCCAACTTCTGGATTCCTCACTTTTTAAATTTTTTAGGCCCTCTGTTGTGAGGATCCTCCTGCCTGCCTCACTCCCAGCCCCTTCGTGATGTGTGTCCTCTGGTTTGAGGCCACATGTGCTGGGTTCCTCACCTTTCGATGATGTGGGACCAATGGTCTTAGGAGACTCCTGCCTGGTTCACATCCCCTTGGTGATGTGGGCCCTCTGTTGAGCGTCTGATCCTGGCTGGGTTCCTCACCCTTCTGTGAGGTGGGCCGTCTGCTGTGAGGTCACTCCTGCCTGGCTTGCTCACCTCGCCTTGTGGACATGAGCCCTCTGGTGGCACTTGGAGCCTGCTGGGAGCCTCCTCCCCTCGGTGATGAGGGCCCTCTGGCATCAGGCCCTAACGGCTGGGCTCCCCACATTTTGTGATGTGCGCCCAGTGGTTCGAAGACACTCCATCCAGGTTCACATCCCCATTGGGATGTGGGCCTTCTGCTCTGTGGTCCCAACGGCTGGGTTGTTCACAGTTTCATGATGTGGGCTCTCTGCTGTTAGTTCACTCTGGCCTGGATGCCATAGCCTCTGTGCTCTGGGCCGCCTGCTGGAAGGTTCCAACTGCTCGATTCCTCAACTTTTGTATTCTATGGGTCCTGTGTTGCGATGCTCCTCCTGCCTGCCTCACTCGCAACCCCTTCGTGATGTGGGTCCTCTGGTTTGAGGCCACATGTGCTGGGTTCCGCAACTTTCAATGATGTGGCCCCACTGGTGTGAGGACACTCCTGCCTGGTTCCCATCCCCTTGGTGATGTGGGCCTTCTGGTGACAGTCTTATCCTGGCTGGGTTCCTCACTCTTCTGTGAGGTAGGCCCTCTGCTGTGAGGTCAATCCTGCCTGACTTGCACACATCACCTTGGCGATGTGGGCCCTCTGTTGGCACATGGAACCTGCTAGGAACCTCCTGCCCTGGGTGATGACGGCCCTCTAGCATCAGGCCCTAACTGCTGGGCTCCCCACGTTTTCTGATGTGAGCCCAGTGATGCCAGGACACTCCTGTCAGGTTCCCATCCCCATGGGGATGTGGGCTTTCTGCTCTGAGGTCCCAACGCCTGGGTGGCTCACAGTTTCATGATGTGGGCTCTCTGGTGTTAGTTCACTCCTGCCTGCATCCCATAGCTTCTGTGCTCTAGGCCGCCTGCTGGGAGGTTCCAAATGCTGGATTCCTCACCTTTTTTATTCTTTGGGCCCTCTGTTTTTAGGCTACTCCTACCTGCCTCACTCCCATCCCCTTTGTGATGTATGTCCTCTGATATGAGCCCGCATGTGCTGAGTTCCTCACCTTTCGATGATGTGGCCCCACTGGTGGGAGGACAGTCCTGACTGGTTCCCATCCCCTTGGTGTTGTGGGCCCTCTGGCAAGAGTCTCATCCTACCTCGTTTCCTCACCCTTCTGTGAGATAGGCCCTCTGCTGTGAGGTCGCTACTGCCTGGCTGGCGCATGCCACCTTGTAGACGTGAGCCCTCTGTTGGCAGTTGGAACCTGCTGGGAGTCTCCTCCCCTCAGTTATGAGGGTCCCCTGGCGTCAGGCCCTAACTGCTGGGCTCCTAACATTTTCTGATATGTGCTAAGTGGTGCGAAGCCACTCCTGCCAGGTTCCCATCCCAATGGGGATGTGGTCCTTCTGTTCTGAGGTCCCAACGGCTGGGCTGCTCACAGGTTCATGATGTGGGCCCTCTGCTGTGAGTTCACTGTGGCCTGGATCCCATAGCCTCGGTGCTCTGGGCCACTTGCTGGGAGGTTCCAACTGCTGGATTCCTCAACTTTTATATTCTATGGACCCTGTGTTGTGAGGCCGGTCCTGCCAGCCTCATTCCGAAACCCTTGGTGATGTGGTTCCTCTGGTTTGAGGCTACATGTGCTGGGATCCTCACCTTTCGATGATGTTGTCCCACTGGTGTGGGGACACGCCTGCCTGGTTCCCATCCCCTTGGTGATGTGGACCCTCTGGTGAGAGTCTGATCCTGGCTGTGTTCCTCACCCTTCTGTGAGGTGGGCCCTCTGCTGTGAGGTCACTCCTGCCGGGCTGGCACACATCGCCTTGGTGACGTTGGCCCTCTGGTGGCAGCTGGAGCCTGCTGGTAGCCTCCTCCCCTCGGTGATGAGTGCCCTCTAGCGTCAGGCCCTAACTTCTGAGCACCCCACGTTTTCTGATGTGAGCCCAGTGATGCCAGGACACTCCTGTCATGTTCCCATCACCATGGGGATGTGAGCCTTCTGCTCTGAGGTCCCAATGTCTGGGTTGCTCACAGTTTCATGATGTGGGCTGTCTGGTGTTAGTTCACTCTGGCTTGGATCCCCTAGCCTCTGTGCTCTGGGCCGCATGCTGGGAGGTTCCAACTGCTGGATTCCTCACCTTTCTTATTTTTGGGCCCTCTGTTGTGAGGCTCCTCCTGCCTGCCTCACTCCCAGCCCCTTGGTGATGGGTGTCCTATGGTTTGAAGTCACATGTTCTGGGTTCCTCACCTTTAGATGATGTGGCCCTACTCATGTGAGGACACTCCTGTCTGGTTCCAATCCATTTGGTGATGTGGGCCCTCTGGTGCGAGTCTGACCCTAACTGGGTTCGTCACACTTCTCTGAGGTGGGCCCTCTGCTGTGAGGTCATTCGTGCCTGGTGGGCACACATCACCTTGGCGACGTCAGCCCTCTGGTGGCAGTTGGAGCCTGCTGGGAGCCTCCTTCCCTTGGTGATGAGGGTCCTCTGGCGTCAGGCCCTAACTGCTGGTCTCCCAAAATTTTCTGATACGTTCTCAGTGGTGCGAGGACACTCCTACCAGATTTATATCCCCATGGGGATGTGGGCCTCCTGCTCTGAGGTCCCAATGGCTGGGTTGCTCAGTTTCATGACATGGGCCCTCTTCTGAGAGTTCACTGTGGCTTGGATCCCATAGCCTCGGTGCTCTGGGCCGCCTGCTGGGAGGTTCCAACTGCTGGATTCCTCACTTTTTTATTCTATGGGCCCAGTGTTGTGAGGCTACTCCTGCCTGCCTCACTCCGAGGCCCTTGGTGATGTGGGTCCTCTGGTTTGAAGACACATGTGCTGAGTAGCTCACCTTTCGCTGATGTGGCCCAACTGGTGTGAAGACACTCCTGCCTGGTTCCCATCCTCTTAGTGATGTGGGCCCTCTGGTGAGAGTCTGATATTGGCTGGGTTTCTCAACCTTCAGTGAGGTGGGACCTCTGCTGTGAGGTAACTCCTGCCTGGCTTGCTCACGTTGCCTTGGCAACGTGAGCCCTCAGGTGGCAGTTGGAGCCTGCTGGGATTCTCCTCCCCTCAGTTATGAGAGCTCTGGATAAAACACATATGCCCTTTTTTGCCAAGTGCATTATTTTCCAAGTTCTGTCTCTTTTCCTATGCTTTAAGAGCGACTCCGGTGTACCTTCTGAAATCGGTTTCCAGCAATTGTGCCCCGCATTCAAGTCCTCTTCGCAGCCTTACTTCAGTATAATTTTGGATGATAGCTGTCATTTATAACTCTGCAGGTTTGTGAATTACAGTGTCCCTGAGCTCCTTTCTTCAACTCGCTTTCTTGTGAGCTGGCCGCAACACCGCAAGATTGTTTCAGGCCCTAGTGTAGTTCCGGCATGGCATGTTGAGCCTTTGGTTAATTCCTCTTCCTGGTGGGAAATGAGAGTTAAATTTGCCCGTCCAGACACCTCCAGCTAGTCTCTCATTGGTTCTCCCTATTCCTGTTCAGTTTTCCGCAGAAATTGCAAACTGGGCCAAACAGGAGGTTAAAGGCACTGACTCTCCAAGTGGGGAGAGTGTTAGTAAAGCGTCTGAAATGTTGCACCCGAGTACCAGGGAACGAAAACTGAGACACATTTGAACACGTTTCCCGATCACACGGTGGATCATACTCTGGGTTCCACATGCATGTTTTATCTGAAGGAAGAATCCCTTAAAACTGGAGAGCTGAGACGCATGGAATGGGTACCATGCATTATGACTTCAAAGGGTCTGCATTTGCTCACCGATCCTCACCAATCCTATCACTGCTGCGTTTATGCCACTGTACACACGCTTGATTCTCTTTCGGAGACATATAAATCGATAGGTTTTAAGATTCTTACTAGTCAGGTATATTCTTAGGCATTTAATATGGGGCGTTGAGTCCACTTCATTGAGCAAGGTGTGGCTCTGGTCTATTACATATTTGGCTTATGGAATGGTATCTGTGCTAATTTCAAACGCTGGTTTTATGCAGCACCCCAACTCACCTTTCCCCTTAAGCAAGCATAAGTTCGTTTTCTACATTTGAGACCCTGTTCTGTTTTGTAATTCAGTTCCTGGGTAGCCAAGTTTACATTTCGTGTAGTAGTGATAATTTATGATGTTTCTTTTTCTGTTTGAATTATTTCACTTAGATTCATCGTACCTGAATCCACTCATTATGCTACTATGGGCCTGATGACATCGATTTCATTGCTGAGTGATATTGAATTGTAGGTAAGTACCACAACTTCTTTATCCATTTTTCACTTTCTGTGATATTGAACTTGTACCGTAAACGAAGTTCTTGTAAACAGAGCCGACCCAAACTTTGGGGTGGCTGTGTCTTTTTGATTTTAATTTCCCTAAGCTATAGGACCATAAGTGGAAGTGCCCTAGGCTCTGTTGCTTCGTTTTTTAGATGTTTCAGTAAACACCATACACTTCTCCAGAGTGGCTGTTGGCAAATTACATCCCGCCCATGAGCATAACAAGGCTCCCAGTTCTCCATGGCCTGTCCTACCTTTCTGGATTTTACACTTTTTTCAGATGGCCCTTTTGACCGGGGGGCAGTGAGACTTCATTATAGTGCAGATTTCCTTTGCAAGCTTGCTTGGTTGGCCAAAAAGGGCGTATGCGTTTTTTCCTGAATATATTCAGGAAAAAACGCATACGCCCTTTTTGGCCAAGTGCATCATTGTGGACGTTCTGCCTCTTTTCCTATGCTTTACATGCAATTCCAGTCTACCTCCTGAAATCGGTTTCCTGCAATTCTGCCCCACTTTCACGTCCTCTTGGCAGCCTTACTTCAATATATTTTTGGACGATAGCTGTCATTTATAACTCTGCAGGTTTGTGCATTACAGTGCCCCTGAGCTCCTTTCTTCAACTCGCTTTCTTGTGAGCTGGCCGCAACACCGCAGCCTTGCTTCAGGCTCTAGTGTGGTTCCGGCATGGCACGCTGAGCCTTTGGTTAATTCCTCTTCCTGGTGGGAAATGAGAGTTAAATTTGCCCGTCCAGACACCTCCAGCTAGTCTCTCATTGGTTCTCCCTATTCCTGTTCATTTTCCGCAGAAATTGCAAACTTGGCCAAACAGGAGGTTAAAGGCACTGACTCTCCAAGTGGGGAGAGTGTTAGTAAAGCGTCTGGAATGTTGCACCCGAGTACCAGGGGATGAAAACTGACACATTTGAACACGTTTCCCGATGACACGGTAGATCATACTCTGGGTTCCACATGCATGATTTAGCTGAAGGAAGAATCCCTTAAACCTGGAGAGTTGAGAACCATGGAATGGGTACCATGCAATATGACTTCATAGGGTCTGCATGTGTTCACCGAACCTCAGCAAACCTATCACTGCTGCGTTTATGCCACTGTACACACGCCTGATTCTCTTTCGGAGACATATAAATCCATAGGTTTTAAGATTCTTACTAGTCAGGTATATTCGTAGGCGTTTAATATGGGGTGTTGAGTCCACTTAGTTGAGCAAGGAGTAGCTCTTGTCTATTACATATTTGGCTTATGGAACGGTATCTGTGCTAATTTCAATGTCTGGTTTTATGCAACACCCCAACTCACCTTTCCCCTTAAGGAAGCATAAGTTGGTTTTCTACATTTGAGACCCTGTTCTGTTTTGTAATTCAGTTCCTGTGTAGCCAAGTTTACATGCCGTGTAGTAGTGATATCTTATGATGTTTCTTTTTCTGTGTGACTTATTTCACTTAGAATCATCGTACCTGAATCCACTCATTATGCTGCTACGGGCCTGATGACATAGATTTCATTGCTGAGTGATATTGCATTGTACGTAAGTACCACAACTTCTTTATCCATTTTTCGCTTTCTGCGATATTGAACTTGTACCGTAAACGAGGTTCTTGTAAACAGAGCTGTCCCAAACTTTGGGGTGGCTGTGTCTTTTTGATTTTAATTTCCCTAAGCTATAGGACCATAATTGGAAGTGCCCTAGGCTCTGTTGCTTTGTTTTATAGATGTTTCAGGAAACATCATACACTTCTCCAGAGTGGCTGTTGGCAATTTACATCCCGCCCATCAGCATAACAAGGCTCCCAGTTCTCCATGGCTTGTCCTGCCTTTCTGGATTTTACACTTTTTTCAGATTGCTCTTTTGACCGGGGGCAGTGAGACTTCATTGTAGTGCAGATTTCCTTTGCAAGCTTGCTTGGTTGGCCAAAAAGTGCGTATGCGTTTTTTCCTGAATATATTCAGGAAAAAACGCATACGCCCTTTTTGGCCAAGTGCATCATTATGGATGTTCTGCCTCTTTTCCTGTGGTTTACATGCAAATCCTGTCTACCTCCTGAAATCGGTTTCCTGCAATTCTGCCCCGCTTTCAAGTCCTCTTGGCAGCCTTACTTCAATATATTTTTGGACGATAGCTGTCATTTTTAACTCTGCAGGTTTGTGAATGACAGTGCCCCTGAGCTCCTTTCTTCAACTCGCTTTCTTGTGAGCTGGCCGCAACACTGCAGGATTGCTTCAGGCTCCAGTGTGGTTCCGGCATGGCACGCTGAGCCTTTGGTTAATTCCTCTTCCTGGTGGGAAATGAGAGTTAAATTTGCCCGTCCAGACACCTCCAGCTAGTCTCTTATTGGTTCTCCCTATTCCTGTTCATTTTAAGCAGAAATTGCAAACTGGGCCAAACAGGAGGTTAAAGGCACTGACTCTCCAAGTGGGGAGAGTGTTAGTAAAGCGTCTGGAATGTTGCATCCGAGTACCAGGGGACGAAAACTGAGACAACTTTGAACACGTTTCCCGATCACACGGTGGATCATACTCTGGGTTCCGCATGCATGTTTTACCTGAAGGAAGAATCCCTTAAACCTGGAGAGTTGAGACCCATGAAATGGGTACCATGCAATATGACTTCAAAGGGTCTGCATTTGCTCACCGAACCTCACCAATCTTATCACTGCTGCGTTTATGCCGCTGTACACACGCTTGATTCTCATTCAGAGACATAAATCCATAGGTTTTAAGATTCTTACTAGTCAGGTATATTCTTAGGCGTTTAATATGGGGTGTAGAGTCCACTTCGTTGAGCAAGGAGTAGCTCTTGTCTATTACATATTTGGCTTATGGAACGGTATCTGTGCTAATTTCAATCTCTGGTTTTATGCAGCACTCCAACTCACCTTTCCCCTTGAGGAAGCATAAGTTGGTTTTCTACATTTGAGACCCTGTTCTGTTTTGTAATTCAGTTCCTGTGTAGCCAAGTTTACATTCCGTGTAGTAGTGATATCTTATGATGTTTCTTTTTCTCTGTGACTTATTTCACTTAGAATCATCGTACCTGAATCCACTCATTATGCTGCTACGGGCCTGATGACATAGATTTCATTGCTGAGTGATATTGCATTGTACATAAGTACCACAACTTCTTTATCCATTTTTCGCTTTCTGCGATATTGAACTTGTACTGTAAATGAGGTTCTTGTAAACAGAGCCATCCCAAACTTTGGGGTGGCTGTGTCTTTTTGATTTTAATTTCCCTAAGCTATAGGACCATAAGTGGAAGGGCCCTAGGCTCTGTTGCTTTGTTTTTTAGATGTTTCAGGAAACACCATACACTTCTCCAGAATGGCTGTGGGCAATTTACATCCCACCCATCAGCATAACAAGGCTCCCAGGTCTCCATGGCCTGTCCTGACTTTCTGGATTTTACACTTTTTTCAGATGTCCCTTTTGACCGGGGGGCAGTGAGACTTCATTGTAGTGCAGATTTTCTTTGCAAGCTTGCTTGGTTGGCCAAAAAGTGCATATGATTTTTTTCTGAATATATTCAGGAAAAAACGCATACGCCCTTTTTGGCCAAGTGCATCATTGTGGACGTTCTGCCTCATTTGCTATGCTTTACATGCAATTCCTGTCTACCTCCTGAAATCCCTTTCCTGCAATTCTGCCCCACTTTCACGTCCTCTTGGCAGCTTTACTTCAATATATTTTTGGACGATAGCTGTCATTTATAACTCTGCAGGTTTGTGAATGACAGTGCCCCTGACCTCCTTTCTTCAACTCGCTTTCTTGTGAGCTGGCCGCAACACCGCAGGATTGCTTCGGGCCCTACTGTGGTTCCGGCATGGCATGCTGAGCCTTTGGTTAATTCCTCTTCCTGGTGGGAAATGAGAGTTAAATTTGCCCGTCCAGACACCTCCAGCTAGTCTCTCATTGGTTCTCCCTATTCCTGTTCATTTTCCGTATAAATTGCAAACTGGGACAAACAGGAGGTTAAAGGCACTGACTCTCCAAGTGGGGAGAGTGTTAGTAAAGCGTCTGGAATGTTGCACCCGAGTACCAGGGGACGAAAACTGAGACACCTTTGAACACGTTTCCCAATCACATGGTGGATCATACTCTGGGTTCCACATGCATGTTTTAGCTGAAGGAAGAATCCCTTAAACCTGGAGAGTTGAGACCCATGGAATGGGTACCATGCTATATGACTTCAAAGGGTCTGCATTTGCTCACCGAACCTCACCAATCCTATCACTTCTGCGTTTATGCCGCTGTACACACGCTTGATTCTCTTTTGGAGCATATAAATCCATAGGTTTTAAGATTCTTACTTGTCTGGTATATTCTTAGGCGTTTAATATGGGGTGTTGAGTCCACTTCGTTGAGCAAGGAGTAGCTCTTGTCTATTACATATTTGGCTTATGGAACGGTATCTGTGCTAATTTCAATCTCTGGTTTTATGCAGCACCCCAACTCACCTTTCCCCTTAAGCAAGCATAAGTTGGTTTTCTACATTGGAGACCCTGTTCTGTTTTGTAATTCAGTTCCTGTGTAGCCAAGTTTACATTCCGTGTAGTAGTGATATCTTATGACGTTTCTTTTTCTGTGTGACTTATTTCACTTGGAATCATCGTATCTGAATCCACTCATTATGCTGCTACGGGCCTGATGACATAGATTTCATTGCTGAGTGATATTGCATTGTACGTAAGTACCACAAGTTCTTTAGCGATTTTTCGCGTTCTGTGATATTGAACTTGTAACGTAAATGAGGTTCTTGTAAACAGAGCCATCCCAAACATTGGGGTGGCTGTGTCTTTTCGATTTTAATTTCCCTAAGCTATAGGACCATAAGTGGAAGTGCAATAGGCTCTGCTGCCTTGTTTTTTAGATGTTTCAGGAAACACCATACACTTCTCCAGTGTGGCTGTTGGCAATTTACATCCCGCCCATCAGCATAACAAGGCTCCCAGTTCTCCATGGCCTGTCCTGCCTTTCTGGATTTTACACTTTTTTCAGATGGCCCTTTTGACCGGGGGCAGTGAGACTTCATTGTAGTGCTGATTTCCTTTGCAAGCTTGCTTCTTTGGACAAAAAGGGCGTATGCGTTTTTTCCTGAATATATTCAGGAAAAAATGCATACGCCCTTTTTGGCCAAGTGCATCATTGTGGACGTTCTGCCTCTTTTCCTATGCTTTACATGCAATTCCAGTCTACCTCCTGAAATCGGTTTCCTGCAATTCTGGCCCGCTTTCAAGTCTTCTTGGCAGCCTTACGTCAATATAATTTTGGACGATAGCTGTCATTTATAACTCTGCAGGTTTGTGAATGACAGTGCCCCTCAGCTCCTTTCTTCAACTCGCTTTCTTGTGAGCTGGCCGCAACACCGCAGGATTGCATCAGGCCCCAGTGTGGTTCCGGCATGGCACGCTGAGCCTTTCTTTAATTCCTCTTCCTGGTGGTAAATGAGAGTTAACTTTGCCCGTCCAGACACCTCCAGCTAGTCTCTCATTGGTTCTCCCTATTCCTGTTCATTTTCCGCAGAAATTGCAAACTGGGCCAAACAGGAGGTTAAAGGCACTGACTCTCCAAGTGGGGAGAGTGTTAGTAAAGCGTCTGGAATGTTGCACCCGAGTACCAGGGGAAGAAAACTGAGACACCTTTGAACACGTTTCCCGATCACACGGTGGATCATACTCTGGGTTCCACATGCATGTTTTAGCTGAAGGAAGAATCCCTTAAACCTGGAGAGTTGAGACCCATGGAATGGGTACCATGCAATATGACTTCAAAGGGTCTGCATTTGCTCACCGATCCTCACCAATCCTATCACTGCTGCGTTTATGCCACTGTACACACGCATGATTCTCTTTCGGAGACATATAAATCCATAGGTTTTAAGATTCTTACTAGTCAGGTATATTCTTAGGCGTTTAATATGGGGTGTTGAGTCCACTTCGTTGAGCAAGGAGTAGCTCTTGTCTATTACATATTTGGCTTATGGAACGGTATCTGTGCTAATTTCAATGTCTGGTTTTATGCAGCACCCCAACTCACCTTTACCCTTCAGCAAGCATAAGTTGGTTTCCTACATTGGAGACCCTGTTCTGTTTTGTAATTCAGTTCCTGTGTAGCCAAGTTTACATTCCGTGTAGTAGTGATATCTTATGATGTTTCTTTTTCTGTGTGACTTATTTGACTTCGAATCATCGTACCTGAATCCACTCATTATGCTGCTACGGGCCTGATGACGTAGATTTCATTGCTGAGTGATATTGCATTGTACGTAAGTACCACAACTTCTTTATCCATTTTTCGCTTTCTGTGATATTGAACTTGTACCGTTATCGAGGTTCTTGTAAACAGAGCCGTCCCAAACTTTGGGGTGGCTGTGTCTTTTTGATTTTAATTTCCCTAAGCTATAGGACCATAAGTGGAAGTGCCCTAGGCTCTGTTGCTTTTTTTTTTAGATGTTTCAGGAAACACCATACACTTCTCCAGAGTGGCTGTTGGCAATTTACATCCTGCCCATCAGCATAAAAAGGCTCCCAGTTCTCTGTGGCCTGTCCTGCCTTTCTGGATTTTACACTTTTTTCAGATGGTCCTTTTGACTGGAGGGCAGTGAGACTTCATTGTAGTGCAGAATTCCTTTGCAATCTTGCTTGGTTGTCCAAAAAGTGCGTATGCGTTTTTTCCTGAATATATTCAGGAAAAAACGCATACGCCCTTTTTGGCCAAGTGCATCATTGTGGACGTTCTGCCTCTTTTCCTATGCTTTACATGCAATTCCAGTCTACCTCCTGAAATCGGTTTCCTGCAATTCTGCCTCCGATTCAAGTCCTCTTGGCAGCCTTACTTCAATATATTTTTGGACGATAGCTGTCATTTATAACTCTGCAGGTATGTGAATGACAGTGCCCCTGAGCTCCTTTCTTCAACTCGCTTTCTTGTGAGCTGGCCGCAACACCGCAAGATTGCTTCATGCCCTAGTGTGGTTCCGGCATGGCACGCTGAGCCTTTGGTTAATTCCTCTTCCTGGTGGGATATGAGAGTTAATTTTGCCCGTCCAGACACCTCCAGCTAGTGTCTCATTGGTTCTCCCTATTCCTGTTCATTTTCCGCAGAAATTGCAAACTGGGCCAAACAGGAGGTTAAAGGCACTGACTCTCCAAGTGGGGAGAGTGTTAGTAAAGCGTCTGGAATGTTGCACCCGAGTACCGGGGGACGAAAACTGAGACACATTTGAACACGTTTCCCGATCACACGGTGGATCATACTCTGGGTTCCACATGCATGTTTTAGCTGAAGGAAGAATCCCTTAAACCTGGAGAGTTGAGACCCATTGAATGGGTACCATGTAATATGACTTCAAAGGGTCTGCATTTGCTCACCGATCCTCACCAATCCTATCACTGCTGCGTTTATGCTGCTGTACACACGCTTGATTCTCTTTTGGAGACATATAAATCCATAGGTTTTAAGATTCTTACTAGTCAGGTATATTCTTAGGCGTTTAATATGGGGTGTTGAGTCCACTTCGTTGAGCAAGGAGTAGTTCTTGTTTATTACATATTTGGCTTATGGAACGGTATCTGTGCTAATTTCAATCTCTGGTTTTATGCAGCACCCCAACTCACCTTATCCCTTAAGGAAGCATAAGTTGGTTTTCTACATTTGAGACCCTGTTCTGTTTTGTAATTCAGTTCCTGTGTAGCCAAGTTTACATTCCGTGTAGTAGTGATATCTTATGATGTTTCTTTTTCTCTGTGACTTATTTCACTTAGAATCATCGTAGCTAAATCCACTCATTATGCTGCTACGGGCCTGATGACATAGATTTCATTGCTGAGTGATATTGCATTGTACGTAAGTACCACAACTTCTTTATCCATTTTTCGCTTTCTGTGATATTGAACTTGTACCGTAAATGAGGTTCTTGTAAACAGAGCCGTCCCAAACTTTGGGGTGGCTGTGTCTGTTTGATTTTAATTTCCCTAAGCTATAGGACCATAAGTGGAAGTGCCCTAGGCTCTGTTGCTTTGTTTTTTAGATGTTTCAGGAAACACCATACACTTCTCCAGAGTGGCTGTTGGCAATTTACATCCCACCCATGAGCATAATAAGGCTCCCAGGTCTCCATGGCCTGTCCTGCCTTTCTGGATTTTACACTTTTTTCAGATGGCCCTTTTGACCGGGGGGCAGTGAGACTTCATTGTAGTGCAGATTTCCTTTGCAAGCTTGCTTGCTTGGCCAAAAAGAGCATATGCGTTTTTTCCTGAATATATTCAGGAAAAAACGCATACGCCCTTTTTGGCCAAGTGCATCATTGTGGACGTTTTGCCTCTTTTGCTATGCTTTACATGCAATCCCAGTCTACCTCCTGAAATCGGTTTCCTGCAATTCTGCCCCGCTTTCAAGTCCTCTTGGCAGCCTTACTTCAATATATTTTTGGACGATAGCTGTCATTTATAACTCTGCAGGTTTGTGAATGACAGTGCCCCTGAGCTCCTTTCTTCAACTCGCTTTCTTGTGAGCTGGCCGCAACACCGCAGGATTGCTTCAGGCCCTAGTGTGGTTCTGGCACGGCACGCTGAGCCTTTGGTTAATTCCTCTTCCTGGTGGGAAATGAGAGTTAAATTTGCCCGTCCAGACACCTCCAGCTAGTCTCTCATTGGTTCTCCCAATTCCTGTTCATTTTCCGCAGAAATTGCAAACTGGGACAAACAGGAGGTTAAAGGCACTGACTCTCCAAGTGGGGAGAGTGTTTGTAAAGCGTCTGGAATGTTGCACCCGAGTACCGGGGGACGAAAACTGAGTCACATTTCAACACGTTTCCCGATCACACGGTGGATCATTCTCAGGGTTCCACATGCTGCTTTAGCTGAAGGAAGAATCCCTTAAACCTGGAGAGTTGAGACCCATGGAATGGGTACCATGCAATATGACTTCAAAGGGTCTGCATTTGCTCACCGAACCTCACCAATCCTATCACTGCTGCGTTTATGCCGCTGTACACACGCTTGATTCTCTTTCAGAGACATAAATCCATAGGTTTTAAGTTTCTTACTAGTCAGGTATTTTCTTAGGCGTTTAATATGGGGTGTTGAGTCCACTTCGTTGAGCAAGGAGTAGCTCTTGTCTATTACATATTTGGCTTATGGAACGGTATCTGTGCTAATTTCAATCTCTGGTTTTATGCAGCACCCCAACTCACCTTTCCCCTTAAGGAAGCATAAGTTGGTTTTCTACATTTGAGACCCTGTTCTGTTCTGTAATTCAGTTCCTGTGTAGCCAAGTTTACATTCCGTGTAGTAGTGATATCTTATGATGTTTCTTTTTCTCTGTGACTTATTTCACTTAGAATCATCGTACCTGAATCCACTCGTTATGCTGCTACGGGCCTGATGACATAGATTTCATTGCTGAGTGATATTGCATTGTACGTAAGTACCACAACTTCTTTATCCATTTTTCGCTTTCTGCGATATTGAACTTCTACCGTAAACGAGGTTCTTGTAAACAGAGCCATCCCAAACTTTGAGGTGGCTGTGTCTTTTTGATTTTAATTTCCCTAATCTATAGGACCATAAGTGGAAGTGCCCTAGGCTCTGTTGCTTTGTTTTTTAGATGTTTCAGGAAACACCATACACTTCTCCAGAATGGCTGTGCGTAATTTACATCCCGCCCATCAGCATAACAAGGCTCCCAGTTCTCCATGGCCTGTCCTGCCTTTCTGGATTTTACACTTTTTTCAGATGGCCCTTTTGACCGGGAGGCAGTGAGACTTCATTGTAGTGCAGATTTCCTTTGCAAGCTTGCTTGGTTGGCCAAAAAGGGCGTATGCGTTTTTTCCTGAATATATTCAGGAAAAAACGCATACGCCCTTTTTGGCCAAGTGCATCATTGTGGACGTTCTGCCTCTTTTGCTATGCTTTACATGCAATTCCAGTCTACCTCCTGAAATCGGTTTCCTGCAATTCTGCCCCGCTTTCAAGTCCTCTTGGCAGCCTTACTTCAATATATTTTTGGACGATGCCTGTCATTTATAACTCTGCAGGTTTGTGAATGACAGTGCCCCTGAGCTCCTTTCTTCAACTCGCTTTCTTGTGAGCTGGCCGCAACACCACTGCATTGCTTCAGGCCCTAGTGTGGTTCTGGCATGGCACGCTGAGCCTTTGGTTAATTCCTCTTCCTGGTGGGAAATGAGAGTTAAATTTGCCCGTCCAGACACCTCCAGCTAGTCTCTCATTGGTTCTCCCTATTCCTGTTCATTTTCCGCAGAAATTGCAAACTGGGCCAATCAGGAGGTTAAAGGCACTGACTCTCCAAGTGGAGAGAGTGTTAGTAAAGCGTCGGGAATGTTGCACCCGAGTACCGGGGGAAGAAAACTGAGACACCTTTGAACACGTTTCCCGATCACACGGTGGATCATACTCTGGGTTCCACATGCATGTTTTAGCTGAAGGAAGAATCCCTTAAACCTGGAGAGTTGAGACCCATGGAATGGGTACCATGCAATATGACTTCAAAGGGTCTGCATTTGCTCACCGATCCTCACCAATCCTATCACTGCTGCGTTTATGCCACTGTACACACGCATGATTCTCTTTCGGAGACATATAAATCCATAGGTTTTAAGATTCTTACTAGTCAGGTATATTCTTAGGCGTTTAATATGGGGTGTTGAGTCCACTTCGTTGAGCAAGGAGTAGCTCTTGTCTATTACATATTTGGCTTATGGAACGGTATCTGTGCTAATTTCAATGTCTGGTTTTATGCAGCACCCCAACTCACCTTTACCCTTCAGCAAGCATAAGTTGGTTTCCTACATTTGAGACCCTGTTCTGTTTTGTAATTCAGTTCCTGTGTAGCCAAGTTTACATTCCGTGTAGTAGTGATATCTTATGATGTTTCTTTTTCTGTGTGACTTATTTGACTTCGAATCATCGTACCTGAATCCACTCATTATGCTGCTACGGGCCTGATGACGTAGATTTCATTGCTGAGTGATATTGCATTGTACGTAAGTAGCACAACTTCTTTATCCATTTTTCGCTTTCTGTGATATTGAACTTGTACCGTTATCGAGGTTCTTGTAAACAGAGCAGTCCCAAACTTTGGGGTGGCTGTGTCTTTTTGATTTTAATTTCCCTAAGCTATAGGACCATAAGTGGAAGTGCCCTAGGCTCTGTTGCTTTTTTTTTTAGATGTTTCAGGAAACACCATACACTTCTCCAGAGTGGCTGTTGGCAATTTACATCCTGCCCATCAGCATAAAAAGGCTCCCAGTTCTCTGTGGCCTGTCCTGCCTTTCTGGATTTTACACTTTTTTCAGATGGTCCTTTTGACTGGAGGGCAGTGAGACTTCATTGTAGTGCAGAATTCCTTTGCAATCTTGCTTGGTTGTCCAAAAAGTGCGTATGCGTTTTTTCCTGAATATATTCAGGAAAAAAAGCATACGCCCTTTTTGGCCAAGTGCATCATTGTGGACGTTCTGCCTCTTTTCCTATGCTTTACATGCAATTCCAGTCTACCTCCTGAAATCGGTTTCCTGCAATTCTGCCTCCGATTCAAGTCCTCTTGGCAGCCTTACTTCAATATATTTTTGGACGATAGCTGTCATTTATAACTCTGCAGTTCTGTGAATGACAGTGCCCCTGAGCTCCTTTCTTCAACTCGCTTTCTTGTGAGCTGGCCGCAACACCGCAAGATTGCTTCATACCCTAGTGTGGTTCCGGCATGGCACGCTGAGCCTTTGGTTAATTCCTCTTCCTGGTGGGAAATGAGAGTTAATTTTGCCCGTCCAGACACCTCCAGCTAGTGTCTCATTGGTTCTCCCTATTCCTGTTCATTTTCCGCAGAAATTGCAAACTGGGCCAAACAGGAGGTTAAAGGCACTGACTCTCCAAGTGGGGAGAGTGTTAGTAAAGCGTCTGGAATGTTGCACCCGAGTACCGGGGGACGAAAACTGAGACACATTTGAACACGTTTCCCGATCACACGGTGGATCATACTCTGGGTTCCACATGCATGTTTTAGCTGAAGGAAGAATCCCTTAAACCTGGAGAGTTGAGACCCATTGAATGGGTACCATGTAATATGACTTCAAAGGGTCTGCATTTGCTCACTGATCCTCACCAATCCTATCACTGCTGCGTTTATGCCGCTGTACACACGCTTGATTCTCTTTTGGAGACATATAAATCCATAGGTTTTAAGATTCTTACTAGTCAGGTATATTCTTAGGCGTTTAATATGGGGTGTTGAGTCCACTTCGTTGAGCAAGGAGTAGTTCTTGTTTATTACATATTTGGCTTATGGAACGGTATCTGTGCTAATTTCAATCTCTGGTTTTATGCAGCACCCCAACTCACCTTATCCCTTAAGGAAGCATAAGTTGGTTTTCTACATTTGAGACCCTGTTCTGTTTTGTAATTCAGTTCCTGTGTAGCCAAGTTTACATTCCGTGTAGTAGTGATATCTTATGATGTTTCTTTTTCTCTGTGACTTATTTCACTTAGAATCATCGTAGCTAAATCCACTCATTATGCTGCTACGGGCCTGATGACATAGATTTCATTGCTGAGTGATATTGCATTGTACGTAAGTACCACAACTTCTTTATCCATTTTTCGCTTTCTGTGATATTGAACTTGTACCGTAAATGAGGTTCTTGTAAACAGAGCCGTCCCAAACTTTGGAGTGGCTGTGTCTGTTTGATTTTAATTTCCCTAAGCTATAGGACCATAAGTGGAAGGGCCCTAGGCTCTGTTGCTTTGTTTTTTAGATGTTTCAGGAAACACCATACACTTCTCCAGAGTGGCTGTTGGCAATTTACATCCCACCCATGAGCATAATAAGGCTCCCAGGTCTCCATGGCCTGTCCTGCCTTTCTGGATTTTACACTTTTTTCAGATGGCCCTTTTGACCGGGGGGCAGTGAGACTTCATTGTAGTGCAGATTTCCTTTGCAAGCTTGCTTGCTTGGCCAAAAAGAGCATATGCGTTTTTTCCTGAATATATTCAGGAAAAAACGCATACGCCCTTTTTGGCCAAGTGCATCATTGTGGACGTTCTGCCTCTTTTGCTATGCTTTACATGCAATCCCAGTCTACCTCCTGAAATCGGTTTCCTGCAATTCTGCCCCGCTTTCAAGTCCTCTTGGCAGCCTTACTTCAATATATTTTTGGACGATAGCTGTCATTTATAACTCTGCAGGTTTGTGAATGACAGTGCCCCTGAGCTCCTTTCTTCAACTCGCTTTCTTGTGAGCTGGCCGCAACACCGCAGGATTGCTTCAGGCCCTAGTGTGGTTCTGGCACGGCACGCTGAGCCTTTGGTTAATTCCTCTTCCTGGTGGGAAATGAGAGTTAAATTTGCCCGTCCAGACACCTCCAGCTAGTCTCTCATTGGTTCTCCCTATTCCTGTTCATTTTCCGCAGAAATTGCAAACTGGGCCAAACAGGAGGTTAAAGGCACTGACTCTCCAAGTGGGGAGAGTGTTTGTAAAGCGTCTGGAATGTTGCACCCGAGTACCGGGGGACGAAAACTGAGTCACATTTGAACACGTTTCCCGATCACACGGTGGATCATTCTCAGGGTTCCACATGCTGCTTTAGCTGAAGGAAGAATCCCTTAAACCTGGAGAGTTGAGACCCATGGAATGGGTACCATGCAATATGACTTCAAAGGGTCTGCATTTGCTCACCGAACCTCACCAATCCTATCACTGCTGTGTTTATGCCGCTGTACACACGCTTGATTCTCTTTCAGAGACATAAATCCATAGGTTTTAAGTTTCTTACTAGTCAGGTATTTTCTTAGGCGTTTAATATGGGGTGTTGAGTCCACTTCGTTGAGCAAGGAGTAGCTCTTTTCTATTACATATTTGGCTTATGGAACGGTATCTGTGCTAATTTCAATCTCTGGTTTTATGCAGCACCCCAACTCACCTTTCCCCTTAAGGAAGCATAAGTTGGTTTTCTACATTTGAGACCCTGTTCTGTTCTGTAATTCAGTTCCTGTGTAGCCAAGTTTACATTCCGTGTAGTAGTGATATCTTATGATGTTTCTTTTTCTCTGTGACTTATTTCACTTAGAATCATCGTACCTGAATCCACTCGTTATGCTGCTACGGGCCTGATGACATAGATTTCATTGCTGAGTGATATTGCATTGTACGTAAGTACCACAACTTCTTTATCCATTTTTCGCTTTCTGCGATATTGAACTTCTACCGTAAACGAGGTTCTTGTAAACAGAGCCATCCCAAACTTTGAGGTGGCTGTGTCTTTTTGATTTTAATTTCCCTAATCTATAGGACCATAAGTGGAAGTGCCCTAGGCTCTGTTGCTTTGTTTTTTAGATGTTTCAGGAAACACCATACACTTCTCCAGAATGGCTGTGGGCAATTTACATCCCGCCCATCAGCATAACAAGGCTCCCAGTTCTCCATGGCCTGTCCTGCCTTTCTGGATTTTACACTTTTTTCAGATGGCCCTTTTGACCGGGAGGCAGTGAGACTTCATTGTAGTGCAGATTTCCTTTGCAAGCTTGCTTGGTTGGCCAAAAAGGGCGTATGCGTTTTTTCCTGAATATATTCAGGAAAAAACGCATACGCCCTTTTTGGCCAAGTGCATCATTGTGGACGTTCTGCCTCTTTTGCTATGCTTTACATGCAATTCCAGTCTACCTCCTGAAATCGGTTTCCTGCAATTCTGCCCCGCTTTCAAGTCCTCTTGGCAGCCTTACTTCAATATATTTTTGGACGATGCCTGTCATTTATAACTCTGCAGGTTTGTGAATGACAGTGCCCCTGAGCTCCTTTCTTCAACTCGCTTTCTTGTGAGCTGGCCGCAACACCACTGCATTGCTTCAGGCCCTAGTGTGGTTCTGGCATGGCACGCTGAGCCTTTGGTTAATTCCTCTTCCTGGTTGGAAATGAGAGTTAAATTTGCCCGTCCAGACACCTCCAGCTAGTCTCTCATTGGTTCTCCCTATTCCTGTTCATTTTCCGCAGAAATTGCAAACTGGGCCAATCAGGAGGTTAAAGGCACTGACTCTCCAAGTGGAGAGAGTGTTAGTAAAGCGTCGGGAATGTTGCACCCGAGTACCAGGGGACGAAAACTGAGACACCTTTGAACACGTTTCCCGTTCACACGGTGGATCATACTCTGGGTTCCACATGCATTTTTTAGCTGAAGGAAGAATCCCTTAAACCTGGAGAGTTGAGACCCATGGAATGGGTACCATGCAATATGACTTCAAAGGGTCTGCATTTGCTCACTGAACCTCACCAATCCTATCACTGGTGCATTTATGCCGCTGTACACACGCTTGATTCTCTTTCAGAGACATAAATCCATAGGTTTTAAAATTCTTACTAGTCAGGTATATTCTTAGGCGTTTAATATGGGGTGTTGAGTCCACTTCGTTGAGCAAGGAGTAGCTCTTGTCTATTACATATTTGGCTTATGGAACGGTATCTGTGCTAATTTCAATCTCTGGTTTTATGCAGCACCCCAACTCACCTTTCCCCTTAAGCAAGCATAAGTCGGTTTTCTACATTTGAGACCCTGTTCTGTTTTGTAATTCAGTTCTTGTGTAGCCAAGTTTACATTCCGTGTAGTAGTGATATCTTATGATGTTTCTTTTTCTGTGTGACTTATTTTACTTAGAATCATCGTATCTGAATCCACTCATTATTCTGCTACGGGCCTGATGACATAGATTTCATTGCTGAGTGATATTGCATTGTACGTAAGTACCACAACTTCTTTATCCATTTTTCACTTTCTGCGATATTGAACTTGTACCGTAAACGAGGTTCTTGTAAACAGAGCCATCCCAAACTTTGGGGTGGCTGTGTCTGTTTGATTTTAATTTCCCTAAGCTATAGGACCATAAGTGGAAGAGCCCTAGGCTCTGTTGCTTTGTTTTGTACATGTTTCAGGAAACACCATACACTTCTCCAGAGTGGCTGTTGGCAATTTACATCCCATCCATCAGCACAACAAGGCCTCCAGTTCTCCATGGCCTGTCCTGTCTTTCTGGATTTTATACATTTTTCAGATGGCCCTTTTGACTGGGGGGCAGTGAGACTTCATTGTAGTGCAGATTTCCTTTGCAAGCTTGCTTGGTTGGCCAAAAAGTGCGTATGCGTTTTTTCCTGTATTCAGGAAAAAAAGCATACGCACTTTTTGGCCAAGTGTATCATTGTGGACGTTCTGCCTCTTTTCCTATTCTTTACATGCAATTCCAGTCTACCTCCTGAAATCGGTTTCCTGCAATTCTGCCCCGCTTTCAAGTCCTCTTGGCAGCCTTACTTCAATATATTTTTGGACGATAGCTGTCATTTATAACTCTGCAGGTTTGTGAATTACAGTGCCCCTGAGCTCCTTTTTTCAACTCGCTTTCTTGTGAGCTGGCCGCAACACCGCAGGATTGCTTCAGGCCCTAGTGTGGTTCCGGCATGGCACGCTGAGCCTTTGGTTAATGCCTCTTCCTGGTGGGAAATGAGAGTTAAATTTGCCCGTCCAGACACCTCCAGCTAGTCTCTCATTGGTTCTCCCTATTCCTGTTCATTTTCCGCAGAAATTGCAAACTGGGCCAAACAGGAGGTTAAAGGCACTGACTCTCCAAGTGGGGAGAGTGTTAGGAAAGTGTCTGGAATGTTGCACCCGAGTACCAGGGGATGAAAACTGAGACACATTTGAACACGTTTCCCGATCACACAGTGGATCATTCTCTGGGTTCCACATGCATGTTTTAGCTGAAGGAAGAATCCCTTAAACCTGGAGAGTTGAGACCCATGGAACGGGTACCATGCAATATGACTTCAAAGGGTCTGCATTTGTTCACTGAACCTCACCAATCCTATCACTGCTGCGTTTATTCCGCTGTACACACGCTTGATTCTCTTTCGGAGACATATAAATCCATAGGTTTTAAGATTCTTACTAGTCAGGTATATTCTTAGGCGTTTAATATGGGGTGTTGAGTCCACTTCGTTGAGCAAGGAGTAACTCTTGTCTATTACATATTTGGTTTATGGAACGGTATCTGTGCTAATTTCAATCTCTGGTTTTATGCAGCACCCCAACTCACCTTTCCCCTTAAGCAAGCATAAGTTGGTTTTCTACATTTGACACCCTGTTCTGTTTTGTAATTCAGTTCCTGTGTAGCCAAGTTTACATTCCGTGTAGTAGTGATAACTTATGATGTTTCTTTTTCTGTGTGACTTATTTCACTTAGAATCATCGTACCTGAATCCACTCATTATGCTGCTATGGGCCTGATGACATAGATTTCATTGCTGAGTGATATTGCATTGTACGTAAGTACCACAACTTCTTTATCCATTTTGCGCTTTCTGTGATATTGAACTTGTACCGTAAACGAGGTTCTTGTAAACAGTGCCGTCCCAAACTTTGGGGTGGCTGTGTCTTTTTGATTTTAATTTCCCTAAGCTATAGGACCATAAGTGGAAGTGCCCTAGGCTCTGTTGCTTTGTTTTTTAGATGTTTCAGGAAACACCATACACTTCTCCAGAGTGGCTGTTGGCAATTTACATCCCGCCCAGCAGCATAACAAGGCTCCCAGTTCTCCATGGCCTGTCCTGCCTTTCCGGATTTTATACTTTTTTCAGATGGCCCTTTTGACCGGGGGGAAGTGAGACTTCATTGTAGTGCAGATTTCCTTTGCAAGCTTGTTTGGTTGGCCAGAAAGGGCATATGAGTTTCTTCCTGAATATATTAAGGAAAAAACGCATGTGCCCGTTTTGGCCAAGTGCATCATTGTCGACGTTCTGAGTCTTTTCATATGTTGTCAATGCAATTCTAGTCTACCTCTTGAAATCTGTTTCCTGCAATTCTGCCTTGCTGTCAGTGCCTCTTCATAGCCTTACCTCAATATACTTTTGGAAAATAGTTGGCCTTTATAACTCTGCAGGTTTTTGAATTGCAGTGGCCCTTAGCTCCATTTTTCAGCTCTTATTTTTGTGATCTTGCCTCATATCCACAGGATTTTTTCATGCCCTATTCTTCTTCTGGGGCGCCTTGCTCTGCTTTTGGTTAATTCTTCTTCCTGATGTGAAATTAGAGTGACATGTGCCCATTGAAACCGCTACAGCTATTTTCTCACTAGTTCCCCCTATTCCCATTCATCCTCCGCACTAACTGCAGACTGTGCGATACCGGAACTTAAAGGCATTGACTCTCCGTGTGGGGATGTTGTTAGTAAAGTGGTTGGAATGTTGATCCGGAGCCCCAGGAGAGGAAAATGAGGTGCGTTTTAGAAACCTTTCCCGATCATATGGTATACCATCCGCTGGATTTCCCATGCATGGTTTAGCTGTAGGAAGATTCCCTTCAACCTGGAATGTTGGGACCCTTGGAATGAGTAGCATGAAGTATTGCATTAAACTTTCGGCAGTTGCTCACCAAAGCTCACCAATCCTCTCAGCCCCAAGTGTCCAGCCTTATGTCTTATCCAGCTGTGGGTTTATATGTGGTCATTCCAGGTTGCATCACAGCCCCTGAGCGAATTTTGTAAGAATTTTTCTCTCTTTCATTGTTTCTGCGTTTTGGTTTTAAAATTTATTTCTATAATGGGGTTTAGCTCATTTTCACTGCTGTGTTTGGCCACTCTGCACACACTTGATTCCCTTATGGAGATATATCAATACATGGGTTTTAAGATTCTTATTACTCAGATATATTTCTCTGCGGTGTATAGGGTGTGTTGAGGCCAGTTCATTGAGCAAGGTGTAGATCTTGTCTAATACCTATTTGGTTTATTGAACGGTGTCTGTGCTAATTTCAAACTCTGGTTTTATGCATCACCCCACCTCTCCTTTCCCCTTAAGCTGACATAAGTGTGTTTTCTAAATGTGAGACACTGTTCTGTTTTGTAATTCATTTTTTGTGCAGCCATATTTATCCTCCCTCTATAAGTGATATCTTATGATATGTTTCTTTTTCTGTTTGACTTATTTCAAGTAGTATTATCGGACCTAAATCCACTCTTTATCCTTCTACTAGCCTTATTACATTGATTTCATGGTGAAGAGATATTCCATTGTACATAAGTACCACATTTTCTTTATCCATTTTTCTCTTTCCTGGGATATTTAAGGTGTACTGAAGTTGAGGTTCTTGTAAACAGAGTAGCCCTAAACTGTGGTGTGCTTGTGTCTTGTTGATTTTTAGACTTCCCTAGATATACTTCCATGATTGGAAGTGCCCTATGCTCTGTAGCTCTGTTTTTTAGATGATTTAGGAACCACCATACACTTCTCCAGAGTGGCTCTCGGCAGTTCACACACTGTCCATCAGCGTATAAAGGCTCCCTGTTCTCCATGGCCTGTCCTGCATTTCTGGTTTTTACAATTTTTTCGGATGGCCCTTTTGACCGGTGGGAAATGAGACTTCTTTGTTGTGCACATTTGCATTGCTTGCTTGCTTGGTTGCCCATAAAGTGCGTATGCGTTTTTTCCTGGATATATTCAGGAAAAAATGCATACTCCCTTTTGGGCCAACTGCATCATTGTCGAAATTCTGCCGCTTTTCATGTGCTTTAAAGACGAGTCCAATCTATCTCTTGAAATCTGTTTCTTGCAATTCTGTCTTGCATTCAGATCCTCTTCTTTGCCTTACCTCAACATATTTTTGGACGTTAGTTTTCATTTATAACTCTGCAGGTTTGTGAATTGCAGTGACCCTGAGCTCCATTTTTTAAGTTGCTCTTTTGTGAGCTGGCCTCAAAGCCGCAGGATTGCTTCAGGCCCTATTTTGGCTCCGGCGAGGCGGGCTGAGCCTTTTTTTAATTCTTATTCTTAATGGGAAATTAGAGTGACATGTGCCCGTCCAAACCCCTACAACTATTCTCTCATTGGTTCCCCCTCTTCCCGTTCATCCTCCTCACAATTTGCAAAATGTGTGAAACAGAAGTTTAAATGTGCTGATTCTCTAAGTGGGGAGATTCTAAGTAACGTGGCTGGAATGATGAACAGGAGCACCAGGAGAGGATAAATGAGGTGCATTTTAGACACATCTCCCCATCACATGGTGTACAGTCCTCTGGGTTTTCCATGCATGTTTTAGCTGTAGGAAGATCCCTTGAACCTGCAGATTTGGGACCCATTGAATGGGTACCAGGTAGTATTACTTTAAAGGGTGTGCATTTCCTCACCCAACCTCACATTTCTCTTAGCACGAACAGTTTCCAGCCTTATGTGTCATCCTGCTGTGGGTCTAGATGTGTTCAATCCATGTTGCATCACCGTCCCTGAGGAAAAGTTGTAAGAGGTTTTCTCTTTCTCTCTGTCGTTTATTTTTTTCAATTTATTACTATATTGGTTACAGCTGATTTTCAAAGCTCTGTTTCTTGCTGCTGTACATCCACTTGATTCACATACAGAGAGACATCAATAAATTCTTTTTCAGATTCTTACCAGTCATATATATTCTTTTCCGGTGACTTGAGTGTGCTGAGTGCAGTTCTTTTAGCTACCGTGTAGGCCTTGTTGATTATCAGTTTGGTATTTGGAATGGTATCTTTGCTAATTTCAACCTCCTGGATGATGCCTCACCCCTCCCCACCTTTCCCGTTTAGCAGCCTTACGCGTGTTTTCTACATACTTGACTATGTTTTTCTTTTGTAATTTATTTCATGTGTAGCCATTTTGGATTCCACCTTTAAGTGATATCTTATGATATGTGTCTTTTTCTTTTTGAATTATGTCACTTAGAATGATCATACGTAACTCCTCCGGAGTTGTTACAACTGGCCATATTTCATTGATTTCCAGGCTGAGTAATATTCCACTCTACATAAGTACCACATCTCTATCCATTTTTTCCCTCCAGAGACATTTAAGTTATATCCTAGTCGAGGATCTTTTAAACAGAGAGGCAGTAAACATTGGGGTGCCTGTGTCCTCTCGATTTTTGTTTTTCCCAAGACATACGCCCATGAGTGCAAGTGCCCTATGCTCTGTAGCTCATTTTTTAGATGCTTTAGTAAACACAATACACTTCTCCAGAATGGCCGTTGGCAATATACATTTCCACTATAAGCCTCACAGGGCTCCCTCTTCTCCTTGCCCTGTCCTGCATTTCTGGTGTTTACACTTTATGAGGATGGCTCTTCTGACTGATGCGAAGTGATATCTTTTGTAGTATTGATTTCCAGTGCCCACCTGTTTGGTTGGCTAAAAAAGTGTATGCCCTTTTCTTGAATATATACAGAAAAAAACGCATACAGCCTTTTTGGCCAACTGCAATGTTGGCAATGTTCAGCCCCTTTTCTTGTGCTTAATGGCGAGTCCTTTCTACCTCCTCAAATCCCTTTCCTGCCATTCTCCCTTGCTTACCAATCCTTTTCTCTGACTTTCCTCAAGACATTTTTCAGTGATAGATATTTTCAACTCTGCAGTTTCGTGAATTTTACTGCCCCTGAGTTCCATTGTTCAACTTGTGTTTATGGGAACTGGCCACAAAGCAGTGGGATTTCCTCAAGCCCTATACTGTTTCCATGGGCAACCCTAGCCTTTGGTCAATTCGTCTTCCTGATTGGAAATTAGAGTGACATGTGCCTGTCTGAACACCTAGGACTTGTCTCTCATTGTTCCTCATCCTTCCGCTTCATCCTCTGGACAAATTCCAAACTGTACGCAACAGGATGTTGACAGTGCTGACATCTCCAAGTGGGGAGACTGTTAGTAAAGACGCTGGAGGGGTGAACCCGAGCACCAGGAGATGAGGAGATGAGATGCCTTTTCCAAACTCTTCCCGATCAGACGGTATACCATCCTCTGGGTGTGACAGACATGTTTTAGCAGTAGGAAGAGTCCCATTCATGTAAGGAGAACACCAGGGCTTTTTCAAAATCAGTGTCTCCCCGAAACCCAAACTGGGGAATTTTTTAAGCTACGGCTACACATATGTTCATTAAAGGCCTTGGGAAGTAGGCAGAGTCCAAACTTTAGATGATTGAAGTCTTCAGGGTCAGAAGCACTCACCACCGGCTTCCCTTAGGTTACACTTTAACTGTCATTGATAGATGATGTCAATAAAAATATCTATTCTTTTTCCGATTATTTCCCCTTATAGGTTATTGCAAAATATTGAGTGTAGTTCCCTGTGCTATACAGTAGTTCCTTGTTGATGATCTATTTTATACATAGCAGTGTGTATGTGTTAATTCCAAACGGTTAATTTATCCCTCCTCCCACCTTTCCCCTTTGGTAATAATAAATTATAAGATTTTATACTTCTCAGAAATGGGGGAGCTGAAAGAGAGGTATCATTTTCAATGGAAAAGCATTTAAAACAAGATTGAAACTTTAACCAAGATTATTAGGTGTACATCCTTGGAAAGAAATCACTTCATTTCTCTAATATTGACCTGACAAATAAGACAAACCTTTTCACTGAACTTGCTTATAATAAAGTGATGGAAATATCAAATGGAAGTGTTAGAAACATCTTATTTTACCCGAGCCTTATAAACTGTTCTATGTTAACTACAGTTGGGCTCACACATCTGTTCATTGAAGTTACAATAGTCTCAATTTCTGTTACTGATCCTCCAGAGTGGACCCCAACAAGTGTCCCCCTGCCCAGTGTCATTGGGGCCAACAGATCGAGACTGAGTTTGGTTCACAAGCAAAGGAAACTTTATATTTTAAACAGAGAATGGAGAGGTGAGAGCATGCACTACCCCGTGGGCTGTGGGCTGGGCTGCTGTGTAGAGATCCTGTCAGAGTCAGTGGGAGGGAGGGGGCGGAGCACTCGAGGGCCGGGTTGGCTGCAGCTCAGGCTCTATATCTCGGAGTCTGCACTGGGCCCCAGGAGCTGAGGTGTCGACCCAGCCATTCTGCACTAGGAAATCTGGTCTGAAGTGCCGGGTGTGGAACCTCTGCATGCGGGACCCTAGGAGCACATGAAATTAGACAAAGCACAAAGGATAAAAAAGGTCAGACTTGACTTTATTGCCCAGATTCTATTTTTATCTCCCAGGGATTTTTAATGGGCTTTGCTGGGGACAAACCCCTCCTCTACCTTTTGTCCCGTTCCTCATTCTTGGAGTGCTGAGGGTGCAGACGCTTCTTCTGTAACTGCTGAGTGCTGAGTTGGGAGCCCTCATACCAGGGGACGAGGGTCAGAACTTCTCCCCAGCAGCCTCCAGGTGACGTTGATTGGCCCCAGGACCCCTGCCTCCCTGCTCGTCCACCTGAGCACCAGCATTGGAAGTGTTATAGATTCTAATGACCTTTAAGGGTCCAGGAAAGAGATGTGTAGAGACGCTGTGGGGGCCGGTTTCACCCTGCCCCACATTTGTTCGGCCACCTTAGGCTGACCGTTTCTGCCAGCCTAGATGCTCTGACCAGTAGTCTGCTCTTTCTTCAATTAGGCCCCTGAATTAACGTAAAAACAGCACCAGGTGTCAGAGCCCTGACCGCTCAACTCCCAGACAGTCCAGGGTCAGTGGTGATCAAGGACCATGATGGCCACTGAGTCAACAGCCTTTTGAAGTAAACAGGAGTCCAGCCGGTCTTATTGGCCACCATCATCATGGTGTCTGTAGGCTTTTCTATGGTGACAGTGTGATATACGTTTCCCCCGCCAAGATTATTAGCTCCCCTCCGGGTGCAGTAAGTCCTGCAAGCAGTAGTCTACTCCTTCGGGACACACTATTGTTGTTTTATGAGAGAAACTCCAGGTCAAGTGATGTTCACACGAGTCGTCATGGTGCCCTGTTGCCCCCGGTTATCTCTCTGGATGTTGGAGTTGGAGGGCCTCCTCACTCGAGGTCGGTGTGCCCACGGAGCGAACCCTACAACTTCAGGGCATGGTTGGTGATTAGGATCACCACGTGGGGTCCTTTTCCCTTAGGAGGGAGGTGGCCTTTTGGGCTGCTGATTTCCAGGTTTTTAGATACCGCCAGTATCTTGGCCAGATGTGGCAGTGGGCCAAGCCCCTTGGTGACTGTAGTTTATCCTACCTGGATGGCATTCTTGCATTGTTCCATTTCAAGTGGTCCCAGTTTTTGCACTAATTCTCCAATGGCGATTCACCTTTCACCGGGAATGGAAAGGTCAAAGGGTTTAGCTCAATTAGGGAGTTCCAGGGCAAGGGTCTGAATTGACTGCTCTTTCCATTCTTGAAAGGCCACTTCTGGATTCTGTTCAAAAGGATCATCATCTTTTCCTTTCAGTGTTTCATATAGAGGCCCAGCTAGTAGACTGTAGTTAGGGATCCAGAAGCAGCAAACCCTGGCCTCCCCAGGAACCCCTAAGCTGTCTTCTAGTTTTAGAAAGGGGTAAGGCTGCAAATGGTTTCTTCCCTTTCCTGGGATGGACTTCTCCGACCTTCTGTGAGAATGAAGCCCAGGCAGGTCACCGCAGTCTGTGATATTTGAGCTTTTTCTTGGACAACTTCTATCCTTTATTGGCTTGGTAGTTCAGAGGCCTCCTTAGTAGGGCTGGCGATCAGAATGTCATCTGCATATTGAAGGAGGGTTTCCTTTTCCAGAGGTAGAACTTTTTGGTCTTTAGCTAAGCTTTCCCCAAAGATGGTGTGGGAATTTTTGAACCCTTGGGGCAAGACGGCCCGGAAGTATTGTTTTAGTTGTATGTTGAGTCCTGCCACTCACAAGCCAAAATTTCTTGTGACTCTGGGACTAATGGAATACAAAAGAAGGCATCATTGAGACTAATACAGAATACCATGTCCTGGTGGTTGGTAGAATGACCAGCAGGGTGTAGGAATTAGGAGCAACTGGAGGTATATCCTCGGTGGCTTCACTGACTGTCCTGACATCCTTTACCAGGTCCCCAGCAGCCCATGGGGCTCTCGTGGTCAGGCCAATCCCAGGATATGGAGCTCTCCTGGGCAGGTACCCCACCCCCAACCCAGCCCACAGGGCTCTCGTGGTCAGGCCTCTCCCAGGATACAGAGCTACCCTTGCAGGTACCGTGGCAGGGCTGGGCACACAGGAACCGTGCACATAGCTCTCACTGAAGAGCACCCCCATCTCACCTGTCACTCAGAGCTGACACAGAGCACCTCAGAGCAGGACTTGAACTAACAAACAGCAGCTCTGACAGGTCTGTGACCCTGGGCATCACTCTGTGTGGCCTCCCTCCACCTGGTCTTCCAGAGACTTCCACTGCACCCGGGGCACCAGGCCTCTGTCTCCAACCACCACCCACCCCTCCTCTCCCTGACTCCTGGGTTCCTCTCATTAGGAGAGGTTTTTCTTGAAGTTGTCTCCCACTCATGGGCCAGATAAAATGATTAGAAAACAAGCCAAAGCTGCAGCCCCTTGTCTATCCTGACTCTCAGGAGCCCACACCTGTTCCTTGGACCTGGCCGGTTCAGCAAGTTCCATTTTCTGCAACTGTGAGCCCCTGAGGGGTGATGATTGGCTGACCTGGGCAGCCTTACCGTGCCGGCCAGCCCTCCCCAGGTGTGCCTGGGTTGAGATCAATATAAATACCACTCCAGGCAGCAAGAGCCCCTGCAGCTGTGCCTGACGCCATTTTCTCTGCCCTGTCAGCAGTCTCGGGGCTGGGCTGGTGGGAGGGAGTGAGAGGCCACGGCTTTGTGGGTGGCCCAGTGTGAGTGGGGCTCTGCTGGACTTTCTGCAGCAGTTGCCAGGCTGCCACCTGCTAAAGAAGAGGATGTGTCACCCATACCTGCTGCTGGAATTTCTCCCTGGGCAGAGGTGAGGAAGGAAAAAAGCAGTGGGGGCAGGGACAGGACGGGTATCTCAGGCAGGGAAATGGAAATCTTCCAGAAGAGCACCCAGGGCCAGGGCCATCCTGGCTGGCCTGCAGGCACCAAGTCAGCTGGCATGCTGTCACTCATGTGGCTCCATGGCCCTTCCTCTAGGCTTTCAAGTCCTTGTATATATTCAGGTGTTTTACCTGGGAAGGGTGGGAACAGTTCAGCAGCAACTGGCCTGGGGCTCAGCTCACGTTCACTCACAGATGCCTCGGCACGGTGCCCCAGCTTTGCAATGAGGACGCTTGTTGTGTGGGGGCTGCTGGCTGAATGGGAGACGATTCCCCACCACTGACCAACTTCAGAATTGTTTACAACTGGAGCAAGTGCCCTGATACGGTTTTCCTCTGAGTAACTGGTGGGTTCTGTTTTTTTTTTCTCTTTTTCGTTTTTGGTTCAAGGTAGAATTTATTCCTCTTTTTTGTATTTACAGATATAAGCATGGAAATAATTTATTCATATAAATACATGTATGTGAAGGGAATAATTGTTTTTTCTGTTTTGTTTTTTAAATTTTATTTCTTTTTAATTTTGAATTTTATTTTATATTTTTATACAGCAGGTTCTTATTGGTTATCTATTTTATACATATAAATGTTTACATGCCAATCCCAATCTCTCAACTCCTCCCACCACCCCCCCCAAGAGCTTTCCCCCCTTGTTGTCCATACGATTGTTGTCTACATCTGTTGCTCTATTTATGCCTTGCAAAACGGTTAATCTGTACAGTTTTTCTAGGTTCCACATATATGCATGAATATACAAGATTTGTTTTTTTCTTTCTGACTTACTTCACTCTGTATGACAGTCTCTAGATCCATCGACGTCTCTACAAATGACCCAATTTCATTCCTTTCATGGCTTAGTAATATTCCATTTTATATATGTACCACATCTTTATGCATTCGTCTGTCTGTGGGCATTTAGGTTGCTTCCATTACCTCGATATTGTAAATAGTGATGCAATGAACATTGCGGTGAATGTCTCTTTTTGATTTATGGTTTTGTCTGGGTATATGTCCAGTACTGGGATTGCTGTATCATATGGTAATTCTATTATTAGTTTCTTAAGAAACTCCATATTGTTCTCCATAGTGACTGTATCAATTTATATTCCCAACAATAGTGGAAGAGGCTTCCTTTTCTCCACACCCTTTCCAGCATTTGTTGTTTGTAGATTTTCAGATGATGCCCATTCTAACAGGTGTGAGGTGATACATCATTGTTGAGTCCATTTCGTTGAGCAAGGGGTAGGTCTTGTCTATTACATATTTGGCTTATGGAACGGTATCTGTGCTAATTTCAATCTCTGGTTTTATGCAGAACCCCAACTCACCTTTCCCCTTAAGCAAGCATAAGTTGGTTTTCTAAACTTGAGACCCTGTTCTGTTTTGTAATTCAGTTCCTGTGTAGCCAAGTTTACATTCCGTGCATTAGTGATACCTTATGATGTTTCTTTTTCTGTGTGACTTATTTCACTTAGAATCATCGTGCCTCAATCCACTCATTATGCTGGTACAGGCCTGGTGACACAGATTTCATTGCTGAGTGGTATTCTGTTGTACGTAAGTACCGCAACTTCTTTATCAATTATTTGTTCTCTGGGATATTTAAATTGTACCGTAGAAGAGGTTCCTGTAAACAGAGCCATCCCAAATTTTGGGGTGGCTGTGTCTTTTTGATTTTAATTTCCCTAAGCTATAGGACCATAAGTGGAAATGCCCTAGACTCTGTTGCTTTGTTTTTCAGATGTATCAGGAAACACCATACACTTCTCCAGAGTGGCTGTTGGTAATTTACATCCCGCCCATCAGCATAACAAGGCTCCTTTTTCCCCATGGCCTGTCTTGCCTTTCTGGATTTTACACTTTTTTCAGATGGCCCTTTAGACCGGGGGCAAGTGACACTTCATAGTAGTTCGGATTTCCATTGCAAGCTTGCTTGGTTTGCCAAAAAGGGCGTATGTGTTTTTTCCTGAATATATTCAGGAACAAACTCATACGCCCTTTTATGTCACGTGCATCATTGTCGATGTTCTGCCTCTTTTCCTATGCTTTAAATGCAAATCCAGTCTACCTCCTGAAATCGGTTTCCTGCAATTCTGCCGCACTTTCAAGTCCTCTTCGCAGCCTTACTTCAATATATTTTTGGACGTTATCTGTCATTTATAACTCTGCAGGTTTGTGAATTACAGGGCCCCTGAGCTCCTTTCTTCAACTCGCTTTCTTGTGAGCTGGCCGCAAACCCGCAAGACTGCTTCAGGCCCTAATCTGCTTCTGGCAGGGCACGCTGAGTCTTTGGTTAATTCCTCTTCCTGGTGGGAAATGAGTGTTAAATATGCCCGTCCAGACACCTACCTCACCCTCAACCCCTTGGTGATGTGGGTCCTCTGGTTTGTGGCCACCTTTGCTGGGTTCCTCACCTTTCGATGACGTGGCCCCACTAGTGTGAGGACACTCCTGCCTGGTTCTCATTCACGTGGTTATGTGGACCCCCTGGTGAGAGTCTGTTCCTGGCTGTGTTCCTCACCCTTCTGTGAGGGAGACCCTCTGCTGATAGGTCACTCCTTCATGGCTGGCACACATTGCCTTGGTGAAGTCAGCTGTGTGGTGGCAGTTGGAGCGTGCTGGGAATCTCCTCCCCCCGGTGATGAGGGCCCTCTTGCGTCAAGCCCTAACTGCTGGGCTCACCAACTTTTCTTAGTGAGCCCAATGATGCTTGGGCACTCCTCTTAGGATCCCATCTCCATGGGGATGTGGGCCTTCTGCTCTGAGGTCCCAACGGCTGGGTTGTTCACATTTTCATGATGTGGGCTCTCTGGTGTTAGTTCACAGAGGCCTGGATCCCATAGCCTCTGTGCTCTTGGCCGCCTGCTGGGAGGTTCCAACTGCTGGATTCCTCACTTTTTTAATTTTTTGGGCCCTCTGTTGTGAGTATCCTCCTGCCTGCCTCACTCCCAGCCCCTTCATGATGTGTGTCCTCTGGTTTGAGGCCACATGTGCTGTGCTCCTCACCTTTCAATGATGTGGGACCAATGGTCTTAGGAGACTCCTGCCTGGTTCACATCCCCTTGGTGAGGTGGGCCCTCTGTTGAGAGTCTGATCCTGGCTGGGTTCCTCACCCATCTGTGAGGTGGGCCGTCTGCTGTGAGGTCACTCCTGCCTGGCTTGCTCACCTCGCCTTGTGGACATGAGCCCTCTGGTGGCACTTGGAGCCTGCTGGGAGCCTCCTCCCCTTGGTGATGAGGGCCCTCTGGCGTCAGGCCCTAACAGCTGGGCTCCCCACATTTTGTGATGTGCGCCCAGTGGTGCGCGGACACTCCATCCAGGTTCACATCCCCATTGGGATGTGGGCCTTCTGCTCTGAGGTCCCAATGCCTGGGTTGCTCACAGTTTCATGATGTAGGCTCTCTGCTGTTAGTTCACTCCTGCCTGCATCCCATAGCTTCTGTGCTCTCAGCCGGCTGCTGGGAGGTTCTAACTGCTGGATTCCTCACCTTTCTTATTCTTTGGGCCCTCTGTTTTTAGGCTACTCCTGCCTGCCTCACTCCCATTCCCTTTGTGATATGTGTCCTCTGATTTGAGGCCACATGTGCTGGGTTCCGCACCTTTTGATGATGTGGCCCCACTGGAGGGAAGATAGTCCGGACTGGTTCCCATCCCCTTGCTGATGTGGGCCCTCAGGTGAGAGTCTGATCCTGGCTGGGTTCCTCACCCTTCTGTGAGGTGGGCCCTCTGCTGTGAGGTCAATCATGCCTGTCTGGCACACGTCACCTTGGCGACGTGGGCCCTCTGGTGGCAGTTGGAGTGTGCTGGGATCCTCCTCCCCTCGGTGATGAGGGCCCTCTTGCCTTAGGCCATAACTGCTGGGCTCCCCACATTTTCTGATGTGCGCCAAGTGAGTGAGGACACTCTTGCCAGGTTCCCATCCCCATGAGGATATGGGCCTTCTGCTCTGAGGTCAAAACGGCTGGCTTGCTCACAGTACCATGATGTGGGCCCTCTGCTGTGAGTTCACTCCGGCAAGGATCCCTTATCATCGGTGCTCTTAGCCACCTGCTGGGAGGTTCCAACTGCTGGATTCCTCAACTTTTTTATTCTATGTGCCTTCTGTTGTGAGGCTCCTCCTGCCTGCCTCACTGCCAGCCCCTTGGTGATGACTGTCCTATGGCTTGAGGCCACATGTGCTGCGTTCCTCACCTTTCGATGATGTGGCCCCACTCGTGTGAGGACACTCCTGCCTGGTTCCCATCCCCTTGGTGAGGTGGGCCCTCTGGCGAGAGTCTAATCCTGGCTGGGTTCCTCAACGTTCTGTGAGGTAGGCCCTCTTCTGTGAGGTCACTCCTGCCTGGCTGGCACACGTCACCTTGGAGACGTGAGCCCTCTGGTGGCAGTTGGAGCATGCAGGGTGCCTCCTCCTCTCGGTGATGACGGCCCTCTGGCGTCAGGCCCTAAATGGTGGGCTCCCCACATTTTCTGATGTGCGCCCAGTGGTGCGAGGACACTCCAGCCAGGTTCCCATTCCCATGGGGATGTGGGCCTTCTGCGCTGAGGTCCCAACGCCTGGGTTGCTCACAGTTTAATGATGTGGGCCCTCTGTTGTGAGTTCACTGCGGCCTGGATCCCATAGCCTCGGTGTTCTGAGCCGCCTGCTGGAAGGTCTAAATGCTGGAATCCTCACGTTTTTTATATTATGTGCCCTGTGTTGTGAGGCTACTCCTGCCTGCCTCACTCCAAGGCCCTTGGTGATGTGGGTCCTCTGGTTTGAGGACACATGTGCTGGCTTCCTCACCTTAAGATGATGAGGCCCCAGAGGTGTGAGGATAATCCTGACTGGTTCCCATCCCCTTTGTGATGTGGGCCCTCTGGTGAGAGTCTGATCCTGGCTGGGTTCCTCACCCATCTGTGAGGTGGGCCCTCTACTATCAGGTAACTCTTGCCTGGCTTGCTCACCTCGCCTTGTTGACATGAGCCCTCTGGTGGCACTTGGACCCTGCTGGGAGCCTCCTCACCTCTGTGATGAGGGCCCTCTGACGTCAGGCCCTAACTGCTGGGCTCCCCAACTTTTCTTAGTGAGCCCAGTGATGCTCGGGCACTCCTCTTAGGTTCCCATCTCCATGGGGATGTGGGCCTTCTGCTCTGAGGTTCCAACGGCTGGGTTGATCACAGTTTCATGATGTGGGCTCTCTGGTGTTAGTTCACTGTGGCCTAGATCCCATAGCCTCTGTGCTCTTGGCCGCCTGCTGGGAGGTTCCAACGGCTGGATTCCTCACTTTTTTAATTTTTTGGGCCCTCTGTTGTGAGGATCCTCCTGCCTGCCTCACTCCCAGCCCCTTCGTGATGTGTGTCCTCTGGTTTGAGGCCACATGTGCTGGGTTCCTCACCTTTCGATGATGTGGGACCAATGGTCTTAGGAGACTCCTGCCTGGTTCACATCCCCTTGGTGATGTGGGCCCTCTGTTGAGAGTCTGATCCTGGCTGGGTTCCTCACCCTTCTGTGAGGTGGGCCGTCTGCTGTGAGGTCACTCCTGCCTGGCTTGCTCACCTCGCCTTGTGGACATGAGCCCTCTGGTGGCACTTGGAGCCTGATGGGAGCCTCCTCCCCTCGGTGATGAGGGCCCTCTGGCATCAGGCCCTAACGGCTGGGCTCCCCACATTTTGTGATGTGCGCCCAGTGGTTTGAAGACACTCCATCCAGGTTCACATCCCCATTGGGATGTGGGCCTTCTGCTCTGAGGTCCCAAAGGCTGGGTTGTTCACAGTTTCATGATGTGGGCTCTCTGCTGTTAGTTCGCTCTGGCCTGGATGCCATAGCCTCTGTGCTCTGGGCCGCCTGCTGGAAGGTTCCAACTGCTCGATTCCTCAACTTTTGTATTCTATGGGTCCTGTGTTGTGATGCTCCTCCTGCCTGCCTCACTCGCAACCCCTTCGTGATGTGGGTCCTCTGGTTTGAGGCCACATGTGCTGGGTTCCGCAACTTTCAATGATGTGGCCCCACTGGTGTGAGGACACTCCTGCCTGGTTCCCATCCCCTTGGTGATGTGGGCCTTCTGGTGACAGTCTTATCCTGGCTGGGTTCCTCACTCTTCTGTGAGGTAGGCCCTCTGCTGTGAGGTCAATCCTGCCTGACTTGCACACATCACCTTGGCGACGTGGGCCCTCTGTTGGCACATGGAACCTGCTGGGAGCCTCCTGCCCTCGGTGATGACGGCCCTCTAGCATCAGGCCCTAACTGCTGGGCTCCCCACGTTTTCTGATGTGAGCCCAGTGATGCCAGGACACTCCTGTCAGGTTCCCATCCCCATGGGGATGTGGGCTTTCTGCTCTGAGGTCCCAACGCCTGGGTTGCTCACAGTTTCATGATGTGGGCTCTCTGGTGTTAGTTCACTCCTGCCTGCATCCCATAGCTTCTGTGCTCTCGGCCGCCTGCTGGGAGGTTCCAAATGCTGTATTCCTCACCTTTTTTATTCTTTGGGCCCTCTGTTTTTAGGCTACTCCTACCTGCCTCACTCCCATCCCCTTTGTGATGTATGTCCTCTGATATGAGGCCGCATGTGCTGGGTTCCTCACCTTTCGATGATGTGGCCCCACTGGTGGGAGGACAGTCCTGACTGGTTCCCATCCCCTTGGTGTTGTGGGCCCTCTGGCACTAGTCTCATCCTACCTCGGTTCCTCACCCTTCTGTGAGATAGGCCCTCTGCTGTGAGGTCGCTACTGCCTGGCTGGCGCATGCCACCTTGTAGACGTGGGCCCTCTGTTGGCAGTTGGAACCTGCTGGGAGTCTCCTCCCCTCAGTTATGAGGGCCCCCTGGCGTCAGGCCCTAACTGCTGGGTTCCTAACATTTTCTGATATGTGCTAAGTGGTGCGAAGCCACTCCTGCCAGGTTCCCATCCCAATGGGGATGTGGGCCTTCTGTTCTGAGGTCCCAACGGCTGGGCTGCTCACAGGTTCATGATGTGGGCCCTCTGCTGTGAGTTCACTGCGGCCTAGATCCCATAGCCTCGGTGCTCTGGGCCGCTTGCTGGGAGGTTCCAACTGCTGGATTCCTCAACTTTTATATTCTATGGACCCTGTGTTGTGAGGCCGGTCCTGCCATCCTCATTCCGAACCCCTTGGTGATGTGGTTCCTCTGGTTTGAGGCTACATGTGCTGGGATCCTCACCTTTCGATGATGTTGTTCCACTGGTGTGGGGACACGCCTGCCTGGTTCCCATCCCCTTGGTGATGTGGGCCCTCTGGTGAGAGTCTGATCCTGGCTGGGTTCCTCACCCTTCTGTGAGGTGGGCCCTCTGCTGTGAGGTCAATCATGCCTGTCTGGCACACGTCACCTTGGCGACGTGGGCCCTCTGGTGGCAGTTGGAGTGTGCTGGGATCCTCCTCCCCTCGGTGATGAGGGCCCTCTTGCCTTAGGCCATAACTGCTGGGCTCCCCACATTTTCTGATGTGCGCCAAGTGAGTGAGGACACTCTTGCCAGGTTCCCATCCCCATGAGGATATGGGCCTTCTGCTCTGAGGTCAAAACGGCTGGCTTGCTCACAGTACCATGATGTGGGCCCTCTGCTGTGAGTTCACTCCGGCAAGGATCCCTTATCATCGGTGCTCTTAGCCACCTGCTGGGAGGTTCCAACTGCTGGATTCCTCAACTTTTTTATTCTATGTGCCTTCTGTTGTGAGGCTCCTCCTGCCTGCCTCACTGCCAGCCCCTTGGTGATGACTGTCCTATGGCTTGAGGCCACATGTGCTGCGTTCCTCACCTTTCGATGATGTGGCCCCACTCGTGTGAGGACACTCCTGCCTGGTTCCCATCCCCTTGGTGAGGTGGGCCCTCTGGCGAGAGTCTAATCCTGGCTGGGTTCCTCAACGTTCTGTGAGGTAGGCCCTCTTCTGTGAGGTCACTCCTGCCTGGCTGGCACACGTCACCTTGGAGACGTGAGCCCTCTGGTGGCAGTTGGAGCATGCAGGGTGCCTCCTCCTCTCGGTGATGACGGCCCTCTGGCGTCAGGCCCTAAATGGTGGGCTCCCCACATTTTCTGATGTGCGCCCAGTGGTGCGAGGACACTCCAGCCAGGTTCCCATTCCCATGGGGATGTGGGCCTTCTGCGCTGAGGTCCCAACGCCTGGGTTGCTCACAGTTTAATGATGTGGGCCCTCTGTTGTGAGTTCACTGCGGCCTGGATCCCATAGCCTCGGTGTTCTGAGCCGCCTGCTGGAAGGTCTAAATGCTGGAATCCTCACGTTTTTTATATTATGTGCCCTGTGTTGTGAGGCTACTCCTGCCTGCCTCACTCCAAGGCCCTTGGTGATGTGGGTCCTCTGGTTTGAGGACACATGTGCTGGCTTCCTCACCTTAAGATGATGAGGCCCCAGAGGTGTGAGGATAATCCTGACTGGTTCCCATCCCCTTTGTGATGTGGGCCCTCTGGTGAGAGTCTGATCCTGGCTGGGTTCCTCACCCATCTGTGAGGTGGGCCCTCTACTATCAGGTAACTCTTGCCTGGCTTGCTCACCTCGCCTTGTTGACATGAGCCCTCTGGTGGCACTTGGACCCTGCTGGGAGCCTCCTCACCTCTGTGATGAGGGCCCTCTGACGTCAGGCCCTAACTGCTGGGCTCCCCAACTTTTCTTAGTGAGCCCAGTGATGCTCGGGCACTCCTCTTAGGTTCCCATCTCCATGGGGATGTGGGCCTTCTGCTCTGAGGTTCCAACGGCTGGGTTGATCACAGTTTCATGATGTGGGCTCTCTGGTGTTAGTTCACTGTGGCCTGGATCCCATAGCCTCTGTGCTCTTGGCCGCCTGCTGGGAGGTTCCAACGGCTGGATTCCTCACTTTTTTAATTTTTTGGGCCCTCTGTTGTGAGGATCCTCCTGCCTGCCTCACTCCCAGCCCCTTCGTGATGTGTGTCCTCTGGTTTGAGGCCACATGTGCTGGGTTCCTCACCTTTCGATGATGTGGGACCAATGGTCTTAGGAGACTCCTGCCTGGTTCACATCCCCTTGGTGATGTGGGCTCTCTGTTGAGAGTCTGATCCTGGCTGGGTTCCTCACCCTTCTGTGAGGTGGGCCGTCTGCTGTGAGGTCACTCCTGCCTGGCTTGCTCACCTCGCCTTGTGGACATGAGCCCTCTGGTGGCACTTGGAGCCTGATGGGAGCCTCCTCCCCTCGGTGATGAGGGCCCTCTGGCATCAGGCCCTAACGGCTGGGCTCCCCACATTTTGTGATGTGCGCCCAGTGGTTTGAAGACACTCCATCCAGGTTCACATCCCCATTGGGATGTGGGCCTTCTGCTCTGAGGTCCCAAAGGCTGGGTTGTTCACAGTTTCATGATGTGGGCTCTCTGCTGTTAGTTCGCTCTGGCCTGGATGCCATAGCCTCTGTGCTCTGGGCCGCCTGCTGGAAGGTTCCAACTGCTCGATTCCTCAACTTTTGTATTCTATGGGTCCTGTGTTGTGATGCTCCTCCTGCCTGCCTCACTCGCAACCCCTTCGTGATGTGGGTCCTCTGGTTTGAGGCCACATGTGCTGGGTTCCGCAACTTTCAATGATGTGGCCCCACTGGTGTGAGGACACTCCTGCCTGGTTCCCATCCCCTTGGTGATGTGGGCCTTCTGGTGACAGTCTTATCCTGGCTGGGTTCCTCACTCTTCTGTGAGGTAGGCCCTCTGCTGTGAGGTCAATCCTGCCTGACTTGCACACATCACCTTGGCGACGTGGGCCCTCTGTTGGCACATGGAACCTGCTGGGAGCCTCCTGCCCTCGGTGATGACGGCCCTCTAGCATCAGGCCCTAACTGCTGGGCTCCCCACGTTTTCTGATGTGAGCCCAGTGATGCCAGGACACTCCTGTCAGGTTCCCATCCCCATGGGGATGTGGGCTTTCTGCTCTGAGGTCCCAACGCCTGGGTTGCTCACAGTTTCATGATGTGGGCTCTCTGGTGTTAGTTCACTCCTGCCTGCATCCCATAGCTTCTGTGCTCTCGGCCGCCTGCTGGGAGGTTCCAAATGCTGTATTCCTCACCTTTTTTATTCTTTGGGCCCTCTGTTTTTAGGCTACTCCTACCTGCCTCACTCCCATCCCCTTTGTGATGTATGTCCTCTGATATGAGGCCGCATGTGCTGGGTTCCTCACCTTTCGATGATGTGGCCCCACTGGTGGGAGGACAGTCCTGACTGGTTCCCATCCCCTTGGTGTTGTGGGCCCTCTGGCACTAGTCTCATCCTACCTCGGTTCCTCACCCTTCTGTGAGATAGGCCCTCTGCTGTGAGGTCGCTACTGCCTGGCTGGCGCATGCCACCTTGTAGACGTGGGCCCTCTGTTGGCAGTTGGAACCTGCTGGGAGTCTCCTCCCCTCAGTTATGAGGGCCCCCTGGCGTCAGGCCCTAACTGCTGGGTTCCTAACATTTTCTGATATGTGCTAAGTGGTGCGAAGCCACTCCTGCCAGGTTCCCATCCCAATGGGGATGTGGGCCTTCTGTTCTGAGGTCCCAACGGCTGGGCTGCTCACAGGTTCATGATGTGGGCCCTCTGCTGTGAGTTCACTGCGGCCTAGATCCCATAGCCTCGGTGCTCTGGGCCGCTTGCTGGGAGGTTCCAACTGCTGGATTCCTCAACTTTTATATTCTATGGACCCTGTGTTGTGAGGCCGGTCCTGCCATCCTCATTCTGAACCCCTTGGTGATGTGGTTCCTCTGGTTTGAGGCTACATGTGCTGGGATCCTCACCTTTCGATGATGTTGTTCCACTGGTGTGGGGACACGCCTGCCTGGTTCCCATCCCCTTGGTGATGTGGGCCCTCTGGTGAGAGTCTGATCCTGGCTGGGTTCCTCACCCTTCTGTGAGGTGGGCCCTCTGCTGTGAGGTCAATCATGCCTGTCTGGCACACGTCACCTTGGCGACGTGGGCCCTCTGGTGGCAGTTGGAGTGTGCTGGGATCCTCCTCCCCTCGGTGATGAGGGCCCTCTTGCCTTAGGCCATAACTGCTGGGCTCCCCACATTTTCTGATGTGCGCCAAGTGAGTGAGGACACTCTTGCCAGGTTCCCATCCCCATGAGGATATGGGCCTTCTGCTCTGAGGTCAAAACGGCTGGCTTGCTCACAGTACCATGATGTGGGCCCTCTGCTGTGAGTTCACTCCGGCAAGGATCCCTTATCATCGGTGCTCTTAGCCACCTGCTGGGAGGTTCCAACTGCTGGATTCCTCAACTTTTTTATTCTATGTGCCTTCTGTTGTGAGGCTCCTCCTGCCTGCCTCACTGCCAGCCCCTTGGTGATGACTGTCCTATGGCTTGAGGCCACATGTGCTGCGTTCCTCACCTTTCGATGATGTGGCCCCACTCGTGTGAGGACACTCCTGCCTGGTTCCCATCCCCTTGGTGAGGTGGGCCCTCTGGTGAGAGTCTAATCCTGGCTGGGTTCCTCAACGTTCTGTGAGGTAGGCCCTCTTCTGTGAGGTCACTCCTGCCTGGCTGGCACACGTCACCTTGGAGACGTGAGCCCTCTGGTGGCAGTTGGAGCATGCAGGGTGCCTCCTCCTCTCGGTGATGACGGCCCTCTGGCGTCAGGCCCTAAATGGTGGGCTCCCCACATTTTCTGATGTGCGCCCAGTGGTGCGAGGACACTCCAGCCAGGTTCCCATTCCCATGGGGATGTGGGCCTTCTGCGCTGAGGTCCCAACGCCTGGGTTGCTCACAGTTTAATGATGTGGGCCCTCTGTTGTGAGTTCACTGCGGCCTGGATCCCATAGCCTCGGTGTTCTGAGCCGCCTGCTGGAAGGTCTAAATGCTGGAATCCTCACGTTTTTTATATTATGTGCCCTGTGTTGTGAGGCTACTCCTGCCTGCCTCACTCCAAGGCCCTTGGTGATGTGGGTCCTCTGGTTTGAGGACACATGTGCTGGCTTCCTCACCTTAAGATGATGAGGCCCCAGAGGTGTGAGGATAATCCTGACTGGTTCCCATCCCCTTTGTGATGTGGGCCCTCTGGTGAGAGTCTGATCCTGGCTGGGTTCCTCACCCATCTGTGAGGTGGGCCCTCTACTATCAGGTAACTCTTGCCTGGCTTGCTCACCTCGCCTTGTTGACATGAGCCCTCTGGTGGCACTTGGACCCTGCTGGGAGCCTCCTCACCTCTGTGATGAGGGCCCTCTGACGTCAGGCCCTAACTGCTGGGCTCCCCAACTTTTCTTAGTGAGCCCAGTGATGCTCGGGCACTCCTCTTAGGTTCCCATCTCCATGGGGATGTGGGCCTTCTGCTCTGAGGTTCCAACGGCTGGGTTGATCACAGTTTCATGATGTGGGCTCTCTGGTGTTAGTTCACTGTGGCCTGGATCCCATAGCCTCTGTGCTCTTGGCCGCCTGCTGGGAGGTTCCAACGGCTGGATTCCTCACTTTTTTAATTTTTTGGGCCCTCTGTTGTGAGGATCCTCCTGCCTGCCTCACTCCCAGCCCCTTCGTGATGTGTGTCCTCTGGTTTGAGGCCACATGTGCTGGGTTCCTCACCTTTCGATGATGTGGGACCAATGGTCTTAGGAGACTCCTGCCTGGTTCACATCCCCTTGGTGATGTGGGCCCTCTGTTGAGAGTCTGATCCTGGCTGGGTTCCTCACCCTTCTGTGAGGTGAGCCGTCTGCTGTGAGGTCACTCCTGCCTGGCTTGCTCACCTCGCCTTGTGGACATGAGCCCTCTGGTGGCACTTGGAGCCTGATGGGAGCCTCCTCCCCTCGGTGATGAGGGCCCTCTGGCATCAGGCCCTAACGGCTGGGCTCCCCACATTTTGTGATGTGCGCCCAGTGGTTTGAAGACACTCCATCCAGGTTCACATCCCCATTGGGATGTGGGCCTTCTGCTCTGAGGTCCCAAAGGCTGGGTTGTTCACAGTTTCATGATGTGGGCTCTCTGCTGTTAGTTCGCTCTGGCCTGGATGCCATAGCCTCTGTGCTCTGGGCCGCCTGCTGGAAGGTTCCAACTGCTCGATTCCTCAACTTTTGTATTCTATGGGTCCTGTGTTGTGATGCTCCTCCTGCCTGCCTCACTCGCAACCCCTTCGTGATGTGGGTCCTCTGGTTTGAGGCCACATGTGCTGGGTTCCGCAACTTTCAATGATGTGGCCCCACTGGTGTGAGGACACTCCTGCCTGGTTCCCATCCCCTTGGTGATGTGGGCCTTCTGGTGACAGTCTTATCCTGGCTGGGTTCCTCACTCTTCTGTGAGGTAGGCCCTCTGCTGTGAGGTCAATCCTGCCTGACTTGCACACATCACCTTGGCGACGTGGGCCCTCTGTTGGCACATGGAACCTGCTGGGAGCCTCCTGCCCTCGGTGATGACGGCCCTCTAGCATCAGGCCCTAACTGCTGGGCTCCCCACGTTTTCTGATGTGAGCCCAGTGATGCCAGGACACTCCTGTCAGGTTCCCATCCCCATGGGGATGTGGGCTTTCTGCTCTGAGGTCCCAACGCCTGGGTTGCTCACAGTTTCATGATGTGGGCTCTCTGGTGTTAGTTCACTCCTGCCTGCATCCCATAGCTTCTGTGCTCTCGGCCGCCTGCTGGGAGGTTCCAAATGCTGTATTCCTCACCTTTTTTATTCTTTGGGCCCTCTGTTTTTAGGCTACTCCTACCTGCCTCACTCCCATCCCCTTTGTGATGTATGTCCTCTGATATGAGGCCGCATGTGCTGGGTTCCTCACCTTTCGATGATGTGGCCCCACTGGTGGGAGGACAGTCCTGACTGGTTCCCATCCCCTTGGTGTTGTGGGCCCTCTGGCACTAGTCTCATCCTACCTCGGTTCCTCACCCTTCTGTGAGATAGGCCCTCTGCTGTGAGGTCGCTACTGCCTGGCTGGCGCATGCCACCTTGTAGACGTGGGCCCTCTGTTGGCAGTTGGAACCTGCTGGGAGTCTCCTCCCCTCAGTTATGAGGGCCCCCTGGCGTCAGGCCCTAACTGCTGGGTTCCTAACATTTTCTGATATGTGCTAAGTGGTGCGAAGCCACTCCTGCCAGGTTCCCATCCCAATGGGGATGTGGGCCTTCTGCGCTGAGGTCCCAACGGCTGGGCTGCTCACAGGTTCATGATGTGGGCCCTCTGCTGTGAGTTCACTGCGGCCTAGATCCCATAGCCTCGGTGCTCTGGGCCGCTTGCTGGGAGGTTCCAACTGCTGGATTCCTCAACTTTTATATTCTATGGACCCTGTGTTGTGAGGCCGGTCCTGCCATCCTCATTCCGAACCCCTTGGTGATGTGGTTCCTCTGGTTTGAGGCTACATGTGCTGGGATCCTCACCTTTCGATGATGTTGTTCCACTGGTGTGGGGACACGCCTGCCTGGTTCCCATCCCCTTGGTGATGTGGGCCCTCTGGTGAGAGTCTGATCCTGGCTGGGTTCCTCACCCTTCTGTGAGGTGGGCCCTCTGCTGTGAGGTCAATCATGCCTGTCTGGCACACGTCACCTTGGCGACGTGGGCCCTCTGGTGGCAGTTGGAGTGTGCTGGGATCCTCCTCCCCTCGGTGATGAGGGCCCTCTTGCCTTAGGCCATAACTGCTGGGCTCCCCACATTTTCTGATGTGCGCCAAGTGAGTGAGGACACTCTTGCCAGGTTCCCATCCCCATGAGGATATGGGCCTTCTGCTCTGAGGTCAAAACGGCTGGCTTGCTCACAGTACCATGATGTGGGCCCTCTGCTGTGAGTTCACTCCGGCAAGGATCCCTTATCATCGGTGCTCTTAGCCACCTGCTGGGAGGTTCCAACTGCTGGATTCCTCAACTTTTTTATTCTATGTGCCTTCTGTTGTGAGGCTCCTCCTGCCTGCCTCACTGCCAGCCCCTTGGTGATGACTGTCCTATGGCTTGAGGCCACATGTGCTGCGTTCCTCACCTTTCGATGATGTGGCCCCACTCGTGTGAGGACACTCCTGCCTGGTTCCCATCCCCTTGGTGAGGTGGGCCCTCTGGCGAGAGTCTAATCCTGGCTGGGTTCCTCAACGTTCTGTGAGGTAGGCCCTCTTCTGTGAGGTCACTCCTGCCTGGCTGGCACACGTCACCTTGGAGACGTGAGCCCTCTGGTGGCAGTTGGAGCATGCAGGGTGCCTCCTCCTCTCGGTGATGACGGCCCTCTGGCGTCAGGCCCTAAATGGTGGGCTCCCCACATTTTCTGATGTGCGCCCAGTGGTGCGAGGACACTCCAGCCAGGTTCCCATTCCCATGGGGATGTGGGCCTTCTGCGCTGAGGTCCCAACGCCTGGGTTGCTCACAGTTTAATGATGTGGGCCCTCTGTTGTGAGTTCACTGCGGCCTGGATCCCATAGCCTCGGTGTTCTGAGCCGCCTGCTGGAAGGTCTAAATGCTGGAATCCTCACGTTTTTTATATTATGTGCCCTGTGTTGTGAGGCTACTCCTGCCTGCCTCACTCCAAGGCCCTTGGTGATGTGGGTCCTCTGGTTTGAGGACACATGTGCTGGCTTCCTCACCTTAAGATGATGAGGCCCCAGAGGTGTGAGGATAATCCTGACTGGTTCCCATCCCCTTTGTGATGTGGGCCCTCTGGTGAGAGTCTGATCCTGGCTGGGTTCCTCACCCATCTGTGAGGTGGGCCCTCTACTATCAGGTAACTCTTGCCTGGCTTGCTCACCTCGCCTTGTTGACATGAGCCCTCTGGTGGCACTTGGACCCTGCTGGGAGCCTCCTCACCTCTGTGATGAGGGCCCTCTGACGTCAGGCCCTAACTGCTGGGCTCCCCAACTTTTCTTAGTGAGCCCAGTGATGCTCGGGCACTCCTCTTAGGTTCCCATCTCCATGGGGATGTGGGCCTTCTGCTCTGAGGTTCCAACGGCTGGGTTGATCACAGTTTCATGATGTGGGCTCTCTGGTGTTAGTTCACTGTGGCCTGGATCCCATAGCCTCTGTGCTCTTGGCCGCCTGCTGGGAGGTTCCAACGGCTGGATTCCTCACTTTTTTAATTTTTTGGGCCCTCTGTTGTGAGGATCCTCCTGCCTGCCTCACTCCCAGCCCCTTCGTGATGTGTGTCCTCTGGTTTGAGGCCACATGTGCTGGGTTCCTCACCTTTCGATGATGTGGGACCAATGGTCTTAGGAGACTCCTGCCTGGTTCACATCCCCTTGGTGATGTGGGCCCTCTGTTGAGAGTCTGATCCTGGCTGGGTTCCTCACCCTTCTGTGAGGTGAGCCGTCTGCTGTGAGGTCACTCCTGCCTGGCTTGCTCACCTCGCCTTGTGGACATGAGCCCTCTGGTGGCACTTGGAGCCTGATGGGAGCCTCCTCCCCTCGGTGATGAGGGCCCTCTGGCATCAGGCCCTAACGGCTGGGCTCCCCACATTTTGTGATGTGCGCCCAGTGGTTTGAAGACACTCCATCCAGGTTCACATCCCCATTGGGATGTGGGCCTTCTGCTCTGAGGTCCCAAAGGCTGGGTTGTTCACAGTTTCATGATGTGGGCTCTCTGCTGTTAGTTCGCTCTGGCCTGGATGCCATAGCCTCTGTGCTCTGGGCCGCCTGCTGGAAGGTTCCAACTGCTCGATTCCTCAACTTTTGTATTCTATGGGTCCTGTGTTGTGATGCTCCTCCTGCCTGCCTCACTCGCAACCCCTTCGTGATGTGGGTCCTCTGGTTTGAGGCCACATGTGCTGGGTTCCGCAACTTTCAATGATGTGGCCCCACTGGTGTGAGGACACTCCTGCCTGGTTCCCATCCCCTTGGTGATGTGGGCCTTCTGGTGACAGTCTTATCCTGGCTGGGTTCCTCACTCTTCTGTGAGGTAGGCCCTCTGCTGTGAGGTCAATCCTGCCTGACTTGCACACATCACCTTGGCGACGTGGGCCCTCTGTTGGCACATGGAACCTGCTGGGAGCCTCCTGCCCTCGGTGATGACGGCCCTCTAGCATCAGGCCCTAACTGCTGGGCTCCCCACGTTTTCTGATGTGAGCCCAGTGATGCCAGGACACTCCTGTCAGGTTCCCATCCCCATGGGGATGTGGGCTTTCTGCTCTGAGGTCCCAACGCCTGGGTTGCTCACAGTTTCATGATGTGGGCTCTCTGGTGTTAGTTCACTCCTGCCTGCATCCCATAGCTTCTGTGCTCTCGGCCGCCTGCTGGGAGGTTCCAAATGCTGTATTCCTCACCTTTTTTATTCTTTGGGCCCTCTGTTTTTAGGCTACTCCTACCTGCCTCACTCCCATCCCCTTTGTGATGTATGTCCTCTGATATGAGGCCGCATGTGCTGGGTTCCTCACCTTTCGATGATGTGGCCCCACTGGTGGGAGGACAGTCCTGACTGGTTCCCATCCCCTTGGTGTTGTGGGCCCTCTGGCACTAGTCTCATCCTACCTCGGTTCCTCACCCTTCTGTGAGATAGGCCCTCTGCTGTGAGGTCGCTACTGCCTGGCTGGCGCATGCCACCTTGTAGACGTGGGCCCTCTGTTGGCAGTTGGAACCTGCTGGGAGTCTCCTCCCCTCAGTTATGAGGGCCCCCTGGCGTCAGGCCCTAACTGCTGGGTTCCTAACATTTTCTGATATGTGCTAAGTGGTGCGAAGCCACTCCTGCCAGGTTCCCATCCCAATGGGGATGTGGGCCTTCTGCGCTGAGGTCCCAACGGCTGGGCTGCTCACAGGTTCATGATGTGGGCCCTCTGCTGTGAGTTCACTGCGGCCTAGATCCCATAGCCTCGGTGCTCTGGGCCGCTTGCTGGGAGGTTCCAACTGCTGGATTCCTCAACTTTTATATTCTATGGACCCTGTGTTGTGAGGCCGGTCCTGCCATCCTCATTCCGAACCCCTTGGTGATGTGGTTCCTCTGGTTTGAGGCTACATGTGCTGGGATCCTCACCTTTCGATGATGTTGTTCCACTGGTGTGGGGACACGCCTGCCTGGTTCCCATCCCCTTGGTGATGTGGGCCCTCTGGTGAGAGTCTGATCCTGGCTGGGTTCCTCACCCTTCTGTGAGGTGGGCCCTCTGCTGTGAGGTCAATCATGCCTGTCTGGCACACGTCACCTTGGCGACGTGGGCCCTCTGGTGGCAGTTGGAGTGTGCTGGGATCCTCCTCCCCTCGGTGATGAGGGCCCTCTTGCCTTAGGCCATAACTGCTGGGCTCCCCACATTTTCTGATGTGCGCCAAGTGAGTGAGGACACTCTTGCCAGGTTCCCATCCCCATGAGGATATGGGCCTTCTGCTCTGAGGTCAAAACGGCTGGCTTGCTCACAGTACCATGATGTGGGCCCTCTGCTGTGAGTTCACTCCGGCAAGGATCCCTTATCATCGGTGCTCTTAGCCACCTGCTGGGAGGTTCCAACTGCTGGATTCCTCAACTTTTTTATTCTATGTGCCTTCTGTTGTGAGGCTCCTCCTGCCTGCCTCACTGCCAGCCCCTTGGTGATGACTGTCCTATGGCTTGAGGCCACATGTGCTGCGTTCCTCACCTTTCGATGATGTGGCCCCACTCGTGTGAGGACACTCCTGCCTGGTTCCCATCCCCTTGGTGAGGTGGGCCCTCTGGCGAGAGTCTAATCCTGGCTGGGTTCCTCAACGTTCTGTGAGGTAGGCCCTCTTCTGTGAGGTCACTCCTGCCTGGCTGGCACACGTCACCTTGGAGACGTGAGCCCTCTGGTGGCAGTTGGAGCATGCAGGGTGCCTCCTCCTCTCGGTGATGACGGCCCTCTGGCGTCAGGCCCTAAATGGTGGGCTCCCCACATTTTCTGATGTGCGCCCAGTGGTGCGAGGACACTCCAGCCAGGTTCCCATTCCCATGGGGATGTGGGCCTTCTGCGCTGAGGTCCCAACGCCTGGGTTGCTCACAGTTTAATGATGTGGGCCCTCTGTTGTGAGTTCACTGCGGCCTGGATCCCATAGCCTCGGTGTTCTGAGCCGCCTGCTGGAAGGTCTAAATGCTGGAATCCTCACGTTTTTTATATTATGTGCCCTGTGTTGTGAGGCTACTCCTGCCTGCCTCACTCCAAGGCCCTTGGTGATGTGGGTCCTCTGGTTTGAGGACACATGTGCTGGCTTCCTCACCTTAAGATGATGAGGCCCCAGAGGTGTGAGGATAATCCTGACTGGTTCCCATCCCCTTTGTGATGTGGGCCCTCTGGTGAGAGTCTGATCCTGGCTGGGTTCCTCACCCATCTGTGAGGTGGGCCCTCTACTATCAGGTAACTCTTGCCTGGCTTGCTCACCTCGCCTTGTTGACATGAGCCCTCTGGTGGCACTTGGACCCTGCTGGGAGCCTCCTCACCTCTGTGATGAGGGCCCTCTGACGTCAGGCCCTAACTGCTGGGCTCCCCAACTTTTCTTAGTGAGCCCAGTGATGCTCGGGCACTCCTCTTAGGTTCCCATCTCCATGGGGATGTGGGCCTTCTGCTCTGAGGTTCCAACGGCTGGGTTGATCACAGTTTCATGATGTGGGCTCTCTGGTGTTAGTTCACTGTGGCCTGGATCCCATAGCCTCTGTGCTCTTGGCCGCCTGCTGGGAGGTTCCAACGGCTGGATTCCTCACTTTTTTAATTTTTTGGGCCCTCTGTTGTGAGGATCCTCCTGCCTGCCTCACTCCCAGCCCCTTCGTGATGTGTGTCCTCTGGTTTGAGGCCACATGTGCTGGGTTCCTCACCTTTCGATGATGTGGGACCAATGGTCTTAGGAGACTCCTGCCTGGTTCACATCCCCTTGGTGATGTGGGCCCTCTGTTGAGAGTCTGATCCTGGCTGGGTTCCTCACCCTTCTGTGAGGTGGGCCGTCTGCTGTGAGGTCACTCCTGCCTGGCTTGCTCACCTCGCCTTGTGGACATGAGCCCTCTGGTGGCACTTGGAGCCTGATGGGAGCCTCCTCCCCTCGGTGATGAGGGCCCTCTGGCATCAGGCCCTAACGGCTGGGCTCCCCACATTTTGTGATGTGCGCCCAGTGGTTTGAAGACACTCCATCCAGGTTCACATCCCCATTGGGATGTGGGCCTTCTGCTCTGAGGTCCCAAAGGCTGGGTTGTTCACAGTTTCATGATGTGGGCTCTCTGCTGTTAGTTCGCTCTGGCCTGGATGCCATAGCCTCTGTGCTCTGGGCCGCCTGCTGGAAGGTTCCAACTGCTCGATTCCTCAACTTTTGTATTCTATGGGTCCTGTGTTGTGATGCTCCTCCTGCCTGCCTCACTCGCAACCCCTTCGTGATGTGGGTCCTCTGGTTTGAGGCCACATGTGCTGGGTTCCGCAACTTTCAATGATGTGGCCCCACTGGTGTGAGGACACTCCTGCCTGGTTCCCATCCCCTTGGTGATGTGGGCCTTCTGGTGACAGTCTTATCCTGGCTGGGTTCCTCACTCTTCTGTGAGGTAGGCCCTCTGCTGTGAGGTCAATCCTGCCTGACTTGCACACATCACCTTGGCGACGTGGGCCCTCTGTTGGCACATGGAACCTGCTGGGAGCCTCCTGCCCTCGGTGATGACGGCCCTCTAGCATCAGGCCCTAACTGCTGGGCTCCCCACGTTTTCTGATGTGAGCCCAGTGATGCCAGGACACTCCTGTCAGGTTCCCATCCCCATGGGGATGTGGGCTTTCTGCTCTGAGGTCCCAACGCCTGGGTTGCTCACAGTTTCATGATGTGGGCTCTCTGGTGTTAGTTCACTCCTGCCTGCATCCCATAGCTTCTGTGCTCTCGGCCGCCTGCTGGGAGGTTCCAAATGCTGTATTCCTCACCTTTTTTATTCTTTGGGCCCTCTGTTTTTAGGCTACTCCTACCTGCCTCACTCCCATCCCCTTTGTGATGTATGTCCTCTGATATGAGGCCGCATGTGCTGGGTTCCTCACCTTTCGATGATGTGGCCCCACTGGTGGGAGGACAGTCCTGACTGGTTCCCATCCCCTTGGTGTTGTGGGCCCTCTGGCACTAGTCTCATCCTACCTCGGTTCCTCACCCTTCTGTGAGATAGGCCCTCTGCTGTGAGGTCGCTACTGCCTGGCTGGCGCATGCCACCTTGTAGACGTGGGCCCTCTGTTGGCAGTTGGAACCTGCTGGGAGTCTCCTCCCCTCAGTTATGAGGGCCCCCTGGCGTCAGGCCCTAACTGCTGGGTTCCTAACATTTTCTGATATGTGCTAAGTGGTGCGAAGCCACTCCTGCCAGGTTCCCATCCCAATGGGGATGTGGGCCTTCTGCGCTGAGGTCCCAACGGCTGGGCTGCTCACAGGTTCATGATGTGGGCCCTCTGCTGTGAGTTCACTGCGGCCTAGATCCCATAGCCTCGGTGCTCTGGGCCGCTTGCTGGGAGGTTCCAACTGCTGGATTCCTCAACTTTTATATTCTATGGACCCTGTGTTGTGAGGCCGGTCCTGCCATCCTCATTCCGAACCCCTTGGTGATGTGGTTCCTCTGGTTTGAGGCTACATGTGCTGGGATCCTCACCTTTCGATGATGTTGTTCCACTGGTGTGGGGACACTCCTGCCTGGTTCCCATCCCCTTGGTGAGGTGGGCCCTCTGGTGAGAGTCTAATCCTGGCTGGGTTCCTCAACGTTCTGTGAGGTAGGCCCTCTTCTGTGAGGTCACTCCTGCCTGGCTGGCACACGTCACCTTGGAGACGTGAGCCCTCTGGTGGCAGTTGGAGCATGCAGGGTGCCTCCTCCTCTCGGTGATGACGGCCCTCTGGCGTCAGGCCCTAAATGGTGGGCTCCCCACATTTTCTGATGTGCGCCCAGTGGTGCGAGGACACTCCAGCCAGGTTCCCATTCCCATGGGGATGTGGGCCTTCTGCGCTGAGGTCCCAACGCCTGGGTTGCTCACAGTTTAATGATGTGGGCCCTCTGTTGTGAGTTCACTGCGGCCTGGATCCCATAGCCTCGGTGTTCTGAGCCGCCTGCTGGAAGGTCTAAATGCTGGAATCCTCACGTTTTTTATATTATGTGCCCTGTGTTGTGAGGCTACTCCTGCCTGCCTCACTCCAAGGCCCTTGGTGATGTGGGTCCTCTGGTTTGAGGACACATGTGCTGGCTTCCTCACCTTAAGATGATGAGGCCCCAGAGGTGTGAGGATAATCCTGACTGGTTCCCATCCCCTTTGTGATGTGGGCCCTCTGGTGAGAGTCTGATCCTGGCTGGGTTCCTCACCCATCTGTGAGGTGGGCCCTCTACTATCAGGTAACTCTTGCCTGGCTTGCTCACCTCGCCTTGTTGACATGAGCCCTCTGGTGGCACTTGGACCCTGCTGGGAGCCTCCTCACCTCTGTGATGAGGGCCCTCTGACGTCAGGCCCTAACTGCTGGGCTCCCCAACTTTTCTTAGTGAGCCCAGTGATGCTCGGGCACTCCTCTTAGGTTCCCATCTCCATGGGGATGTGGGCCTTCTGCTCTGAGGTTCCAACGGCTGGGTTGATCACAGTTTCATGATGTGGGCTCTCTGGTGTTAGTTCACTGTGGCCTGGATCCCATAGCCTCTGTGCTCTTGGCCGCCTGCTGGGAGGTTCCAACGGCTGGATTCCTCACTTTTTTAATTTTTTGGGCCCTCTGTTGTGAGGATCCTCCTGCCTGCCTCACTCCCAGCCCCTTCGTGATGTGTGTCCTCTGGTTTGAGGCCACATGTGCTGGGTTCCTCACCTTTCGATGATGTGGGACCAATGGTCTTAGGAGACTCCTGCCTGGTTCACATCCCCTTGGTGATGTGGGCCCTCTGTTGAGAGTCTGATCCTGGCTGGGTTCCTCACCCTTCTGTGAGGTGAGCCGTCTGCTGTGAGGTCACTCCTGCCTGGCTTGCTCACCTCGCCTTGTGGACATGAGCCCTCTGGTGGCACTTGGAGCCTGATGGGAGCCTCCTCCCCTCGGTGATGAGGGCCCTCTGGCATCAGGCCCTAACGGCTGGGCTCCCCACATTTTGTGATGTGCGCCCAGTGGTTTGAAGACACTCCATCCAGGTTCACATCCCCATTGGGATGTGGGCCTTCTGCTCTGAGGTCCCAAAGGCTGGGTTGTTCACAGTTTCATGATGTGGGCTCTCTGCTGTTAGTTCGCTCTGGCCTGGATGCCATAGCCTCTGTGCTCTGGGCCGCCTGCTGGAAGGTTCCAACTGCTCGATTCCTCAACTTTTGTATTCTATGGGTCCTGTGTTGTGATGCTCCTCCTGCCTGCCTCACTCGCAACCCCTTCGTGATGTGGGTCCTCTGGTTTGAGGCCACATGTGCTGGGTTCCGCAACTTTCAATGATGTGGCCCCACTGGTGTGAGGACACTCCTGCCTGGTTCCCATCCCCTTGGTGATGTGGGCCTTCTGGTGACAGTCTTATCCTGGCTGGGTTCCTCACTCTTCTGTGAGGTAGGCCCTCTGCTGTGAGGTCAATCCTGCCTGACTTGCACACATCACCTTGGCGACGTGGGCCCTCTGTTGGCACATGGAACCTGCTGGGAGCCTCCTGCCCTCGGTGATGACGGCCCTCTAGCATCAGGCCCTAACTGCTGGGCTCCCCACGTTTTCTGATGTGAGCCCAGTGATGCCAGGACACTCCTGTCAGGTTCCCATCCCCATGGGGATGTGGGCTTTCTGCTCTGAGGTCCCAACGCCTGGGTTGCTCACAGTTTCATGATGTGGGCTCTCTGGTGTTAGTTCACTCCTGCCTGCATCCCATAGCTTCTGTGCTCTCGGCCGCCTGCTGGGAGGTTCCAAATGCTGTATTCCTCACCTTTTTTATTCTTTGGGCCCTCTGTTTTTAGGCTACTCCTACCTGCCTCACTCCCATCCCCTTTGTGATGTATGTCCTCTGATATGAGGCCGCATGTGCTGGGTTCCTCACCTTTCGATGATGTGGCCCCACTGGTGGGAGGACAGTCCTGACTGGTTCCCATCCCCTTGGTGTTGTGGGCCCTCTGGCACTAGTCTCATCCTACCTCGGTTCCTCACCCTTCTGTGAGATAGGCCCTCTGCTGTGAGGTCGCTACTGCCTGGCTGGCGCATGCCACCTTGTAGACGTGGGCCCTCTGTTGGCAGTTGGAACCTGCTGGGAGTCTCCTCCCCTCAGTTATGAGGGCCCCCTGGCGTCAGGCCCTAACTGCTGGGTTCCTAACATTTTCTGATATGTGCTAAGTGGTGCGAAGCCACTCCTGCCAGGTTCCCATCCCAATGGGGATGTGGGCCTTCTGCGCTGAGGTCCCAACGGCTGGGCTGCTCACAGGTTCATGATGTGGGCCCTCTGCTGTGAGTTCACTGCGGCCTAGATCCCATAGCCTCGGTGCTCTGGGCCGCTTGCTGGGAGGTTCCAACTGCTGGATTCCTCAACTTTTATATTCTATGGACCCTGTGTTGTGAGGCCGGTCCTGCCATCCTCATTCCGAACCCCTTGGTGATGTGGTTCCTCTGGTTTGAGGCTACATGTGCTGGGATCCTCACCTTTCGATGATGTTGTTCCACTGGTGTGGGGACACGCCTGCCTGGTTCCCATCCCCTTGGTGATGTGGGCCCTCTGGTGAGAGTCTGATCCTGGCTGGGTTCCTCACCCTTCTGTGAGGTGGGCCCTCTGCTGTGAGGTCAATCATGCCTGTCTGGCACACGTCACCTTGGCGACGTGGGCCCTCTGGTGGCAGTTGGAGTGTGCTGGGATCCTCCTCCCCTCGGTGATGAGGGCCCTCTTGCCTTAGGCCATAACTGCTGGGCTCCCCACATTTTCTGATGTGCGCCAAGTGAGTGAGGACACTCTTGCCAGGTTCCCATCCCCATGAGGATATAGGCCTTCTGCTCTGAGGTCAAAACGGCTGGCTTGCTCACAGTACCATGATGTGGGCCCTCTGCTGTGAGTTCACTCCGGCAAGGATCCCTTATCATCGGTGCTCTTAGCCACCTGCTGGGAGGTTCCAACTGCTGGATTCCTCAACTTTTTTATTCTATGTGCCTTCTGTTGTGAGGCTCCTCCTGCCTGCCTCACTGCCAGCCCCTTGGTGATGACTGTCCTATGGCTTGAGGCCACATGTGCTGCGTTCCTCACCTTTCGATGATGTGGCCCCACTCGTGTGAGGACACTCCTGCCTGGTTCCCATCCCCTTGGTGAGGTGGGCCCTCTGGCGAGAGTCTAATCCTGGCTGGGTTCCTCAACGTTCTGTGAGGTAGGCCCTCTTCTGTGAGGTCACTCCTGCCTGGCTGGCACACGTCACCTTGGAGACGTGAGCCCTCTGGTGGCAGTTGGAGCATGCAGGGTGCCTCCTCCTCTCGGTGATGATGGCCCTCTGGCGTCAGGCCCTAAATGGTGGGCTCCCCACATTTTCTGATGTGCGCCCAGTGGTGCGAGGACACTCCAGCCAGGTTCCCATTCCCATGGGGATGTGGGCCTTCTGCGCTGAGGTCCCAACGCCTGGGTTGCTCACAGTTTAATGATGTGGGCCCTCTGTTGTGAGTTCACTGCGGCCTGGATCCCATAGCCTCGGTGTTCTGAGCCGCCTGCTGGAAGGTCTAAATGCTGGAATCCTCACGTTTTTTATATTATGTGCCCTGTGTTGTGAGGCTACTCCTGCCTGCCTCACTCCAAGGCCCTTGGTGATGTGGGTCCTCTGGTTTGAGGACACATGTGCTGGCTTCCTCACCTTAAGATGATGAGGCCCCAGAGGTGTGAGGATAATCCTGACTGGTTCCCATCCCCTTTGTGATGTGGGCCCTCTGGTGAGAGTCTGATCCTGGCTGGGTTCCTCACCCATCTGTGAGGTGGGCCCTCTACTATCAGGTAACTCTTGCCTGGCTTGCTCACCTCGCCTTGTTGACATGAGCCCTCTGGTGGCACTTGGACCCTGCTGGGAGCCTCCTCACCTCTGTGATGAGGGCCCTCTGACGTCAGGCCCTAACTGCTGGGCTCCCCAACTTTTCTTAGTGAGCCCAGTGATGCTCGGGCACTCCTCTTAGGTTCCCATCTCCATGGGGATGTGGGCCTTCTGCTCTGAGGTTCCAACGGCTGGGTTGATCACAGTTTCATGATGTGGGCTCTCTGGTGTTAGTTCACTGTGGCCTGGATCCCATAGCCTCTGTGCTCTTGGCCGCCTGCTGGGAGGTTCCAACGGCTGGATTCCTCACTTTTTTAATTTTTTGGGCCCTCTGTTGTGAGGATCCTCCTGCCTGCCTCACTCCCAGCCCCTTCGTGATGTGTGTCCTCTGGTTTGAGGCCACATGTGCTGGGTTCCTCACCTTTCGATGATGTGGGACCAATGGTCTTAGGAGACTCCTGCCTGGTTCACATCCCCTTGGTGATGTGGGCCCTCTGTTGAGAGTCTGATCCTGGCTGGGTTCCTCACCCTTCTGTGAGGTGGGCCGTCTGCTGTGAGGTCACTCCTGCCTGGCTTGCTCACCTCGCCTTGTGGACATGAGCCCTCTGGTGGCACTTGGAGCCTGATGGGAGCCTCCTCCCCTCGGTGATGAGGGCCCTCTGGCATCAGGCCCTAACGGCTGGGCTCCCCACATTTTGTGATGTGCGCCCAGTGGTTTGAAGACACTCCATCCAGGTTCACATCCCCATTGGGATGTGGGCCTTCTGCTCTGAGGTCCCAAAGGCTGGGTTGTTCACAGTTTCATGATGTGGGCTCTCTGCTGTTAGTTCGCTCTGGCCTGGATGCCATAGCCTCTGTGCTCTGGGCCGCCTGCTGGAAGGTTCCAACTGCTCGATTCCTCAACTTTTGTATTCTATGGGCCCTGTGTTGTGATGCTCCTCCTGCCTGCCTCACTTGCAACCCCTTCGTGATGTGGGTCCTCTGGTTTGAGGCCACATGTGCTGGGTTCCGCAACTTTCAATGATGTGGCCCCACTGGTGTGAGGACACTCCTGCCTGGTTCCCATCCCCTTGGTGATGTGGGCCTTCTGGTGACAGTCTTATCCTGGCTGGGTTCCTCACTCTTCTGTGAGGTAGGCCCTCTGCTGTGAGGTCAATCCTGCCTGACTTGCACACATCACCTTGGCGACGTGGGCCCTCTGTTGGCACATGGAACCTGCTGGGAGCCTCCTGCCCTCGGTGATGACGGCCCTCTAGCATCAGGCCCTAACTGCTGGGCTCCCCACGTTTTCTGATGTGAGCCCAGTGATGCCAGGACACTCCTGTCAGGTTCCCATCCCCATGGGGATGTGGGCTTTCTGCTCTGAGGTCCCAACGCCTGGGTTGCTCACAGTTTCATGATGTGGGCTCTCTGGTGTTAGTTCACTCCTGCCTGCATCCCATAGCTTCTGTGCTCTCGGCCGCCTGCTGGGAGGTTCCAAATGCTGGATTCCTCACCTTTTTTATTCTTTGGGCCCTCTGTTTTTAGGCTACTCCTACCTGCCTCACTCCCATCCCCTTTGTGATGTATGTCCTCTGATATGAGGCCGCATGTGCTGGGTTCCTCACCTTTCGATGATGTGGCCCCACTGGTGGGAGGACAGTCCTGACTGGTTCCCATCCCCTTGGTGTTGTGGGCCCTCTGGCACTAGTCTCATCCTACCTCGGTTCCTCACCCTTCTGTGAGATAGGCCCTCTGCTGTGAGGTCGCTACTGCCTGGCTGGCGCATGCCACCTTGTAGACGTGGGCCCTCTGTTGGCAGTTGGAACCTGCTGGGAGTCTCCTCCCCTCAGTTATGAGGGCCCCCTGGCGTCAGGCCCTAACTGCTGGGTTCCTAACATTTTCTGATATGTGCTAAGTGGTGCGAAGCCACTCCTGCCAGGTTCCCATCCCAATGGGGATGTGGGCCTTCTGCGCTGAGGTCCCAACGGCTGGGCTGCTCACAGGTTCATGATGTGGGCCCTCTGCTGTGAGTTCACTGCGGCCTAGATCCCATAGCCTCGGTGCTCTGGGCCGCTTGCTGGGAGGTTCCAACTGCTGGATTCCTCAACTTTTATATTCTATGGACCCTGTGTTGTGAGGCCGGTCCTGCCATCCTCATTCCGAACCCCTTGGTGATGTGGTTCCTCTGGTTTGAGGCTACATGTGCTGGGATCCTCACCTTTCGATGATGTTGTTCCACTGGTGTGGGGACACTCCTGCCTGGTTCCCATCCCCTTGGTGAGGTGGGCCCTCTGGTGAGAGTCTAATCCTGGCTGGGTTCCTCAACGTTCTGTGAGGTAGGCCCTCTTCTGTGAGGTCACTCCTGCCTGGCTGGCACACGTCACCTTGGAGACGTGAGCCCTCTGGTGGCAGTTGGAGCATGCAGGGTGCCTCCTCCTCTCGGTGATGACGGCCCTCTGGCGTCAGGCCCTAAATGGTGGGCTCCCCACATTTTCTGATGTGCGCCCAGTGGTGCGAGGACACTCCAGCCAGGTTCCCATTCCCATGGGGATGTGGGCCTTCTGCGCTGAGGTCCCAACGCCTGGGTTGCTCACAGTTTAATGATGTGGGCCCTCTGTTGTGAGTTCACTGCGGCCTGGATCCCATAGCCTCGGTGTTCTGAGCCGCCTGCTGGAAGGTCTAAATGCTGGAATCCTCACGTTTTTTATATTATGTGCCCTGTGTTGTGAGGCTACTCCTGCCTGCCTCACTCCAAGGCCCTTGGTGATGTGGGTCCTCTGGTTTGAGGACACATGTGCTGGCTTCCTCACCTTAAGATGATGAGGCCCCAGAGGTGTGAGGATAATCCTGACTGGTTCCCATCCCCTTTGTGATGTGGGCCCTCTGGTGAGAGTCTGATCCTGGCTGGGTTCCTCACCCATCTGTGAGGTGGGCCCTCTACTATCAGGTAACTCTTGCCTGGCTTGCTCACCTCGCCTTGTTGACATGAGCCCTCTGGTGGCACTTGGACCCTGCTGGGAGCCTCCTCACCTCTGTGATGAGGGCCCTCTGACGTCAGGCCCTAACTGCTGGGCTCCCCAACTTTTCTTAGTGAGCCCAGTGATGCTCGGGCACTCCTCTTAGGTTCCCATCTCCATGGGGATGTGGGCCTTCTGCTCTGAGGTTCCAACGGCTGGGTTGATCACAGTTTCATGATGTGGGCTCTCTGGTGTTAGTTCACTGTGGCCTGGATCCCATAGCCTCTGTGCTCTTGGCCGCCTGCTGGGAGGTTCCAACGGCTGGATTCCTCACTTTTTTAATTTTTTGGGCCCTCTGTTGTGAGGATCCTCCTGCCTGCCTCACTCCCAGCCCCTTCGTGATGTGTGTCCTCTGGTTTGAGGCCACATGTGCTGGGTTCCTCACCTTTCGATGATGTGGGACCAATGGTCTTAGGAGACTCCTGCCTGGTTCACATCCCCTTGGTGATGTGGGCCCTCTGTTGAGAGTCTGATCCTGGCTGGGTTCCTCACCCTTCTGTGAGGTGAGCCGTCTGCTGTGAGGTCACTCCTGCCTGGCTTGCTCACCTCGCCTTGTGGACATGAGCCCTCTGGTGGCACTTGGAGCCTGATGGGAGCCTCCTCCCCTCGGTGATGAGGGCCCTCTGGCATCAGGCCCTAACGGCTGGGCTCCCCACATTTTGTGATGTGCGCCCAGTGGTTTGAAGACACTCCATCCAGGTTCACATCCCCATTGGGATGTGGGCCTTCTGCTCTGAGGTCCCAAAGGCTGGGTTGTTCACAGTTTCATGATGTGGGCTCTCTGCTGTTAGTTCGCTCTGGCCTGGATGCCATAGCCTCTGTGCTCTGGGCCGCCTGCTGGAAGGTTCCAACTGCTCGATTCCTCAACTTTTGTATTCTATGGGTCCTGTGTTGTGATGCTCCTCCTGCCTGCCTCACTCGCAACCCCTTCGTGATGTGGGTCCTCTGGTTTGAGGCCACATGTGCTGGGTTCCGCAACTTTCAATGATGTGGCCCCACTGGTGTGAGGACACTCCTGCCTGGTTCCCATCCCCTTGGTGATGTGGGCCTTCTGGTGACAGTCTTATCCTGGCTGGGTTCCTCACTCTTCTGTGAGGTAGGCCCTCTGCTGTGAGGTCAATCCTGCCTGACTTGCACACATCACCTTGGCGACGTGGGCCCTCTGTTGGCACATGGAACCTGCTGGGAGCCTCCTGCCCTCGGTGATGACGGCCCTCTAGCATCAGGCCCTAACTGCTGGGCTCCCCACGTTTTCTGATGTGAGCCCAGTGATGCCAGGACACTCCTGTCAGGTTCCCATCCCCATGGGGATGTGGGCTTTCTGCTCTGAGGTCCCAACGCCTGGGTTGCTCACAGTTTCATGATGTGGGCTCTCTGGTGTTAGTTCACTCCTGCCTGCATCCCATAGCTTCTGTGCTCTCGGCCGCCTGCTGGGAGGTTCCAAATGCTGTATTCCTCACCTTTTTTATTCTTTGGGCCCTCTGTTTTTAGGCTACTCCTACCTGCCTCACTCCCATCCCCTTTGTGATGTATGTCCTCTGATATGAGGCCGCATGTGCTGGGTTCCTCACCTTTCGATGATGTGGCCCCACTGGTGGGAGGACAGTCCTGACTGGTTCCCATCCCCTTGGTGTTGTGGGCCCTCTGGCACTAGTCTCATCCTACCTCGGTTCCTCACCCTTCTGTGAGATAGGCCCTCTGCTGTGAGGTCGCTACTGCCTGGCTGGCGCATGCCACCTTGTAGACGTGGGCCCTCTGTTGGCAGTTGGAACCTGCTGGGAGTCTCCTCCCCTCAGTTATGAGGGCCCCCTGGCGTCAGGCCCTAACTGCTGGGTTCCTAACATTTTCTGATATGTGCTAAGTGGTGCGAAGCCACTCCTGCCAGGTTCCCATCCCAATGGGGATGTGGGCCTTCTGCGCTGAGGTCCCAACGGCTGGGCTGCTCACAGGTTCATGATGTGGGCCCTCTGCTGTGAGTTCACTGCGGCCTAGATCCCATAGCCTCGGTGCTCTGGGCCGCTTGCTGGGAGGTCTAAATGCTGGAATCCTCACGTTTTTTATATTATGTGCCCTGTGTTGTGAGGCTACTCCTGCCTGTCTCACTCCAAGGCCCTTGGTGATGTGGGTCCTCTGGTTTGAGGACACATGTGCTGGCTTCCTCACCTTAAGATGATGAGGCCCCAGAGGTGTGAGGATAATCCTGACTGGTTCCCATCCCCTTTGTGATGTGGGCCCTCTGGTGAGAGTCTGATCCTGGCTGGGTTCCTCACCCATCTGTGAGGTGGGCCCTCTACTATCAGGTAACTCTTGCCTGGCTTGCTCACCTCGCCTTGTTGACATGAGCCCTCTGGTGGCACTTGGACCCTGCTGGGAGCCTCCTCACCTCTGTGATGAGGGCCCTCTGACGTCAGGCCCTAACTGCTGGGCTCCCCAACTTTTCTTAGTGAGCCCAGTGATGCTCGGGCACTCCTCTTAGGTTCCCATCTCCATGGGGATGTGGGCCTTCTGCTCTGAGGTTCCAACGGCTGGGTTGATCACAGTTTCATGATGTGGGCTCTCTGGTGTTAGTTCACTGTGGCCTGGATCCCATAGCCTCTGTGCTCTTGGCCGCCTGCTGGGAGGTTCCAACGGCTGGATTCCTCACTTTTTTAATTTTTTGGGCCCTCTGTTGTGAGGATCCTCCTGCCTGCCTCACTCCCAGCCCCTTCGTGATGTGTGTCCTCTGGTTTGAGGCCACATGTGCTGGGTTCCTCACCTTTCGATGATGTGGGACCAATGGTCTTAGGAGACTCCTGCCTGGTTCACATCCCCTTGGTGATGTGGGCCCTCTGTTGAGAGTCTGATCCTGGCTGGGTTCCTCACCCTTCTGTGAGGTGAGCCGTCTGCTGTGAGGTCACTCCTGCCTGGCTTGCTCACCTCGCCTTGTGGACATGAGCCCTCTGGTGGCACTTGGAGCCTGATGGGAGCCTCCTCCCCTCGGTGATGAGGGCCCTCTGGCATCAGGCCCTAATGGCTGGGCTCCCCACATTTTGTGATGTGCGCCCAGTGGTTTGAAGACACTCCATCCAGGTTCACATCCCCATTGGGATGTGGGCCTTCTGCTCTGAGGTCCCAAAGGCTGGGTTGTTCACAGTTTCATGATGTGGGCTCTCTGCTGTTAGTTCGCTCTGGCCTGGATGCCATAGCCTCTGTGCTCTGGGCCGCCTGCTGGAAGGTTCCAACTGCTCGATTCCTCAACTTTTGTATTCTATGGGTCCTGTGTTGTGATGCTCCTCCTGCCTGCCTCACTCGCAACCCCTTCGTGATGTGGGTCCTCTGGTTTGAGGCCACATGTGCTGGGTTCCGCAACTTTCAATGATGTGGCCCCACTGGTGTGAGGACACTCCTGCCTGGTTCCCATCCCCTTGGTGATGTGGGCCTTCTGGTGACAGTCTTATCCTGGCTGGGTTCCTCACTCTTCTGTGAGGTAGGCCCTCTGCTGTGAGGTCAATCCTGCCTGACTTGCACACATCACCTTGGCGACGTGGGCCCTCTGTTGGCACATGGAACCTGCTGGGAGCCTCCTGCCCTCGGTGATGACGGCCCTCTAGCATCAGGCCCTAACTGCTGGGCTCCCCACGTTTTCTGATGTGAGCCCAGTGATGCCAGGACACTCCTGTCAGGTTCCCATCCCCATGGGGATGTGGGCTTTCTGCTCTGAGGTCCCAACGCCTGGGTTGCTCACAGTTTCATGATGTGGGCTCTCTGGTGTTAGTTCACTCCTGCCTGCATCCCATAGCTTCTGTGCTCTCGGCCGCCTGCTGGGAGGTTCCAAATGCTGGATTCCTCACCTTTTTTATTCTTTGGGCCCTCTGTTTTTAGGCTACTCCTACCTGCCTCACTCCCATCCCCTTTGTGATGTATGTCCTCTGATATGAGGCCGCATGTGCTGGGTTCCTCACCTTTCGATGATGTGGCCCCACTGGTGGGAGGACAGTCCTGACTGGTTCCCATCCCCTTGGTGTTGTGGGCCCTCTGGCACTAGTCTCATCCTACCTCGGTTCCTCACCCTTCTGTGAGATAGGCCCTCTGCTGTGAGGTCGCTACTGCCTGGCTGGCGCATGCCACCTTGTAGACGTGGGCCCTCTGTTGGCAGTTGGAACCTGCTGGGAGTCTCCTCCCCTCAGTTATGAGGGCCCCCTGGCGTCAGGCCCTAACTGCTGGGTTCCTAACATTTTCTGATATGTGCTAAGTGGTGCGAAGCCACTCCTGCCAGGTTCCCATCCCAATGGGGATGTGGGCCTTCTGTTCTGAGGTCCCAACGGCTGGGCTGCTCACAGGTTCATGATGTGGGCCCTCTGCTGTGAGTTCACTGCGGCCTAGATCCCATAGCCTCGGTGCTCTGGGCCGCTTGCTGGGAGGTTCCAACTGCTGGATTCCTCAACTTTTATATTCTATGGACCCTGTGTTGTGAGGCCGGTCCTGCCATCCTCATTCCGAACCCCTTGGTGATGTGGTTCCTCTGGTTTGAGGCTACATGTGCTGGGATCCTCACCTTTCGATGATGTTGTTCCACTGGTGTGGGGACACGCCTGCCTGGTTCCCATCCCCTTGGTGATGTGGGCCCTCTGGTGAGAGTCTGATCCTGGCTGGGTTCCTCACCCTTCTGTGAGGTGGGCCCTCTGCTGTGAGGTCAATCATGCCTGTCTGGCACACGTCACCTTGGCGACGTGGGCCCTCTGGTGGCAGTTGGAGTGTGCTGGGATCCTCCTCCCCTCGGTGATGAGGGCCCTCTTGCCTTAGGCCATAACTGCTGGGCTCCCCACATTTTCTGATGTGCGCCAAGTGAGTGAGGACACTCTTGCCAGGTTCCCATCCCCATGAGGATATGGGCCTTCTGCTCTGAGGTCAAAACGGCTGGCTTGCTCACAGTACCATGATGTGGGCCCTCTGCTGTGAGTTCACTCCGGCAAGGATCCCTTATCATCGGTGCTCTTAGCCACCTGCTGGGAGGTTCCAACTGCTGGATTCCTCAACTTTTTTATTCTATGTGCCTTCTGTTGTGAGGCTCCTCCTGCCTGCCTCACTGCCAGCCCCTTGGTGATGACTGTCCTATGGCTTGAGGCCACATGTGCTGCGTTCCTCACCTTTCGATGATGTGGCCCCACTCGTGTGAGGACACTCCTGCCTGGTTCCCATCCCCTTGGTGAGGTGGGCCCTCTGGCGAGAGTCTAATCCTGGCTGGGTTCCTCAACGTTCTGTGAGGTAGGCCCTCTTCTGTGAGGTCACTCCTGCCTGGCTGGCACACGTCACCTTGGAGACGTGAGCCCTCTGGTGGCAGTTGGAGCATGCAGGGTGCCTCCTCCTCTCGGTGATGACGGCCCTCTGGCGTCAGGCCCTAAATGGTGGGCTCCCCACATTTTCTGATGTGCGCCCAGTGGTGCGAGGACACTCCAGCCAGGTTCCCATTCCCATGGGGATGTGGGCCTTCTGCGCTGAGGTCCCAACGCCTGGGTTGCTCACAGTTTAATGATGTGGGCCCTCTGTTGTGAGTTCACTGCGGCCTGGATCCCATAGCCTCGGTGTTCTGAGCCGCCTGCTGGAAGGTCTAAATGCTGGAATCCTCACGTTTTTTATATTATGTGCCCTGTGTTGTGAGGCTACTCCTGCCTGCCTCACTCCAAGGCCCTTGGTGATGTGGGTCCTCTGGTTTGAGGACACATGTGCTGGCTTCCTCACCTTAAGATGATGAGGCCCCAGAGGTGTGAGGATAATCCTGACTGGTTCCCATCCCCTTTGTGATGTGGGCCCTCTGGTGAGAGTCTGATCCTGGCTGGGTTCCTCACCCATCTGTGAGGTGGGCCCTCTACTATCAGGTAACTCTTGCCTGGCTTGCTCACCTCGCCTTGTTGACATGAGCCCTCTGGTGGCACTTGGACCCTGCTGGGAGCCTCCTCACCTCTGTGATGAGGGCCCTCTGACGTCAGGCCCTAACTGCTGGGCTCCCCAACTTTTCTTAGTGAGCCCAGTGATGCTCGGGCACTCCTCTTAGGTTCCCATCTCCATGGGGATGTGGGCCTTCTGCTCTGAGGTTCCAACGGCTGGGTTGATCACAGTTTCATGATGTGGGCTCTCTGGTGTTAGTTCACTGTGGCCTGGATCCCATAGCCTCTGTGCTCTTGGCCGCCTGCTGGGAGGTTCCAACGGCTGGATTCCTCACTTTTTTAATTTTTTGGGCCCTCTGTTGTGAGGATCCTCCTGCCTGCCTCACTCCCAGCCCCTTCGTGATGTGTGTCCTCTGGTTTGAGGCCACATGTGCTGGGTTCCTCACCTTTCGATGATGTGGGACCAATGGTCTTAGGAGACTCCTGCCTGGTTCACATCCCCTTGGTGATGTGGGCCCTCTGTTGAGAGTCTGATCCTGGCTGGGTTCCTCACCCTTCTGTGAGGTGGGCCGTCTGCTGTGAGGTCACTCCTGCCTGGCTTGCTCACCTCGCCTTGTGGACATGAGCCCTCTGGTGGCACTTGGAGCCTGATGGGAGCCTCCTCCCCTCGGTGATGAGGGCCCTCTGGCATCAGGCCCTAACGGCTGGGCTCCCCACATTTTGTGATGTGCGCCCAGTGGTTTGAAGACACTCCATCCAGGTTCACATCCCCATTGGGATGTGGGCCTTCTGCTCTGAGGTCCCAAAGGCTGGGTTGTTCACAGTTTCATGATGTGGGCTCTCTGCTGTTAGTTCGCTCTGGCCTGGATGCCATAGCCTCTGTGCTCTGGGCCGCCTGCTGGAAGGTTCCAACTGCTCGATTCCTCAACTTTTGTATTCTATGGGCCCTGTGTTGTGATGCTCCTCCTGCCTGCCTCACTCGCAACCCCTTCGTGATGTGGGTCCTCTGGTTTGAGGCCACATGTGCTGGGTTCCGCAACTTTCAATGATGTGGCCCCACTGGTGTGAGGACACTCCTGCCTGGTTCCCATCCCCTTGGTGATGTGGGCCTTCTGGTGACAGTCTTATCCTGGCTGGGTTCCTCACTCTTCTGTGAGGTAGGCCCTCTGCTGTGAGGTCAATCCTGCCTGACTTGCACACATCACCTTGGCGACGTGGGCCCTCTGTTGGCACATGGAACCTGCTGGGAGCCTCCTGCCCTCGGTGATGACGGCCCTCTAGCATCAGGCCCTAACTGCTGGGCTCCCCACGTTTTCTGATGTGAGCCCAGTGATGCCAGGACACTCCTGTCAGGTTCCCATCCCCATGGGGATGTGGGCTTTCTGCTCTGAGGTCCCAACGCCTGGGTTGCTCACAGTTTCATGATGTGGGCTCTCTGGTGTTAGTTCACTCCTGCCTGCATCCCATAGCTTCTGTGCTCTCGGCCGCCTGCTGGGAGGTTCCAAATGCTGTATTCCTCACCTTTTTTATTCTTTGGGCCCTCTGTTTTTAGGCTACTCCTACCTGCCTCACTCCCATCCCCTTTGTGATGTATGTCCTCTGATATGAGGCCGCATGTGCTGGGTTCCTCACCTTTCGATGATGTGGCCCCACTGGTGGGAGGACAGTCCTGACTGGTTCCCATCCCCTTGGTGTTGTGGGCCCTCTGGCACTAGTCTCATCCTACCTCGGTTCCTCACCCTTCTGTGAGATAGGCCCTCTGCTGTGAGGTCGCTACTGCCTGGCTGGCGCATGCCACCTTGTAGACGTGGGCCCTCTGTTGGCAGTTGGAACCTGCTGGGAGTCTCCTCCCCTCAGTTATGAGGGCCCCCTGGCGTCAGGCCCTAACTGCTGGGTTCCTAACATTTTCTGATATGTGCTAAGTGGTGCGAAGCCACTCCTGCCAGGTTCCCATCCCAATGGGGATGTGGGCCTTCTGCGCTGAGGTCCCAACGGCTGGGCTGCTCACAGGTTCATGATGTGGGCCCTCTGCTGTGAGTTCACTGCGGCCTAGATCCCATAGCCTCGGTGCTCTGGGCCGCTTGCTGGGAGGTTCCAACTGCTGGATTCCTCAACTTTTATATTCTATGGACCCTGTGTTGTGAGGCCGGTCCTGCCATCCTCATTCCGAACCCCTTGGTGATGTGGTTCCTCTGGTTTGAGGCTACATGTGCTGGGATCCTCACCTTTCGATGATGTTGTTCCACTGGTGTGGGGACACTCCTGCCTGGTTCCCATCCCCTTGGTGAGGTGGGCCCTCTGGTGAGAGTCTAATCCTGGCTGGGTTCCTCAACGTTCTGTGAGGTAGGCCCTCTTCTGTGAGGTCACTCCTGCCTGGCTGGCACACGTCACCTTGGAGACGTGAGCCCTCTGGTGGCAGTTGGAGCATGCAGGGTGCCTCCTCCTCTCGGTGATGACGGCCCTCTGGCGTCAGGCCCTAAATGGTGGGCTCCCCACATTTTCTGATGTGCGCCCAGTGGTGCGAGGACACTCCAGCCAGGTTCCCATTCCCATGGGGATGTGGGCCTTCTGCGCTGAGGTCCCAACGCCTGGGTTGCTCACAGTTTAATGATGTGGGCCCTCTGTTGTGAGTTCACTGCGGCCTGGATCCCATAGCCTCGGTGTTCTGAGCCGCCTGCTGGAAGGTCTAAATGCTGGAATCCTCACGTTTTTTATATTATGTGCCCTGTGTTGTGAGGCTACTCCTGCCTGCCTCACTCCAAGGCCCTTGGTGATGTGGGTCCTCTGGTTTGAGGACACATGTGCTGGCTTCCTCACCTTAAGATGATGAGGCCCCAGAGGTGTGAGGATAATCCTGACTGGTTCCCATCCCCTTTGTGATGTGGGCCCTCTGGTGAGAGTCTGATCCTGGCTGGGTTCCTCACCCATCTGTGAGGTGGGCCCTCTACTATCAGGTAACTCTTGCCTGGCTTGCTCACCTCGCCTTGTTGACATGAGCCCTCTGGTGGCACTTGGACCCTGCTGGGAGCCTCCTCACCTCTGTGATGAGGGCCCTCTGACGTCAGGCCCTAACTGCTGGGCTCCCCAACTTTTCTTAGTGAGCCCAGTGATGCTCGGGCACTCCTCTTAGGTTCCCATCTCCATGGGGATGTGGGCCTTCTGCTCTGAGGTTCCAACGGCTGGGTTGATCACAGTTTCATGATGTGGGCTCTCTGGTGTTAGTTCACTGTGGCCTGGATCCCATAGCCTCTGTGCTCTTGGCCGCCTGCTGGGAGGTTCCAACGGCTGGATTCCTCACTTTTTTAATTTTTTGGGCCCTCTGTTGTGAGGATCCTCCTGCCTGCCTCACTCCCAGCCCCTTCGTGATGTGTGTCCTCTGGTTTGAGGCCACATGTGCTGGGTTCCTCACCTTTCGATGATGTGGGACCAATGGTCTTAGGAGACTCCTGCCTGGTTCACATCCCCTTGGTGATGTGGGCCCTCTGTTGAGAGTCTGATCCTGGCTGGGTTCCTCACCCTTCTGTGAGGTGGGCCGTCTGCTGTGAGGTCACTCCTGCCTGGCTTGCTCACCTCGCCTTGTGGACATGAGCCCTCTGGTGGCACTTGGAGCCTGATGGGAGCCTCCTCCCCTCGGTGATGAGGGCCCTCTGGCATCAGGCCCTAACGGCTGGGCTCCCCACATTTTGTGATGTGCGCCCAGTGGTTTGAAGACACTCCATCCAGGTTCACATCCCCATTGGGATGTGGGCCTTCTGCTCTGAGGTCCCAAAGGCTGGGTTGTTCACAGTTTCATGATGTGGGCTCTCTGCTGTTAGTTCGCTCTGGCCTGGATGCCATAGCCTCTGTGCTCTGGGCCGCCTGCTGGAAGGTTCCAACTGCTCGATTCCTCAACTTTTGTATTCTATGGGCCCTGTGTTGTGATGCTCCTCCTGCCTGCCTCACTCGCAACCCCTTCGTGATGTGGGTCCTCTGGTTTGAGGCCACATGTGCTGGGTTCCGCAACTTTCAATGATGTGGCCCCACTGGTGTGAGGACACTCCTGCCTGGTTCCCATCCCCTTGGTGATGTGGGCCTTCTGGTGACAGTCTTATCCTGGCTGGGTTCCTCACTCTTCTGTGAGGTAGGCCCTCTGCTGTGAGGTCAATCCTGCCTGACTTGCACACATCACCTTGGCGACGTGGGCCCTCTGTTGGCACATGGAACCTGCTGGGAGCCTCCTGCCCTCGGTGATGATGGCCCTCTAGCATCAGGCCCTAACTGCTGGGCTCCCCACGTTTTCTGATGTGAGCCCAGTGATGCCAGGACACTCCTGTCAGGTTCCCATCCCCATGGGGATGTGGGCTTTCTGCTCTGAGGTCCCAACGCCTGGGTTGCTCACAGTTTCATGATGTGGGCTCTCTGGTGTTAGTTCACTCCTGCCTGCATCCCATAGCTTCTGTGCTCTCGGCCGCCTGCTGGGAGGTTCCAAATGCTGTATTCCTCACCTTTTTTATTCTTTGGGCCCTCTGTTTTTAGGCTACTCCTACCTGCCTCACTCCCATCCCCTTTGTGATGTATGTCCTCTGATATGAGGCCGCATGTGCTGGGTTCCTCACCTTTCGATGATGTGGCCCCACTGGTGGGAGGACAGTCCTGACTGGTTCCCATCCCCTTGGTGTTGTGGGCCCTCTGGCACTAGTCTCATCCTACCTCGGTTCCTCACCCTTCTGTGAGATAGGCCCTCTGCTGTGAGGTCGCTACTGCCTGGCTGGCGCATGCCACCTTGTAGACGTGGGCCCTCTGTTGGCAGTTGGAACCTGCTGGGAGTCTCCTCCCCTCAGTTATGAGGGCCCCCTGGCGTCAGGCCCTAACTGCTGGGTTCCTAACATTTTCTGATATGTGCTAAGTGGTGCGAAGCCACTCCTGCCAGGTTCCCATCCCAATGGGGATGTGGGCCTTCTGCGCTGAGGTCCCAACGGCTGGGCTGCTCACAGGTTCATGATGTGGGCCCTCTGCTGTGAGTTCACTGCGGCCTAGATCCCATAGCCTCGGTGCTCTGGGCCGCTTGCTGGGAGGTCTAAATGCTGGAATCCTCACGTTTTTTATATTATGTGCCCTGTGTTGTGAGGCTACTCCTGCCTGTCTCACTCCAAGGCCCTTGGTGATGTGGGTCCTCTGGTTTGAGGACACATGTGCTGGCTTCCTCACCTTAAGATGATGAGGCCCCAGAGGTGTGAGGATAATCCTGACTGGTTCCCATCCCCTTTGTGATGTGGGCCCTCTGGTGAGAGTCTGATCCTGGCTGGGTTCCTCACCCATCTGTGAGGTGGGCCCTCTACTATCAGGTAACTCTTGCCTGGCTTGCTCACCTCGCCTTGTTGACATGAGCCCTCTGGTGGCACTTGGACCCTGCTGGGAGCCTCCTCACCTCTGTGATGAGGGCCCTCTGACGTCAGGCCCTAACTGCTGGGCTCCCCAACTTTTCTTAGTGAGCCCAGTGATGCTCGGGCACTCCTCTTAGGTTCCCATCTCCATGGGGATGTGGGCCTTCTGCTCTGAGGTTCCAACGGCTGGGTTGATCACAGTTTCATGATGTGGGCTCTCTGGTGTTAGTTCACTGTGGCCTGGATCCCATAGCCTCTGTGCTCTTGGCCGCCTGCTGGGAGGTTCCAACGGCTGGATTCCTCACTTTTTTAATTTTTTGGGCCCTCTGTTGTGAGGATCCTCCTGCCTGCCTCACTCCCAGCCCCTTCGTGATGTGTGTCCTCTGGTTTGAGGCCACATGTGCTGGGTTCCTCACCTTTCGATGATGTGGGACCAATGGTCTTAGGAGACTCCTGCCTGGTTCACATCCCCTTGGTGATGTGGGCCCTCTGTTGAGAGTCTGATCCTGGCTGGGTTCCTCACCCTTCTGTGAGGTGAGCCGTCTGCTGTGAGGTCACTCCTGCCTGGCTTGCTCACCTCGCCTTGTGGACATGAGCCCTCTGGTGGCACTTGGAGCCTGATGGGAGCCTCCTCCCCTCGGTGATGAGGGCCCTCTGGCATCAGGCCCTAATGGCTGGGCTCCCCACATTTTGTGATGTGCGCCCAGTGGTTTGAAGACACTCCATCCAGGTTCACATCCCCATTGGGATGTGGGCCTTCTGCTCTGAGGTCCCAAAGGCTGGGTTGTTCACAGTTTCATGATGTGGGCTCTCTGCTGTTAGTTCGCTCTGGCCTGGATGCCATAGCCTCTGTGCTCTGGGCCGCCTGCTGGAAGGTTCCAACTGCTCGATTCCTCAACTTTTGTATTCTATGGGTCCTGTGTTGTGATGCTCCTCCTGCCTGCCTCACTCGCAACCCCTTCGTGATGTGGGTCCTCTGGTTTGAGGCCACATGTGCTGGGTTCCGCAACTTTCAATGATGTGGCCCCACTGGTGTGAGGACACTCCTGCCTGGTTCCCATCCCCTTGGTGATGTGGGCCTTCTGGTGACAGTCTTATCCTGGCTGGGTTCCTCACTCTTCTGTGAGGTAGGCCCTCTGCTGTGAGGTCAATCCTGCCTGACTTGCACACATCACCTTGGCGACGTGGGCCCTCTGTTGGCACATGGAACCTGCTGGGAGCCTCCTGCCCTCGGTGATGACGGCCCTCTAGCATCAGGCCCTAACTGCTGGGCTCCCCACGTTTTCTGATGTGAGCCCAGTGATGCCAGGACACTCCTGTCAGGTTCCCATCCCCATGGGGATGTGGGCTTTCTGCTCTGAGGTCCCAACGCCTGGGTTGCTCACAGTTTCATGATGTGGGCTCTCTGGTGTTAGTTCACTCCTGCCTGCATCCCATAGCTTCTGTGCTCTCGGCCGCCTGCTGGGAGGTTCCAAATGCTGGATTCCTCACCTTTTTTATTCTTTGGGCCCTCTGTTTTTAGGCTACTCCTACCTGCCTCACTCCCATCCCCTTTGTGATGTATGTCCTCTGATATGAGGCCGCATGTGCTGGGTTCCTCACCTTTCGATGATGTGGCCCCACTGGTGGGAGGACAGTCCTGACTGGTTCCCATCCCCTTGGTGTTGTGGGCCCTCTGGCACTAGTCTCATCCTACCTCGGTTCCTCACCCTTCTGTGAGATAGGCCCTCTGCTGTGAGGTCGCTACTGCCTGGCTGGCGCATGCCACCTTGTAGACGTGGGCCCTCTGTTGGCAGTTGGAACCTGCTGGGAGTCTCCTCCCCTCAGTTATGAGGGCCCCCTGGCGTCAGGCCCTAACTGCTGGGTTCCTAACATTTTCTGATATGTGCTAAGTGGTGCGAAGCCACTCCTGCCAGGTTCCCATCCCAATGGGGATGTGGGCCTTCTGTTCTGAGGTCCCAACGGCTGGGCTGCTCACAGGTTCATGATGTGGGCCCTCTGCTGTGAGTTCACTGCGGCCTAGATCCCATAGCCTCGGTGCTCTGGGCCGCTTGCTGGGAGGTTCCAACTGCTGGATTCCTCAACTTTTATATTCTATGGACCCTGTGTTGTGAGGCCGGTCCTGCCATCCTCATTCCGAACCCCTTGGTGATGTGGTTCCTCTGGTTTGAGGCTACATGTGCTGGGATCCTCACCTTTCGATGATGTTGTTCCACTGGTGTGGGGACACGCCTGCCTGGTTCCCATCCCCTTGGTGATGTGGGCCCTCTGGTGAGAGTCTGATCCTGGCTGGGTTCCTCACCCTTCTGTGAGGTGGGCCCTCTGCTGTGAGGTCAATCATGCCTGTCTGGCACACGTCACCTTGGCGACGTGGGCCCTCTGGTGGCAGTTGGAGTGTGCTGGGATCCTCCTCCCCTCGGTGATGAGGGCCCTCTTGCCTTAGGCCATAACTGCTGGGCTCCCCACATTTTCTGATGTGCGCCAAGTGAGTGAGGACACTCTTGCCAGGTTCCCATCCCCATGAGGATATGGGCCTTCTGCTCTGAGGTCAAAACGGCTGGCTTGCTCACAGTACCATGATGTGGGCCCTCTGCTGTGAGTTCACTCCGGCAAGGATCCCTTATCATCGGTGCTCTTAGCCACCTGCTGGGAGGTTCCAACTGCTGGATTCCTCAACTTTTTTATTCTATGTGCCTTCTGTTGTGAGGCTCCTCCTGCCTGCCTCACTGCCAGCCCCTTGGTGATGACTGTCCTATGGCTTGAGGCCACATGTGCTGCGTTCCTCACCTTTCGATGATGTGGCCCCACTCGTGTGAGGACACTCCTGCCTGGTTCCCATCCCCTTGGTGAGGTGGGCCCTCTGGCGAGAGTCTAATCCTGGCTGGGTTCCTCAACGTTCTGTGAGGTAGGCCCTCTTCTGTGAGGTCACTCCTGCCTGGCTGGCACACGTCACCTTGGAGACGTGAGCCCTCTGGTGGCAGTTGGAGCATGCAGGGTGCCTCCTCCTCTCGGTGATGACGGCCCTCTGGCGTCAGGCCCTAAATGGTGGGCTCCCCACATTTTCTGATGTGCGCCCAGTGGTGCGAGGACACTCCAGCCAGGTTCCCATTCCCATGGGGATGTGGGCCTTCTGCGCTGAGGTCCCAACGCCTGGGTTGCTCACAGTTTAATGATGTGGGCCCTCTGTTGTGAGTTCACTGCGGCCTGGATCCCATAGCCTCGGTGTTCTGAGCCGCCTGCTGGAAGGTCTAAATGCTGGAATCCTCACGTTTTTTATATTATGTGCCCTGTGTTGTGAGGCTACTCCTGCCTGCCTCACTCCAAGGCCCTTGGTGATGTGGGTCCTCTGGTTTGAGGACACATGTGCTGGCTTCCTCACCTTAAGATGATGAGGCCCCAGAGGTGTGAGGATAATCCTGACTGGTTCCCATCCCCTTTGTGATGTGGGCCCTCTGGTGAGAGTCTGATCCTGGCTGGGTTCCTCACCCATCTGTGAGGTGGGCCCTCTACTATCAGGTAACTCTTGCCTGGCTTGCTCACCTCGCCTTGTTGACATGAGCCCTCTGGTGGCACTTGGACCCTGCTGGGAGCCTCCTCACCTCTGTGATGAGGGCCCTCTGACGTCAGGCCCTAACTGCTGGGCTCCCCAACTTTTCTTAGTGAGCCCAGTGATGCTCGGGCACTCCTCTTAGGTTCCCATCTCCATGGGGATGTGGGCCTTCTGCTCTGAGGTTCCAACGGCTGGGTTGATCACAGTTTCATGATGTGGGCTCTCTGGTGTTAGTTCACTGTGGCCTGGATCCCATAGCCTCTGTGCTCTTGGCCGCCTGCTGGGAGGTTCCAACGGCTGGATTCCTCACTTTTTTAATTTTTTGGGCCCTCTGTTGTGAGGATCCTCCTGCCTGCCTCACTCCCAGCCCCTTCGTGATGTGTGTCCTCTGGTTTGAGGCCACATGTGCTGGGTTCCTCACCTTTCGATGATGTGGGACCAATGGTCTTAGGAGACTCCTGCCTGGTTCACATCCCCTTGGTGATGTGGGCCCTCTGTTGAGAGTCTGATCCTGGCTGGGTTCCTCACCCTTCTGTGAGGTGGGCCGTCTGCTGTGAGGTCACTCCTGCCTGGCTTGCTCACCTCGCCTTGTGGACATGAGCCCTCTGGTGGCACTTGGAGCCTGATGGGAGCCTCCTCCCCTCGGTGATGAGGGCCCTCTGGCATCAGGCCCTAACGGCTGGGCTCCCCACATTTTGTGATGTGCGCCCAGTGGTTTGAAGACACTCCATCCAGGTTCACATCCCCATTGGGATGTGGGCCTTCTGCTCTGAGGTCCCAAAGGCTGGGTTGTTCACAGTTTCATGATGTGGGCTCTCTGCTGTTAGTTCGCTCTGGCCTGGATGCCATAGCCTCTGTGCTCTGGGCCGCCTGCTGGAAGGTTCCAACTGCTCGATTCCTCAACTTTTGTATTCTATGGGCCCTGTGTTGTGATGCTCCTCCTGCCTGCCTCACTCGCAACCCCTTCGTGATGTGGGTCCTCTGGTTTGAGGCCACATGTGCTGGGTTCCGCAACTTTCAATGATGTGGCCCCACTGGTGTGAGGACACTCCTGCCTGGTTCCCATCCCCTTGGTGATGTGGGCCTTCTGGTGACAGTCTTATCCTGGCTGGGTTCCTCACTCTTCTGTGAGGTAGGCCCTCTGCTGTGAGGTCAATCCTGCCTGACTTGCACACATCACCTTGGCGACGTGGGCCCTCTGTTGGCACATGGAACCTGCTGGGAGCCTCCTGCCCTCGGTGATGACGGCCCTCTAGCATCAGGCCCTAACTGCTGGGCTCCCCACGTTTTCTGATGTGAGCCCAGTGATGCCAGGACACTCCTGTCAGGTTCCCATCCCCATGGGGATGTGGGCTTTCTGCTCTGAGGTCCCAACGCCTGGGTTGCTCACAGTTTCATGATGTGGGCTCTCTGGTGTTAGTTCACTCCTGCCTGCATCCCATAGCTTCTGTGCTCTCGGCCGCCTGCTGGGAGGTTCCAAATGCTGTATTCCTCACCTTTTTTATTCTTTGGGCCCTCTGTTTTTAGGCTACTCCTACCTGCCTCACTCCCATCCCCTTTGTGATGTATGTCCTCTGATATGAGGCCGCATGTGCTGGGTTCCTCACCTTTCGATGATGTGGCCCCACTGGTGGGAGGACAGTCCTGACTGGTTCCCATCCCCTTGGTGTTGTGGGCCCTCTGGCACTAGTCTCATCCTACCTCGGTTCCTCACCCTTCTGTGAGATAGGCCCTCTGCTGTGAGGTCGCTACTGCCTGGCTGGCGCATGCCACCTTGTAGACGTGGGCCCTCTGTTGGCAGTTGGAACCTGCTGGGAGTCTCCTCCCCTCAGTTATGAGGGCCCCCTGGCGTCAGGCCCTAACTGCTGGGTTCCTAACATTTTCTGATATGTGCTAAGTGGTGCGAAGCCACTCCTGCCAGGTTCCCATCCCAATGGGGATGTGGGCCTTCTGTTCTGAGGTCCCAACGGCTGGGCTGCTCACAGGTTCATGATGTGGGCCCTCTGCTGTGAGTTCACTGCGGCCTAGATCCCATAGCCTCGGTGCTCTGGGCCGCTTGCTGGGAGGTTCCAACTGCTGGATTCCTCAACTTTTATATTCTATGGACCCTGTGTTGTGAGGCCGGTCCTGCCATCCTCATTCCGAACCCCTTGGTGATGTGGTTCCTCTGGTTTGAGGCTACATGTGCTGGGATCCTCACCTTTCGATGATGTTGTTCCACTGGTGTGGGGACACGCCTGCCTGGTTCCCATCCCCTTGGTGATGTGGGCCCTCTGGTGAGAGTCTGATCCTGGCTGGGTTCCTCACCCTTCTGTGAGGTGGGCCCTCTGCTGTGAGGTCAATCATGCCTGTCTGGCACACGTCACCTTGGCGACGTGGGCCCTCTGGTGGCAGTTGGAGTGTGCTGGGATCCTCCTCCCCTCGGTGATGAGGGCCCTCTTGCCTTAGGCCATAACTGCTGGGCTCCCCACATTTTCTGATGTGCGCCAAGTGAGTGAGGACACTCTTGCCAGGTTCCCATCCCCATGAGGATATGGGCCTTCTGCTCTGAGGTCAAAACGGCTGGCTTGCTCACAGTACCATGATGTGGGCCCTCTGCTGTGAGTTCACTCCGGCAAGGATCCCTTATCATCGGTGCTCTTAGCCACCTGCTGGGAGGTTCCAACTGCTGGATTCCTCAACTTTTTTATTCTATGTGCCTTCTGTTGTGAGGCTCCTCCTGCCTGCCTCACTGCCAGCCCCTTGGTGATGACTGTCCTATGGCTTGAGGCCACATGTGCTGCGTTCCTCACCTTTCGATGATGTGGCCCCACTCGTGTGAGGACACTCCTGCCTGGTTCCCATCCCCTTGGTGAGGTGGGCCCTCTGGCGAGAGTCTAATCCTGGCTGGGTTCCTCAACGTTCTGTGAGGTAGGCCCTCTTCTGTGAGGTCACTCCTGCCTGGCTGGCACACGTCACCTTGGAGACGTGAGCCCTCTGGTGGCAGTTGGAGCATGCAGGGTGCCTCCTCCTCTCGGTGATGACGGCCCTCTGGCGTCAGGCCCTAAATGGTGGGCTCCCCACATTTTCTGATGTGCGCCCAGTGGTGCGAGGACACTCCAGCCAGGTTCCCATTCCCATGGGGATGTGGGCCTTCTGCGCTGAGGTCCCAACGCCTGGGTTGCTCACAGTTTAATGATGTGGGCCCTCTGTTGTGAGTTCACTGCGGCCTGGATCCCATAGCCTCGGTGTTCTGAGCCGCCTGCTGGAAGGTCTAAATGCTGGAATCCTCACGTTTTTTATATTATGTGCCCTGTGTTGTGAGGCTACTCCTGCCTGCCTCACTCCAAGGCCCTTGGTGATGTGGGTCCTCTGGTTTGAGGACACATGTGCTGGCTTCCTCACCTTAAGATGATGAGGCCCCAGAGGTGTGAGGATAATCCTGACTGGTTCCCATCCCCTTTGTGATGTGGGCCCTCTGGTGAGAGTCTGATCCTGGCTGGGTTCCTCACCCATCTGTGAGGTGGGCCCTCTACTATCAGGTAACTCTTGCCTGGCTTGCTCACCTCGCCTTGTTGACATGAGCCCTCTGGTGGCACTTGGACCCTGCTGGGAGCCTCCTCACCTCTGTGATGAGGGCCCTCTGACGTCAGGCCCTAACTGCTGGGCTCCCCAACTTTTCTTAGTGAGCCCAGTGATGCTCGGGCACTCCTCTTAGGTTCCCATCTCCATGGGGATGTGGGCCTTCTGCTCTGAGGTTCCAACGGCTGGGTTGATCACAGTTTCATGATGTGGGCTCTCTGGTGTTAGTTCACTGTGGCCTGGATCCCATAGCCTCTGTGCTCTTGGCCGCCTGCTGGGAGGTTCCAACGGCTGGATTCCTCACTTTTTTAATTTTTTGGGCCCTCTGTTGTGAGGATCCTCCTGCCTGCCTCACTCCCAGCCCCTTCGTGATGTGTGTCCTCTGGTTTGAGGCCACATGTGCTGGGTTCCTCACCTTTCGATGATGTGGGACCAATGGTCTTAGGAGACTCCTGCCTGGTTCACATCCCCTTGGTGATGTGGGCCCTCTGTTGAGAGTCTGATCCTGGCTGGGTTCCTCACCCTTCTGTGAGGTGGGCCGTCTGCTGTGAGGTCACTCCTGCCTGGCTTGCTCACCTCGCCTTGTGGACATGAGCCCTCTGGTGGCACTTGGAGCCTGATGGGAGCCTCCTCCCCTCGGTGATGAGGGCCCTCTGGCATCAGGCCCTAACGGCTGGGCTCCCCACATTTTGTGATGTGCGCCCAGTGGTTTGAAGACACTCCATCCAGGTTCACATCCCCATTGGGATGTGGGCCTTCTGCTCTGAGGTCCCAAAGGCTGGGTTGTTCACAGTTTCATGATGTGGGCTCTCTGCTGTTAGTTCGCTCTGGCCTGGATGCCATAGCCTCTGTGCTCTGGGCCGCCTGCTGGAAGGTTCCAACTGCTCGATTCCTCAACTTTTGTATTCTATGGGTCCTGTGTTGTGATGCTCCTCCTGCCTGCCTCACTCGCAACCCCTTCGTGATGTGGGTCCTCTGGTTTGAGGCCACATGTGCTGGGTTCCGCAACTTTCAATGATGTGGCCCCACTGGTGTGAGGACACTCCTGCCTGGTTCCCATCCCCTTGGTGATGTGGGCCTTCTGGTGACAGTCTTATCCTGGCTGGGTTCCTCACTCTTCTGTGAGGTAGGCCCTCTGCTGTGAGGTCAATCCTGCCTGACTTGCACACATCACCTTGGCGACGTGGGCCCTCTGTTGGCACATGGAACCTGCTGGGAGCCTCCTGCCCTCGGTGATGACGGCCCTCTAGCATCAGGCCCTAACTGCTGGGCTCCCCACGTTTTCTGATGTGAGCCCAGTGATGCCAGGACACTCCTGTCAGGTTCCCATCCCCATGGGGATGTGGGCTTTCTGCTCTGAGGTCCCAACGCCTGGGTTGCTCACAGTTTCATGATGTGGGCTCTCTGGTGTTAGTTCACTCCTGCCTGCATCCCATAGCTTCTGTGCTCTCGGCCGCCTGCTGGGAGGTTCCAAATGCTGTATTCCTCACCTTTTTTATTCTTTGGGCCCTCTGTTTTTAGGCTACTCCTACCTGCCTCACTCCCATCCCCTTTGTGATGTATGTCCTCTGATATGAGGCCGCATGTGCTGGGTTCCTCACCTTTCGATGATGTGGCCCCACTGGTGGGAGGACAGTCCTGACTGGTTCCCATCCCCTTGGTGTTGTGGGCCCTCTGGCACTAGTCTCATCCTACCTCGGTTCCTCACCCTTCTGTGAGATAGGCCCTCTGCTGTGAGGTCGCTACTGCCTGGCTGGCGCATGCCACCTTGTAGACGTGGGCCCTCTGTTGGCAGTTGGAACCTGCTGGGAGTCTCCTCCCCTCAGTTATGAGGGCCCCCTGGCGTCAGGCCCTAACTGCTGGGTTCCTAACATTTTCTGATATGTGCTAAGTGGTGCGAAGCCACTCCTGCCAGGTTCCCATCCCAATGGGGATGTGGGCCTTCTGTTCTGAGGTCCCAACGGCTGGGCTGCTCACAGGTTCATGATGTGGGCCCTCTGCTGTGAGTTCACTGCGGCCTAGATCCCATAGCCTCGGTGCTCTGGGCCGCTTGCTGGGAGGTTCCAACTGCTGGATTCCTCAACTTTTATATTCTATGGACCCTGTGTTGTGAGGCCGGTCCTGCCATCCTCATTCCGAACCCCTTGGTGATGTGGTTCCTCTGGTTTGAGGCTACATGTGCTGGGATCCTCACCTTTCGATGATGTTGTTCCACTGGTGTGGGGACACGCCTGCCTGGTTCCCATCCCCTTGGTGATGTGGGCCCTCTGGTGAGAGTCTGATCCTGGCTGGGTTCCTCACCCTTCTGTGAGGTGGGCCCTCTGCTGTGAGGTCAATCATGCCTGTCTGGCACACGTCACCTTGGCGACGTGGGCCCTCTGGTGGCAGTTGGAGTGTGCTGGGATCCTCCTCCCCTCGGTGATGAGGGCCCTCTTGCCTTAGGCCATAACTGCTGGGCTCCCCACATTTTCTGATGTGCGCCAAGTGAGTGAGGACACTCTTGCCAGGTTCCCATCCCCATGAGGATATGGGCCTTCTGCTCTGAGGTCAAAACGGCTGGCTTGCTCACAGTACCATGATGTGGGCCCTCTGCTGTGAGTTCACTCCGGCAAGGATCCCTTATCATCGGTGCTCTTAGCCACCTGCTGGGAGGTTCCAACTGCTGGATTCCTCAACTTTTTTATTCTATGTGCCTTCTGTTGTGAGGCTCCTCCTGCCTGCCTCACTGCCAGCCCCTTGGTGATGACTGTCCTATGGCTTGAGGCCACATGTGCTGCGTTCCTCACCTTTCGATGATGTGGCCCCACTCGTGTGAGGACACTCCTGCCTGGTTCCCATCCCCTTGGTGAGGTGGGCCCTCTGGCGAGAGTCTAATCCTGGCTGGGTTCCTCAACGTTCTGTGAGGTAGGCCCTCTTCTGTGAGGTCACTCCTGCCTGGCTGGCACACGTCACCTTGGAGACGTGAGCCCTCTGGTGGCAGTTGGAGCATGCAGGGTGCCTCCTCCTCTCGGTGATGACGGCCCTCTGGCGTCAGGCCCTAAATGGTGGGCTCCCCACATTTTCTGATGTGCGCCCAGTGGTGCGAGGACACTCCAGCCAGGTTCCCATTCCCATGGGGATGTGGGCCTTCTGCGCTGAGGTCCCAACGCCTGGGTTGCTCACAGTTTAATGATGTGGGCCCTCTGTTGTGAGTTCACTGCGGCCTGGATCCCATAGCCTCGGTGTTCTGAGCCGCCTGCTGGAAGGTCTAAATGCTGGAATCCTCACGTTTTTTATATTATGTGCCCTGTGTTGTGAGGCTACTCCTGCCTGCCTCACTCCAAGGCCCTTGGTGATGTGGGTCCTCTGGTTTGAGGACACATGTGCTGGCTTCCTCACCTTAAGATGATGAGGCCCCAGAGGTGTGAGGATAATCCTGACTGGTTCCCATCCCCTTTGTGATGTGGGCCCTCTGGTGAGAGTCTGATCCTGGCTGGGTTCCTCACCCATCTGTGAGGTGGGCCCTCTACTATCAGGTAACTCTTGCCTGGCTTGCTCACCTCGCCTTGTTGACATGAGCCCTCTGGTGGCACTTGGACCCTGCTGGGAGCCTCCTCACCTCTGTGATGAGGGCCCTCTGACGTCAGGCCCTAACTGCTGGGCTCCCCAACTTTTCTTAGTGAGCCCAGTGATGCTCGGGCACTCCTCTTAGGTTCCCATCTCCATGGGGATGTGGGCCTTCTGCTCTGAGGTTCCAACGGCTGGGTTGATCACAGTTTCATGATGTGGGCTCTCTGGTGTTAGTTCACTGTGGCCTGGATCCCATAGCCTCTGTGCTCTTGGCCGCCTGCTGGGAGGTTCCAACGGCTGGATTCCTCACTTTTTTAATTTTTTGGGCCCTCTGTTGTGAGGATCCTCCTGCCTGCCTCACTCCCAGCCCCTTCGTGATGTGTGTCCTCTGGTTTGAGGCCACATGTGCTGGGTTCCTCACCTTTCGATGATGTGGGACCAATGGTCTTAGGAGACTCCTGCCTGGTTCACATCCCCTTGGTGATGTGGGCCCTCTGTTGAGAGTCTGATCCTGGCTGGGTTCCTCACCCTTCTGTGAGGTGGGCCGTCTGCTGTGAGGTCACTCCTGCCTGGCTTGCTCACCTCGCCTTGTGGACATGAGCCCTCTGGTGGCACTTGGAGCCTGATGGGAGCCTCCTCCCCTCGGTGATGAGGGCCCTCTGGCATCAGGCCCTAACGGCTGGGCTCCCCACATTTTGTGATGTGCGCCCAGTGGTTTGAAGACACTCCATCCAGGTTCACATCCCCATTGGGATGTGGGCCTTCTGCTCTGAGGTCCCAAAGGCTGGGTTGTTCACAGTTTCATGATGTGGGCTCTCTGCTGTTAGTTCGCTCTGGCCTGGATGCCATAGCCTCTGTGCTCTGGGCCGCCTGCTGGAAGGTTCCAACTGCTCGATTCCTCAACTTTTGTATTCTATGGGTCCTGTGTTGTGATGCTCCTCCTGCCTGCCTCACTCGCAACCCCTTCGTGATGTGGGTCCTCTGGTTTGAGGCCACATGTGCTGGGTTCCGCAACTTTCAATGATGTGGCCCCACTGGTGTGAGGACACTCCTGCCTGGTTCCCATCCCCTTGGTGATGTGGGCCTTCTGGTGACAGTCTTATCCTGGCTGGGTTCCTCACTCTTCTGTGAGGTAGGCCCTCTGCTGTGAGGTCAATCCTGCCTGACTTGCACACATCACCTTGGCGACGTGGGCCCTCTGTTGGCACATGGAACCTGCTGGGAGCCTCCTGCCCTCGGTGATGACGGCCCTCTAGCATCAGGCCCTAACTGCTGGGCTCCCCACGTTTTCTGATGTGAGCCCAGTGATGCCAGGACACTCCTGTCAGGTTCCCATCCCCATGGGGATGTGGGCTTTCTGCTCTGAGGTCCCAACGCCTGGGTTGCTCACAGTTTCATGATGTGGGCTCTCTGGTGTTAGTTCACTCCTGCCTGCATCCCATAGCTTCTGTGCTCTCGGCCGCCTGCTGGGAGGTTCCAAATGCTGGATTCCTCACCTTTTTTATTCTTTGGGCCCTCTGTTTTTAGGCTACTCCTACCTGCCTCACTCCCATCCCCTTTGTGATGTATGTCCTCTGATATGAGGCCGCATGTGCTGGGTTCCTCACCTTTCGATGATGTGGCCCCACTGGTGGGAGGACAGTCCTGACTGGTTCCCATCCCCTTGGTGTTGTGGGCCCTCTGGCACTAGTCTCATCCTACCTCGGTTCCTCACCCTTCTGTGAGATAGGCCCTCTGCTGTGAGGTCGCTACTGCCTGGCTGGCGCATGCCACCTTGTAGACGTGGGCCCTCTGTTGGCAGTTGGAACCTGCTGGGAGTCTCCTCCCCTCAGTTATGAGGGCCCCCTGGCGTCAGGCCCTAACTGCTGGGTTCCTAACATTTTCTGATATGTGCTAAGTGGTGCGAAGCCACTCCTGCCAGGTTCCCATCCCAATGGGGATGTGGGCCTTCTGTTCTGAGGTCCCAACGGCTGGGCTGCTCACAGGTTCATGATGTGGGCCCTCTGCTGTGAGTTCACTGCGGCCTAGATCCCATAGCCTCGGTGCTCTGGGCCGCTTGCTGGGAGGTCTAAATGCTGGAATCCTCACGTTTTTTATATTATGTGCCCTGTGTTGTGAGGCTACTCCTGCCTGTCTCACTCCAAGGCCCTTGGTGATGTGGGTCCTCTGGTTTGAGGACACATGTGCTGGCTTCCTCACCTTAAGATGATGAGGCCCCAGAGGTGTGAGGATAATCCTGACTGGTTCCCATCCCCTTTGTGATGTGGGCCCTCTGGTGAGAGTCTGATCCTGGCTGGGTTCCTCACCCATCTGTGAGGTGGGCCCTCTACTATCAGGTAACTCTTGCCTGGCTTGCTCACCTCGCCTTGTTGACATGAGCCCTCTGGTGGCACTTGGACCCTGCTGGGAGCCTCCTCACCTCTGTGATGAGGGCCCTCTGACGTCAGGCCCTAACTGCTGGGCTCCCCAACTTTTCTTAGTGAGCCCAGTGATGCTCGGGCACTCCTCTTAGGTTCCCATCTCCATGGGGATGTGGGCCTTCTGCTCTGAGGTTCCAACGGCTGGGTTGATCACAGTTTCATGATGTGGGCTCTCTGGTGTTAGTTCACTGTGGCCTGGATCCCATAGCCTCTGTGCTCTTGGCCGCCTGCTGGGAGGTTCCAACGGCTGGATTCCTCACTTTTTTAATTTTTTGGGCCCTCTGTTGTGAGGATCCTCCTGCCTGCCTCACTCCCAGCCCCTTCGTGATGTGTGTCCTCTGGTTTGAGGCCACATGTGCTGGGTTCCTCACCTTTCGATGATGTGGGACCAATGGTCTTAGGAGACTCCTGCCTGGTTCACATCCCCTTGGTGATGTGGGCCCTCTGTTGAGAGTCTGATCCTGGCTGGGTTCCTCACCCTTCTGTGAGGTGGGCCGTCTGCTGTGAGGTCACTCCTGCCTGGCTTGCTCACCTCGCCTTGTGGACATGAGCCCTCTGGTGGCACTTGGAGCCTGATGGGAGCCTCCTCCCCTCGGTGATGAGGGCCCTCTGGCATCAGGCCCTAACGGCTGGGCTCCCCACATTTTGTGATGTGCGCCCAGTGGTTTGAAGACACTCCATCCAGGTTCACATCCCCATTGGGATGTGGGCCTTCTGCTCTGAGGTCCCAAAGGCTGGGTTGTTCACAGTTTCATGATGTGGGCTCTCTGCTGTTAGTTCGCTCTGGCCTGGATGCCATAGCCTCTGTGCTCTGGGCCGCCTGCTGGAAGGTTCCAACTGCTCGATTCCTCAACTTTTGTATTCTATGGGTCCTGTGTTGTGATGCTCCTCCTGCCTGCCTCACTCGCAACCCCTTCGTGATGTGGGTCCTCTGGTTTGAGGCCACATGTGCTGGGTTCCGCAACTTTCAATGATGTGGCCCCACTGGTGTGAGGACACTCCTGCCTGGTTCCCATCCCCTTGGTGATGTGGGCCTTCTGGTGACAGTCTTATCCTGGCTGGGTTCCTCACTCTTCTGTGAGGTAGGCCCTCTGCTGTGAGGTCAATCCTGCCTGACTTGCACACATCACCTTGGCGACGTGGGCCCTCTGTTGGCACATGGAACCTGCTGGGAGCCTCCTGCCCTCGGTGATGACGGCCCTCTAGCATCAGGCCCTAACTGCTGGGCTCCCCACGTTTTCTGATGTGAGCCCAGTGATGCCAGGACACTCCTGTCAGGTTCCCATCCCCATGGGGATGTGGGCTTTCTGCTCTGAGGTCCCAACGCCTGGGTTGCTCACAGTTTCATGATGTGGGCTCTCTGGTGTTAGTTCACTCCTGCCTGCATCCCATAGCTTCTGTGCTCTCGGCCGCCTGCTGGGAGGTTCCAAATGCTGGATTCCTCACCTTTTTTATTCTTTGGGCCCTCTGTTTTTAGGCTACTCCTACCTGCCTCACTCCCATCCCCTTTGTGATGTATGTCCTCTGATATGAGGCCGCATGTGCTGGGTTCCTCACCTTTCGATGATGTGGCCCCACTGGTGGGAGGACAGTCCTGACTGGTTCCCATCCCCTTGGTGTTGTGGGCCCTCTGGCACTAGTCTCATCCTACCTCGGTTCCTCACCCTTCTGTGAGATAGGCCCTCTGCTGTGAGGTCGCTACTGCCTGGCTGGCGCATGCCACCTTGTAGACGTGGGCCCTCTGTTGGCAGTTGGAACCTGCTGGGAGTCTCCTCCCCTCAGTTATGAGGGCCCCCTGGCGTCAGGCCCTAACTGCTGGGTTCCTAACATTTTCTGATATGTGCTAAGTGGTGCGAAGCCACTCCTGCCAGGTTCCCATCCCAATGGGGATGTGGGCCTTCTGTTCTGAGGTCCCAACGGCTGGGCTGCTCACAGGTTCATGATGTGGGCCCTCTGCTGTGAGTTCACTGCGGCCTAGATCCCATAGCCTCGGTGCTCTGGGCCGCTTGCTGGGAGGTTCCAACTGCTGGATTCCTCAACTTTTATATTCTATGGACCCTGTGTTGTGAGGCCGGTCCTGCCATCCTCATTCCGAACCCCTTGGTGATGTGGTTCCTCTGGTTTGAGGCTACATGTGCTGGGATCCTCACCTTTCGATGATGTTGTTCCACTGGTGTGGGGACACGCCTGCCTGGTTCCCATCCCCTTGGTGATGTGGGCCCTCTGGTGAGAGTCTGATCCTGGCTGGGTTCCTCACCCTTCTGTGAGGTGGGCCCTCTGCTGTGAGGTCAATCATGCCTGTCTGGCACACGTCACCTTGGCGACGTGGGCCCTCTGGTGGCAGTTGGAGTGTGCTGGGATCCTCCTCCCCTCGGTGATGAGGGCCCTCTTGCCTTAGGCCATAACTGCTGGGCTCCCCACATTTTCTGATGTGCGCCAAGTGAGTGAGGACACTCTTGCCAGGTTCCCATCCCCATGAGGATATGGGCCTTCTGCTCTGAGGTCAAAACGGCTGGCTTGCTCACAGTACCATGATGTGGGCCCTCTGCTGTGAGTTCACTCCGGCAAGGATCCCTTATCATCGGTGCTCTTAGCCACCTGCTGGGAGGTTCCAACTGCTGGATTCCTCAACTTTTTTATTCTATGTGCCTTCTGTTGTGAGGCTCCTCCTGCCTGCCTCACTGCCAGCCCCTTGGTGATGACTGTCCTATGGCTTGAGGCCACATGTGCTGCGTTCCTCACCTTTCGATGATGTGGCCCCACTCGTGTGAGGACACTCCTGCCTGGTTCCCATCCCCTTGGTGAGGTGGGCCCTCTGGCGAGAGTCTAATCCTGGCTGGGTTCCTCAACGTTCTGTGAGGTAGGCCCTCTTCTGTGAGGTCACTCCTGCCTGGCTGGCACACGTCACCTTGGAGACGTGAGCCCTCTGGTGGCAGTTGGAGCATGCAGGGTGCCTCCTCCTCTCGGTGATGACGGCCCTCTGGCGTCAGGCCCTAAATGGTGGGCTCCCCACATTTTCTGATGTGCGCCCAGTGGTGCGAGGACACTCCAGCCAGGTTCCCATTCCCATGGGGATGTGGGCCTTCTGCGCTGAGGTCCCAACGCCTGGGTTGCTCACAGTTTAATGATGTGGGCCCTCTGTTGTGAGTTCACTGCGGCCTGGATCCCATAGCCTCGGTGTTCTGAGCCGCCTGCTGGAAGGTCTAAATGCTGGAATCCTCACGTTTTTTATATTATGTGCCCTGTGTTGTGAGGCTACTCCTGCCTGCCTCACTCCAAGGCCCTTGGTGATGTGGGTCCTCTGGTTTGAGGACACATGTGCTGGCTTCCTCACCTTAAGATGATGAGGCCCCAGAGGTGTGAGGATAATCCTGACTGGTTCCCATCCCCTTTGTGATGTGGGCCCTCTGGTGAGAGTCTGATCCTGGCTGGGTTCCTCACCCATCTGTGAGGTGGGCCCTCTACTATCAGGTAACTCTTGCCTGGCTTGCTCACCTCGCCTTGTTGACATGAGCCCTCTGGTGGCACTTGGACCCTGCTGGGAGCCTCCTCACCTCTGTGATGAGGGCCCTCTGACGTCAGGCCCTAACTGCTGGGCTCCCCAACTTTTCTTAGTGAGCCCAGTGATGCTCGGGCACTCCTCTTAGGTTCCCATCTCCATGGGGATGTGGGCCTTCTGCTCTGAGGTTCCAACGGCTGGGTTGATCACAGTTTCATGATGTGGGCTCTCTGGTGTTAGTTCACTGTGGCCTGGATCCCATAGCCTCTGTGCTCTTGGCCGCCTGCTGGGAGGTTCCAACGGCTGGATTCCTCACTTTTTTAATTTTTTGGGCCCTCTGTTGTGAGGATCCTCCTGCCTGCCTCACTCCCAGCCCCTTCGTGATGTGTGTCCTCTGGTTTGAGGCCACATGTGCTGGGTTCCTCACCTTTCGATGATGTGGGACCAATGGTCTTAGGAGACTCCTGCCTGGTTCACATCCCCTTGGTGATGTGGGCCCTCTGTTGAGAGTCTGATCCTGGCTGGGTTCCTCACCCTTCTGTGAGGTGGGCCGTCTGCTGTGAGGTCACTCCTGCCTGGCTTGCTCACCTCGCCTTGTGGACATGAGCCCTCTGGTGGCACTTGGAGCCTGATGGGAGCCTCCTCCCCTCGGTGATGAGGGCCCTCTGGCATCAGGCCCTAACGGCTGGGCTCCCCACATTTTGTGATGTGCGCCCAGTGGTTTGAAGACACTCCATCCAGGTTCACATCCCCATTGGGATGTGGGCCTTCTGCTCTGAGGTCCCAAAGGCTGGGTTGTTCACAGTTTCATGATGTGGGCTCTCTGCTGTTAGTTCGCTCTGGCCTGGATGCCATAGCCTCTGTGCTCTGGGCCGCCTGCTGGAAGGTTCCAACTGCTCGATTCCTCAACTTTTGTATTCTATGGGTCCTGTGTTGTGATGCTCCTCCTGCCTGCCTCACTCGCAACCCCTTCGTGATGTGGGTCCTCTGGTTTGAGGCCACATGTGCTGGGTTCCGCAACTTTCAATGATGTGGCCCCACTGGTGTGAGGACACTCCTGCCTGGTTCCCATCCCCTTGGTGATGTGGGCCTTCTGGTGACAGTCTTATCCTGGCTGGGTTCCTCACTCTTCTGTGAGGTAGGCCCTCTGCTGTGAGGTCAATCCTGCCTGACTTGCACACATCACCTTGGCGACGTGGGCCCTCTGTTGGCACATGGAACCTGCTGGGAGCCTCCTGCCCTCGGTGATGACGGCCCTCTAGCATCAGGCCCTAACTGCTGGGCTCCCCACGTTTTCTGATGTGAGCCCAGTGATGCCAGGACACTCCTGTCAGGTTCCCATCCCCATGGGGATGTGGGCTTTCTGCTCTGAGGTCCCAACGCCTGGGTTGCTCACAGTTTCATGATGTGGGCTCTCTGGTGTTAGTTCACTCCTGCCTGCATCCCATAGCTTCTGTGCTCTCGGCCGCCTGCTGGGAGGTTCCAAATGCTGGATTCCTCACCTTTTTTATTCTTTGGGCCCTCTGTTTTTAGGCTACTCCTACCTGCCTCACTCCCATCCCCTTTGTGATGTATGTCCTCTGATATGAGGCCGCATGTGCTGGGTTCCTCACCTTTCGATGATGTGGCCCCACTGGTGGGAGGACAGTCCTGACTGGTTCCCATCCCCTTGGTGTTGTGGGCCCTCTGGCACTAGTCTCATCCTACCTCGGTTCCTCACCCTTCTGTGAGATAGGCCCTCTGCTGTGAGGTCGCTACTGCCTGGCTGGCGCATGCCACCTTGTAGACGTGGGCCCTCTGTTGGCAGTTGGAACCTGCTGGGAGTCTCCTCCCCTCAGTTATGAGGGCCCCCTGGCGTCAGGCCCTAACTGCTGGGTTCCTAACATTTTCTGATATGTGCTAAGTGGTGCGAAGCCACTCCTGCCAGGTTCCCATCCCAATGGGGATGTGGGCCTTCTGTTCTGAGGTCCCAACGGCTGGGCTGCTCACAGGTTCATGATGTGGGCCCTCTGCTGTGAGTTCACTGCGGCCTAGATCCCATAGCCTCGGTGCTCTGGGCCGCTTGCTGGGAGGTTCCAACTGCTGGATTCCTCAACTTTTATATTCTATGGACCCTGTGTTGTGAGGCCGGTCCTGCCATCCTCATTCCGAACCCCTTGGTGATGTGGTTCCTCTGGTTTGAGGCTACATGTGCTGGGATCCTCACCTTTCGATGATGTTGTTCCACTGGTGTGGGGACACGCCTGCCTGGTTCCCATCCCCTTGGTGATGTGGGCCCTCTGGTGAGAGTCTGATCCTGGCTGGGTTCCTCACCCTTCTGTGAGGTGGGCCCTCTGCTGTGAGGTCAATCATGCCTGTCTGGCACACGTCACCTTGGCGACGTGGGCCCTCTGGTGGCAGTTGGAGTGTGCTGGGATCCTCCTCCCCTCGGTGATGAGGGCCCTCTTGCCTTAGGCCATAACTGCTGGGCTCCCCACATTTTCTGATGTGCGCCAAGTGAGTGAGGACACTCTTGCCAGGTTCCCATCCCCATGAGGATATGGGCCTTCTGCTCTGAGGTCAAAACGGCTGGCTTGCTCACAGTACCATGATGTGGGCCCTCTGCTGTGAGTTCACTCCGGCAAGGATCCCTTATCATCGGTGCTCTTAGCCACCTGCTGGGAGGTTCCAACTGCTGGATTCCTCAACTTTTTTATTCTATGTGCCTTCTGTTGTGAGGCTCCTCCTGCCTGCCTCACTGCCAGCCCCTTGGTGATGACTGTCCTATGGCTTGAGGCCACATGTGCTGCGTTCCTCACCTTTCGATGATGTGGCCCCACTCGTGTGAGGACACTCCTGCCTGGTTCCCATCCCCTTGGTGAGGTGGGCCCTCTGGCGAGAGTCTAATCCTGGCTGGGTTCCTCAACGTTCTGTGAGGTAGGCCCTCTTCTGTGAGGTCACTCCTGCCTGGCTGGCACACGTCACCTTGGAGACGTGAGCCCTCTGGTGGCAGTTGGAGCATGCAGGGTGCCTCCTCCTCTCGGTGATGACGGCCCTCTGGCGTCAGGCCCTAAATGGTGGGCTCCCCACATTTTCTGATGTGCGCCCAGTGGTGCGAGGACACTCCAGCCAGGTTCCCATTCCCATGGGGATGTGGGCCTTCTGCGCTGAGGTCCCAACGCCTGGGTTGCTCACAGTTTAATGATGTGGGCCCTCTGTTGTGAGTTCACTGCGGCCTGGATCCCATAGCCTCGGTGTTCTGAGCCGCCTGCTGGAAGGTCTAAATGCTGGAATCCTCACGTTTTTTATATTATGTGCCCTGTGTTGTGAGGCTACTCCTGCCTGCCTCACTCCAAGGCCCTTGGTGATGTGGGTCCTCTGGTTTGAGGACACATGTGCTGGCTTCCTCACCTTAAGATGATGAGGCCCCAGAGGTGTGAGGATAATCCTGACTGGTTCCCATCCCCTTTGTGATGTGGGCCCTCTGGTGAGAGTCTGATCCTGGCTGGGTTCCTCACCCATCTGTGAGGTGGGCCCTCTACTATCAGGTAACTCTTGCCTGGCTTGCTCACCTCGCCTTGTTGACATGAGCCCTCTGGTGGCACTTGGACCCTGCTGGGAGCCTCCTCACCTCTGTGATGAGGGCCCTCTGACGTCAGGCCCTAACTGCTGGGCTCCCCAACTTTTCTTAGTGAGCCCAGTGATGCTCGGGCACTCCTCTTAGGTTCCCATCTCCATGGGGATGTGGGCCTTCTGCTCTGAGGTTCCAACGGCTGGGTTGATCACAGTTTCATGATGTGGGCTCTCTGGTGTTAGTTCACTGTGGCCTGGATCCCATAGCCTCTGTGCTCTTGGCCGCCTGCTGGGAGGTTCCAACGGCTGGATTCCTCACTTTTTTAATTTTTTGGGCCCTCTGTTGTGAGGATCCTCCTGCCTGCCTCACTCCCAGCCCCTTCGTGATGTGTGTCCTCTGGTTTGAGGCCACATGTGCTGGGTTCCTCACCTTTCGATGATGTGGGACCAATGGTCTTAGGAGACTCCTGCCTGGTTCACATCCCCTTGGTGATGTGGGCCCTCTGTTGAGAGTCTGATCCTGGCTGGGTTCCTCACCCTTCTGTGAGGTGGGCCGTCTGCTGTGAGGTCACTCCTGCCTGGCTTGCTCACCTCGCCTTGTGGACATGAGCCCTCTGGTGGCACTTGGAGCCTGATGGGAGCCTCCTCCCCTCGGTGATGAGGGCCCTCTGGCATCAGGCCCTAATGGCTGGGCTCCCCACATTTTGTGATGTGCGCCCAGTGGTTTGAAGACACTCCATCCAGGTTCACATCCCCATTGGGATGTGGGCCTTCTGCTCTGAGGTCCCAAAGGCTGGGTTGTTCACAGTTTCATGATGTGGGCTCTCTGCTGTTAGTTCGCTCTGGCCTGGATGCCATAGCCTCTGTGCTCTGGGCCGCCTGCTGGAAGGTTCCAACTGCTCGATTCCTCAACTTTTGTATTCTATGGGTCCTGTGTTGTGATGCTCCTCCTGCCTGCCTCACTCGCAACCCCTTCGTGATGTGGGTCCTCTGGTTTGAGGCCACATGTGCTGGGTTCCGCAACTTTCAATGATGTGGCCCCACTGGTGTGAGGACACTCCTGCCTGGTTCCCATCCCCTTGGTGATGTGGGCCTTCTGGTGACAGTCTTATCCTGGCTGGGTTCCTCACTCTTCTGTGAGGTAGGCCCTCTGCTGTGAGGTCAATCCTGCCTGACTTGCACACATCACCTTGGCGACGTGGGCCCTCTGTTGGCACATGGAACCTGCTGGGAGCCTCCTGCCCTCGGTGATGACGGCCCTCTAGCATCAGGCCCTAACTGCTGGGCTCCCCACGTTTTCTGATGTGAGCCCAGTGATGCCAGGACACTCCTGTCAGGTTCCCATCCCCATGGGGATGTGGGCTTTCTGCTCTGAGGTCCCAACGCCTGGGTTGCTCACAGTTTCATGATGTGGGCTCTCTGGTGTTAGTTCACTCCTGCCTGCATCCCATAGCTTCTGTGCTCTCGGCCGCCTGCTGGGAGGTTCCAAATGCTGTATTCCTCACCTTTTTTATTCTTTGGGCCCTCTGTTTTTAGGCTACTCCTACCTGCCTCACTCCCATCCCCTTTGTGATGTATGTCCTCTGATATGAGGCCGCATGTGCTGGGTTCCTCACCTTTCGATGATGTGGCCCCACTGGTGGGAGGACAGTCCTGACTGGTTCCCATCCCCTTGGTGTTGTGGGCCCTCTGGCACTAGTCTCATCCTACCTCGGTTCCTCACCCTTCTGTGAGATAGGCCCTCTGCTGTGAGGTCGCTACTGCCTGGCTGGCGCATGCCACCTTGTAGATGTGGGCCCTCTGTTGGCAGTTGGAACCTGCTGGGAGTCTCCTCCCCTCAGTTATGAGGGCCCCCTGGCGTCAGGCCCTAACTGCTGGGTTCCTAACATTTTCTGATATGTGCTAAGTGGTGCGAAGCCACTCCTGCCAGGTTCCCATCCCAATGGGGATGTGGGCCTTCTGTTCTGAGGTCCCAACGGCTGGGCTGCTCACAGGTTCATGATGTGGGCCCTCTGCTGTGAGTTCACTGCGGCCTAGATCCCATAGCCTCGGTGCTCTGGGCCGCTTGCTGGGAGGTTCCAACTGCTGGATTCCTCAACTTTTATATTCTATGGACCCTGTGTTGTGAGGCCGGTCCTGCCATCCTCATTCCGAACCCCTTGGTGATGTGGTTCCTCTGGTTTGAGGCTACATGTGCTGGGATCCTCACCTTTCGATGATGTTGTTCCACTGGTGTGGGGACACGCCTGCCTGGTTCCCATCCCCTTGGTGATGTGGGCCCTCTGGTGAGAGTCTGATCCTGGCTGGGTTCCTCACCCTTCTGTGAGGTGGGCCCTCTGCTGTGAGGTCAATCATGCCTGTCTGGCACACGTCACCTTGGCGACGTGGGCCCTCTGGTGGCAGTTAGAGTGTGCTGGGATCCTCCTCCCCTCGGTGATGAGGGCCCTCTTGCCTTAGGCCATAACTGCTGGGCTCCCCACATTTTCTGATGTGCGCCAAGTGAGTGAGGACACTCTTGCCAGGTTCCCATCCCCATGAGGATATGGGCCTTCTGCTCTGAGGTCAAAACGGCTGGCTTGCTCACAGTACCATGATGTGGGCCCTCTGCTGTGAGTTCACTCCGGCAAGGATCCCTTATCATCGGTGCTCTTAGCCACCTGCTGGGAGGTTCCAACTGCTGGATTCCTCAACTTTTTTATTCTATGTGCCTTCTGTTGTGAGGCTCCTCCTGCCTGCCTCACTGCCAGCCCCTTGGTGATGACTGTCCTATGGCTTGAGGCCACATGTGCTGCGTTCCTCACCTTTCGATGATGTGGCCCCACTCGTGTGAGGACACTCCTGCCTGGTTCCCATCCCCTTGGTGAGGTGGGCCCTCTGGCGAGAGTCTAATCCTGGCTGGGTTCCTCAACGTTCTGTGAGGTAGGCCCTCTTCTGTGAGGTCACTCCTGCCTGGCTGGCACACGTCACCTTGGAGACGTGAGCCCTCTGGTGGCAGTTGGAGCATGCAGGGTGCCTCCTCCTCTCGGTGATGACGGCCCTCTGGCGTCAGGCCCTAAATGGTGGGCTCCCCACATTTTCTGATGTGCGCCCAGTGGTGCGAGGACACTCCAGCCAGGTTCCCATTCCCATGGGGATGTGGGCCTTCTGCGCTGAGGTCCCAACGCCTGGGTTGCTCACAGTTTAATGATGTGGGCCCTCTGTTGTGAGTTCACTGCGGCCTGGATCCCATAGCCTCGGTGTTCTGAGCCGCCTGCTGGAAGGTCTAAATGCTGGAATCCTCACGTTTTTTATATTATGTGCCCTGTGTTGTGAGGCTACTCCTGCCTGCCTCACTCCAAGGCCCTTGGTGATGTGGGTCCTCTGGTTTGAGGACACATGTGCTGGCTTCCTCACCTTAAGATGATGAGGCCCCAGAGGTGTGAGGATAATCCTGACTGGTTCCCATCCCCTTTGTGATGTGGGCCCTCTGGTGAGAGTCTGATCCTGGCTGGGTTCCTCACCCATCTGTGAGGTGGGCCCTCTACTATCAGGTAACTCTTGCCTGGCTTGCTCACCTCGCCTTGTTGACATGAGCCCTCTGGTGGCACTTGGACCCTGCTGGGAGCCTCCTCACCTCTGTGATGAGGGCCCTCTGACGTCAGGCCCTAACTGCTGGGCTCCCCAACTTTTCTTAGTGAGCCCAGTGATGCTCGGGCACTCCTCTTAGGTTCCCATCTCCATGGGGATGTGGGCCTTCTGCTCTGAGGTTCCAACGGCTGGGTTGATCACAGTTTCATGATGTGGGCTCTCTGGTGTTAGTTCACTGTGGCCTGGATCCCATAGCCTCTGTGCTCTTGGCCGCCTGCTGGGAGGTTCCAACGGCTGGATTCCTCACTTTTTTAATTTTTTGGGCCCTCTGTTGTGAGGATCCTCCTGCCTGCCTCACTCCCAGCCCCTTCGTGATGTGTGTCCTCTGGTTTGAGGCCACATGTGCTGGGTTCCTCACCTTTCGATGATGTGGGACCAATGGTCTTAGGAGACTCCTGCCTGGTTCACATACCCTTGGTGATGTGGGCCCTCTGTTGAGAGTCTGATCCTGGCTGGGTTCCTCACCCTTCTGTGAGGTGGGCCGTCTGCTGTGAGGTCACTCCTGCCTGGCTTGCTCACCTCGCCTTGTGGACATGAGCCCTCTGGTGGCACTTGGAGCCTGATGGGAGCCTCCTCCCCTCGGTGATGAGGGCCCTCTGGCATCAGGCCCTAACGGCTGGGCTCCCCACATTTTGTGATGTGCGCCCAGTGGTTTGAAGACACTCCATCCAGGTTCACATCCCCATTGGGATGTGGGCCTTCTGCTCTGAGGTCCCAAAGGCTGGGTTGTTCACAGTTTCATGATGTGGGCTCTCTGCTGTTAGTTCGCTCTGGCCTGGATGCCATAGCCTCTGTGCTCTGGGCCGCCTGCTGGAAGGTTCCAACTGCTCGATTCCTCAACTTTTGTATTCTATGGGTCCTGTGTTGTGATGCTCCTCCTGCCTGCCTCACTCGCAACCCCTTCGTGATGTGGGTCCTCTGGTTTGAGGCCACATGTGCTGGGTTCCGCAACTTTCAATGATGTGGCCCCACTGGTGTGAGGACACTCCTGCCTGGTTCCCATCCCCTTGGTGATGTGGGCCTTCTGGTGACAGTCTTATCCTGGCTGGGTTCCTCACTCTTCTGTGAGGTAGGCCCTCTGCTGTGAGGTCAATCCTGCCTGACTTGCACACATCACCTTGGCGACGTGGGCCCTCTGTTGGCACATGGAACCTGCTGGGAGCCTCCTGCCCTCGGTGATGACGGCCCTCTAGCATCAGGCCCTAACTGCTGGGCTCCCCACGTTTTCTGATGTGAGCCCAGTGATGCCAGGACACTCCTGTCAGGTTCCCATCCCCATGGGGATGTGGGCTTTCTGCTCTGAGGTCCCAACGCCTGGGTTGCTCACAGTTTCATGATGTGGGCTCTCTGGTGTTAGTTCACTCCTGCCTGCATCCCATAGCTTCTGTGCTCTCGGCCGCCAGCTGGGAGGTTCCAAATGCTGGATTCCTCACCTTTTTTATTCTTTGGGCCCTCTGTTTTTAGGCTACTCCTACCTGCCTCACTCCCATCCCCTTTGTGATGTATGTCCTCTGATATGAGGCCGCATGTGCTGGGTTCCTCACCTTTCGATGATGTGGCCCCACTGGTGGGAGGACAGTCCTGACTGGTTCCCATCCCCTTGGTGTTGTGGGCCCTCTGGCACTAGTCTCATCCTACCTCGGTTCCTCACCCTTCTGTGAGATAGGCCCTCTGCTGTGAGGTCGCTACTGCCTGGCTGGCGCATGCCACCTTGTAGACGTGGGCCCTCTGTTGGCAGTTGGAACCTGCTGGGAGTCTCCTCCCCTCAGTTATGAGGGCCCCCTGGCGTCAGGCCCTAACTGCTGGGTTCCTAACATTTTCTGATATGTGCTAAGTGGTGCGAAGCCACTCCTGCCAGGTTCCCATCCCAATGGGGATGTGGGCCTTCTGTTCTGAGGTCCCAACGGCTGGGCTGCTCACAGGTTCATGATGTGGGCCCTCTGCTGTGAGTTCACTGCGGCCTAGATCCCATAGCCTCGGTGCTCTGGGCCGCTTGCTGGGAGGTTCCAACTGCTGGATTCCTCAACTTTTATATTCTATGGACCCTGTGTTGTGAGGCCGGTCCTGCCATCCTCATTCCGAACCCCTTGGTGATGTGGTTCCTCTGGTTTGAGGCTACATGTGCTGGGATCCTCACCTTTCGATGATGTTGTTCCACTGGTGTGGGGACACGCCTGCCTGGTTCCCATCCCCTTGGTGATGTGGGCCCTCTGGTGAGAGTCTGATCCTGGCTGGGTTCCTCACCCTTCTGTGAGGTGGGCCCTCTGCTGTGAGGTCAATCATGCCTGTCTGGCACACGTCACCTTGGCGACGTGGGCCCTCTGGTGGCAGTTGGAGTGTGCTGGGATCCTCCTCCCCTCGGTGATGAGGGCCCTCTTGCCTTAGGCCATAACTGCTGGGCTCCCCACATTTTCTGATGTGCGCCAAGTGAGTGAGGACACTCTTGCCAGGTTCCCATCCCCATGAGGATATGGGCCTTCTGCTCTGAGGTCAAAACGGCTGGCTTGCTCACAGTACCATGATGTGGGCCCTCTGCTGTGAGTTCACTCCGGCAAGGATCCCTTATCATCGGTGCTCTTAGCCACCTGCTGGGAGGTTCCAACTGCTGGATTCCTCAACTTTTTTATTCTATGTGCCTTCTGTTGTGAGGCTCCTCCTGCCTGCCTCACTGCCAGCCCCTTGGTGATGACTGTCCTATGGCTTGAGGCCACATGTGCTGCGTTCCTCACCTTTCGATGATGTGGCCCCACTCGTGTGAGGACACTCCTGCCTGGTTCCCATCCCCTTGGTGAGGTGGGCCCTCTGGCGAGAGTCTAATCCTGGCTGGGTTCCTCAACGTTCTGTGAGGTAGGCCCTCTTCTGTGAGGTCACTCCTGCCTGGCTGGCACACGTCACCTTGGAGACGTGAGCCCTCTGGTGGCAGTTGGAGCATGCAGGGTGCCTCCTCCTCTCGGTGATGACGGCCCTCTGGCGTCAGGCCCTAAATGGTGGGCTCCCCACATTTTCTGATGTGCGCCCAGTGGTGCGAGGACACTCCAGCCAGGTTCCCATTCCCATGGGGATGTGGGCCTTCTGCGCTGAGGTCCCAACGCCTGGGTTGCTCACAGTTTAATGATGTGGGCCCTCTGTTGTGAGTTCACTGCGGCCTGGATCCCATAGCCTCGGTGTTCTGAGCCGCCTGCTGGAAGGTCTAAATGCTGGAATCCTCACGTTTTTTATATTATGTGCCCTGTGTTGTGAGGCTACTCCTGCCTGCCTCACTCCAAGGCCCTTGGTGATGTGGGTCCTCTGGTTTGAGGACACATGTGCTGGCTTCCTCACCTTAAGATGATGAGGCCCCAGAGGTGTGAGGATAATCCTGACTGGTTCCCATCCCCTTTGTGATGTGGGCCCTCTGGTGAGAGTCTGATCCTGGCTGGGTTCCTCACCCATCTGTGAGGTGGGCCCTCTACTATCAGGTAACTCTTGCCTGGCTTGCTCACCTCGCCTTGTTGACATGAGCCCTCTGGTGGCACTTGGACCCTGCTGGGAGCCTCCTCACCTCTGTGATGAGGGCCCTCTGACGTCAGGCCCTAACTGCTGGGCTCCCCAACTTTTCTTAGTGAGCCCAGTGATGCTCGGGCACTCCTCTTAGGTTCCCATCTCCATGGGGATGTGGGCCTTCTGCTCTGAGGTTCCAACGGCTGGGTTGATCACAGTTTCATGATGTGGGCTCTCTGGTGTTAGTTCACTGTGGCCTGGATCCCATAGCCTCTGTGCTCTTGGCCGCCTGCTGGGAGGTTCCAACGGCTGGATTCCTCACTTTTTTAATTTTTTGGGCCCTCTGTTGTGAGGATCCTCCTGCCTGCCTCACTCCCAGCCCCTTCGTGATGTGTGTCCTCTGGTTTGAGGCCACATGTGCTGGGTTCCTCACCTTTCGATGATGTGGGACCAATGGTCTTAGGAGACTCCTGCCTGGTTCACATCCCCTTGGTGATGTGGGCCCTCTGTTGAGAGTCTGATCCTGGCTGGGTTCCTCACCCTTCTGTGAGGTGGGCCGTCTGCTGTGAGGTCACTCCTGCCTGGCTTGCTCACCTCGCCTTGTGGACATGAGCCCTCTGGTGGCACTTGGAGCCTGATGGGAGCCTCCTCCCCTCGGTGATGAGGGCCCTCTGGCATCAGGCCCTAACGGCTGGGCTCCCCACATTTTGTGATGTGCGCCCAGTGGTTTGAAGACACTCCATCCAGGTTCACATCCCCATTGGGATGTGGGCCTTCTGCTCTGAGGTCCCAAAGGCTGGGTTGTTCACAGTTTCATGATGTGGGCTCTCTGCTGTTAGTTCGCTCTGGCCTGGATGCCATAGCCTCTGTGCTCTGGGCCGCCTGCTGGAAGGTTCCAACTGCTCGATTCCTCAACTTTTGTATTCTATGGGTCCTGTGTTGTGATGCTCCTCCTGCCTGCCTCACTCGCAACCCCTTCGTGATGTGGGTCCTCTGGTTTGAGGCCACATGTGCTGGGTTCCGCAACTTTCAATGATGTGGCCCCACTGGTGTGAGGACACTCCTGCCTGGTTCCCATCCCCTTGGTGATGTGGGCCTTCTGGTGACAGTCTTATCCTGGCTGGGTTCCTCACTCTTCTGTGAGGTAGGCCCTCTGCTGTGAGGTCAATCCTGCCTGACTTGCACACATCACCTTGGCGACGTGGGCCCTCTGTTGGCACATGGAACCTGCTGGGAGCCTCCTGCCCTCGGTGATGACGGCCCTCTAGCATCAGGCCCTAACTGCTGGGCTCCCCACGTTTTCTGATGTGAGCCCAGTGATGCCAGGACACTCCTGTCAGGTTCCCATCCCCATGGGGATGTGGGCTTTCTGCTCTGAGGTCCCAACGCCTGGGTTGCTCACAGTTTCATGATGTGGGCTCTCTGGTGTTAGTTCACTCCTGCCTGCATCCCATAGCTTCTGTGCTCTCGGCCGCCTGCTGGGAGGTTCCAAATGCTGTATTCCTCACCTTTTTTATTCTTTGGGCCCTCTGTTTTTAGGCTACTCCTACCTGCCTCACTCCCATCCCCTTTGTGATGTATGTCCTCTGATATGAGGCCGCATGTGCTGGGTTCCTCACCTTTCGATGATGTGGCCCCACTGGTGGGAGGACAGTCCTGACTGGTTCCCATCCCCTTGGTGTTGTGGGCCCTCTGGCACTAGTCTCATCCTACCTCGGTTCCTCACCCTTCTGTGAGATAGGCCCTCTGCTGTGAGGTCGCTACTGCCTGGCTGGCGCATGCCACCTTGTAGACGTGGGCCCTCTGTTGGCAGTTGGAACCTGCTGGGAGTCTCCTCCCCTCAGTTATGAGGGCCCCCTGGCGTCAGGCCCTAACTGCTGGGTTCCTAACATTTTCTGATATGTGCTAAGTGGTGCGAAGCCACTCCTGCCAGGTTCCCATCCCAATGGGGATGTGGGCCTTCTGTTCTGAGGTCCCAACGGCTGGGCTGCTCACAGGTTCATGATGTGGGCCCTCTGCTGTGAGTTCACTGCGGCCTAGATCCCATAGCCTCGGTGCTCTGGGCCGCTTGCTGGGAGGTTCCAACTGCTGGATTCCTCAACTTTTATATTCTATGGACCCTGTGTTGTGAGGCCGGTCCTGCCATCCTCATTCCGAACCCCTTGGTGATGTGGTTCCTCTGGTTTGAGGCTACATGTGCTGGGATCCTCACCTTTCGATGATGTTGTTCCACTGGTGTGGGGACACGCCTGCCTGGTTCCCATCCCCTTGGTGATGTGGGCCCTCTGGTGAGAGTCTGATCCTGGCTGGGTTCCTCACCCTTCTGTGAGGTGGGCCCTCTGCTGTGAGGTCAATCATGCCTGTCTGGCACACGTCACCTTGGCGACGTGGGCCCTCTGGTGGCAGTTGGAGTGTGCTGGGATCCTCCTCCCCTCGGTGATGAGGGCCCTCTTGCCTTAGGCCATAACTGCTGGGCTCCCCACATTTTCTGATGTGCGCCAAGTGAGTGAGGACACTCTTGCCAGGTTCCCATCCCCATGAGGATATGGGCCTTCTGCTCTGAGGTCAAAACGGCTGGCTTGCTCACAGTACCATGATGTGGGCCCTCTGCTGTGAGTTCACTCCGGCAAGGATCCCTTATCATCGGTGCTCTTAGCCACCTGCTGGGAGGTTCCAACTGCTGGATTCCTCAACTTTTTTATTCTATGTGCCTTCTGTTGTGAGGCTCCTCCTGCCTGCCTCACTGCCAGCCCCTTGGTGATGACTGTCCTATGGCTTGAGGCCACATGTGCTGCGTTCCTCACCTTTCGATGATGTGGCCCCACTCGTGTGAGGACACTCCTGCCTGGTTCCCATCCCCTTGGTGAGGTGGGCCCTCTGGCGAGAGTCTAATCCTGGCTGGGTTCCTCAACGTTCTGTGAGGTAGGCCCTCTTCTGTGAGGTCACTCCTGCCTGGCTGGCACACGTCACCTTGGAGACGTGAGCCCTCTGGTGGCAGTTGGAGCATGCAGGGTGCCTCCTCCTCTCGGTGATGACGGCCCTCTGGCGTCAGGCCCTAAATGGTGGGCTCCCCACATTTTCTGATGTGCGCCCAGTGGTGCGAGGACACTCCAGCCAGGTTCCCATTCCCATGGGGATGTGGGCCTTCTGCGCTGAGGTCCCAACGCCTGGGTTGCTCACAGTTTAATGATGTGGGCCCTCTGTTGTGAGTTCACTGCGGCCTGGATCCCATAGCCTCGGTGTTCTGAGCCGCCTGCTGGAAGGTCTAAATGCTGGAATCCTCACGTTTTTTATATTATGTGCCCTGTGTTGTGAGGCTACTCCTGCCTGCCTCACTCCAAGGCCCTTGGTGATGTGGGTCCTCTGGTTTGAGGACACATGTGCTGGCTTCCTCACCTTAAGATGATGAGGCCCCAGAGGTGTGAGGATAATCCTGACTGGTTCCCATCCCCTTTGTGATGTGGGCCCTCTGGTGAGAGTCTGATCCTGGCTGGGTTCCTCACCCATCTGTGAGGTGGGCCCTCTACTATCAGGTAACTCTTGCCTGGCTTGCTCACCTCGCCTTGTTGACATGAGCCCTCTGGTGGCACTTGGACCCTGCTGGGAGCCTCCTCACCTCTGTGATGAGGGCCCTCTGACGTCAGGCCCTAACTGCTGGGCTCCCCAACTTTTCTTAGTGAGCCCAGTGATGCTCGGGCACTCCTCTTAGGTTCCCATCTCCATGGGGATGTGGGCCTTCTGCTCTGAGGTTCCAACGGCTGGGTTGATCACAGTTTCATGATGTGGGCTCTCTGGTGTTAGTTCACTGTGGCCTGGATCCCATAGCCTCTGTGCTCTTGGCCGCCTGCTGGGAGGTTCCAACGGCTGGATTCCTCACTTTTTTAATTTTTTGGGCCCTCTGTTGTGAGGATCCTCCTGCCTGCCTCACTCCCAGCCCCTTCGTGATGTGTGTCCTCTGGTTTGAGGCCACATGTGCTGGGTTCCTCACCTTTCGATGATGTGGGACCAATGGTCTTAGGAGACTCCTGCCTGGTTCACATCCCCTTGGTGATGTGGGCCCTCTGTTGAGAGTCTGATCCTGGCTGGGTTCCTCACCCTTCTGTGAGGTGGGCCGTCTGCTGTGAGGTCACTCCTGCCTGGCTTGCTCACCTCGCCTTGTGGACATGAGCCCTCTGGTGGCACTTGGAGCCTGATGGGAGCCTCCTCCCCTCGGTGATGAGGGCCCTCTGGCATCAGGCCCTAACGGCTGGGCTCCCCACATTTTGTGATGTGCGCCCAGTGGTTTGAAGACACTCCATCCAGGTTCACATCCCCATTGGGATGTGGGCCTTCTGCTCTGAGGTCCCAAAGGCTGGGTTGTTCACAGTTTCATGATGTGGGCTCTCTGCTGTTAGTTCGCTCTGGCCTGGATGCCATAGCCTCTGTGCTCTGGGCCGCCTGCTGGAAGGTTCCAACTGCTCGATTCCTCAACTTTTGTATTCTATGGGTCCTGTGTTGTGATGCTCCTCCTGCCTGCCTCACTCGCAACCCCTTCGTGATGTGGGTCCTCTGGTTTGAGGCCACATGTGCTGGGTTCCGCAACTTTCAATGATGTGGCCCCACTGGTGTGAGGACACTCCTGCCTGGTTCCCATCCCCTTGGTGATGTGGGCCTTCTGGTGACAGTCTTATCCTGGCTGGGTTCCTCACTCTTCTGTGAGGTAGGCCCTCTGCTGTGAGGTCAATCCTGCCTGACTTGCACACATCACCTTGGCGACGTGGGCCCTCTGTTGGCACATGGAACCTGCTGGGAGCCTCCTGCCCTCGGTGATGACGGCCCTCTAGCATCAGGCCCTAACTGCTGGGCTCCCCACGTTTTCTGATGTGAGCCCAGTGATGCCAGGACACTCCTGTCAGGTTCCCATCCCCATGGGGATGTGGGCTTTCTGCTCTGAGGTCCCAACGCCTGGGTTGCTCACAGTTTCATGATGTGGGCTCTCTGGTGTTAGTTCACTCCTGCCTGCATCCCATAGCTTCTGTGCTCTCGGCCGCCTGCTGGGAGGTTCCAAATGCTGTATTCCTCACCTTTTTTATTCTTTGGGCCCTCTGTTTTTAGGCTACTCCTACCTGCCTCACTCCCATCCCCTTTGTGATGTATGTCCTCTGATATGAGGCCGCATGTGCTGGGTTCCTCACCTTTCGATGATGTGGCCCCACTGGTGGGAGGACAGTCCTGACTGGTTCCCATCCCCTTGGTGTTGTGGGCCCTCTGGCACTAGTCTCATCCTACCTCGGTTCCTCACCCTTCTGTGAGATAGGCCCTCTGCTGTGAGGTCGCTACTGCCTGGCTGGCGCATGCCACCTTGTAGACGTGGGCCCTCTGTTGGCAGTTGGAACCTGCTGGGAGTCTCCTCCCCTCAGTTATGAGGGCCCCCTGGCGTCAGGCCCTAACTGCTGGGTTCCTAACATTTTCTGATATGTGCTAAGTGGTGCGAAGCCACTCCTGCCAGGTTCCCATCCCAATGGGGATGTGGGCCTTCTGTTCTGAGGTCCCAACGGCTGGGCTGCTCACAGGTTCATGATGTGGGCCCTCTGCTGTGAGTTCACTGCGGCCTAGATCCCATAGCCTCGGTGCTCTGGGCCGCTTGCTGGGAGGTTCCAACTGCTGGATTCCTCAACTTTTATATTCTATGGACCCTGTGTTGTGAGGCCGGTCCTGCCATCCTCATTCCGAACCCCTTGGTGATGTGGTTCCTCTGGTTTGAGGCTACATGTGCTGGGATCCTCACCTTTCGATGATGTTGTTCCACTGGTGTGGGGACACGCCTGCCTGGTTCCCATCCCCTTGGTGATGTGGGCCCTCTGGTGAGAGTCTGATCCTGGCTGGGTTCCTCACCCTTCTGTGAGGTGGGCCCTCTGCTGTGAGGTCAATCATGCCTGTCTGGCACACGTCACCTTGGCGACGTGGGCCCTCTGGTGGCAGTTGGAGTGTGCTGGGATCCTCCTCCCCTCGGTGATGAGGGCCCTCTTGCCTTAGGCCATAACTGCTGGGCTCCCCACATTTTCTGATGTGCGCCAAGTGAGTGAGGACACTCTTGCCAGGTTCCCATCCCCATGAGGATATGGGCCTTCTGCTCTGAGGTCAAAACGGCTGGCTTGCTCACAGTACCATGATGTGGGCCCTCTGCTGTGAGTTCACTCCGGCAAGGATCCCTTATCATCGGTGCTCTTAGCCACCTGCTGGGAGGTTCCAACTGCTGGATTCCTCAACTTTTTTATTCTATGTGCCTTCTGTTGTGAGGCTCCTCCTGCCTGCCTCACTGCCAGCCCCTTGGTGATGACTGTCCTATGGCTTGAGGCCACATGTGCTGCGTTCCTCACCTTTCGATGATGTGGCCCCACTCGTGTGAGGACACTCCTGCCTGGTTCCCATCCCCTTGGTGAGGTGGGCCCTCTGGCGAGAGTCTAATCCTGGCTGGGTTCCTCAACGTTCTGTGAGGTAGGCCCTCTTCTGTGAGGTCACTCCTGCCTGGCTGGCACACGTCACCTTGGAGACGTGAGCCCTCTGGTGGCAGTTGGAGCATGCAGGGTGCCTCCTCCTCTCGGTGATGACGGCCCTCTGGCGTCAGGCCCTAAATGGTGGGCTCCCCACATTTTCTGATGTGCGCCCAGTGGTGCGAGGACACTCCAGCCAGGTTCCCATTCCCATGGGGATGTGGGCCTTCTGCGCTGAGGTCCCAACGCCTGGGTTGCTCACAGTTTAATGATGTGGGCCCTCTGTTGTGAGTTCACTGCGGCCTGGATCCCATAGCCTCGGTGTTCTGAGCCGCCTGCTGGAAGGTCTAAATGCTGGAATCCTCACGTTTTTTATATTATGTGCCCTGTGTTGTGAGGCTACTCCTGCCTGCCTCACTCCAAGGCCCTTGGTGATGTGGGTCCTCTGGTTTGAGGACACATGTGCTGGCTTCCTCACCTTAAGATGATGAGGCCCCAGAGGTGTGAGGATAATCCTGACTGGTTCCCATCCCCTTTGTGATGTGGGCCCTCTGGTGAGAGTCTGATCCTGGCTGGGTTCCTCACCCATCTGTGAGGTGGGCCCTCTACTATCAGGTAACTCTTGCCTGGCTTGCTCACCTCGCCTTGTTGACATGAGCCCTCTGGTGGCACTTGGACCCTGCTGGGAGCCTCCTCACCTCTGTGATGAGGGCCCTCTGACGTCAGGCCCTAACTGCTGGGCTCCCCAACTTTTCTTAGTGAGCCCAGTGATGCTCGGGCACTCCTCTTAGGTTCCCATCTCCATGGGGATGTGGGCCTTCTGCTCTGAGGTTCCAACGGCTGGGTTGATCACAGTTTCATGATGTGGGCTCTCTGGTGTTAGTTCACTGTGGCCTGGATCCCATAGCCTCTGTGCTCTTGGCCGCCTGCTGGGAGGTTCCAACGGCTGGATTCCTCACTTTTTTAATTTTTTGGGCCCTCTGTTGTGAGGATCCTCCTGCCTGCCTCACTCCCAGCCCCTTCGTGATGTGTGTCCTCTGGTTTGAGGCCACATGTGCTGGGTTCCTCACCTTTCGATGATGTGGGACCAATGGTCTTAGGAGACTCCTGCCTGGTTCACATCCCCTTGGTGATGTGGGCCCTCTGTTGAGAGTCTGATCCTGGCTGGGTTCCTCACCCTTCTGTGAGGTGGGCCGTCTGCTGTGAGGTCACTCCTGCCTGGCTTGCTCACCTCGCCTTGTGGACATGAGCCCTCTGGTGGCACTTGGAGCCTGATGGGAGCCTCCTCCCCTCGGTGATGAGGGCCCTCTGGCATCAGGCCCTAACGGCTGGGCTCCCCACATTTTGTGATGTGCGCCCAGTGGTTTGAAGACACTCCATCCAGGTTCACATCCCCATTGGGATGTGGGCCTTCTGCTCTGAGGTCCCAAAGGCTGGGTTGTTCACAGTTTCATGATGTGGGCTCTCTGCTGTTAGTTCGCTCTGGCCTGGATGCCATAGCCTCTGTGCTCTGGGCCGCCTGCTGGAAGGTTCCAACTGCTCGATTCCTCAACTTTTGTATTCTATGGGTCCTGTGTTGTGATGCTCCTCCTGCCTGCCTCACTCGCAACCCCTTCGTGATGTGGGTCCTCTGGTTTGAGGCCACATGTGCTGGGTTCCGCAACTTTCAATGATGTGGCCCCACTGGTGTGAGGACACTCCTGCCTGGTTCCCATCCCCTTGGTGATGTGGGCCTTCTGGTGACAGTCTTATCCTGGCTGGGTTCCTCACTCTTCTGTGAGGTAGGCCCTCTGCTGTGAGGTCAATCCTGCCTGACTTGCACACATCACCTTGGCGACGTGGGCCCTCTGTTGGCACATGGAACCTGCTGGGAGCCTCCTGCCCTCGGTGATGACGGCCCTCTAGCATCAGGCCCTAACTGCTGGGCTCCCCACGTTTTCTGATGTGAGCCCAGTGATGCCAGGACACTCCTGTCAGGTTCCCATCCCCATGGGGATGTGGGCTTTCTGCTCTGAGGTCCCAACGCCTGGGTTGCTCACAGTTTCATGATGTGGGCTCTCTGGTGTTAGTTCACTCCTGCCTGCATCCCATAGCTTCTGTGCTCTCGGCCGCCTGCTGGGAGGTTCCAAATGCTGTATTCCTCACCTTTTTTATTCTTTGGGCCCTCTGTTTTTAGGCTACTCCTACCTGCCTCACTCCCATCCCCTTTGTGATGTATGTCCTCTGATATGAGGCCGCATGTGCTGGGTTCCTCACCTTTCGATGATGTGGCCCCACTGGTGGGAGGACAGTCCTGACTGGTTCCCATCCCCTTGGTGTTGTGGGCCCTCTGGCACTAGTCTCATCCTACCTCGGTTCCTCACCCTTCTGTGAGATAGGCCCTCTGCTGTGAGGTCGCTACTGCCTGGCTGGCGCATGCCACCTTGTAGACGTGGGCCCTCTGTTGGCAGTTGGAACCTGCTGGGAGTCTCCTCCCCTCAGTTATGAGGGCCCCCTGGCGTCAGGCCCTAACTGCTGGGTTCCTAACATTTTCTGATATGTGCTAAGTGGTGCGAAGCCACTCCTGCCAGGTTCCCATCCCAATGGGGATGTGGGCCTTCTGTTCTGAGGTCCCAACGGCTGGGCTGCTCACAGGTTCATGATGTGGGCCCTCTGCTGTGAGTTCACTGCGGCCTAGATCCCATAGCCTCGGTGCTCTGGGCCGCTTGCTGGGAGGTTCCAACTGCTGGATTCCTCAACTTTTATATTCTATGGACCCTGTGTTGTGAGGCCGGTCCTGCCATCCTCATTCCGAACCCCTTGGTGATGTGGTTCCTCTGGTTTGAGGCTACATGTGCTGGGATCCTCACCTTTCGATGATGTTGTTCCACTGGTGTGGGGACACGCCTGCCTGGTTCCCATCCCCTTGGTGATGTGGGCCCTCTGGTGAGAGTCTGATCCTGGCTGGGTTCCTCACCCTTCTGTGAGGTGGGCCCTCTGCTGTGAGGTCAATCATGCCTGTCTGGCACACGTCACCTTGGCGACGTGGGCCCTCTGGTGGCAGTTGGAGTGTGCTGGGATCCTCCTCCCCTCGGTGATGAGGGCCCTCTTGCCTTAGGCCATAACTGCTGGGCTCCCCACATTTTCTGATGTGCGCCAAGTGAGTGAGGACACTCTTGCCAGGTTCCCATCCCCATGAGGATATGGGCCTTCTGCTCTGAGGTCAAAACGGCTGGCTTGCTCACAGTACCATGATGTGGGCCCTCTGCTGTGAGTTCACTCCGGCAAGGATCCCTTATCATCGGTGCTCTTAGCCACCTGCTGGGAGGTTCCAACTGCTGGATTCCTCAACTTTTTTATTCTATGTGCCTTCTGTTGTGAGGCTCCTCCTGCCTGCCTCACTGCCAGCCCCTTGGTGATGACTGTCCTATGGCTTGAGGCCACATGTGCTGCGTTCCTCACCTTTCGATGATGTGGCCCCACTCGTGTGAGGACACTCCTGCCTGGTTCCCATCCCCTTGGTGAGGTGGGCCCTCTGGCGAGAGTCTAATCCTGGCTGGGTTCCTCAACGTTCTGTGAGGTAGGCCCTCTTCTGTGAGGTCACTCCTGCCTGGCTGGCACACGTCACCTTGGAGACGTGAGCCCTCTGGTGGCAGTTGGAGCATGCAGGGTGCCTCCTCCTCTCGGTGATGACGGCCCTCTGGCGTCAGGCCCTAAATGGTGGGCTCCCCACATTTTCTGATGTGCGCCCAGTGGTGCGAGGACACTCCAGCCAGGTTCCCATTCCCATGGGGATGTGGGCCTTCTGCGCTGAGGTCCCAACGCCTGGGTTGCTCACAGTTTAATGATGTGGGCCCTCTGTTGTGAGTTCACTGCGGCCTGGATCCCATAGCCTCGGTGTTCTGAGCCGCCTGCTGGAAGGTCTAAATGCTGGAATCCTCACGTTTTTTATATTATGTGCCCTGTGTTGTGAGGCTACTCCTGCCTGCCTCACTCCAAGGCCCTTGGTGATGTGGGTCCTCTGGTTTGAGGACACATGTGCTGGCTTCCTCACCTTAAGATGATGAGGCCCCAGAGGTGTGAGGATAATCCTGACTGGTTCCCATCCCCTTTGTGATGTGGGCCCTCTGGTGAGAGTCTGATCCTGGCTGGGTTCCTCACCCATCTGTGAGGTGGGCCCTCTACTATCAGGTAACTCTTGCCTGGCTTGCTCACCTCGCCTTGTTGACATGAGCCCTCTGGTGGCACTTGGACCCTGCTGGGAGCCTCCTCACCTCTGTGATGAGGGCCCTCTGACGTCAGGCCCTAACTGCTGGGCTCCCCAACTTTTCTTAGTGAGCCCAGTGATGCTCGGGCACTCCTCTTAGGTTCCCATCTCCATGGGGATGTGGGCCTTCTGCTCTGAGGTTCCAACGGCTGGGTTGATCACAGTTTCATGATGTGGGCTCTCTGGTGTTAGTTCACTGTGGCCTGGATCCCATAGCCTCTGTGCTCTTGGCCGCCTGCTGGGAGGTTCCAACGGCTGGATTCCTCACTTTTTTAATTTTTTGGGCCCTCTGTTGTGAGGATCCTCCTGCCTGCCTCACTCCCAGCCCCTTCGTGATGTGTGTCCTCTGGTTTGAGGCCACATGTGCTGGGTTCCTCACCTTTCGATGATGTGGGACCAATGGTCTTAGGAGACTCCTGCCTGGTTCACATCCCCTTGGTGATGTGGGCCCTCTGTTGAGAGTCTGATCCTGGCTGGGTTCCTCACCCTTCTGTGAGGTGGGCCGTCTGCTGTGAGGTCACTCCTGCCTGGCTTGCTCACCTCGCCTTGTGGACATGAGCCCTCTGGTGGCACTTGGAGCCTGATGGGAGCCTCCTCCCCTCGGTGATGAGGGCCCTCTGGCATCAGGCCCTAACGGCTGGGCTCCCCACATTTTGTGATGTGCGCCCAGTGGTTTGAAGACACTCCATCCAGGTTCACATCCCCATTGGGATGTGGGCCTTCTGCTCTGAGGTCCCAAAGGCTGGGTTGTTCACAGTTTCATGATGTGGGCTCTCTGCTGTTAGTTCGCTCTGGCCTGGATGCCATAGCCTCTGTGCTCTGGGCCGCCTGCTGGAAGGTTCCAACTGCTCGATTCCTCAACTTTTGTATTCTATGGGTCCTGTGTTGTGATGCTCCTCCTGCCTGCCTCACTCGCAACCCCTTCGTGATGTGGGTCCTCTGGTTTGAGGCCACATGTGCTGGGTTCCGCAACTTTCAATGATGTGGCCCCACTGGTGTGAGGACACTCCTGCCTGGTTCCCATCCCCTTGGTGATGTGGGCCTTCTGGTGACAGTCTTATCCTGGCTGGGTTCCTCACTCTTCTGTGAGGTAGGCCCTCTGCTGTGAGGTCAATCCTGCCTGACTTGCACACATCACCTTGGCGACGTGGGCCCTCTGTTGGCACATGGAACCTGCTGGGAGCCTCCTGCCCTCGGTGATGACGGCCCTCTAGCATCAGGCCCTAACTGCTGGGCTCCCCACGTTTTCTGATGTGAGCCCAGTGATGCCAGGACACTCCTGTCAGGTTCCCATCCCCATGGGGATGTGGGCTTTCTGCTCTGAGGTCCCAACGCCTGGGTTGCTCACAGTTTCATGATGTGGGCTCTCTGGTGTTAGTTCACTCCTGCCTGCATCCCATAGCTTCTGTGCTCTCGGCCGCCTGCTGGGAGGTTCCAAATGCTGTATTCCTCACCTTTTTTATTCTTTGGGCCCTCTGTTTTTAGGCTACTCCTACCTGCCTCACTCCCATCCCCTTTGTGATGTATGTCCTCTGATATGAGGCCGCATGTGCTGGGTTCCTCACCTTTCGATGATGTGGTCCCACTGGTGGGAGGACAGTCCTGACTGGTTCCCATCCCCTTGGTGTTGTGGGCCCTCTGGCACTAGTCTCATCCTACCTCGGTTCCTCACCCTTCTGTGAGATAGGCCCTCTGCTGTGAGGTCGCTACTGCCTGGCTGGCGCATGCCACCTTGTAGACGTGGGCCCTCTGTTGGCAGTTGGAACCTGCTGGGAGTCTCCTCCCCTCAGTTATGAGGGCCCCCTGGCGTCAGGCCCTAACTGCTGGGTTCCTAACATTTTCTGATATGTGCTAAGTGGTGCGAAGCCACTCCTGCCAGGTTCCCATCCCAATGGGGATGTGGGCCTTCTGTTCTGAGGTCCCAACGGCTGGGCTGCTCACAGGTTCATGATGTGGGCCCTCTGCTGTGAGTTCACTGCGGCCTAGATCCCATAGCCTCGGTGCTCTGGGCCGCTTGCTGGGAGGTTCCAACTGCTGGATTCCTCAACTTTTATATTCTATGGACCCTGTGTTGTGAGGCCGGTCCTGCCATCCTCATTCCGAACCCCTTGGTGATGTGGTTCCTCTGGTTTGAGGCTACATGTGCTGGGATCCTCACCTTTCGATGATGTTGTTCCACTGGTGTGGGGACACGCCTGCCTGGTTCCCATCCCCTTGGTGATGTGGGCCCTCTGGTGAGAGTCTGATCCTGGCTGGGTTCCTCACCCTTCTGTGAGGTGGGCCCTCTGCTGTGAGGTCAATCATGCCTGTCTGGCACACGTCACCTTGGCGACGTGGGCCCTCTGGTGGCAGTTGGAGTGTGCTGGGATCCTCCTCCCCTCGGTGATGAGGGCCCTCTTGCCTTAGGCCATAACTGCTGGGCTCCCCACATTTTCTGATGTGCGCCAAGTGAGTGAGGACACTCTTGCCAGGTTCCCATCCCCATGAGGATATGGGCCTTCTGCTCTGAGGTCAAAACGGCTGGCTTGCTCACAGTACCATGATGTGGGCCCTCTGCTGTGAGTTCACTCCGGCAAGGATCCCTTATCATCGGTGCTCTTAGCCACCTGCTGGGAGGTTCCAGCTGCTGGATTCCTCAACTTTTTTATTCTATGTGCCTTCTGTTGTGAGGCTCCTCCTGCCTGCCTCACTGCCAGCCCCTTGGTGATGACTGTCCTATGGCTTGAGGCCACATGTGCTGCGTTCCTCACCTTTCGATGATGTGGCCCCACTCGTGTGAGGACACTCCTGCCTGGTTCCCATCCCCTTGGTGAGGTGGGCCCTCTGGCGAGAGTCTAATCCTGGCTGGGTTCCTCAACGTTCTGTGAGGTAGGCCCTCTTCTGTGAGGTCACTCCTGCCTGGCTGGCACACGTCACCTTGGAGACGTGAGCCCTCTGGTGGCAGTTGGAGCATGCAGGGTGCCTCCTCCTCTCGGTGATGACGGCCCTCTGGCGTCAGGCCCTAAATGGTGGGCTCCCCACATTTTCTGATGTGCGCCCAGTGGTGCGAGGACACTCCAGCCAGGTTCCCATTCCCATGGGGATGTGGGCCTTCTGCGCTGAGGTCCCAACGCCTGGGTTGCTCACAGTTTAATGATGTGGGCCCTCTGTTGTGAGTTCACTGCGGCCTGGATCCCATAGCCTCGGTGTTCTGAGCCGCCTGCTGGAAGGTCTAAATGCTGGAATCCTCACGTTTTTTATATTATGTGCCCTGTGTTGTGAGGCTACTCCTGCCTGCCTCACTCCAAGGCCCTTGGTGATGTGGGTCCTCTGGTTTGAGGACACATGTGCTGGCTTCCTCACCTTAAGATGATGAGGCCCCAGAGGTGTGAGGATAATCCTGACTGGTTCCCATCCCCTTTGTGATGTGGGCCCTCTGGTGAGAGTCTGATCCTGGCTGGGTTCCTCACCCATCTGTGAGGTGGGCCCTCTACTATCAGGTAACTCTTGCCTGGCTTGCTCACCTCGCCTTGTTGACATGAGCCCTCTGGTGGCACTTGGACCCTGCTGGGAGCCTCCTCACCTCTGTGATGAGGGCCCTCTGACGTCAGGCCCTAACTGCTGGGCTCCCCAACTTTTCTTAGTGAGCCCAGTGATGCTCGGGCACTCCTCTTAGGTTCCCATCTCCATGGGGATGTGGGCCTTCTGCTCTGAGGTTCCAACGGCTGGGTTGATCACAGTTTCATGATGTGGGCTCTCTGGTGTTAGTTCACTGTGGCCTGGATCCCATAGCCTCTGTGCTCTTGGCCGCCTGCTGGGAGGTTCCAACGGCTGGATTCCTCACTTTTTTAATTTTTTGGGCCCTCTGTTGTGAGGATCCTCCTGCCTGCCTCACTCCCAGCCCCTTCGTGATGTGTGTCCTCTGGTTTGAGGCCACATGTGCTGGGTTCCTCACCTTTCGATGATGTGGGACCAATGGTCTTAGGAGACTCCTGCCTGGTTCACATCCCCTTGGTGATGTGGGCCCTCTGTTGAGAGTCTGATCCTGGCTGGGTTCCTCACCCTTCTGTGAGGTGGGCCGTCTGCTGTGAGGTCACTCCTGCCTGGCTTGCTCACCTCGCCTTGTGGACATGAGCCCTCTGGTGGCACTTGGAGCCTGATGGGAGCCTCCTCCCCTCGGTGATGAGGGCCCTCTGGCATCAGGCCCTAACGGCTGGGCTCCCCACATTTTGTGATGTGCGCCCAGTGGTTTGAAGACACTCCATCCTGGTTCACATCCCCATTGGGATGTGGGCCTTCTGCTCTGAGGTCCCAAAGGCTGGGTTGTTCACAGTTTCATGATGTGGGCTCTCTGCTGTTAGTTCGCTCTGGCCTGGATGCCATAGCCTCTGTGCTCTGGGCCGCCTGCTGGAAGGTTCCAACTGCTCGATTCCTCAACTTTTGTATTCTATGGGTCCTGTGTTGTGATGCTCCTCCTGCCTGCCTCACTCGCAACCCCTTCGTGATGTGGGTCCTCTGGTTCGAGGCCACATGTGCTGGGTTCCGCAACTTTCAATGATGTGGCCCCACTGGTGTGAGGACACTCCTGCCTGGTTCCCATCCCCTTGGTGATGTGGGCCTTCTGGTGACAGTCTTATCCTGGCTGGGTTCCTCACTCTTCTGTGAGGTAGGCCCTCTGCTGTGAGGTCAATCCTGCCTGACTTGCACACATCACCTTGGCGACGTGGGCCCTCTGTTGGCACATGGAACCTGCTGGGAGCCTCCTGCCCTCGGTGATGACGGCCCTCTAGCATCAGGCCCTAACTGCTGGGCTCCCCACGTTTTCTGATGTGAGCCCAGTGATGCCAGGACACTCCTGTCAGGTTCCCATCCCCATGGGGATGTGGGCTTTCTGCTCTGAGGTCCCAACGCCTGGGTTGCTCACAGTTTCATGATGTGGGCTCTCTGGTGTTAGTTCACTCCTGCCTGCATCCCATAGCTTCTGTGCTCTCGGCCGCCTGCTGGGAGGTTCCAAATGCTGTATTCCTCACCTTTTTTATTCTTTGGGCCCTCTGTTTTTAGGCTACTCCTACCTGCCTCACTCCCATCCCCTTTGTGATGTATGTCCTCTGATATGAGGCCGCATGTGCTGGGTTCCTCACCTTTCGATGATGTGGCCCCACTGGTGGGAGGACAGTCCTGACTGGTTCCCATCCCCTTGGTGTTGTGGGCCCTCTGGCACTAGTCTCATCCTACCTCGGTTCCTCACCCTTCTGTGAGATAGGCCCTCTGCTGTGAGGTCGCTACTGCCTGGCTGGCGCATGCCACCTTGTAGACGTGGGCCCTCTGTTGGCAGTTGGAACCTGCTGGGAGTCTCCTCCCCTCAGTTATGAGGGCCCCCTGGCGTCAGGCCCTAACTGCTGGGTTCCTAACATTTTCTGATATGTGCTAAGTGGTGCGAAGCCACTCCTGCCAGGTTCCCATCCCAATGGGGATGTGGGCCTTCTGTTCTGAGGTCCCAACGGCTGGGCTGCTCACAGGTTCATGATGTGGGCCCTCTGCTGTGAGTTCACTGCGGCCTAGATCCCATAGCCTCGGTGCTCTGGGCCGCTTGCTGGGAGGTTCCAACTGCTGGATTCCTCAACTTTTATATTCTATGGACCCTGTGTTGTGAGGCCGGTCCTGCCATCCTCATTCCGAACCCCTTGGTGATGTGGTTCCTCTGGTTTGAGGCTACATGTGCTGGGATCCTCACCTTTCGATGATGTTGTTCCACTGGTGTGGGGACACGCCTGCCTGGTTCCCATCCCCTTGGTGATGTGGGCCCTCTGGTGAGAGTCTGATCCTGGCTGGGTTCCTCACCCTTCTGTGAGGTGGGCCCTCTGCTGTGAGGTCAATCATGCCTGTCTGGCACACGTCACCTTGGCGACGTGGGCCCTCTGGTGGCAGTTGGAGTGTGCTGGGATCCTCCTCCCCTCGGTGATGAGGGCCCTCTTGCCTTAGGCCATAACTGCTGGGCTCCCCACATTTTCTGATGTGCGCCAAGTGAGTGAGGACACTCTTGCCAGGTTCCCATCCCCATGAGGATATGGGCCTTCTGCTCTGAGGTCAAAACGGCTGGCTTGCTCACAGTACCATGATGTGGGCCCTCTGCTGTGAGTTCACTCCGGCAAGGATCCCTTATCATCGGTGCTCTTAGCCACCTGCTGGGAGGTTCCAACTGCTGGATTCCTCAACTTTTTTATTCTATGTGCCTTCTGTTGTGAGGCTCCTCCTGCCTGCCTCACTGCCAGCCCCTTGGTGATGACTGTCCTATGGCTTGAGGCCACATGTGCTGCGTTCCTCACCTTTCGATGATGTGGCCCCACTCGTGTGAGGACACTCCTGCCTGGTTCCCATCCCCTTGGTGAGGTGGGCCCTCTGGCGAGAGTCTAATCCTGGCTGGGTTCCTCAACGTTCTGTGAGGTAGGCCCTCTTCTGTGAGGTCACTCCTGCCTGGCTGGCACACGTCACCTTGGAGACGTGAGCCCTCTGGTGGCAGTTGGAGCATGCAGGGTGCCTCCTCCTCTCGGTGATGATGGCCCTCTGGCGTCAGGCCCTAAATGGTGGGCTCCCCACATTTTCTGATGTGCGCCCAGTGGTGCGAGGACACTCCAGCCAGGTTCCCATTCCCATGGGGATGTGGGCCTTCTGCGCTGAGGTCCCAACGCCTGGGTTGCTCACAGTTTAATGATGTGGGCCCTCTGTTGTGAGTTCACTGCGGCCTGGATCCCATAGCCTCGGTGTTCTGAGCCGCCTGCTGGAAGGTCTAAATGCTGGAATCCTCACGTTTTTTATATTATGTGCCCTGTGTTGTGAGGCTACTCCTGCCTGCCTCACTCCAAGGCCCTTGGTGATGTGGGTCCTCTGGTTTGAGGACACATGTGCTGGCTTCCTCACCTTAAGATGATGAGGCCCCAGAGGTGTGAGGATAATCCTGACTGGTTCCCATCCCCTTTGTGATGTGGGCCCTCTGGTGAGAGTCTGATCCTGGCTGGGTTCCTCACCCATCTGTGAGGTGGGCCCTCTACTATCAGGTAACTCTTGCCTGGCTTGCTCACCTCGCCTTGTTGACATGAGCCCTCTGGTGGCACTTGGACCCTGCTGGGAGCCTCCTCACCTCTGTGATGAGGGCCCTCTGACGTCAGGCCCTAACTGCTGGGCTCCCCAACTTTTCTTAGTGAGCCCAGTGATGCTCGGGCACTCCTCTTAGGTTCCCATCTCCATGGGGATGTGGGCCTTCTGCTCTGAGGTTCCAACGGCTGGGTTGATCACAGTTTCATGATGTGGGCTCTCTGGTGTTAGTTCACTGTGGCCTGGATCCCATAGCCTCTGTGCTCTTGGCCGCCTGCTGGGAGGTTCCAACGGCTGGATTCCTCACTTTTTTAATTTTTTGGGCCCTCTGTTGTGAGGATCCTCCTGCCTGCCTCACTCCCAGCCCCTTCGTGATGTGTGTCCTCTGGTTTGAGGCCACATGTGCTGGGTTCCTCACCTTTCGATGATGTGGGACCAATGGTCTTAGGAGACTCCTGCCTGGTTCACATCCCCTTGGTGATGTGGGCCCTCTGTTGAGAGTCTGATCCTGGCTGGGTTCCTCACCCTTCTGTGAGGTGGGCCGTCTGCTGTGAGGTCACTCCTGCCTGGCTTGCTCACCTCGCCTTGTGGACATGAGCCCTCTGGTGGCACTTGGAGCCTGATGGGAGCCTCCTCCCCTCGGTGATGAGGGCCCTCTGGCATCAGGCCCTAACGGCTGGGCTCCCCACATTTTGTGATGTGCGCCCAGTGGTTTGAAGACACTCCATCCAGGTTCACATCCCCATTGGGATGTGGGCCTTCTGCTCTGAGGTCCCAAAGGCTGGGTTGTTCACAGTTTCATGATGTGGGCTCTCTGCTGTTAGTTCGCTCTGGCCTGGATGCCATAGCCTCTGTGCTCTGGGCCGCCTGCTGGAAGGTTCCAACTGCTCGATTCCTCAACTTTTGTATTCTATGGGTCCTGTGTTGTGATGCTCCTCCTGCCTGCCTCACTCGCAACCCCTTCGTGATGTGGGTCCTCTGGTTCGAGGCCACATGTGCTGGGTTCCGCAACTTTCAATGATGTGGCCCCACTGGTGTGAGGACACTCCTGCCTGGTTCCCATCCCCTTGGTGATGTGGGCCTTCTGGTGACAGTCTTATCCTGGCTGGGTTCCTCACTCTTCTGTGAGGTAGGCCCTCTGCTGTGAGGTCAATCCTGCCTGACTTGCACACATCACCTTGGCGACGTGGGCCCTCTGTTGGCACATGGAACCTGCTGGGAGCCTCCTGCCCTCGGTGATGACGGCCCTCTAGCATCAGGCCCTAACTGCTGGGCTCCCCACGTTTTCTGATGTGAGCCCAGTGATGCCAGGACACTCCTGTCAGGTTCCCATCCCCATGGGGATGTGGGCTTTCTGCTCTGAGGTCCCAACGCCTGGGTTGCTCACAGTTTCATGATGTGGGCTCTCTGGTGTTAGTTCACTCCTGCCTGCATCCCATAGCTTCTGTGCTCTCGGCCGCCTGCTGGGAGGTTCCAAATGCTGTATTCCTCACCTTTTTTATTCTTTGGGCCCTCTGTTTTTAGGCTACTCCTACCTGCCTCACTCCCATCCCCTTTGTGATGTATGTCCTCTGATATGAGGCCGCATGTGCTGGGTTCCTCACCTTTCGATGATGTGGCCCCACTGGTGGGAGGACAGTCCTGACTGGTTCCCATCCCCTTGGTGTTGTGGGCCCTCTGGCACTAGTCTCATCCTACCTCGGTTCCTCACCCTTCTGTGAGATAGGCCCTCTGCTGTGAGGTCGCTACTGCCTGGCTGGCGCATGCCACCTTGTAGACGTGGGCCCTCTGTTGGCAGTTGGAACCTGCTGGGAGTCTCCTCCCCTCAGTTATGAGGGCCCCCTGGCGTCAGGCCCTAACTGCTGGGTTCCTAACATTTTCTGATATGTGCTAAGTGGTGCGAAGCCACTCCTGCCAGGTTCCCATCCCAATGGGGATGTGGGCCTTCTGTTCTGAGGTCCCAACGGCTGGGCTGCTCACAGGTTCATGATGTGGGCCCTCTGCTGTGAGTTCACTGCGGCCTAGATCCCATAGCCTCGGTGCTCTGGGCTGCTTGCTGGGAGGTTCCAACTGCTGGATTCCTCAACTTTTATATTCTATGGACCCTGTGTTGTGAGGCCGGTCCTGCCATCCTCATTCCGAACCCCTTTTTGATGTGGTTCCTCTGGTTTGAGGCTACATGTGCTGGGATCCTCACCTTTCGATGATGTTGTTCCACTGGTGTGGGGACACGCCTGCCTGGTTCCCATCCCCTTGGTGATGTGGGCCCTCTGGTGAGAGTCTGATCCTGGCTGGGTTCCTCACCCTTCTGTGAGGTGGGCCCTCTGCTGTGAGGTCAATCATGCCTGTCTGGCACACGTCACCTTGGCGACGTGGGCCCTCTGGTGGCAGTTGGAGTGTGCTGGGATCCTCCTCCCCTCGGTGATGAGGGCCCTCTTGCCTTAGGCCATAACTGCTGGGCTCCCCACATTTTCTGATGTGCGCCAAGTGAGTGAGGACACTCTTGCCAGGTTCCCATCCCCATGAGGATATGGGCCTTCTGCTCTGAGGTCAAAACGGCTGGCTTGCTCACAGTACCATGATGTGGGCCCTCTGCTGTGAGTTCACTCCGGCAAGGATCCCTTATCATCGGTGCTCTTAGCCACCTGCTGGGAGGTTCCAACTGCTGGATTCCTCAACTTTTTTATTCTATGTGCCTTCTGTTGTGAGGCTCCTCCTGCCTGCCTCACTGCCAGCCCCTTGGTGATGACTGTCCTATGGCTTGAGGCCACATGTGCTGCGTTCCTCACCTTTCGATGATGTGGCCCCACTCGTGTGAGGACACTCCTGCCTGGTTCCCATCCCCTTGGTGAGGTGGGCCCTCTGGCGAGAGTCTAATCCTGGCTGGGTTCCTCAACGTTCTGTGAGGTAGGCCCTCTTCTGTGAGGTCACTCCTGCCTGGCTGGCACACGTCACCTTGGAGACGTGAGCCCTCTGGTGGCAGTTGGAGCATGCAGGGTGCCTCCTCCTCTCGGTGATGACGGCCCTCTGGCGTCAGGCCCTAAATGGTGGGCTCCCCACATTTTCTGATGTGCGCCCAGTGGTGCGAGGACACTCCAGCCAGGTTCCCATTCCCATGGGGATGTGGGCCTTCTGCGCTGAGGTCCCAACGCCTGGGTTGCTCACAGTTTAATGATGTGGGCCCTCTGTTGTGAGTTCACTGCGGCCTGGATCCCATAGCCTCGGTGTTCTGAGCCGCCTGCTGGAAGGTCTAAATGCTGGAATCCTCACGTTTTTTATATTATGTGCCCTGTGTTGTGAGGCTACTCCTGCCTGCCTCACTCCAAGGCCCTTGGTGATGTGGGTCCTCTGGTTTGAGGACACATGTGCTGGCTTCCTCACCTTAAGATGATGAGGCCCCAGAGGTGTGAGGATAATCCTGACTGGTTCCCATCCCCTTTGTGATGTGGGCCCTCTGGTGAGAGTCTGATCCTGGCTGGGTTCCTCACCCATCTGTGAGGTGGGCCCTCTACTATCAGGTAACTCTTGCCTGGCTTGCTCACCTCGCCTTGTTGACATGAGCCCTCTGGTGGCACTTGGACCCTGCTGGGAGCCTCCTCACCTCTGTGATGAGGGCTCTCTGACGTCAGGCCCTAACTGCTGGGCTCCCCAACTTTTCTTAGTGAGCCCAGTGATGCTCGGGCACTCCTCTTAGGTTCCCATCTCCATGGGGATGTGGGCCTTCTGCTCTGAGGTTCCAACGGCTGGGTTGATCACAGTTTCATGATGTGGGCTCTCTGGTGTTAGTTCACTGTGGCCTGGATCCCATAGCCTCTGTGCTCTTGGCCGCCTGCTGGGAGGTTCCAACGGCTGGATTCCTCACTTTTTTAATTTTTTGGGCCCTCTGTTGTGAGGATCCTCCTGCCTGCCTCACTCCCAGCCCCTTCGTGATGTGTGTCCTCTGGTTTGAGGCCACATGTGCTGGGTTCCTCACCTTTCGATGATGTGGGACCAATGGTCTTAGGAGACTCCTGCCTGGTTCACATCCCCTTGGTGATGTGGGCCCTCTGTTGAGAGTCTGATCCTGGCTGGGTTCCTCACCCTTCTGTGAGGTGAGCCGTCTGCTGTGAGGTCACTCCTGCCTGGCTTGCTCACCTCGCCTTGTGGACATGAGCCCTCTGGTGGCACTTGGGGCCTGATGGGAGCCTCCTCCCCTCGGTGATGAGGGCCCTCTGGCATCAGGCCCTAACGGCTGGGCTCCCCACATTTTGTGATGTGCGCCCAGTGGTTTGAAGACACTCCATCCAGGTTCACATCCCCATTGGGATGTGGGCCTTCTGCTCTGAGGTCCCAAAGGCTGGGTTGTTCACAGTTTCATGATGTGGGCTCTCTGCTGTTAGTTCGCTCTGGCCTGGATGCCATAGCCTCTGTGCTCTGGGCCGCCTGCTGGAAGGTTCCAACTGCTCGATTCCTCAACTTTTGTATTCTATGGGTCCTGTGTTGTGATGCTCCTCCTGCCTGCCTCACTCGCAACCCCTTCGTGATGTGGGTCCTCTGGTTTGAGGCCACATGTGCTGGGTTCCGCAACTTTCAATGATGTGGCCCCACTGGTGTGAGGACACTCCTGCCTGGTTCCCATCCCCTTGGTGATGTGGGCCTTCTGGTGACAGTCTTATCCTGGCTGGGTTCCTCACTCTTCTGTGAGGTAGGCCCTCTGCTGTGAGGTCAATCCTGCCTGACTTGCACACATCACCTTGGCGACGTGGGCCCTCTGTTGGCACATGGAACCTGCTGGGAGCCTCCTGCCCTCGGTGATGACGGCCCTCTAGCATCAGGCCCTAACTGCTGGGCTCCCCACGTTTTCTGATGTGAGCCCAGTGATGCCAGGACACTCCTGTCAGGTTCCCATCCCCATGGGGATGTGGGCTTTCTGCTCTGAGGTCCCAACGCCTGGGTTGCTCACAGTTTCATGATGTGGGCTCTCTGGTGTTAGTTCACTCCTGCCTGCATCCCATAGCTTCTGTGCTCTCGGCCGCCTGCTGGGAGGTTCCAAATGCTGTATTCCTCACCTTTTTTATTCTTTGGGCCCTCTGTTTTTAGGCTACTCCTACCTGCCTCACTCCCATCCCCTTTGTGATGTATGTCCTCTGATATGAGGCCGCATGTGCTGGGTTCCTCACCTTTCGATGATGTGGCCCCACTGGTGGGAGGACAGTCCTGACTGGTTCCCATCCCCTTGGTGTTGTGGGCCCTCTGGCACTAGTCTCATCCTACCTCGGTTCCTCACCCTTCTGTGAGATAGGCCCTCTGCTGTGAGGTCGCTACTGCCTGGCTGGCGCATGCCACCTTGTAGACGTGGGCCCTCTGTTGGCAGTTGGAACCTGCTGGGAGTCTCCTCCCCTCAGTTATGAGGGCCCCCTGGCGTCAGGCCCTAACTGCTGGGTTCCTAACATTTTCTGATATGTGCTAAGTGGTGCGAAGCCACTCCTGCCAGGTTCCCATCCCAATGGGGATGTGGGCCTTCTGTTCTGAGGTCCCAACGGCTGGGCTGCTCACAGGTTCATGATGTGGGCCCTCTGCTGTGAGTTCACTGCGGCCTAGATCCCATAGCCTCGGTGCTCTGGGCCGCTTGCTGGGAGGTTCCAACTGCTGGATTCCTCAACTTTTATATTCTATGGACCCTGTGTTGTGAGGCCGGTCCTGCCATCCTCATTCCAAACCCCTTGGTGATGTGGTTCCTCTGGTTTGAGGCTACATGTGCTGGGATCCTCACCTTTCGATGATGTTGTTCCACTGGTGTGGGGACACGCCTGCCTGGTTCCCATCCCCTTGGTGATGTGGGCCCTCTGGTGAGAGTCTGATCCTGGCTGGGTTCCTCACCCTTCTGTGAGGTGGGCCCTCTGCTGTGAGGTCAATCATGCCTGTCTGGCACACGTCACCTTGGCGACGTGGGCCCTCTGGTGGCAGTTGGAGTGTGCTGGGATCCTCCTCCCCTCGGTGATGAGGGCCCTCTTGCCTTAGGCCATAACTGCTGGGCTCCCCACATTTTCTGATGTGCGCCAAGTGAGTGAGGACACTCTTGCCAGGTTCCCATCCCCATGAGGATATGGGCCTTCTGCTCTGAGGTCAAAACGGCTGGCTTGCTCACAGTACCATGATGTGGGCCCTCTGCTGTGAGTTCACTCCGGCAAGGATCCCTTATCATCGGTGCTCTTAGCCACCTGCTGGGAGGTTCCAACTGCTGGATTCCTCAACTTTTTTATTCTATGTGCCTTCTGTTGTGAGGCTCCTCCTGCCTGCCTCACTGCCAGCCCCTTGGTGATGACTGTCCTATGGCTTGAGGCCACATGTGCTGCGTTCCTCACCTTTCGATGATGTGGCCCCACTCGTGTGAGGACACTCCTGCCTGGTTCCCATCCCCTTGGTGAGGTGGGCCCTCTGGCGAGAGTCTAATCCTGGCTGGGTTCCTCAACGTTCTGTGAGGTAGGCCCTCTTCTGTGAGGTCACTCCTGCCTGGCTGGCACACGTCACCTTGGAGACGTGAGCCCTCTGGTGGCAGTTGGAGCATGCAGGGTGCCTCCTCCTCTCGGTGATGACGGCCCTCTGGCGTCAGGCCCTAAATGGTGGGCTCCCCACATTTTCTGATGTGCGCCCAGTGGTGCGAGGACACTCCAGCCAGGTTCCCATTCCCATGGGGATGTGGGCCTTCTGCGCTGAGGTCCCAACGCCTGGGTTGCTCACAGTTTAATGATGTGGGCCCTCTGTTGTGAGTTCACTGCGGCCTGGATCCCATAGCCTCGGTGTTCTGAGCCGCCTGCTGGAAGGTCTAAATGCTGGAATCCTCACGTTTTTTATATTATGTGCCCTGTGTTGTGAGGCTACTCCTGCCTGCCTCACTCCAAGGCCCTTGGTGATGTGGGTCCTCTGGTTTGAGGACACATGTGCTGGCTTCCTCACCTTAAGATGATGAGGCCCCAGAGGTGTGAGGATAATCCTGACTGGTTCCCATCCCCTTTGTGATGTGGGCCCTCTGGTGAGAGTCTGATCCTGGCTGGGTTCCTCACCCATCTGTGAGGTGGGCCCTCTACTATCAGGTAACTCTTGCCTGGCTTGCTCACCTCGCCTTGTTGACATGAGCCCTCTGGTGGCACTTGGACCCTGCTGGGAGCCTCCTCACCTCTGTGATGAGGGCCCTCTGACGTCAGGCCCTAACTGCTGGGCTCCCCAACTTTTCTTAGTGAGCCCAGTGATGCTCGGGCACTCCTCTTAGGTTCCCATCTCCATGGGGATGTGGGCCTTCTGCTCTGAGGTTCCAACGGCTGGGTTGATCACAGTTTCATGATGTGGGCTCTCTGGTGTTAGTTCACTGTGGCCTGGATCCCATAGCCTCTGTGCTCTTGGCCGCCTGCTGGGAGGTTCCAACGGCTGGATTCCTCACTTTTTTAATTTTTTGGGCCCTCTGTTGTGAGGATCCTCCTGCCTGCCTCACTCCCAGCCCCTTCGTGATGTGTGTCCTCTGGTTTGAGGCCACATGTGCTGGGTTCCTCACCTTTCGATGATGTGGGACCAATGGTCTTAGGAGACTCCTGCCTGGTTCACATCCCCTTGGTGATGTGGGCCCTCTGTTGAGAGTCTGATCCTGGCTGGGTTCCTCACCCTTCTGTGAGGTGGGCCGTCTGCTGTGAGGTCACTCCTGCCTGGCTTGCTCACCTCGCCTTGTGGACATGAGCCCTCTGGTGGCACTTGGGGCCTGATGGGAGCCTCCTCCCCTCGGTGATGAGGGCCCTCTGGCATCAGGCCCTAACGGCTGGGCTCCCCACATTTTGTGATGTGCGCCCAGTGGTTTGAAGACACTCCATCCAGGTTCACATCCCCATTGGGATGTGGGCCTTCTGCTCTGAGGTCCCAAAGGCTGGGTTGTTCACAGTTTCATGATGTGGGCTCTCTGCTGTTAGTTCGCTCTGGCCTGGATGCCATAGCCTCTGTGCTCTGGGCCGCCTGCTGGAAGGTTCCAACTGCTCGATTCCTCAACTTTTGTATTCTATGGGTCCTGTGTTGTGATGCTCCTCCTGCCTGCCTCACTCGCAACCCCTTCGTGATGTGGGTCCTCTGGTTTGAGGCCACATGTGCTGGGTTCCGCAACTTTCAATGATGTGGCCCCACTGGTGTGAGGACACTCCTGCCTGGTTCCCATCCCCTTGGTGATGTGGGCCTTCTGGTGACAGTCTTATCCTGGCTGGGTTCCTCACTCTTCTGTGAGGTAGGCCCTCTGCTGTGAGGTCAATCCTGCCTGACTTGCACACATCACCTTGGCGACGTGGGCCCTCTGTTGGCACATGGAACCTGCTGGGAGCCTCCTGCCCTCGGTGATGACGGCCCTCTAGCATCAGGCCCTAACTGCTGGGCTCCCCACGTTTTCTGATGTGAGCCCAGTGATGCCAGGACACTCCTGTCAGGTTCCCATCCCCATGGGGATGTGGGCTTTCTGCTCTGAGGTCCCAACGCCTGGGTTGCTCACAGTTTCATGATGTGGGCTCTCTGGTGTTAGTTCACTCCTGCCTGCATCCCATAGCTTCTGTGCTCTCGGCCGCCTGCTGGGAGGTTCCAAATGCTGTATTCCTCACCTTTTTTATTCTTTGGGCCCTCTGTTTTTAGGCTACTCCTACCTGCCTCACTCCCATCCCCTTTGTGATGTATGTCCTCTGATATGAGGCCGCATGTGCTGGGTTCCTCACCTTTCGATGATGTGGCCCCACTGGTGGGAGGACAGTCCTGACTGGTTCCCATCCCCTTGGTGTTGTGGGCCCTCTGGCACTAGTCTCATCCTACCTCGGTTCCTCACCCTTCTGTGAGATAGGCCCTCTGCTGTGAGGTCGCTACTGCCTGGCTGGCGCATGCCACCTTGTAGACGTGGGCCCTCTGTTGGCAGTTGGAACCTGCTGGGAGTCTCCTCCCCTCAGTTATGAGGGCCCCCTGGCGTCAGGCCCTAACTGCTGGGTTCCTAACATTTTCTGATATGTGCTAAGTGGTGCGAAGCCACTCCTGCCAGGTTCCCATCCCAATGGGGATGTGGGCCTTCTGTTCTGAGGTCCCAACGGCTGGGCTGCTCACAGGTTCATGATGTGGGCCCTCTGCTGTGAGTTCACTGCGGCCTAGATCCCATAGCCTCGGTGCTCTGGGCCGCTTGCTGGGAGGTTCCAACTGCTGGATTCCTCAACTTTTATATTCTATGGACCCTGTGTTGTGAGGCCGGTCCTGCCATCCTCATTCCGAACCCCTTGGTGATGTGGTTCCTCTGGTTTGAGGCTACATGTGCTGGGATCCTCACCTTTCGATGATGTTGTTCCACTGGTGTGGGGACACGCCTGCCTGGTTCCCATCCCCTTGGTGATGTGGGCCCTCTGGTGAGAGTCTGATCCTGGCTGGGTTCCTCACCCTTCTGTGAGGTGGGCCCTCTGCTGTGAGGTCAATCATGCCTGTCTGGCACACGTCACCTTGGCGACGTGGGCCCTCTGGTGGCAGTTGGAGTGTGCTGGGATCCTCCTCCCCTCGGTGATGAGGGCCCTCTTGCCTTAGGCCATAACTGCTGGGCTCCCCACATTTTCTGATGTGCGCCAAGTGAGTGAGGACACTCTTGCCAGGTTCCCATCCCCATGAGGATATGGGCCTTCTGCTCTGAGGTCAAAACGGCTGGCTTGCTCACAGTACCATGATGTGGGCCCTCTGCTGTGAGTTCACTCCGGCAAGGATCCCTTATCATCGGTGCTCTTAGCCACCTGCTGGGAGGTTCCAACTGCTGGATTCCTCAACTTTTTTATTCTATGTGCCTTCTGTTGTGAGGCTCCTCCTGCCTGCCTCACTGCCAGCCCCTTGGTGATGACTGTCCTATGGCTTGAGGCCACATGTGCTGCGTTCCTCACCTTTCGATGATGTGGCCCCACTCGTGTGAGGACACTCCTGCCTGGTTCCCATCCCCTTGGTGAGGTGGGCCCTCTGGCGAGAGTCTAATCCTGGCTGGGTTCCTCAACGTTCTGTGAGGTAGGCCCTCTTCTGTGAGGTCACTCCTGCCTGGCTGGCACACGTCACCTTGGAGACGTGAGCCCTCTGGTGGCAGTTGGAGCATGCAGGGTGCCTCCTCCTCTCGGTGATGACGGCCCTCTGGCGTCAGGCCCTAAATGGTGGGCTCCCCACATTTTCTGATGTGCGCCCAGTGGTGCGAGGACACTCCAGCCAGGTTCCCATTCCCATGGGGATGTGGGCCTTCTGCGCTGAGGTCCCAACGCCTGGGTTGCTCACAGTTTAATGATGTGGGCCCTCTGTTGTGAGTTCACTGCGGCCTGGATCCCATAGCCTCGGTGTTCTGAGCTGCCTGCTGGAAGGTCTAAATGCTGGAATCCTCACGTTTTTTATATTATGTGCCCTGTGTTGTGAGGCTACTCCTGCCTGCCTCACTCCAAGGCCCTTGGTGATGTGGGTCCTCTGGTTTGAGGACACATGTGCTGGCTTCCTCACCTTAAGATGATGAGGCCCCAGAGGTGTGAGGATAATCCTGACTGGTTCCCATCCCCTTTGTGATGTGGGCCCTCTGGTGAGAGTCTGATCCTGGCTGGGTTCCTCACCCATCTGTGAGGTGGGCCCTCTACTATCAGGTAACTCTTGCCTGGCTTGCTCACCTCGCCTTGTTGACATGAGCCCTCTGGTGGCACTTGGACCCTGCTGGGAGCCTCCTCACCTCTGTGATGAGGGCCCTCTGACGTCAGGCCCTAACTGCTGGGCTCCCCAACTTTTCTTAGTGAGCCCAGTGATGCTCGGGCACTCCTCTTAGGTTCCCATCTCCATGGGGATGTGGGCCTTCTGCTCTGAGGTTCCAACGGCTGGGTTGATCACAGTTTCATGATGTGGGCTCTCTGGTGTTAGTTCACTGTGGCCTGGATCCCATAGCCTCTGTGCTCTTGGCCGCCTGCTGGGAGGTTCCAACGGCTGGATTCCTCACTTTTTTAATTTTTTGGGCCCTCTGTTGTGAGGATCCTCCTGCCTGCCTCACTCCCAGCCCCTTCGTGATGTGTGTCCTCTGGTTTGAGGCCACATGTGCTGGGTTCCTCACCTTTCGATGATGTGGGACCAATGGTCTTAGGAGACTCCTGCCTGGTTCACATCCCCTTGGTGATGTGGGCCCTCTGTTGAGAGTCTGATCCTGGCTGGGTTCCTCACCCTTCTGTGAGGTGAGCCGTCTGCTGTGAGGTCACTCCTGCCTGGCTTGCTCACCTCGCCTTGTGGACATGAGCCCTCTGGTGGCACTTGGGGCCTGATGGGAGCCTCCTCCCCTCGGTGATGAGGGCCCTCTGGCATCAGGCCCTAACGGCTGGGCTCCCCACATTTTGTGATGTGCGCCCAGTGGTTTGAAGACACTCCATCCAGGTTCACATCCCCATTGGGATGTGGGCCTTCTGCTCTGAGGTCCCAAAGGCTGGGTTGTTCACAGTTTCATGATGTGGGCTCTCTGCTGTTAGTTCGCTCTGGCCTGGATGCCATAGCCTCTGTGCTCTGGGCCGCCTGCTGGAAGGTTCCAACTGCTCGATTCCTCAACTTTTGTATTCTATGGGTCCTGTGTTGTGATGCTCCTCCTGCCTGCCTCACTCGCAACCCCTTCGTGATGTGGGTCCTCTGGTTTGAGGCCACATGTGCTGGGTTCCGCAACTTTCAATGATGTGGCCCCACTGGTGTGAGGACACTCCTGCCTGGTTCCCATCCCCTTGGTGATGTGGGCCTTCTGGTGACAGTCTTATCCTGGCTGGGTTCCTCACTCTTCTGTGAGGTAGGCCCTCTGCTGTGAGGTCAATCCTGCCTGACTTGCACACATCACCTTGGCGACGTGGGCCCTCTGTTGGCACATGGAACCTGCTGGGAGCCTCCTGCCCTCGGTGATGACGGCCCTCTAGCATCAGGCCCTAACTGCTGGGCTCCCCACGTTTTCTGATGTGAGCCCAGTGATGCCAGGACACTCCTGTCAGGTTCCCATCCCCATGGGGATGTGGGCTTTCTGCTCTGAGGTCCCAACGCCTGGGTTGCTCACAGTTTCATGATGTGGGCTCTCTGGTGTTAGTTCACTCCTGCCTGCATCCCATAGCTTCTGTGCTCTCGGCCGCCTGCTGGGAGGTTCCAAATGCTGTATTCCTCACCTTTTTTATTCTTTGGGCCCTCTGTTTTTAGGCTACTCCTACCTGCCTCACTCCCATCCCCTTTGTGATGTATGTCCTCTGATATGAGGCCGCATGTGCTGGGTTCCTCACCTTTCGATGATGTGGCCCCACTGGTGGGAGGACAGTCCTGACTGGTTCCCATCCCCTTGGTGTTGTGGGCCCTCTGGCACTAGTCTCATCCTACCTCGGTTCCTCACCCTTCTGTGAGATAGGCCCTCTGCTGTGAGGTCGCTACTGCCTGGCTGGCGCATGCCACCTTGTAGACGTGGGCCCTCTGTTGGCAGTTGGAACCTGCTGGGAGTCTCCTCCCCTCAGTTATGAGGGCCCCCTGGCGTCAGGCCCTAACTGCTGGGTTCCTAACATTTTCTGATATGTGCTAAGTGGTGCGAAGCCACTCCTGCCAGGTTCCCATCCCAATGGGGATGTGGGCCTTCTGTTCTGAGGTCCCAACGGCTGGGCTGCTCACAGGTTCATGATGTGGGCCCTCTGCTGTGAGTTCACTGCGGCCTAGATCCCATAGCCTCGGTGCTCTGGGCCGCTTGCTGGGAGGTTCCAACTGCTGGATTCCTCAACTTTTATATTCTATGGACCCTGTGTTGTGAGGCCGGTCCTGCCATCCTCATTCCAAACCCCTTGGTGATGTGGTTCCTCTGGTTTGAGGCTACATGTGCTGGGATCCTCACCTTTCGATGATGTTGTTCCACTGGTGTGGGGACACGCCTGCCTGGTTCCCATCCCCTTGGTGATGTGGGCCCTCTGGTGAGAGTCTGATCCTGGCTGGGTTCCTCACCCTTCTGTGAGGTGGGCCCTCTGCTGTGAGGTCAATCATGCCTGTCTGGCACACGTCACCTTGGCGACGTGGGCCCTCTGGTGGCAGTTGGAGTGTGCTGGGATCCTCCTCCCCTCGGTGATGAGGGCCCTCTTGCCTTAGGCCATAACTGCTGGGCTCCCCACATTTTCTGATGTGCGCCAAGTGAGTGAGGACACTCTTGCCAGGTTCCCATCCCCATGAGGATATGGGCCTTCTGCTCTGAGGTCAAAACGGCTGGCTTGCTCACAGTACCATGATGTGGGCCCTCTGCTGTGAGTTCACTCCGGCAAGGATCCCTTATCATCGGTGCTCTTAGCCACCTGCTGGGAGGTTCCAACTGCTGGATTCCTCAACTTTTTTATTCTATGTGCCTTCTGTTGTGAGGCTCCTCCTGCCTGCCTCACTGCCAGCCCCTTGGTGATGACTGTCCTATGGCTTGAGGCCACATGTGCTGCGTTCCTCACCTTTCGATGATGTGGCCCCACTCGTGTGAGGACACTCCTGCCTGGTTCCCATCCCCTTGGTGAGGTGGGCCCTCTGGCGAGAGTCTAATCCTGGCTGGGTTCCTCAACGTTCTGTGAGGTAGGCCCTCTTCTGTGAGGTCACTCCTGCCTGGCTGGCACACGTCACCTTGGAGACGTGAGCCCTCTGGTGGCAGTTGGAGCATGCAGGGTGCCTCCTCCTCTCGGTGATGACGGCCCTCTGGCGTCAGGCCCTAAATGGTGGGCTCCCCACATTTTCTGATGTGCGCCCAGTGGTGCGAGGACACTCCAGCCAGGTTCCCATTCCCATGGGGATGTGGGCCTTCTGCGCTGAGGTCCCAACGCCTGGGTTGCTCACAGTTTAATGATGTGGGCCCTCTGTTGTGAGTTCACTGCGGCCTGGATCCCATAGCCTCGGTGTTCTGAGCCGCCTGCTGGAAGGTCTAAATGCTGGAATCCTCACGTTTTTTATATTATGTGCCCTGTGTTGTGAGGCTACTCCTGCCTGCCTCACTCCAAGGCCCTTGGTGATGTGGGTCCTCTGGTTTGAGGACACATGTGCTGGCTTCCTCACCTTAAGATGATGAGGCCCCAGAGGTGTGAGGATAATCCTGACTGGTTCCCATCCCCTTTGTGATGTGGGCCCTCTGGTGAGAGTCTGATCCTGGCTGGGTTCCTCACCCATCTGTGAGGTGGGCCCTCTACTATCAGGTAACTCTTGCCTGGCTTGCTCACCTCGCCTTGTTGACATGAGCCCTCTGGTGGCACTTGGACCCTGCTGGGAGCCTCCTCACCTCTGTGATGAGGGCCCTCTGACGTCAGGCCCTAACTGCTGGGCTCCCCAACTTTTCTTAGTGAGCCCAGTGATGCTCGGGCACTCCTCTTAGGTTCCCATCTCCATGGGGATGTGGGCCTTCTGCTCTGAGGTTCCAACGGCTGGGTTGATCACAGTTTCATGATGTGGGCTCTCTGGTGTTAGTTCACTGTGGCCTGGATCCCATAGCCTCTGTGCTCTTGGCCGCCTGCTGGGAGGTTCCAACGGCTGGATTCCTCACTTTTTTAATTTTTTGGGCCCTCTGTTGTGAGGATCCTCCTGCCTGCCTCACTCCCAGCCCCTTCGTGATGTGTGTCCTCTGGTTTGAGGCCACATGTGCTGGGTTCCTCACCTTTCGATGATGTGGGACCAATGGTCTTAGGAGACTCCTGCCTGGTTCACATCCCCTTGGTGATGTGGGCCCTCTGTTGAGAGTCTGATCCTGGCTGGGTTCCTCACCCTTCTGTGAGGTGGGCCGTCTGCTGTGAGGTCACTCCTGCCTGGCTTGCTCACCTCGCCTTGTGGACATGAGCCCTCTGGTGGCACTTGGAGCCTGATGGGAGCCTCCTCCCCTCGGTGATGAGGGCCCTCTGGCATCAGGCCCTAACGGCTGGGCTCCCCACATTTTGTGATGTGCGCCCAGTGGTTTGAAGACACTCCATCCAGGTTCACATCCCCATTGGGATGTGGGCCTTCTGCTCTGAGGTCCCAAAGGCTGGGTTGTTCACAGTTTCATGATGTGGGCTCTCTGCTGTTAGTTCGCTCTGGCCTGGATGCCATAGCCTCTGTGCTCTGGGCCGCCTGCTGGAAGGTTCCAACTGCTCGATTCCTCAACTTTTGTATTCTATGGGTCCTGTGTTGTGATGCTCCTCCTGCCTGCCTCACTCGCAACCCCTTCGTGATGTGGGTCCTCTGGTTTGAGGCCACATGTGCTGGGTTCCGCAACTTTCAATGATGTGGCCCCACTGGTGTGAGGACACTCCTGCCTGGTTCCCATCCCCTTGGTGATGTGGGCCTTCTGGTGACAGTCTTATCCTGGCTGGGTTCCTCACTCTTCTGTGAGGTAGGCCCTCTGCTGTGAGGTCAATCCTGCCTGACTTGCACACATCACCTTGGCGACGTGGGCCCTCTGTTGGCACATGGAACCTGCTGGGAGCCTCCTGCCCTCGGTGATGACGGCCCTCTAGCATCAGGCCCTAACTGCTGGGCTCCCCACGTTTTCTGATGTGAGCCCAGTGATGCCAGGACACTCCTGTCAGGTTCCCATCCCCATGGGGATGTGGGCTTTCTGCTCTGAGGTCCCAACGCCTGGGTTGCTCACAGTTTCATGATGTGGGCTCTCTGGTGTTAGTTCACTCCTGCCTGCATCCCATAGCTTCTGTGCTCTCGGCCGCCTGCTGGGAGGTTCCAAATGCTGTATTCCTCACCTTTTTTATTCTTTGGGCCCTCTGTTTTTAGGCTACTCCTACCTGCCTCACTCCCATCCCCTTTGTGATGTATGTCCTCTGATATGAGGCCGCATGTGCTGGGTTCCTCACCTTTCGATGATGTGGCCCCACTGGTGGGAGGACAGTCCTGACTGGTTCCCATCCCCTTGGTGTTGTGGGCCCTCTGGCACTAGTCTCATCCTACCTCGGTTCCTCACCCTTCTGTGAGATAGGCCCTCTGCTGTGAGGTCGCTACTGCCTGGCTGGCGCATGCCACCTTGTAGACGTGGGCCCTCTGTTGGCAGTTGGAACCTGCTGGGAGTCTCCTCCCCTCAGTTATGAGGGCCCCCTGGCGTCAGGCCCTAACTGCTGGGTTCCTAACATTTTCTGATATGTGCTAAGTGGTGCGAAGCCACTCCTGCCAGGTTCCCATCCCAATGGGGATGTGGGCCTTCTGTTCTGAGGTCCCAACGGCTGGGCTGCTCACAGGTTCATGATGTGGGCCCTCTGCTGTGAGTTCACTGCGGCCTAGATCCCATAGCCTCGGTGCTCTGGGCCGCTTGCTGGGAGGTTCCAACTGCTGGATTCCTCAACTTTTATATTCTATGGACCCTGTGTTGTGAGGCCGGTCCTGCCATCCTCATTCCGAACCCCTTGGTGATGTGGTTCCTCTGGTTTGAGGCTACATGTGCTGGGATCCTCACCTTTCGATGATGTTGTTCCACTGGTGTGGGGACACGCCTGCCTGGTTCCCATCCCCTTGGTGATGTGGGCCCTCTGGTGAGAGTCTGATCCTGGCTGGGTTCCTCACCCTTCTGTGAGGTGGGCCCTCTGCTGTGAGGTCAATCATGCCTGTCTGGCACACGTCACCTTGGCGACGTGGGCCCTCTGGTGGCAGTTGGAGTGTGCTGGGATCCTCCTCCCCTCGGTGATGAGGGCCCTCTTGCCTTAGGCCATAACTGCTGGGCTCCCCACATTTTCTGATGTGCGCCAAGTGAGTGAGGACACTCTTGCCAGGTTCCCATCCCCATGAGGATATGGGCCTTCTGCTCTGAGGTCAAAACGGCTGGCTTGCTCACAGTACCATGATGTGGGCCCTCTGCTGTGAGTTCACTCCGGCAAGGATCCCTTATCATCGGTGCTCTTAGCCACCTGCTGGGAGGTTCCAACTGCTGGATTCCTCAACTTTTTTATTCTATGTGCCTTCTGTTGTGAGGCTCCTCCTGCCTGCCTCACTGCCAGCCCCTTGGTGATGACTGTCCTATGGCTTGAGGCCACATGTGCTGCGTTCCTCACCTTTCGATGATGTGGCCCCACTCGTGTGAGGACACTCCTGCCTGGTTCCCATCCCCTTGGTGAGGTGGGCCCTCTGGCGAGAGTCTAATCCTGGCTGGGTTCCTCAACGTTCTGTGAGGTAGGCCCTCTTCTGTGAGGTCACTCCTGCCTGGCTGGCACACGTCACCTTGGAGACGTGAGCCCTCTGGTGGCAGTTGGAGCATGCAGGGTGCCTCCTCCTCTCGGTGATGACGGCCCTCTGGCGTCAGGCCCTAAATGGTGGGCTCCCCACATTTTCTGATGTGCGCCCAGTGGTGCGAGGACACTCCAGCCAGGTTCCCATTCCCATGGGGATGTGGGCCTTCTGCGCTGAGGTCCCAACGCCTGGGTTGCTCACAGTTTAATGATGTGGGCCCTCTGTTGTGAGTTCACTGCGGCCTGGATCCCATAGCCTCGGTGTTCTGAGCCGCCTGCTGGAAGGTCTAAATGCTGGAATCCTCACGTTTTTTATATTATGTGCCCTGTGTTGTGAGGCTACTCCTGCCTGCCTCACTCCAAGGCCCTTGGTGATGTGGGTCCTCTGGTTTGAGGACACATGTGCTGGCTTCCTCACCTTAAGATGATGAGGCCCCAGAGGTGTGAGGATAATCCTGACTGGTTCCCATCCCCTTTGTGATGTGGGCCCTCTGGTGAGAGTCTGATCCTGGCTGGGTTCCTCACCCATCTGTGAGGTGGGCCCTCTACTATCAGGTAACTCTTGCCTGGCTTGCTCACCTCGCCTTGTTGACATGAGCCCTCTGGTGGCACTTGGACCCTGCTGGGAGCCTCCTCACCTCTGTGATGAGGGCCCTCTGACGTCAGGCCCTAACTGCTGGGCTCCCCAACTTTTCTTAGTGAGCCCAGTGATGCTCGGGCACTCCTCTTAGGTTCCCATCTCCATGGGGATGTGGGCCTTCTGCTCTGAGGTTCCAACGGCTGGGTTGATCACAGTTTCATGATGTGGGCTCTCTGGTGTTAGTTCACTGTGGCCTGGATCCCATAGCCTCTGTGCTCTTGGCCGCCTGCTGGGAGGTTCCAACGGCTGGATTCCTCACTTTTTTAATTTTTTGGGCCCTCTGTTGTGAGGATCCTCCTGCCTGCCTCACTCCCAGCCCCTTCGTGATGTGTGTCCTCTGGTTTGAGGCCACATGTGCTGGGTTCCTCACCTTTCGATGATGTGGGACCAATGGTCTTAGGAGACTCCTGCCTGGTTCACATCCCCTTGGTGATGTGGGCCCTCTGTTGAGAGTCTGATCCTGGCTGGGTTCCTCACCCTTCTGTGAGGTGGGCCGTCTGCTGTGAGGTCACTCCTGCCTGGCTTGCTCACCTCGCCTTGTGGACATGAGCCCTCTGGTGGCACTTGGGGCCTGATGGGAGCCTCCTCCCCTCGGTGATGAGGGCCCTCTGGCATCAGGCCCTAACGGCTGGGCTCCCCACATTTTGTGATGTGCGCCCAGTGGTTTGAAGACACTCCATCCAGGTTCACATCCCCATTGGGATGTGGGCCTTCTCCTCTGAGGTCCCAAAGGCTGGGTTGTTCACAGTTTCATGATGTGGGCTCTCTGCTGTTAGTTCGCTCTGGCCTGGATGCCATAGCCTCTGTGCTCTGGGCCGCCTGCTGGAAGGTTCCAACTGCTCGATTCCTCAACTTTTGTATTCTATGGGTCCTGTGTTGTGATGCTCCTCCTGCCTGCCTCACTCGCAACCCCTTCGTGATGTGGGTCCTCTGGTTCGAGGCCACATGTGCTGGGTTCCGCAACTTTCAATGATGTGGCCCCACTGGTGTGAGGACACTCCTGCCTGGTTCCCATCCCCTTGGTGATGTGGGCCTTCTGGTGACAGTCTTATCCTGGCTGGGTTCCTCACTCTTCTGTGAGGTAGGCCCTCTGCTGTGAGGTCAATCCTGCCTGACTTGCACACATCACCTTGGCGACGTGGGCCCTCTGTTGGCACATGGAACCTGCTGGGAGCCTCCTGCCCTCGGTGATGACGGCCCTCTAGCATCAGGCCCTAACTGCTGGGCTCCCCACGTTTTCTGATGTGAGCCCAGTGATGCCAGGACACTCCTGTCAGGTTCCCATCCCCATGGGGATGTGGGCTTTCTGCTCTGAGGTCCCAACGCCTGGGTTGCTCACAGTTTCATGATGTGGGCTCTCTGGTGTTAGTTCACTCCTGCCTGCATCCCATAGCTTCTGTGCTCTCGGCCGCCTGCTGGGAGGTTCCAAATGCTGTATTCCTCACCTTTTTTATTCTTTGGGCCCTCTGTTTTTAGGCTACTCCTACCTGCCTCACTCCCATCCCCTTTGTGATGTATGTCCTCTGATATGAGGCCGCATGTGCTGGGTTCCTCACCTTTCGATGATGTGGCCCCACTGGTGGGAGGACAGTCCTGACTGGTTCCCATCCCCTTGGTGTTGTGGGCCCTCTGGCACTAGTCTCATCCTACCTCGGTTCCTCACCCTTCTGTGAGATAGGCCCTCTGCTGTGAGGTCGCTACTGCCTGGCTGGCGCATGCCACCTTGTAGACGTGGGCCCTCTGTTGGCAGTTGGAACCTGCTGGGAGTCTCCTCCCCTCAGTTATGAGGGCCCCCTGGCGTCAGGCCCTAACTGCTGGGTTCCTAACATTTTCTGATATGTGCTAAGTGGTGCGAAGCCACTCCTGCCAGGTTCCCATCCCAATGGGGATGTGGGCCTTCTGTTCTGAGGTCCCAACGGCTGGGCTGCTCACAGGTTCATGATGTGGGCCCTCTGCTGTGAGTTCACTGCGGCCTAGATCCCATAGCCTCGGTGCTCTGGGCCGCTTGCTGGGAGGTTCCAACTGCTGGATTCCTCAACTTTTATATTCTATGGACCCTGTGTTGTGAGGCCGGTCCTGCCATCCTCATTCCGAACCCCTTGGTGATGTGGTTCCTCTGGTTTGAGGCTACATGTGCTGGGATCCTCACCTTTCGATGATGTTGTTCCACTGGTGTGGGGACACGCCTGCCTGGTTCCCATCCCCTTGGTGATGTGGGCCCTCTGGTGAGAGTCTGATCCTGGCTGGGTTCCTCACCCTTCTGTGAGGTGGGCCCTCTGCTGTGAGGTCAATCATGCCTGTCTGGCACACGTCACCTTGGCGACGTGGGCCCTCTGGTGGCAGTTGGAGTGTGCTGGGATCCTCCTCCCCTCGGTGATGAGGGCCCTCTTGCCTTAGGCCATAACTGCTGGGCTCCCCACATTTTCTGATGTGCGCCAAGTGAGTGAGGACACTCTTGCCAGGTTCCCATCCCCATGAGGATATGGGCCTTCTGCTCTGAGGTCAAAACGGCTGGCTTGCTCACAGTACCATGATGTGGGCCCTCTGCTGTGAGTTCACTCCGGCAAGGATCCCTTATCATCGGTGCTCTTAGCCACCTGCTGGGAGGTTCCAACTGCTGGATTCCTCAACTTTTTTATTCTATGTGCCTTCTGTTGTGAGGCTCCTCCTGCCTGCCTCACTGCCAGCCCCTTGGTGATGACTGTCCTATGGCTTGAGGCCACATGTGCTGCGTTCCTCACCTTTCGATGATGTGGCCCCACTCGTGTGAGGACACTCCTGCCTGGTTCCCATCCCCTTGGTGAGGTGGGCCCTCTGGCGAGAGTCTAATCCTGGCTGGGTTCCTCAACGTTCTGTGAGGTAGGCCCTCTTCTGTGAGGTCACTCCTGCCTGGCTGGCACACGTCACCTTGGAGACGTGAGCCCTCTGGTGGCAGTTGGAGCATGCAGGGTGCCTCCTCCTCTCGGTGATGACGGCCCTCTGGCGTCAGGCCCTAAATGGTGGGCTCCCCACATTTTCTGATGTGCGCCCAGTGGTGCGAGGACACTCCAGCCAGGTTCCCATTCCCATGGGGATGTGGGCCTTCTGCGCTGAGGTCCCAACGCCTGGGTTGCTCACAGTTTAATGATGTGGGCCCTCTGTTGTGAGTTCACTGCGGCCTGGATCCCATAGCCTCGGTGTTCTGAGCCGCCTGCTGGAAGGTCTAAATGCTGGAATCCTCACGTTTTTTATATTATGTGCCCTGTGTTGTGAGGCTACTCCTGCCTGCCTCACTCCAAGGCCCTTGGTGATGTGGGTCCTCTGGTTTGAGGACACATGTGCTGGCTTCCTCACCTTAAGATGATGAGGCCCCAGAGGTGTGAGGATAATCCTGACTGGTTCCCATCCCCTTTGTGATGTGGGCCCTCTGGTGAGAGTCTGATCCTGGCTGGGTTCCTCACCCATCTGTGAGGTGGGCCCTCTACTATCAGGTAACTCTTGCCTGGCTTGCTCACCTCGCCTTGTTGACATGAGCCCTCTGGTGGCACTTGGACCCTGCTGGGAGCCTCCTCACCTCTGTGATGAGGGCCCTCTGACGTCAGGCCCTAACTGCTGGGCTCCCCAACTTTTCTTAGTGAGCCCAGTGATGCTCGGGCACTCCTCTTAGGTTCCCATCTCCATGGGGATGTGGGCCTTCTGCTCTGAGGTTCCAACGGCTGGGTTGATCACAGTTTCATGATGTGGGCTCTCTGGTGTTAGTTCACTGTGGCCTGGATCCCATAGCCTCTGTGCTCTTGGCCGCCTGCTGGGAGGTTCCAACGGCTGGATTCCTCACTTTTTTAATTTTTTGGGCCCTCTGTTGTGAGGATCCTCCTGCCTGCCTCACTCCCAGCCCCTTCGTGATGTGTGTCCTCTGGTTTGAGGCCACATGTGCTGGGTTCCTCACCTTTCGATGATGTGGGACCAATGGTCTTAGGAGACTCCTGCCTGGTTCACATCCCCTTGGTGATGTGGGCCCTCTGTTGAGAGTCTGATCCTGGCTGGGTTCCTCACCCTTCTGTGAGGTGGGCCGTCTGCTGTGAGGTCACTCCTGCCTGGCTTGCTCACCTCGCCTTGTGGACATGAGCCCTCTGGTGGCACTTGGAGCCTGATGGGAGCCTCCTCCCCTCGGTGATGAGGGCCCTCTGGCATCAGGCCCTAACGGCTGGGCTCCCCACATTTTGTGATGTGCGCCCAGTGGTTTGAAGACACTCCATCCAGGTTCACATCCCCATTGGGATGTGGGCCTTCTGCTCTGAGGTCCCAAAGGCTGGGTTGTTCACAGTTTCATGATGTGGGCTCTCTGCTGTTAGTTCGCTCTGGCCTGGATGCCATAGCCTCTGTGCTCTGGGCCGCCTGCTGGAAGGTTCCAACTGCTCGATTCCTCAACTTTTGTATTCTATGGGTCCTGTGTTGTGATGCTCCTCCTGCCTGCCTCACTCGCAACCCCTTCGTGATGTGGGTCCTCTGGTTTGAGGCCACATGTGCTGGGTTCCGCAACTTTCAATGATGTGGCCCCACTGGTGTGAGGACACTCCTGCCTGGTTCCCATCCCCTTGGTGATGTGGGCCTTCTGGTGACAGTCTTATCCTGGCTGGGTTCCTCACTCTTCTGTGAGGTAGGCCCTCTGCTGTGAGGTCAATCCTGCCTGACTTGCACACATCACCTTGGCGACGTGGGCCCTCTGTTGGCACATGGAACCTGCTGGGAGCCTCCTGCCCTCGGTGATGACGGCCCTCTAGCATCAGGCCCTAACTGCTGGGCTCCCCACGTTTTCTGATGTGAGCCCAGTGATGCCAGGACACTCCTGTTAGGTTCCCATCCCCATGGGGATGTGGGCTTTCTGCTCTGAGGTCCCAACGCCTGGGTTGCTCACAGTTTCATGATGTGGGCTCTCTGGTGTTAGTTCACTCCTGCCTGCATCCCATAGCTTCTGTGCTCTCGGCCGCCTGCTGGGAGGTTCCAAATGCTGTATTCCTCACCTTTTTTATTCTTTGGGCCCTCTGTTTTTAGGCTACTCCTACCTGCCTCACTCCCATCCCCTTTGTGATGTATGTCCTCTGATATGAGGCCGCATGTGCTGGGTTCCTCACCTTTCGATGATGTGGCCCCACTGGTGGGAGGACAGTCCTGACTGGTTCCCATCCCCTTGGTGTTGTGGGCCCTCTGGCACTAGTCTCATCCTACCTCGGTTCCTCACCCTTCTGTGAGATAGGCCCTCTGCTGTGAGGTCGCTACTGCCTGGCTGGCGCATGCCACCTTGTAGATGTGGGCCCTCTGTTGGCAGTTGGAACCTGCTGGGAGTCTCCTCCCCTCAGTTATGAGGGCCCCCTGGCGTCAGGCCCTAACTGCTGGGTTCCTAACATTTTCTGATATGTGCTAAGTGGTGCGAAGCCACTCCTGCCAGGTTCCCATCCCAATGGGGATGTGGGCCTTCTGTTCTGAGGTCCCAACGGCTGGGCTGCTCACAGGTTCATGATGTGGGCCCTCTGCTGTGAGTTCACTGCGGCCTAGATCCCATAGCCTCGGTGCTCTGGGCCGCTTGCTGGGAGGTTCCAACTGCTGGATTCCTCAACTTTTATATTCTATGGACCCTGTGTTGTGAGGCCGGTCCTGCCATCCTCATTCCGAACCCCTTGGTGATGTGGTTCCTCTGGTTTGAGGCTACATGTGCTGGGATCCTCACCTTTCGATGATGTTGTTCCACTGGTGTGGGGACACGCCTGCCTGGTTCCCATCCCCTTGGTGATGTGGGCCCTCTGGTGAGAGTCTGATCCTGGCTGGGTTCCTCACCCTTCTGTGAGGTGGGCCCTCTGCTGTGAGGTCAATCATGCCTGTCTGGCACACGTCACCTTGGCGACGTGGGCCCTCTGGTGGCAGTTGGAGTGTGCTGGGATCCTCCTCCCCTCGGTGATGAGGGCCCTCTTGCCTTAGGCCATAACTGCTGGGCTCCCCACATTTTCTGATGTGCGCCAAGTGAGTGAGGACACTCTTGCCAGGTTCCCATCCCCATGAGGATATGGGCCTTCTGCTCTGAGGTCAAAACGGCTGGCTTGCTCACAGTACCATGATGTGGGCCCTCTGCTGTGAGTTCACTCCGGCAAGGATCCCTTATCATCGGTGCTCTTAGCCACCTGCTGGGAGGTTCCAACTGCTGGATTCCTCAACTTTTTTATTCTATGTGCCTTCTGTTGTGAGGCTCCTCCTGCCTGCCTCACTGCCAGCCCCTTGGTGATGACTGTCCTATGGCTTGAGGCCACATGTGCTGCGTTCCTCACCTTTCGATGATGTGGCCCCACTCGTGTGAGGACACTCCTGCCTGGTTCCCATCCCCTTGGTGAGGTGGGCCCTCTGGCGAGAGTCTAATCCTGGCTGGGTTCCTCAACGTTCTGTGAGGTAGGCCCTCTTCTGTGAGGTCACTCCTGCCTGGCTGGCACACGTCACCTTGGAGACGTGAGCCCTCTGGTGGCAGTTGGAGCATGCAGGGTGCCTCCTCCTCTCGGTGATGACGGCCCTCTGGCGTCAGGCCCTAAATGGTGGGCTCCCCACATTTTCTGATGTGCGCCCAGTGGTGCGAGGACACTCCAGCCAGGTTCCCATTCCCATGGGGATGTGGGCCTTCTGCGCTGAGGTCCCAACGCCTGGGTTGCTCACAGTTTAATGATGTGGGCCCTCTGTTGTGAGTTCACTGCGGCCTGGATCCCATAGCCTCGGTGTTCTGAGCCGCCTGCTGGAAGGTCTAAATGCTGGAATCCTCACGTTTTTTATATTATGTGCCCTGTGTTGTGAGGCTACTCCTGCCTGCCTCACTCCAAGGCCCTTGGTGATGTGGGTCCTCTGGTTTGAGGACACATGTGCTGGCTTCCTCACCTTAAGATGATGAGGCCCCAGAGGTGTGAGGATAATCCTGACTGGTTCCCATCCCCTTTGTGATGTGGGCCCTCTGGTGAGAGTCTGATCCTGGCTGGGTTCCTCACCCATCTGTGAGGTGGGCCCTCTACTATCAGGTAACTCTTGCCTGGCTTGCTCACCTCGCCTTGTTGACATGAGCCCTCTGGTGGCACTTGGACCCTGCTGGGAGCCTCCTCACCTCTGTGATGAGGGCCCTCTGACGTCAGGCCCTAACTGCTGGGCTCCCCAACTTTTCTTAGTGAGCCCAGTGATGCTCGGGCACTCCTCTTAGGTTCCCATCTCCATGGGGATGTGGGCCTTCTGCTCTGAGGTTCCAACGGCTGGGTTGATCACAGTTTCATGATGTGGGCTCTCTGGTGTTAGTTCACTGTGGCCTGGATCCCATAGCCTCTGTGCTCTTGGCCGCCTGCTGGGAGGTTCCAACGGCTGGATTCCTCACTTTTTTAATTTTTTGGGCCCTCTGTTGTGAGGATCCTCCTGCCTGCCTCACTCCCAGCCCCTTCGTGATGTGTGTCCTCTGGTTTGAGGCCACATGTGCTGGGTTCCTCACCTTTCGATGATGTGGGACCAATGGTCTTAGGAGACTCCTGCCTGGTTCACATCCCCTTGGTGATGTGGGCCCTCTGTTGAGAGTCTGATCCTGGCTGGGTTCCTCACCCTTCTGTGAGGTGGGCCGTCTGCTGTGAGGTCACTCCTGCCTGGCTTGCTCACCTCGCCTTGTGGACATGAGCCCTCTGGTGGCACTTGGGGCCTGATGGGAGCCTCCTCCCCTCGGTGATGAGGGCCCTCTGGCATCAGGCCCTAACGGCTGGGCTCCCCACATTTTGTGATGTGCGCCCAGTGGTTTGAAGACACTCCATCCAGGTTCACATCCCCATTGGGATGTGGGCCTTCTGCTCTGAGGTCCCAAAGGCTGGGTTGTTCACAGTTTCATGATGTGGGCTCTCTGCTGTTAGTTCGCTCTGGCCTGGATGCCATAGCCTCTGTGCTCTGGGCCGCCTGCTGGAAGGTTCCAACTGCTCGATTCCTCAACTTTTGTATTCTATGGGTCCTGTGTTGTGATGCTCCTCCTGCCTGCCTCACTCGCAACCCCTTCGTGATGTGGGTCCTCTGGTTTGAGGCCACATGTGCTGGGTTCCGCAACTTTCAATGATGTGGCCCCACTGGTGTGAGGACACTCCTGCCTGGTTCCCATCCCCTTGGTGATGTGGGCCTTCTGGTGACAGTCTTATCCTGGCTGGGTTCCTCACTCTTCTGTGAGGTAGGCCCTCTGCTGTGAGGTCAATCCTGCCTGACTTGCACACATCACCTTGGCGACGTGGGCCCTCTGTTGGCACATGGAACCTGCTGGGAGCCTCCTGCCCTCGGTGATGACGGCCCTCTAGCATCAGGCCCTAACTGCTGGGCTCCCCACGTTTTCTGATGTGAGCCCAGTGATGCCAGGACACTCCTGTCAGGTTCCCATCCCCATGGGGATGTGGGCTTTCTGCTCTGAGGTCCCAACGCCTGGGTTGCTCACAGTTTCATGATGTGGGCTCTCTGGTGTTAGTTCACTCCTGCCTGCATCCCATAGCTTCTGTGCTCTCGGCCGCCTGCTGGGAGGTTCCAAATGCTGTATTCCTCACCTTTTTTATTCTTTGGGCCCTCTGTTTTTAGGCTACTCCTACCTGCCTCACTCCCATCCCCTTTGTGATGTATGTCCTCTGATATGAGGCCGCATGTGCTGGGTTCCTCACCTTTCGATGATGTGGCCCCACTGGTGGGAGGACAGTCCTGACTGGTTCCCATCCCCTTGGTGTTGTGGGCCCTCTGGCACTAGTCTCATCCTACCTCGGTTCCTCACCCTTCTGTGAGATAGGCCCTCTGCTGTGAGGTCGCTACTGCCTGGCTGGCGCATGCCACCTTGTAGACGTGGGCCCTCTGTTGGCAGTTGGAACCTGCTGGGAGTCTCCTCCCCTCAGTTATGAGGGCCCCCTGGCGTCAGGCCCTAACTGCTGGGTTCCTAACATTTTCTGATATGTGCTAAGTGGTGCGAAGCCACTCCTGCCAGGTTCCCATCCCAATGGGGATGTGGGCCTTCTGTTCTGAGGTCCCAACGGCTGGGCTGCTCACAGGTTCATGATGTGGGCCCTCTGCTGTGAGTTCACTGCGGCCTAGATCCCATAGCCTCGGTGCTCTGGGCCGCTTGCTGGGAGGTTCCAACTGCTGGATTCCTCAACTTTTATATTCTATGGACCCTGTGTTGTGAGGCCGGTCCTGCCATCCTCATTCCGAACCCCTTGGTGATGTGGTTCCTCTGGTTTGAGGCTACATGTGCTGGGATCCTCACCTTTCGATGATGTTGTTCCACTGGTGTGGGGACACGCCTGCCTGGTTCCCATCCCCTTGGTGATGTGGGCCCTCTGGTGAGAGTCTGATCCTGGCTGGGTTCCTCACCCTTCTGTGAGGTGGGCCCTCTGCTGTGAGGTCAATCATGCCTGTCTGGCACACGTCACCTTGGCGACGTGGGCCCTCTGGTGGCAGTTGGAGTGTGCTGGGATCCTCCTCCCCTCGGTGATGAGGGCCCTCTTGCCTTAGGCCATAACTGCTGGGCTCCCCACATTTTCTGATGTGCGCCAAGTGAGTGAGGACACTCTTGCCAGGTTCCCATCCCCATGAGGATATGGGCCTTCTGCTCTGAGGTCAAAACGGCTGGCTTGCTCACAGTACCATGATGTGGGCCCTCTGCTGTGAGTTCACTCCGGCAAGGATCCCTTATCATCGGTGCTCTTAGCCACCTGCTGGGAGGTTCCAACTGCTGGATTCCTCAACTTTTTTATTCTATGTGCCTTCTGTTGTGAGGCTCCTCCTGCCTGCCTCACTGCCAGCCCCTTGGTGATGACTGTCCTATGGCTTGAGGCCACATGTGCTGCGTTCCTCACCTTTCGATGATGTGGCCCCACTCGTGTGAGGACACTCCTGCCTGGTTCCCATCCCCTTGGTGAGGTGGGCCCTCTGGCGAGAGTCTAATCCTGGCTGGGTTCCTCAACGTTCTGTGAGGTAGGCCCTCTTCTGTGAGGTCACTCCTGCCTGGCTGGCACACGTCACCTTGGAGACGTGAGCCCTCTGGTGGCAGTTGGAGCATGCAGGGTGCCTCCTCCTCTCGGTGATGACGGCCCTCTGGCGTCAGGCCCTAAATGGTGGGCTCCCCACATTTTCTGATGTGCGCCCAGTGGTGCGAGGACACTCCAGCCAGGTTCCCATTCCCATGGGGATGTGGGCCTTCTGCGCTGAGGTCCCAACGCCTGGGTTGCTCACAGTTTAATGATGTGGGCCCTCTGTTGTGAGTTCACTGCGGCCTGGATCCCATAGCCTCGGTGTTCTGAGCCGCCTGCTGGAAGGTCTAAATGCTGGAATCCTCACGTTTTTTATATTATGTGCCCTGTGTTGTGAGGCTACTCCTGCCTGCCTCACTCCAAGGCCCTTGGTGATGTGGGTCCTCTGGTTTGAGGACACATGTGCTGGCTTCCTCACCTTAAGATGATGAGGCCCCAGAGGTGTGAGGATAATCCTGACTGGTTCCCATCCCCTTTGTGATGTGGGCCCTCTGGTGAGAGTCTGATCCTGGCTGGGTTCCTCACCCATCTGTGAGGTGGGCCCTCTACTATCAGGTAACTCTTGCCTGGCTTGCTCACCTCGCCTTGTTGACATGAGCCCTCTGGTGGCACTTGGACCCTGCTGGGAGCCTCCTCACCTCTGTGATGAGGGCCCTCTGACGTCAGGCCCTAACTGCTGGGCTCCCCAACTTTTCTTAGTGAGCCCAGTGATGCTCGGGCACTCCTCTTAGGTTCCCATCTCCATGGGGATGTGGGCCTTCTGCTCTGAGGTTCCAACGGCTGGGTTGATCACAGTTTCATGATGTGGGCTCTCTGGTGTTAGTTCACTGTGGCCTGGATCCCATAGCCTCTGTGCTCTTGGCCGCCTGCTGGGAGGTTCCAACGGCTGGATTCCTCACTTTTTTAATTTTTTGGGCCCTCTGTTGTGAGGATCCTCCTGCCTGCCTCACTCCCAGCCCCTTCGTGATGTGTGTCCTCTGGTTTGAGGCCACATGTGCTGGGTTCCTCACCTTTCGATGATGTGGGACCAATGGTCTTAGGAGACTCCTGCCTGGTTCACATCCCCTTGGTGATGTGGGCCCTCTGTTGAGAGTCTGATCCTGGCTGGGTTCCTCACCCTTCTGTGAGGTGGGCCGTCTGCTGTGAGGTCACTCCTGCCTGGCTTGCTCACCTCGCCTTGTGGACATGAGCCCTCTGGTGGCACTTGGGGCCTGATGGGAGCCTCCTCCCCTCGGTGATGAGGGCCCTCTGGCATCAGGCCCTAACGGCTGGGCTCCCCACATTTTGTGATGTGCGCCCAGTGGTTTGAAGACACTCCATCCAGGTTCACATCCCCATTGGGATGTGGGCCTTCTGCTCTGAGGTCCCAAAGGCTGGGTTGTTCACAGTTTCATGATGTGGGCTCTCTGCTGTTAGTTCGCTCTGGCCTGGATGCCATAGCCTCTGTGCTCTGGGCCGCCTGCTGGAAGGTTCCAACTGCTCGATTCCTCAACTTTTGTATTCTATGGGTCCTGTGTTGTGATGCTCCTCCTGCCTGCCTCACTCGCAACCCCTTCGTGATGTGGGTCCTCTGGTTTGAGGCCACATGTGCTGGGTTCCGCAACTTTCAATGATGTGGCCCCACTGGTGTGAGGACACTCCTGCCTGGTTCCCATCCCCTTGGTGATGTGGGCCTTCTGGTGACAGTCTTATCCTGGCTGGGTTCCTCACTCTTCTGTGAGGTAGGCCCTCTGCTGTGAGGTCAATCCTGCCTGACTTGCACACATCACCTTGGCGACGTGGGCCCTCTGTTGGCACATGGAACCTGCTGGGAGCCTCCTGCCCTCGGTGATGACGGCCCTCTAGCATCAGGCCCTAACTGCTGGGCTCCCCACGTTTTCTGATGTGAGCCCAGTGATGCCAGGACACTCCTGTCAGGTTCCCATCCCCATGGGGATGTGGGCTTTCTGCTCTGAGGTCCCAACGCCTGGGTTGCTCACAGTTTCATGATGTGGGCTCTCTGGTGTTAGTTCACTCCTGCCTGCATCCCATAGCTTCTGTGCTCTCGGCCGCCTGCTGGGGGGTTCCAAATGCTGTATTCCTCACCTTTTTTATTCTTTGGGCCCTCTGTTTTTAGGCTACTCCTACCTGCCTCACTCCCATCCCCTTTGTGATGTATGTCCTCTGATATGAGGCCGCATGTGCTGGGTTCCTCACCTTTCGATGATGTGGCCCCACTGGTGGGAGGACAGTCCTGACTGGTTCCCATCCCCTTGGTGTTGTGGGCCCTCTGGCACTAGTCTCATCCTACCTCGGTTCCTCACCCTTCTGTGAGATAGGCCCTCTGCTGTGAGGTCGCTACTGCCTGGCTGGCGCATGCCACCTTGTAGACGTGGGCCCTCTGTTGGCAGTTGGAACCTGCTGGGAGTCTCCTCCCCTCAGTTATGAGGGCCCCCTGGCGTCAGGCCCTAACTGCTGGGTTCCTAACATTTTCTGATATGTGCTAAGTGGTGCGAAGCCACTCCTGCCAGGTTCCCATCCCAATGGGGATGTGGGCCTTCTGTTCTGAGGTCCCAACGGCTGGGCTGCTCACAGGTTCATGATGTGGGCCCTCTGCTGTGAGTTCACTGCGGCCTAGATCCCATAGCCTCGGTGCTCTGGGCCGCTTGCTGGGAGGTTCCAACTGCTGGATTCCTCAACTTTTATATTCTATGGACCCTGTGTTGTGAGGCCGGTCCTGCCATCCTCATTCCGAACCCCTTGGTGATGTGGTTCCTCTGGTTTGAGGCTACATGTGCTGGGATCCTCACCTTTCGATGATGTTGTTCCACTGGTGTGGGGACACGCCTGCCTGGTTCCCATCCCCTTGGTGATGTGGGCCCTCTGGTGAGAGTCTGATCCTGGCTGGGTTCCTCACCCTTCTGTGAGGTGGGCCCTCTGCTGTGAGGTCAATCATGCCTGTCTGGCACACGTCACCTTGGCGACGTGGGCCCTCTGGTGGCAGTTGGAGTGTGCTGGGATCCTCCTCCCCTCGGTGATGAGGGCCCTCTTGCCTTAGGCCATAACTGCTGGGCTCCCCACATTTTCTGATGTGCGCCAAGTGAGTGAGGACACTCTTGCCAGGTTCCCATCCCCATGAGGATATGGGCCTTCTGCTCTGAGGTCAAAACGGCTGGCTTGCTCACAGTACCATGATGTGGGCCCTCTGCTGTGAGTTCACTCCGGCAAGGATCCCTTATCATCGGTGCTCTTAGCCACCTGCTGGGAGGTTCCAACTGCTGGATTCCTCAACTTTTTTATTCTATGTGCCTTCTGTTGTGAGGCTCCTCCTGCCTGCCTCACTGCCAGCCCCTTGGTGATGACTGTCCTATGGCTTGAGGCCACATGTGCTGCGTTCCTCACCTTTCGATGATGTGGCCCCACTCGTGTGAGGACACTCCTGCCTGGTTCCCATCCCCTTGGTGAGGTGGGCCCTCTGGCGAGAGTCTAATCCTGGCTGGGTTCCTCAACGTTCTGTGAGGTAGGCCCTCTTCTGTGAGGTCACTCCTGCCTGGCTGGCACACGTCACCTTGGAGACGTGAGCCCTCTGGTGGCAGTTGGAGCATGCAGGGTGCCTCCTCCTCTCGGTGATGACGGCCCTCTGGCGTCAGGCCCTAAATGGTGGGCTCCCCACATTTTCTGATGTGCGCCCAGTGGTGCGAGGACACTCCAGCCAGGTTCCCATTCCCATGGGGATGTGGGCCTTCTGCGCTGAGGTCCCAACGCCTGGGTTGCTCACAGTTTAATGATGTGGGCCCTCTGTTGTGAGTTCACTGCGGCCTGGATCCCATAGCCTCGGTGTTCTGAGCCGCCTGCTGGAAGGTCTAAATGCTGGAATCCTCACGTTTTTTATATTATGTGCCCTGTGTTGTGAGGCTACTCCTGCCTGCCTCACTCCAAGGCCCTTGGTGATGTGGGTCCTCTGGTTTGAGGACACATGTGCTGGCTTCCTCACCTTAAGATGATGAGGCCCCAGAGGTGTGAGGATAATCCTGACTGGTTCCCATCCCCTTTGTGATGTGGGCCCTCTGGTGAGAGTCTGATCCTGGCTGGGTTCCTCACCCATCTGTGAGGTGGGCCCTCTACTATCAGGTAACTCTTGCCTGGCTTGCTCACCTCGCCTTGTTGACATGAGCCCTCTGGTGGCACTTGGACCCTGCTGGGAGCCTCCTCACCTCTGTGATGAGGGCCCTCTGACGTCAGGCCCTAACTGCTGGGCTCCCCAACTTTTCTTAGTGAGCCCAGTGATGCTCGGGCACTCCTCTTAGGTTCCCATCTCCATGGGGATGTGGGCCTTCTGCTCTGAGGTTCCAACGGCTGGGTTGATCACAGTTTCATGATGTGGGCTCTCTGGTGTTAGTTCACTGTGGCCTGGATCCCATAGCCTCTGTGCTCTTGGCCCCCTGCTGGGAGGTTCCAACGGCTGGATTCCTCACTTTTTTAATTTTTTGGGCCCTCTGTTGTGAGGATCCTCCTGCCTGCCTCACTCCCAGCCCCTTCGTGATGTGTGTCCTCTGGTTTGAGGCCACATGTGCTGGGTTCCTCACCTTTCGATGATGTGGGACCAATGGTCTTAGGAGACTCCTGCCTGGTTCACATCCCCTTGGTGATGTGGGCCCTCTGTTGAGAGTCTGATCCTGGCTGGGTTCCTCACCCTTCTGTGAGGTGGGCCGTCTGCTGTGAGGTCACTCCTGCCTGGCTTGCTCACCTCGCCTTGTGGACATGAGCCCTCTGGTGGCACTTGGGGCCTGATGGGAGCCTCCTCCCCTCGGTGACGGAGGGCCCTCTGGCATCAGGCCCTAACGGCTGGGCTCCCCACATTTTGTGATGTGCGCCCAGTGGTTTGAAGACACTCCATCCAGGTTCACATCCCCATTGGGATGTGGGCCTTCTGCTCTGAGGTCCCAAAGGCTGGGTTGTTCACAGTTTCATGATGTGGGCTCTCTGCTGTTAGTTCGCTCTGGCCTGGATGCCATAGCCTCTGTGCTCTGGGCCGCCTGCTGGAAGGTTCCAACTGCTCGATTCCTCAACTTTTGTATTCTATGGGTCCTGTGTTGTGATGCTCCTCCTGCCTGCCTCACTCGCAACCCCTTCGTGATGTGGGTCCTCTGGTTTGAGGCCACATGTGCTGGGTTCCGCAACTTTCAATGATGTGGCCCCACTGGTGTGAGGACACTCCTGCCTGGTTCCCATCCCCTTGGTGATGTGGGCCTTCTGGTGACAGTCTTATCCTGGCTGGGTTCCTCACTCTTCTGTGAGGTAGGCCCTCTGCTGTGAGGTCAATCCTGCCTGACTTGCACACATCACCTTGGCGACGTGGGCCCTCTGTTGGCACATGGAACCTGCTGGGAGCCTCCTGCCCTCGGTGATGACGGCCCTCTAGCATCAGGCCCTAACTGCTGGGCTCCCCACGTTTTCTGATGTGAGCCCAGTGATGCCAGGACACTCCTGTCAGGTTCCCATCCCCATGGGGATGTGGGCTTTCTGCTCTGAGGTCCCAACGCCTGGGTTGCTCACAGTTTCATGATGTGGGCTCTCTGGTGTTAGTTCACTCCTGCCTGCATCCCATAGCTTCTGTGCTCTCGGCCGCCTGCTGGGAGGTTCCAAATGCTGTATTCCTCACCTTTTTTATTCTTTGGGCCCTCTGTTTTTAGGCTACTCCTACCTGCCTCACTCCCATCCCCTTTGTGATGTATGTCCTCTGATATGAGGCCGCATGTGCTGGGTTCCTCACCTTTCGATGATGTGGCCCCACTGGTGGGAGGACAGTCCTGACTGGTTCCCATCCCCTTGGTGTTGTGGGCCCTCTGGCACTAGTCTCATCCTACCTCGGTTCCTCACCCTTCTGTGAGATAGGCCCTCTGCTGTGAGGTCGCTACTGCCTGGCTGGCGCATGCCACCTTGTAGACGTGGGCCCTCTGTTGGCAGTTGGAACCTGCTGGGAGTCTCCTCCCCTCAGTTATGAGGGCCCCCTGGCGTCAGGCCCTAACTGCTGGGTTCCTAACATTTTCTGATATGTGCTAAGTGGTGCGAAGCCACTCCTGCCAGGTTCCCATCCCAATGGGGATGTGGGCCTTCTGTTCTGAGGTCCCAACGGCTGGGCTGCTCACAGGTTCATGATGTGGGCCCTCTGCTGTGAGTTCACTGCGGCCTAGATCCCATAGCCTCGGTGCTCTGGGCCGCTTGCTGGGAGGTTCCAACTGCTGGATTCCTCAACTTTTATATTCTATGGACCCTGTGTTGTGAGGCCGGTCCTGCCATCCTCATTCCGAACCCCTTGGTGATGTGGTTCCTCTGGTTTGAGGCTACATGTGCTGGGATCCTCACCTTTCGATGATGTTGTTCCACTGGTGTGGGGACACGCCTGCCTGGTTCCCATCCCCTTGGTGATGTGGGCCCTCTGGTGAGAGTCTGATCCTGGCTGGGTTCCTCACCCTTCTGTGAGGTGGGCCCTCTGCTGTGAGGTCAATCATGCCTGTCTGGCACACGTCACCTTGGCGACGTGGGCCCTCTGGTGGCAGTTGGAGTGTGCTGGGATCCTCCTCCCCTCGGTGATGAGGGCCCTCTTGCCTTAGGCCATAACTGCTGGGCTCCCCACATTTTCTGATGTGCGCCAAGTGAGTGAGGACACTCTTGCCAGGTTCCCATCCCCATGAGGATATGGGCCTTCTGCTCTGAGGTCAAAACGGCTGGCTTGCTCACAGTACCATGATGTGGGCCCTCTGCTGTGAGTTCACTCCGGCAAGGATCCCTTATCATCGGTGCTCTTAGCCACCTGCTGGGAGGTTCCAACTGCTGGATTCCTCAACTTTTTTATTCTATGTGCCTTCTGTTGTGAGGCTCCTCCTGCCTGCCTCACTGCCAGCCCCTTGGTGATGACTGTCCTATGGCTTGAGGCCACATGTGCTGCGTTCCTCACCTTTCGATGATGTGGCCCCACTCGTGTGAGGACACTCCTGCCTGGTTCCCATCCCCTTGGTGAGGTGGGCCCTCTGGCGAGAGTCTAATCCTGGCTGGGTTCCTCAACGTTCTGTGAGGTAGGCCCTCTTCTGTGAGGTCACTCCTGCCTGGCTGGCACACGTCACCTTGGAGACGTGAGCCCTCTGGTGGCAGTTGGAGCATGCAGGGTGCCTCCTCCTCTCGGTGATGACGGCCCTCTGGCGTCAGGCCCTAAATGGTGGGCTCCCCACATTTTCTGATGTGCGCCCAGTGGTGCGAGGACACTCCAGCCAGGTTCCCATTCCCATGGGGATGTGGGCCTTCTGCGCTGAGGTCCCAACGCCTGGGTTGCTCACAGTTTAATGATGTGGGCCCTCTGTTGTGAGTTCACTGCGGCCTGGATCCCATAGCCTCGGTGTTCTGAGCCGCCTGCTGGAAGGTCTAAATGCTGGAATCCTCACGTTTTTTATATTATGTGCCCTGTGTTGTGAGGCTACTCCTGCCTGCCTCACTCCAAGGCCCTTGGTGATGTGGGTCCTCTGGTTTGAGGACACATGTGCTGGCTTCCTCACCTTAAGATGATGAGGCCCCAGAGGTGTGAGGATAATCCTGACTGGTTCCCATCCCCTTTGTGATGTGGGCCCTCTGGTGAGAGTCTGATCCTGGCTGGGTTCCTCACCCATCTGTGAGGTGGGCCCTCTACTATCAGGTAACTCTTGCCTGGCTTGCTCACCTCGCCTTGTTGACATGAGCCCTCTGGTGGCACTTGGACCCTGCTGGGAGCCTCCTCACCTCTGTGATGAGGGCCCTCTGACGTCAGGCCCTAACTGCTGGGCTCCCCAACTTTTCTTAGTGAGCCCAGTGATGCTCGGGCACTCCTCTTAGGTTCCCATCTCCATGGGGATGTGGGCCTTCTGCTCTGAGGTTCCAACGGCTGGGTTGATCACAGTTTCATGATGTGGGCTCTCTGGTGTTAGTTCACTGTGGCCTGGATCCCATAGCCTCTGTGCTCTTGGCCGCCTGCTGGGAGGTTCCAACGGCTGGATTCCTCACTTTTTTAATTTTTTGGGCCCTCTGTTGTGAGGATCCTCCTGCCTGCCTCACTCCCAGCCCCTTCGTGATGTGTGTCCTCTGGTTTGAGGCCACATGTGCTGGGTTCCTCACCTTTCGATGATGTGGGACCAATGGTCTTAGGAGACTCCTGCCTGGTTCACATCCCCTTGGTGATGTGGGCCCTCTGTTGAGAGTCTGATCCTGGCTGGGTTCCTCACCCTTCTGTGAGGTGGGCCGTCTGCTGTGAGGTCACTCCTGCCTGGCTTGCTCACCTCGCCTTGTGGACATGAGCCCTCTGGTGGCACTTGGAGCCTGATGGGAGCCTTCTCCCCTCGGTGATGAGGGCCCTCTGGCATCAGGCCCTAACGGCTGGGCTCCCCACATTTTGTGATGTGCGCCCAGTGGTTTGAAGACACTCCATCCAGGTTCACATCCCCATTGGGATGTGGGCCTTCTGCTCTGAGGTCCCAAAGGCTGGGTTGTTCACAGTTTCATGATGTGGGCTCTCTGCTGTTAGTTCGCACTGGCCTGGATGCCATAGCCTCTGTGCTCTGGGCCGCCTGCTGGAAGGTTCCAACTGCTCGATTCCTCAACTTTTGTATTCTATGGGTCCTGTGTTGTGATGCTCCTCCTGCCTGCCTCACTCGCAACCCCTTCGTGATGTGGGTCCTCTGGTTTGAGGCCACATGTGCTGGGTTCCGCAACTTTCAATGATGTGGCCCCACTGGTGTGAGGACACTCCTGCCTGGTTCCCATCCCCTTGGTGATGTGGGCCTTCTGGTGACAGTCTTATCCTGGCTGGGTTCCTCACTCTTCTGTGAGGTAGGCCCTCTGCTGTGAGGTCAATCCTGCCTGACTTGCACACATCACCTTGGCGACGTGGGCCCTCTGTTGGCACATGGAACCTGCTGGGAGCCTCCTGCCCTCGGTGATGACGGCCCTCTAGCATCAGGCCCTAACTGCTGGGCTCCCCACGTTTTCTGATGTGAGCCCAGTGATGCCAGGACACTCCTGTCAGGTTCCCATCCCCATGGGGATGTGGGCTTTCTGCTCTGAGGTCCCAACGCCTGGGTTGCTCACAGTTTCATGATGTGGGCTCTCTGGTGTTAGTTCACTCCTGCCTGCATCCCATAGCTTCTGTGCTCTCGGCCGCCTGCTGGGAGGTTCCAAATGCTGTATTCCTCACCTTTTTTATTCTTTGGGCCCTCTGTTTTTAGGCTACTCCTACCTGCCTCACTCCCATCCCCTTTGTGATGTATGTCCTCTGATATGAGGCCGCATGTGCTGGGTTCCTCACCTTTCGATGATGTGGCCCCACTGGTGGGAGGACAGTCCTGACTGGTTCCCATCCCCTTGGTGTTGTGGGCCCTCTGGCACTAGTCTCATCCTACCTCGGTTCCTCACCCTTCTGTGAGATAGGCCCTCTGCTGTGAGGTCGTTACTGCCTGGCTGGCGCATGCCACCTTGTAGACGTGGGCCCTCTGTTGGCAGTTGGAACCTGCTGGGAGTCTCCTCCCCTCAGTTATGAGGGCCCCCTGGCGTCAGGCCCTAACTGCTGGGTTCCTAACATTTTCTGATATGTGCTAAGTGGTGCGAAGCCACTCCTGCCAGGTTCCCATCCCAATGGGGATGTGGGCCTTCTGTTCTGAGGTCCCAACGGCTGGGCTGCTCACAGGTTCATGATGTGGGCCCTCTGCTGTGAGTTCACTGCGGCCTAGATCCCATAGCCTCGGTGCTCTGGGCCGCTTGCTGGGAGGTTCCAACTGCTGGATTCCTCAACTTTTATATTCTATGGACCCTGTGTTGTGAGGCCGGTCCTGCCATCCTCATTCCGAACCCCTTGGTGATGTGGTTCCTCTGGTTTGAGGCTACATGTGCTGGGATCCTCACCTTTCGATGATGTTGTTCCACTGGTGTGGGGACATGCCTGCCTGGTTCCCATCCCCTTGGTGATGTGGGCCCTCTGGTGAGAGTCTGATCCTGGCTGGGTTCCTCACCCTTCTGTGAGGTGGGCCCTCTGCTGTGAGGTCAATCATGCCTGTCTGGCACACGTCACCTTGGCGACGTGGGCCCTCTGGTGGCAGTTGGAGTGTGCTGGGATCCTCCTCCCCTCGGTGATGAGGGCCCTCTTGCCTTAGGCCATAACTGCTGGGCTCCCCACATTTTCTGATGTGCGCCAAGTGAGTGAGGACACTCTTGCCAGGTTCCCATCCCCATGAGGATATGGGCCTTCTGCTCTGAGGTCAAAACGGCTGGCTTGCTCACAGTACCATGATGTGGGCCCTCTGCTGTGAGTTCACTCCGGCAAGGATCCCTTATCATCGGTGCTCTTAGCCACCTGCTGGGAGGTTCCAACTGCTGGATTCCTCAACTTTTTTATTCTATGTGCCTTCTGTTGTGAGGCTCCTCCTGCCTGCCTCACTGCCAGCCCCTTGGTGATGACTGTCCTATGGCTTGAGGCCACATGTGCTGCGTTCCTCACCTTTCGATGATGTGGCCCCACTCGTGTGAGGACACTCCTGCCTGGTTCCCATCCCCTTGGTGAGGTGGGCCCTCTGGCGAGAGTCTAATCCTGGCTGGGTTCCTCAACGTTCTGTGAGGTAGGCCCTCTTCTGTGAGGTCACTCCTGCCTGGCTGGCACACGTCACCTTGGAGACGTGAGCCCTCTGGTGGCAGTTGGAGCATGCAGGGTGCCTCCTCCTCTCGGTGATGACGGCCCTCTGGCGTCAGGCCCTAAATGGTGGGCTCCCCACATTTTCTGATGTGCGCCCAGTGGTGCGAGGACACTCCAGCCAGGTTCCCATTCCCATGGGGATGTGGGCCTTCTGCGCTGAGGTCCCAACGCCTGGGTTGCTCACAGTTTAATGATGTGGGCCCTCTGTTGTGAGTTCACTGCGGCCTGGATCCCATAGCCTCGGTGTTCTGAGCCGCCTGCTGGAAGGTCTAAATGCTGGAATCCTCACGTTTTTTATATTATGTGCCCTGTGTTGTGAGGCTACTCCTGCCTGCCTCACTCCAAGGCCCTTGGTGATGTGGGTCCTCTGGTTTGAGGACACATGTGCTGGCTTCCTCACCTTAAGATGATGAGGCCCCAGAGGTGTGAGGATAATCCTGACTGGTTCCCATCCCCTTTGTGATGTGGGCCCTCTGGTGAGAGTCTGATCCTGGCTGGGTTCCTCACCCATCTGTGAGGTGGGCCCTCTACTATCAGGTAACTCTTGCCTGGCTTGCTCACCTCGCCTTGTTGACATGAGCCCTCTGGTGGCACTTGGACCCTGCTGGGAGCCTCCTCACCTCTGTGATGAGGGCCCTCTGACGTCAGGCCCTAACTGCTGGGCTCCCCAACTTTTCTTAGTGAGCCCAGTGATGCTCGGGCACTCCTCTTAGGTTCCCATCTCCATGGGGATGTGGGCCTTCTGCTCTGAGGTTCCAACGGCTGGGTTGATCACAGTTTCATGATGTGGGCTCTCTGGTGTTAGTTCACTGTGGCCTGGATCCCATAGCCTCTGTGCTCTTGGCCGCCTGCTGGGAGGTTCCAACGGCTGGATTCCTCACTTTTTTAATTTTTTGGGCCCTCTGTTGTGAGGATCCTCCTGCCTGCCTCACTCCCAGCCCCTTCGTGATGTGTGTCCTCTGGTTTGAGGCCACATGTGCTGGGTTCCTCACCTTTCGATGATGTGGGACCAATGGTCTTAGGAGACTCCTGCCTGGTTCACATCCCCTTGGTGATGTGGGCCCTCTGTTGAGAGTCTGATCCTGGCTGGGTTCCTCACCCTTCTGTGAGGTGGGCCGTCTGCTGTGAGGTCACTCCTGCCTGGCTTGCTCACCTCGCCTTGTGGACATGAGCCCTCTGGTGGCACTTGGAACCTGATGGGAGCCTCCTCCCCTCGGTGATGAGGGCCCTCTGGCATCAGGCCCTAACGGCTGGGCTCCCCACATTTTGTGATGTGCGCCCAGTGGTTTGAAGACACTCCATCCAGGTTCACATCCCCATTGGGATGTGGGCCTTCTGCTCTGAGGTCCCAAAGGCTGGGTTGTTCACAGTTTCATGATGTGGGCTCTCTGCTGTTAGTTCGCTCTGGCCTGGATGCCATAGCCTCTGTGCTCTGGGCCGCCTGCTGGAAGGTTCCAACTGCTCGATTCCTCAACTTTTGTATTCTATGGGTCCTGTGTTGTGATGCTCCTCCTGCCTGCCTCACTCGCAACCCCTTCGTGATGTGGGTCCTCTGGTTTGAGGCCACATGTGCTGGGTTCCGCAACTTTCAATGATGTGGCCCCACTGGTGTGAGGACACTCCTGCCTGGTTCCCATCCCCTTGGTGATGTGGGCCTTCTGGTGACAGTCTTATCCTGGCTGGGTTCCTCACTCTTCTGTGAGGTAGGCCCTCTGCTGTGAGGTCAATCCTGCCTGACTTGCACACATCACCTTGGCGACGTGGGCCCTCTGTTGGCACATGGAACCTGCTGGGAGCCTCCTGCCCTCGGTGATGACGGCCCTCTAGCATCAGGCCCTAACTGCTGGGCTCCCCACGTTTTCTGATGTGAGCCCAGTGATGCCAGGACACTCCTGTCAGGTTCCCATCCCCATGGGGATGTGGGCTTTCTGCTCTGAGGTCCCAACGCCTGGGTTGCTCACAGTTTCATGATGTGGGCTCTCTGGTGTTAGTTCACTCCTGCCTGCATCCCATAGCTTCTGTGCTCTCGGCCGCCTGCTGGGAGGTTCCAAATGCTGTATTCCTCACCTTTTTTATTCTTTGGGCCCTCTGTTTTTAGGCTACTCCTACCTGCCTCACTCCCATCCCCTTTGTGATGTATGTCCTCTGATATGAGGCCGCATGTGCTGGGTTCCTCACCTTTCGATGATGTGGCCCCACTGGTGGGAGGACAGTCCTGACTGGTTCCCATCCCCTTGGTGTTGTGGGCCCTCTGGCACTAGTCTCATCCTACCTCGGTTCCTCACCCTTCTGTGAGATAGGCCCTCTGCTGTGAGGTCGCTACTGCCTGGCTGGCGCATGCCACCTTGTAGACGTGGGCCCTCTGTTGGCAGTTGGAACCTGCTGGGAGTCTCCTCCCCTCAGTTATGAGGGCCCCCTGGCGTCAGGCCCTAACTGCTGGGTTCCTAACATTTTCTGATATGTGCTAAGTGGTGCGAAGCCACTCCTGCCAGGTTCCCATCCCAATGGGGATGTGGGCCTTCTGTTCTGAGGTCCCAACGGCTGGGCTGCTCACAGGTTCATGATGTGGGCCCTCTGCTGTGAGTTCACTGCGGCCTAGATCCCATAGCCTCGGTGCTCTGGGCCGCTTGCTGGGAGGTTCCAACTGCTGGATTCCTCAACTTTTATATTCTATGGACCCTGTGTTGTGAGGCCGGTCCTGCCATCCTCATTCCGAACCCCTTGGTGATGTGGTTCCTCTGGTTTGAGGCTACATGTGCTGGGATCCTCACCTTTCGATGATGTTGTTCCACTGGTGTGGGGACACGCCTGCCTGGTTCCCATCCCCTTGGTGATGTGGGCCCTCTGGTGAGAGTCTGATCCTGGCTGGGTTCCTCACCCTTCTGTGAGGTGGGCCCTCTGCTGTGAGGTCAATCATGCCTGTCTGGCACACGTCACCTTGGCGACGTGGGCCCTCTGGTGGCAGTTGGAGTGTGCTGGGATCCTCCTCCCCTCGGTGATGAGGGCCCTCTTGCCTTAGGCCATAACTGCTGGGCTCCCCACATTTTCTGATGTGCGCCAAGTGAGTGAGGACACTCTTGCCAGGTTCCCATCCCCATGAGGATATGGGCCTTCTGCTCTGAGGTCAAAACGGCTGGCTTGCTCACAGTACCATGATGTGGGCCCTCTGCTGTGAGTTCACTCCGGCAAGGATCCCTTATCATCGGTGCTCTTAGCCACCTGCTGGGAGGTTCCAACTGCTGGATTCCTCAACTTTTTTATTCTATGTGCCTTCTGTTGTGAGGCTCCTCCTGCCTGCCTCACTGCCAGCCCCTTGGTGATGACTGTCCTATGGCTTGAGGCCACATGTGCTGCGTTCCTCACCTTTCGATGATGTGGCCCCACTCGTGTGAGGACACTCCTGCCTGGTTCCCATCCCCTTGGTGAGGTGGGCCCTCTGGCGAGAGTCTAATCCTGGCTGGGTTCCTCAACGTTCTGTGAGGTAGGCCCTCTTCTGTGAGGTCACTCCTGCCTGGCTGGCACACGTCACCTTGGAGACGTGAGCCCTCTGGTGGCAGTTGGAGCATGCAGGGTGCCTCCTCCTCTCGGTGATGACGGCCCTCTGGCGTCAGGCCCTAAATGGTGGGCTCCCCACATTTTCTGATGTGCGCCCAGTGGTGCGAGGACACTCCAGCCAGGTTCCCATTCCCATGGGGATGTGGGCCTTCTGCGCTGAGGTCCCAACGCCTGGGTTGCTCACAGTTTAATGATGTGGGCCCTCTGTTGTGAGTTCACTGCGGCCTGGATCCCATAGCCTCGGTGTTCTGAGCCGCCTGCTGGAAGGTCTAAATGCTGGAATCCTCACGTTTTTTATATTATGTGCCCTGTGTTGTGAGGCTACTCCTGCCTGCCTCACTCCAAGGCCCTTGGTGATGTGGGTCCTCTGGTTTGAGGACACATGTGCTGGCTTCCTCACCTTAAGATGATGAGGCCCCAGAGGTGTGAGGATAATCCTGACTGGTTCCCATCCCCTTTGTGATGTGGGCCCTCTGGTGAGAGTCTGATCCTGGCTGGGTTCCTCACCCATCTGTGAGGTGGGCCCTCTACTATCAGGTAACTCTTGCCTGGCTTGCTCACCTCGCCTTGTTGACATGAGCCCTCTGGTGGCACTTGGACCCTGCTGGGAGCCTCCTCACCTCTGTGATGAGGGCCCTCTGACGTCAGGCCCTAACTGCTGGGCTCCCCAACTTTTCTTAGTGAGCCCAGTGATGCTCGGGCACTCCTCTTAGGTTCCCATCTCCATGGGGATGTGGGCCTTCTGCTCTGAGGTTCCAACGGCTGGGTTGATCACAGTTTCATGATGTGGGCTCTCTGGTGTTAGTTCACTGTGGCCTGGATCCCATAGCCTCTGTGCTCTTGGCCGCCTGCTGGGAGGTTCCAACGGCTGGATTCCTCACTTTTTTAATTTTTTGGGCCCTCTGTTGTGAGGATCCTCCTGCCTGCCTCACTCCCAGCCCCTTCGTGATGTGTGTCCTCTGGTTTGAGGCCACATGTGTTGGGTTCCTCACCTTTCGATGATGTGGGACCAATGGTCTTAGGAGACTCCTGCCTGGTTCACATCCCCTTGGTGATGTGGGCCCTCTGTTGAGAGTCTGATCCTGGCTGGGTTCCTCACCCTTCTGTGAGGTGGGCCGTCTGCTGTGAGGTCACTCCTGCCTGGCTTGCTCACCTCGCCTTGTGGACATGAGCCCTCTGGTGGCACTTGGAGCCTGATGGGAGCCTCCTCCCCTCGGTGATGAGGGCCCTCTGGCATCAGGCCCTAACGGCTGGGCTCCCCACATTTTGTGATGTGCGCCCAGTGGTTTGAAGACACTCCATCCAGGTTCACATCCCCATTGGGATGTGGGCCTTCTGCTCTGAGGTCCCAAAGGCTGGGTTGTTCACAGTTTCATGATGTGGGCTCTCTGCTGTTAGTTCGCTCTGGCCTGGATGCCATAGCCTCTGTGCTCTGGGCCGCCTGCTGGAAGGTTCCAACTGCTCGATTCCTCAACTTTTGTATTCTATGGGTCCTGTGTTGTGATGCTCCTCCTGCCTGCCTCACTCGCAACCCCTTCGTGATGTGGGTCCTCTGGTTTGAGGCCACATGTGCTGGGTTCCGCAACTTTCAATGATGTGGCCCCACTGGTGTGAGGACACTCCTGCCTGGTTCCCATCCCCTTGGTGATGTGGGCCTTCTGGTGACAGTCTTATCCTGGCTGGGTTCCTCACTCTTCTGTGAGGTAGGCCCTCTGCTGTGAGGTCAATCCTGCCTGACTTGCACACATCACCTTGGCGACGTGGGCCCTCTGTTGGCACATGGAACCTGCTGGGAGCCTCCTGCCCTCGGTGATGACGGCCCTCTAGCATCAGGCCCTAACTGCTGGGCTCCCCACGTTTTCTGATGTGAGCCCAGTGATGCCAGGACACTCCTGTCAGGTTCCCATCCCCATGGGGATGTGGGCTTTCTGCTCTGAGGTCCCAACGCCTGGGTTGCTCACAGTTTCATGATGTGGGCTCTCTGGTGTTAGTTCACTCCTGCCTGCATCCCATAGCTTCTGTGCCCTCGGCCGCCTGCTGGGAGGTTCCAAATGCTGTATTCCTCACCTTTTTTATTCTTTGGGCCCTCTGTTTTTAGGCTACTCCTACCTGCCTCACTCCCATCCCCTTTGTGATGTATGTCCTCTGATATGAGGCCGCATGTGCTGGGTTCCTCACCTTTCGATGATGTGGCCCCACTGGTGGGAGGACAGTCCTGACTGGTTCCCATCCCCTTGGTGTTGTGGGCCCTCTGGCACTAGTCTCATCCTACCTCGGTTCCTCACCCTTCTGTGAGATAGGCCCTCTGCTGTGAGGTCGCTACTGCCTGGCTGGCGCATGCCACCTTGTAGACGTGGGCCCTCTGTTGGCAGTTGGAACCTGCTGGGAGTCTCCTCCCCTCAGTTATGAGGGCCCCCTGGCGTCAGGCCCTAACTGCTGGGTTCCTAACATTTTCTGATATGTGCTAAGTGGTGCGAAGCCACTCCTGCCAGGTTCCCATCCCAATGGGGATGTGGGCCTTCTGTTCTGAGGTCCCAACGGCTGGGCTGCTCACAGGTTCATGATGTGGGCCCTCTGCTGTGAGTTCACTGCGGCCTAGATCCCATAGCCTCGGTGCTCTGGGCCGCTTGCTGGGAGGTTCCAACTGCTGGATTCCTCAACTTTTATATTCTATGGACCCTGTGTTGTGAGGCCGGTCCTGCCATCCTCATTCCGAACCCCTTGGTGATGTGGTTCCTCTGGTTTGAGGCTACATGTGCTGGGATCCTCACCTTTCGATGATGTTGTTCCACTGGTGTGGGGACACGCCTGCCTGGTTCCCATCCCCTTGGTGATGTGGGCCCTCTGGTGAGAGTCTGATCCTGGCTGGGTTCCTCACCCTTCTGTGAGGTGGGCCCTCTGCTGTGAGGTCAATCATGCCTGTCTGGCACACGTCACCTTGGCGACGTGGGCCCTCTGGTGGCAGTTGGAGTGTGCTGGGATCCTCCTCCCCTCGGTGATGAGGGCCCTCTTGCCTTAGGCCATAACTGCTGGGCTCCCCACATTTTCTGATGTGCGCCAAGTGAGTGAGGACACTCTTGCCAGGTTCCCATCCCCATGAGGATATGGGCCTTCTGCTCTGAGGTCAAAACGGCTGGCTTGCTCACAGTACCATGATGTGGGCCCTCTGCTGTGAGTTCACTCCGGCAAGGATCCCTTATCATCGGTGCTCTTAGCCACCTGCTGGGAGGTTCCAACTGCTGGATTCCTCAACTTTTTTATTCTATGTGCCTTCTGTTGTGAGGCTCCTCCTGCCTGCCTCACTGCCAGCCCCTTGGTGATGACTGTCCTATGGCTTGAGGCCACATGTGCTGCGTTCCTCACCTTTCGATGATGTGGCCCCACTCGTGTGAGGACACTCCTGCCTGGTTCCCATCCCCTTGGTGAGGTGGGCCCTCTGGCGAGAGTCTAATCCTGGCTGGGTTCCTCAACGTTCTGTGAGGTAGGCCCTCTTCTGTGAGGTCACTCCTGCCTGGCTGGCACACGTCACCTTGGAGACGTGAGCCCTCTGGTGGCAGTTGGAGCATGCAGGGTGCCTCCTCCTCTCGGTGATGACGGCCCTCTGGCGTCAGGCCCTAAATGGTGGGCTCCCCACATTTTCTGATGTGCGCCCAGTGGTGCGAGGACACTCCAGCCAGGTTCCCATTCCCATGGGGATGTGGGCCTTCTGCGCTGAGGTCCCAACGCCTGGGTTGCTCACAGTTTAATGATGTGGGCCCTCTGTTGTGAGTTCACTGCGGCCTGGATCCCATAGCCTCGGTGTTCTGAGCCGCCTGCTGGAAGGTCTAAATGCTGGAATCCTCACGTTTTTTATATTATGTGCCCTGTGTTGTGAGGCTACTCCTGCCTGCCTCACTCCAAGGCCCTTGGTGATGTGGGTCCTCTGGTTTGAGGACACATGTGCTGGCTTCCTCACCTTAAGATGATGAGGCCCCAGAGGTGTGAGGATAATCCTGACTGGTTCCCATCCCCTTTGTGATGTGGGCCCTCTGGTGAGAGTCTGATCCTGGCTGGGTTCCTCACCCATCTGTGAGGTGGGCCCTCTACTATCAGGTAACTCTTGCCTGGCTTGCTCACCTCGCCTTGTTGACATGAGCCCTCTGGTGGCACTTGGACCCTGCTGGGAGCCTCCTCACCTCTGTGATGAGGGCCCTCTGACGTCAGGCCCTAACTGCTGGGCTCCCCAACTTTTCTTAGTGAGCCCAGTGATGCTCGGGCACTCCTCTTAGGTTCCCATCTCCATGGGGATGTGGGCCTTCTGCTCTGAGGTTCCAACGGCTGGGTTGATCACAGTTTCATGATGTGGGCTCTCTGGTGTTAGTTCACTGTGGCCTGGATCCCATAGCCTCTGTGCTCTTGGCCGCCTGCTGGGAGGTTCCAACGGCTGGATTCCTCACTTTTTTAATTTTTTGGGCCCTCTGTTGTGAGGATCCTCCTGCCTGCCTCACTCCCAGCCCCTTCGTGATGTGTGTCCTCTGGTTTGAGGCCACATGTGCTGGGTTCCTCACCTTTCGATGATGTGGGACCAATGGTCTTAGGAGACTCCTGCCTGGTTCACATCCCCTTGGTGATGTGGGCCCTCTGTTGAGAGTCTGATCCTGGCTGGGTTCCTCACCCTTCTGTGAGGTGGGCCGTCTGCTGTGAGGTCACTCCTGCCTGGCTTGCTCACCTCGCCTTGTGGACATGAGCCCTCTGGTGGCACTTGGAGCCTGATGGGAGCCTCCTCCCCTCGGTGATGAGGGCCCTCTGGCATCAGGCCCTAACGGCTGGGCTCCCCACATTTTGTGATGTGCGCCCAGTGGTTTGAAGACACTCCATCCAGGTTCACATCCCCATTGGGATGTGGGCCTTCTGCTCTGAGGTCCCAAAGGCTGGGTTGTTCACAGTTTCATGATGTGGGCTCTCTGCTGTTAGTTCGCTCTGGCCTGGATGCCATAGCCTCTGTGCTCTGGGCCGCCTGCTGGAAGGTTCCAACTGCTCGATTCCTCAACTTTTGTATTCTATGGGTCCTGTGTTGTGATGCTCCTCCTGCCTGCCTCACTCGCAACCCCTTCGTGATGTGGGTCCTCTGGTTTGAGGCCACATGTGCTGGGTTCCGCAACTTTCAATGATGTGGCCCCACTGGTGTGAGGACACTCCTGCCTGGTTCCCATCCCCTTGGTGATGTGGGCCTTCTGGTGACAGTCTTATCCTGGCTGGGTTCCTCACTCTTCTGTGAGGTAGGCCCTCTGCTGTGAGGTCAATCCTGCCTGACTTGCACACATCACCTTGGCGACGTGGGCCCTCTGTTGGCACATGGAACCTGCTGGGAGCCTCCTGCCCTCGGTGATGACGGCCCTCTAGCATCAGGCCCTAACTGCTGGGCTCCCCACGTTTTCTGATGTGAGCCCAGTGATGCCAGGACACTCCTGTCATGTTCCCATCCCCATGGGGATGTGGGCTTTCTGCTCTGAGGTCCCAACGCCTGGGTTGCTCACAGTTTCATGATGTGGGCTCTCTGGTGTTAGTTCACTCCTGCCTGCATCCCATAGCTTCTGTGCTCTCGGCCGCCTGCTGGGAGGTTCCAAATGCTGGATTCCTCACCTTTTTTATTCTTTGGGCCCTCTGTTTTTAGGCTACTCCTACCTGCCTCACTCCCATCCCCTTTGTGATGTATGTCCTCTGATATGAGGCCGCATGTGCTGGGTTCCTCACCTTTCGATGATGTGGCCCCACTGGTGGGAGGACAGTCCTGACTGGTTCCCATCCCCTTGGTGTTGTGGGCCCTCTGGCACTAGTCTCATCCTACCTCGGTTCCTCACCCTTCTGTGAGATAGGCCCTCTGCTGTGAGGTCGCTACTGCCTGGCTGGCGCATGCCACCTTGTAGACGTGGGCCCTCTGTTGGCAGTTGGAACCTGCTGGGAGTCTCCTCCCCTCAGTTATGAGGGCCCCCTGGCGTCAGGCCCTAACTGCTGGGTTCCTAACATTTTCTGATATGTGCTAAGTGGTGCGAAGCCACTCCTGCCAGGTTCCCATCCCAATGGGGATGTGGGCCTTCTGTTCTGAGGTCCCAACGGCTGGGCTGCTCACAGGTTCATGATGTGGGCCCTCTGCTGTGAGTTCACTGCGGCCTAGATCCCATAGCCTCGGTGCTCTGGGCCGCTTGCTGGGAGGTTCCAACTGCTGGATTCCTCAACTTTTATATTCTATGGACCCTGTGTTGTGAGGCCGGTCCTGCCATCCTCATTCCGAACCCCTTGGTGATGTGGTTCCTCTGGTTTGAGGCTACATGTGCTGGGATCCTCACCTTTCGATGATGTTGTTCCACTGGTGTGGGGACACGCCTGCCTGGTTCCCATCCCCTTGGTGATGTGGGCCCTCTGGTGAGAGTCTGATCCTGGCTGGGTTCCTCACCCTTCTGTGAGGTGGGCCCTCTGCTGTGAGGTCAATCATGCCTGTCTGGCACACGTCACCTTGGCGACGTGGGCCCTCTGGTGGCAGTTGGAGTGTGCTGGGATCCTCCTCCCCTCGGTGATGAGGGCCCTCTTGCCTTAGGCCATAACTGCTGGGCTCCCCACATTTTCTGATGTGCGCCAAGTGAGTGAGGACACTCTTGCCAGGTTCCCATCCCCATGAGGATATGGGCCTTCTGCTCTGAGGTCAAAACGGCTGGCTTGCTCACAGTACCATGATGTGGGCCCTCTGCTGTGAGTTCACTCCGGCAAGGATCCCTTATCATCGGTGCTCTTAGCCACCTGCTGGGAGGTTCCAACTGCTGGATTCCTCAACTTTTTTATTCTATGTGCCTTCTGTTGTGAGGCTCCTCCTGCCTGCCTCACTGCCAGCCCCTTGGTGATGACTGTCCTATGGCTTGAGGCCACATGTGCTGCGTTCCTCACCTTTCGATGATGTGGCCCCACTCGTGTGAGGACACTCCTGCCTGGTTCCCATCCCCTTGGTGAGGTGGGCCCTCTGGCGAGAGTCTAATCCTGGCTGGGTTCCTCAACGTTCTGTGAGGTAGGCCCTCTTCTGTGAGGTCACTCCTGCCTGGCTGGCACACGTCACCTTGGAGACGTGAGCCCTCTGGTGGCAGTTGGAGCATGCAGGGTGCCTCCTCCTCTCGGTGATGACGGCCCTCTGGCGTCAGGCCCTAAATGGTGGGCTCCCCACATTTTCTGATGTGCGCCCAGTGGTGCGAGGACACTCCAGCCAGGTTCCCATTCCCATGGGGATGTGGGCCTTCTGCGCTGAGGTCCCAACGCCTGGGTTGCTCACAGTTTAATGATGTGGGCCCTCTGTTGTGAGTTCACTGCGGCCTGGATCCCATAGCCTCGGTGTTCTGAGCCGCCTGCTGGAAGGTCTAAATGCTGGAATCCTCACGTTTTTTATATTATGTGCCCTGTGTTGTGAGGCTACTCCTGCCTGCCTCACTCCAAGGCCCTTGGTGATGTGGGTCCTCTGGTTTGAGGACACATGTGCTGGCTTCCTCACCTTAAGATGATGAGGCCCCAGAGGTGTGAGGATAATCCTGACTGGTTCCCATCCCCTTTGTGATGTGGGCCCTCTGGTGAGAGTCTGATCCTGGCTGGGTTCCTCACCCATCTGTGAGGTGGGCCCTCTACTATCAGGTAACTCTTGCCTGGCTTGCTCACCTCGCCTTGTTGACATGAGCCCTCTGGTGGCACTTGGACCCTGCTGGGAGCCTCCTCACCTCTGTGATGAGGGCCCTCTGACGTCAGGCCCTAACTGCTGGGCTCCCCAACTTTTCTTAGTGAGCCCAGTGATGCTCGGGCACTCCTCTTAGGTTCCCATCTCCATGGGGATGTGGGCCTTCTGCTCTGAGGTTCCAACGGCTGGGTTGATCACAGTTTCATGATGTGGGCTCTCTGGTGTTAGTTCACTGTGGCCTGGATCCCATAGCCTCTGTGCTCTTGGCCGCCTGCTGGGAGGTTCCAACGGCTGGATTCCTCACTTTTTTAATTTTTTGGGCCCTCTGTTGTGAGGATCCTCCTGCCTGCCTCACTCCCAGCCCCTTCGTGATGTGTGTCCTCTGGTTTGAGGCCACATGTGCTGGGTTCCTCACCTTTCGATGATGTGGGACCAATGGTCTTAGGAGACTCCTGCCTGGTTCACATCCCCTTGGTGATGTGGGCCCTCTGTTGAGAGTCTGATCCTGGCTGGGTTCCTCACCCTTCTGTGAGGTGGGCCGTCTGCTGTGAGGTCACTCCTGCCTGGCTTGCTCACCTCGCCTTGTGGACATGAGCCCTCTGGTGGCACTTGGAGCCTGATGGGAGCCTCCTCCCCTCGGTGATGAGGGCCCTCTGGCATCAGGCCCTAACGGCTGGGCTCCCCACATTTTGTGATGTGCGCCCAGTGGTTTGAAGACACTCCATCCAGGTTCACATCCCCATTGGGATGTGGGCCTTCTGCTCTGAGGTCCCAAAGGCTGGGTTGTTCACAGTTTCATGATGTGGGCTCTCTGCTGTTAGTTCGCTCTGGCCTGGATGCCATAGCCTCTGTGCTCTGGGCCGCCTGCTGGAAGGTTCCAACTGCTCGATTCCTCAACTTTTGTATTCTATGGGTCCTGTGTTGTGATGCTCCTCCTGCCTGCCTCACTCGCAACCCCTTCGTGATGTGGGTCCTCTGGTTTGAGGCCACATGTGCTGGGTTCCGCAACTTTCAATGATGTGGCCCCACTGGTGTGAGGACACTCCTGCCTGGTTCCCATCCCCTTGGTGATGTGGGCCTTCTGGTGACAGTCTTATCCTGGCTGGGTTCCTCACTCTTCTGTGAGGTAGGCCCTCTGCTGTGAGGTCAATCCTGCCTGACTTGCACACATCACCTTGGCGACGTGGGCCCTCTGTTGGCACATGGAACCTGCTGGGAGCCTCCTGCCCTCGGTGATGACGGCCCTCTAGCATCAGGCCCTAACTGCTGGGCTCCCCACGTTTTCTGATGTGAGCCCAGTGATGCCAGGACACTCCTGTCATGTTCCCATCCCCATGGGGATGTGGGCTTTCTGCTCTGAGGTCCCAACGCCTGGGTTGCTCACAGTTTCATGATGTGGGCTCTCTGGTGTTAGTTCACTCCTGCCTGCATCCCATAGCTTCTGTGCTCTCGGCCGCCTGCTGGGAGGTTCCAAATGCTGGATTCCTCACCTTTTTTATTCTTTGGGCCCTCTGTTTTTAGGCTACTCCTACCTGCCTCACTCCCATCCCCTTTGTGATGTATGTCCTCTGATATGAGGCCGCATGTGCTGGGTTCCTCACCTTTCGATGATGTGGCCCCACTGGTGGGAGGACAGTCCTGACTGGTTCCCATCCCCTTGGTGTTGTGGGCCCTCTGGCACTAGTCTCATCCTACCTCGGTTCCTCACCCTTCTGTGAGATAGGCCCTCTGCTGTGAGGTCGCTACTGCCTGGCTGGCGCATGCCACCTTGTAGACGTGGGCCCTCTGTTGGCAGTTGGAACCTGCTGGGAGTCTCCTCCCCTCAGTTATGAGGGCCCCCTGGCGTCAGGCCCTAACTGCTGGGTTCCTAACATTTTCTGATATGTGCTAAGTGGTGCGAAGCCACTCCTGCCAGGTTCCCATCCCAATGGGGATGTGGGCCTTCTGTTCTGAGGTCCCAACGGCTGGGCTGCTCACAGGTTCATGATGTGGGCCCTCTGCTGTGAGTTCACTGCGGCCTAGATCCCATAGCCTCGGTGCTCTGGGCCGCTTGCTGGGAGGTTCCAACTGCTGGATTCCTCAACTTTTATATTCTATGGACCCTGTGTTGTGAGGCCGGTCCTGCCATCCTCATTCCGAACCCCTTGGTGATGTGGTTCCTATGGTTTGAGGCTACATGTGCTGGGATCCTCACCTTTCGATGATGTTGTTCCACTGGTGTGGGGACACGCCTGCCTGGTTCCCATCCCCTTGGTGATGTGGGCCCTCTGGTGAGAGTCTGATCCTGGCTGGGTTCCTCACCCTTCTGTGAGGTGGGCCCTCTGCTGTGAGGTCAATCATGCCTGTCTGGCACACGTCACCTTGGCGACGTGGGCCCTCTGGTGGCAGTTGGAGTGTGCTGGGATCCTCCTCCCCTCGGTGATGAGGGCCCTCTTGCCTTAGGCCATAACTGCTGGGCTCCCCACATTTTCTGATGTGCGCCAAGTGAGTGAGGACACTCTTGCCAGGTTCCCATCCCCATGAGGATATGGGCCTTCTGCTCTGAGGTCAAAACGGCTGGCTTGCTCACAGTACCATGATGTGGGCCCTCTGCTGTGAGTTCACTCCGGCAAGGATCCCTTATCATCGGTGCTCTTAGCCACCTGCTGGGAGGTTCCAACTGCTGGATTCCTCAACTTTTTTATTCTATGTGCCTTCTGTTGTGAGGCTCCTCCTGCCTGCCTCACTGCCAGCCCCTTGGTGATGACTGTCCTATGGCTTGAGGCCACATGTGCTGCGTTCCTCACCTTTCGATGATGTGGCCCCACTCGTGTGAGGACACTCCTGCCTGGTTCCCATCCCCTTGGTGAGGTGGGCCCTCTGGTGAGAGTCTAATCCTGGCTGGGTTCCTCAAAGTTCTGTGAGGTAGGCCCTCTTCTGTGAGGTCACTCCTGCCTGGCTGGCACACGTCACCTTGGAGACGTGAGCCCTCTGGTGGCAGTTGGAGCATGCAGGGTGCCTCCTCCTCTCGGTGATGACGGCCCTCTGGCGTCAGGCCCTAAATGGTGGGCTCCCCACATTTTCTGATGTGCGCCCAGTGGTGCGAGGACACTCCAGCCAGGTTCCCATTCCCATGGGGATGTGGGCCTTCTGCGCTGAGGTCCCAACGCCTGGGTTGCTCACAGTTTAATGATGTGGGCCCTCTGTTGTGAGTTCACTGCGGCCTGGATCCCATAGCCTCGGTGTTCTGAGCCGCCTGCTGGAAGGTCTAAATGCTGGAATCCTCACGTTTTTTATATTATGTGCCCTGTGTTGTGAGGCTACTCCTGCCTGCCTCACTCCAAGGCCCTTGGTGATGTGGGTCCTCTGGTTTGAGGACACATGTGCTGGCTTCCTCACCTTAAGATGATGAGGCCCCAGAGGTGTGAGGATAATCCTGACTGGTTCCCATCCCCTTTGTGATGTGGGCCCTCTGGTGAGAGTCTGATCCTGGCTGGGTTCCTCACCCATCTGTGAGGTGGGCCCTCTACTATCAGGTAACTCTTACCTGGCTTGCTCACCTCGCCTTGTTGACATGAGCCCTCTGGTGGCACTTGGACCCTGCTGGGAGCCTCCTCACCTCTGTGATGAGGGCCCTCTGACGTCAGGCCCTAACTGCTGGGCTCCCCAACTTTTCTTAGTGAGCCCAGTGATGCTCGGGCACTCCTCTTAGGTTCCCATCTCCATGGGGATGTGGGCCTTCTGCTCTGAGGTTCCAACGGCTGGGTTGATCACAGTTTCATGATGTGGGCTCTCTGGTGTTAGTTCACTGTGGCCTGGATCCCATAGCCTCTGTGCTCTTGGCCGCCTGCTGGGAGGTTCCAACGGCTGGATTCCTCACTTTTTTAATTTTTTGGGCCCTCTGTTGTGAGGATCCTCCTGCCTGCCTCACTCCCAGCCCCTTCGTGATGTGTGTCCTCTGGTTTGAGGCCACATGTGCTGGGTTCCTCACCTTTCGATGATGTGGGACCAATGGTCTTAGGAGACTCCTGCCTGGTTCACATCCCCTTGGTGATGTGGGCCCTCTGTTGAGAGTCTGATCCTGGCTGGGTTCCTCACCCTTCTGTGAGGTGAGCCGTCTGCTGTGAGGTCACTCCTGCCTGGCTTGCTCACCTCGCCTTGTGGACATGAGCCCTCTGGTGGCACTTGGAGCCTGATGGGAGCCTCCTCCCCTCGGTGATGAGGGCCCTCTGGCATCAGGCCCTAACGGCTGGGCTCCCCACATTTTGTGATGTGCGCCCAGTGGTTTGAAGACACTCCATCCAGGTTCACATCCCCATTGGGATGTGGGCCTTCTGCTCTGAGGTCCCAAAGGCTGGGTTGTTCACAGTTTCATGATGTGGGCTCTCTGCTGTTAGTTCGCTCTGGCCTGGATGCCATAGCCTCTGTGCTCTGGGCCGCCTGCTGGAAGGTTCCAACTGCTCGATTCCTCAACTTTTGTATTCTATGGGTCCTGTGTTGTGATGCTCCTCCTGCCTGCCTCACTCGCAACCCCTTCGTGATGTGGGTCCTCTGGTTTGAGGCCACATGTGCTGGGTTCCGCAACTTTCAATGATGTGACCCCACTGGTGTGAGGACACTCCTGCCTGGTTCCCATCCCCTTGGTGATGTGGGCCTTCTGGTGACAGTCTTATCCTGGCTGGGTTCCTCACTCTTCTGTGAGGTAGGCCCTCTGCTGTGAGGTCAATCCTGCCTGACTTGCACACATCACCTTGGCGACGTGGGCCCTCTGTTGGCACATGGAACCTGCTGGGAGCCTCCTGCCCTCGGTGATGACGGCCCTCTAGCATCAGGCCCTAACTGCTGGGCTCCCCACGTTTTCTGATGTGAGCCCAGTGATGCCAGGACACTCCTGTCAGGTTCCCATCCCCATGGGGATGTGGGCTTTCTGCTCTGAGGTCCCAACGCCTGGGTTGCTCACAGTTTCATGATGTGGGCTCTCTGGTGTTAGTTCACTCCTGCCTGCATCCCATAGCTTCTGTGCTCTCGGCCGCCTGCTGGGAGGTTCCAAATGCTGGATTCCTCACCTTTTTTATTCTTTGGGCCCTCTGTTTTTAGGCTACTCCTACCTGCCTCACTCCCATCCCCTTTGTGATGTATGTCCTCTGATATGAGGCCGCATGTGCTGGGTTCCTCACCTTTCGATGATGTGGCCCCACTGGTGGGAGGACAGTCCTGACTGGTTCCCATCCCCTTGGTGTTGTGGGCCCTCTGGCACTAGTCTCATCCTACCTCGGTTCCTCACCCTTCTGTGAGATAGGCCCTCTGCTGTGAGGTCGCTACTGCCTGGCTGGCGCATGCCACCTTGTAGACGTGGGCCCTCTGTTGGCAGTTGGAACCTGCTGGGAGTCTCCTCCCCTCAGTTATGAGGGCCCCCTGGCGTCAGGCCCTAACTGCTGGGTTCCTAACATTTTCTGATATGTGCTAAGTGGTGCGAAGCCACTCCTGCCAGGTTCCCATCCCAATGGGGATGTGGGCCTTCTGTTCTGAGGTCCCAACGGCTGGGCTGCTCACAGGTTCATGATGTGGGCCCTCTGCTGTGAGTTCACTGCGGCCTAGATCCCATAGCCTCGGTGCTCTGGGCCGCTTGCTGGGAGGTCTAAATGCTGGAATCCTCACGTTTTTTATATTATGTGCCCTGTGTTGTGAGGCTACTCCTGCCTGCCTCACTCCAAGGCCCTTGGTGATGTGGGTCCTCTGGTTTGAGGACACATGTGCTGGCTTCCTCACCTTAAGATGATGAGGCCCCAGAGGTGTGAGGATAATCCTGACTGGTTCCCATCCCCTTTGTGATGTGGGCCCTCTGGTGAGAGTCTGATCCTGGCTGGGTTCCTCACCCATCTGTGAGGTGGGCCCTCTACTATCAGGTAACTCTTACCTGGCTTGCTCACCTCGCCTTGTTGACATGAGCCCTCTGGTGGCACTTGGACCCTGCTGGGAGCCTCCTCACCTCTGTGATGAGGGCCCTCTGACGTCAGGCCCTAACTGCTGGGCTCCCCAACTTTTCTTAGTGAGCCCAGTGATGCTCGGGCACTCCTCTTAGGTTCCCATCTCCATGGGGATGTGGGCCTTCTGCTCTGAGGTTCCAACGGCTGGGTTGATCACAGTTTCATGATGTGGGCTCTCTGGTGTTAGTTCACTGTGGCCTGGATCCCATAGCCTCTGTGCTCTTGGCCGCCTGCTGGGAGGTTCCAACGGCTGGATTCCTCACTTTTTTAATTTTTTGGGCCCTCTGTTGTGAGGATCCTCCTGCCTGCCTCACTCCCAGCCCCTTCGTGATGTGTGTCCTCTGGTTTGAGGCCACATGTGTTGGGTTCCTCACCTTTCGATGATGTGGGACCAATGGTCTTAGGAGACTCCTGCCTGGTTCACATCCCCTTGGTGATGTGGGCCCTCTGTTGAGAGTCTGATCCTGGCTGGGTTCCTCACCCTTCTGTGAGGTGGGCCGTCTGCTGTGAGGTCACTCCTGCCTGGCTTGCTCACCTCGCCTTGTGGACATGAGCCCTCTGGTGGCACTTGGAGCCTGATGGGAGCCTCCTCCCCTCGGTGATGAGGGCCCTCTGGCATCAGGCCCTAACGGCTGGGCTCCCCACATTTTGTGATGTGCGCCCAGTGGTTTGAAGACACTCCATCCAGGTTCACATCCCCATTGGGATGTGGGCCTTCTGCTCTGAGGTCCCAAAGGCTGGGTTGTTCACAGTTTCATGATGTGGGCTCTCTGCTGTTAGTTCGCTCTGGCCTGGATGCCATAGCCTCTGTGCTCTGGGCCGCCTGCTGGAAGGTTCCAACTGCTCGATTCCTCAACTTTTGTATTCTATGGGTCCTGTGTTGTGATGCTCCTCCTGCCTGCCTCACTCGCAACCCCTTCGTGATGTGGGTCCTCTGGTTTGAGGCCACATGTGCTGGGTTCCGCAACTTTCAATGATGTGGCCCCACTGGTGTGAGGACACTCCTGCCTGGTTCCCATCCCCTTGGTGATGTGGTCCTTCTGGTGACAGTCTTATCCTGGCTGGGTTCCTCACTCTTCTGTGAGGTAGGCCCTCTGCTGTGAGGTCAATCCTGCCTGACTTGCACACATCACCTTGGCGACGTGGGCCCTCTGTTGGCACATGGAACCTGCTGGGAGCCTCCTGCCCTCGGTGATGACGGCCCTCTAGCATCAGGCCCTAACTGCTGGGCTCCCCACGTTTTCTGATGTGAGCCCAGTGATGCCAGGACACTCCTGTCAGGTTCCCATCCCCATGGGGATGTGGGCTTTCTGCTCTGAGGTCCCAACGCCTGGGTTGCTCACAGTTTCATGATGTGGGCTCTCTGGTGTTAGTTCACTCCTGCCTGCATCCCATAGCTTCTGTGCTCTCGGCCGCCTGCTGGGAGGTTCCAAATGCTGTATTCCTCACCTTTTTTATTCTTTGGGCCCTCTGTTTTTAGGCTACTCCTACCTGCCTCACTCCCATCCCCTTTGTGATGTATGTCCTCTGATATGAGGCCGCATGTGCTGGGTTCCTCACCTTTCGATGATGTGGCCCCACTGGTGGGAGGACAGTCCTGACTGGTTCCCATCCCCTTGGTGTTGTGGGCCCTCTGGCACTAGTCTCATCCTACCTCGGTTCCTCACCCTTCTGTGAGATAGGCCCTCTGCTGTGAGGTCGCTACTGCCTGGCTGGCGCATGCCACCTTGTAGACGTGGGCCCTCTGTTGGCAGTTGGAACCTGCTGGGAGTCTCCTCCCCTCAGTTATGAGGGCCCCCTGGCGTCAGGCCCTAACTGCTGGGTTCCTAACATTTTCTGATATGTGCTAAGTGGTGCGAAGCCACTCCTGCCAGGTTCCCATCCCAATGGGGATGTGGGCCTTCTGTTCTGAGGTCCCAACGGCTGGGCTGCTCACAGGTTCATGATGTGGGCCCTCTGCTGTGAGTTCACTGCGGCCTAGATCCCATAGCCTCGGTGCTCTGGGCCGCTTGCTGGGAGGTTCCAACTGCTGGATTCCTCAACTTTTATATTCTATGGACCCTGTGTTGTGAGGCCGGTCCTGCCATCCTCATTCCGAACCCCTTGGTGATGTGGTTCCTCTGGTTTGAGGCTACATGTGCTGGGATCCTCACCTTTCGATGATGTTGTTCCACTGGTGTGGGGACACGCCTGCCTGGTTCCCATCCCCTTGGTGATGTGGGCCCTCTGGTGAGAGTCTGATCCTGGCTGGGTTCCTCACCCTTCTGTGAGGTGGGCCCTCTGCTGTGAGGTCAATCATGCCTGTCTGGCACACGTCACCTTGGCGACGTGGGCCCTCTGGTGGCAGTTGGAGTGTGCTGGGATCCTCCTCCCCTCGGTGATGAGGGCCCTCTTGCCTTAGGCCATAACTGCTGGGCTCCCCACATTTTCTGATGTGCGCCAAGTGAGTGAGGACACTCTTGCCAGGTTCCCATCCCCATGAGGATATGGGCCTTCTGCTCTGAGGTCAAAACGGCTGGCTTGCTCACAGTACCATGATGTGGGCCCTCTGCTGTGAGTTCACTCCGGCAAGGATCCCTTATCATCGGTGCTCTTAGCCACCTGCTGGGAGGTTCCAACTGCTGGATTCCTCAACTTTTTTATTCTATGTGCCTTCTGTTGTGAGGCTCCTCCTGCCTGCCTCACTGCCAGCCCCTTGGTGATGACTGTCCTATGGCTTGAGGCCACATGTGCTGCGTTCCTCACCTTTCGATGATGTGGCCCCACTCGTGTGAGGACACTCCTGCCTGGTTCCCATCCCCTTGGTGAGGTGGGCCCTCTGGCGAGAGTCTAATCCTGGCTGGGTTCCTCAACGTTCTGTGAGGTAGGCCCTCTTCTGTGAGGTCACTCCTGCCTGGCTGGCACACGTCACCTTGGAGACGTGAGCCCTCTGGTGGCAGTTGGAGCATGCAGGGTGCCTCCTCCTCTCGGTGATGACGGCCCTCTGGCGTCAGGCCCTAAATGGTGGGCTCCCCACATTTTCTGATGTGCGCCCAGTGGTGCGAGGACACTCCAGCCAGGTTCCCATTCCCATGGGGATGTGGGCCTTCTGCGCTGAGGTCCCAACGCCTGGGTTGCTCACAGTTTAATGATGTGGGCCCTCTGTTGTGAGTTCACTGCGGCCTGGATCCCATAGCCTCGGTGTTCTGAGCCGCCTGCTGGAAGGTCTAAATGCTGGAATCCTCACGTTTTTTATATTATGTGCCCTGTGTTGTGAGGCTACTCCTGCCTGCCTCACTCCAAGGCCCTTGGTGATGTGGGTCCTCTGGTTTGAGGACACATGTGCTGGCTTCCTCACCTTAAGATGATGAGGCCCCAGAGGTGTGAGGATAATCCTGACTGGTTCCCATCCCCTTTGTGATGTGGGCCCTCTGGTGAGAGTCTGATCCTGGCTGGGTTCCTCACCCATCTGTGAGGTGGGCCCTCTACTATCAGGTAACTCTTGCCTGGCTTGCTCACCTCGCCTTGTTGACATGAGCCCTCTGGTGGCACTTGGACCCTGCTGGGAGCTTCCTCACCTCTGTGATGAGGGCCCTCTGACGTCAGGCCCTAACTGCTGGGCTCCCCAACTTTTCTTAGTGAGCCCAGTGATGCTCGGGCACTCCTCTTAGGTTCCCATCTCCATGGGGATGTGGGCCTTCTGCTCTGAGGTTCCAACGGCTGGGTTGATCACAGTTTCATGATGTGGGCTCTCTGGTGTTAGTTCACTGTGGCCTGGATCCCATAGCCTCTGTGCTCTTGGCCGCCTGCTGGGAGGTTCCAACGGCTGGATTCCTCACTTTTTTAATTTTTTGGGCCCTCTGTTGTGAGGATCCTCCTGCCTGCCTCACTCCCAGCCCCTTCGTGATGTGTGTCCTCTGGTTTGAGGCCACATGTGCTGGGTTCCTCACCTTTCGATGATGTGGGACCAATGGTCTTAGGAGACTCCTGCCTGGTTCACATCCCCTTGGTGATGTGGGCCCTCTGTTGAGAGTCTGATCCTGGCTGGGTTCCTCACCCTTCTGTGAGGTGGGCCGTCTGCTGTGAGGTCACTCCTGCCTGGCTTGCTCACCTCGCCTTGTGGACATGAGCCCTCTGGTGGCACTTGGAGCCTGATGGGAGCCTCCTCCCCTCGGTGATGAGGGCCCTCTGGCATCAGGCCCTAACGGCTGGGCTCCCCACATTTTGTGATGTGCGCCCAGTGGTTTGAAGACACTCCATCCAGGTTCACATCCCCATTGGGATGTGGGCCTTCTGCTCTGAGGTCCCAAAGGCTGGGTTGTTCACAGTTTCATGATGTGGGCTCTCTGCTGTTAGTTCGCTCTGGCCTGGATGCCATAGCCTCTGTGCTCTGGGCCGCCTGCTGGAAGGTTCCAACTGCTCGATTCCTCAACTTTTGTATTCTATGGGTCCTGTGTTGTGATGCTCCTCCTGCCTGCCTCACTCGCAACCCCTTCGTGATGTGGGTCCTCTGGTTTGAGGCCACATGTGCTGGGTTCCGCAACTTTCAATGATGTGGCCCCACTGGTGTGAGGACACTCCTGCCTGGTTCCCATCCCCTTGGTGATGTGGGCCTTCTGGTGACAGTCTTATCCTGGCTGGGTTCCTCACTCTTCTGTGAGGTAGGCCCTCTGCTGTGAGGTCAATCCTGCCTGACTTGCACACATCACCTTGGCGACGTGGGCCCTCTGTTGGCACATGGAACCTGCTGGGAGCCTCCTGCCCTCGGTGATGACGGCCCTCTAGCATCAGGCCCTAACTGCTGGGCTCCCCACGTTTTCTGATGTGAGCCCAGTGATGCCAGGACACTCCTGTCAGGTTCCCATCCCCATGGGGATGTGGGCTTTCTGCTCTGAGGTCCCAACGCCTGGGTTGCTCACAGTTTCATGATGTGGGCTCTCTGGTGTTAGTTCACTCCTGCCTGCATCCCATAGCTTCTGTGCTCTCGGCCGCCTGCTGGGAGGTTCCAAATGCTGGATTCCTCACCTTTTTTATTCTTTGGGCCCTCTGTTTTTAGGCTACTCCTACCTGCCTCACTCCCATCCCCTTTGTGATGTATGTCCTCTGATATGAGGCCGCATGTGCTGGGTTCCTCACCTTTCGATGATGTGGCCCCACTGGTGGGAGGACAGTCCTGACTGGTTCCCATCCCCTTGGTGTTGTGGGCCCTCTGGCACTAGTCTCATCCTACCTCGGTTCCTCACCCTTCTGTGAGATAGGCCCTCTGCTGTGAGGTCGCTACTGCCTGGCTGGCGCATGCCACCTTGTAGACGTGGGCCCTCTGTTGGCAGTTGGAACCTGCTGGGAGTCTCCTCCCCTCAGTTATGAGGGCCCCCTGGCGTCAGGCCCTAACTGCTGGGTTCCTAACATTTTCTGATATGTGCTAAGTGGTGCGAAGCCACTCCTGCCAGGTTCCCATCCCAATGGGGATGTGGGCCTTCTGTTCTGAGGTCCCAACGGCTGGGCTGCTCACAGGTTCATGATGTGGGCCCTCTGCTGTGAGTTCACTGCGGCCTAGATCCCATAGCCTCGGTGCTCTGGGCCGCTTGCTGGGAGGTCTAAATGCTGGAATCCTCACGTTTTTTATATTATGTGCCCTGTGTTGTGAGGCTACTCCTGCCTGCCTCACTCCAAGGCCCTTGGTGATGTGGGTCCTCTGGTTTGAGGACACATGTGCTGGCTTCCTCACCTTAAGATGATGAGGCCCCAGAGGTGTGAGGATAATCCTGACTGGTTCCCATCCCCTTTGTGATGTGGGCCCTCTGGTGAGAGTCTGATCCTGGCTGGGTTCCTCACCCATCTGTGAGGTGGGCCCTCTACTATCAGGTAACTCTTACCTGGCTTGCTCACCTCGCCTTGTTGACATGAGCCCTCTGGTGGCACTTGGACCCTGCTGGGAGCCTCCTCACCTCTGTGATGAGGGCCCTCTGACGTCAGGCCCTAACTGCTGGGCTCCCCAACTTTTCTTAGTGAGCCCAGTGATGCTCGGGCACTCCTCTTAGGTTCCCATCTCCATGGGGATGTGGGCCTTCTGCTCTGAGGTTCCAACGGCTGGGTTGATCACAGTTTCATGATGTGGGCTCTCTGGTGTTAGTTCACTGTGGCCTGGATCCCATAGCCTCTGTGCTCTTGGCCGCCTGCTGGGAGGTTCCAACGGCTGGATTCCTCACTTTTTTAATTTTTTGGGCCCTCTGTTGTGAGGATCCTCCTGCCTGCCTCACTCCCAGCCCCTTCGTGATGTGTGTCCTCTGGTTTGAGGCCACATGTGCTGGGTTCCTCACCTTTCGATGATGTGGGACCAATGGTCTTAGGAGACTCCTGCCTGGTTCACATCCCCTTGGTGATGTGGGCCCTCTGTTGAGAGTCTGATCCTGGCTGGGTTCCTCACCCTTCTGTGAGGTGAGCCGTCTGCTGTGAGGTCACTCCTGCCTGGCTTGCTCACCTCGCCTTGTGGACATGAGCCCTCTGGTGGCACTTGGAGCCTGATGGGAGCCTCCTCCCCTCGGTGATGAGGGCCCTCTGGCATCAGGCCCTAACGGCTGGGCTCCCCACATTTTGTGATGTGCGCCCAGTGGTTTGAAGACACTCCATCCAGGTTCACATCCCCATTGGGATGTGGGCCTTCTGCTCTGAGGTCCCAAAGGCTGGGTTGTTCACAGTTTCATGATGTGGGCTCTCTGCTGTTAGTTCGCTCTGGCCTGGATGCCATAGCCTCTGTGCTCTGGGCCACCTGCTGGAAGGTTCCAACTGCTCGATTCCTCAACTTTTGTATTCTATGGGTCCTGTGTTGTGATGCTCCTCCTGCCTGCCTCACTCGCAACCCCTTCGTGATGTGGGTCCTCTGGTTCGAGGCCACATGTGCTGGGTTCCGCAACTTTCAATGATGTGGCCCCACTGGTGTGAGGACACTCCTGCCTGGTTCCCATCCCCTTGGTGATGTGGGCCTTCTGGTGACAGTCTTATCCTGGCTGGGTTCCTCACTCTTCTGTGAGGTAGGCCCTCTGCTGTGAGGTCAATCCTGCCTGACTTGCACACATCACCTTGGCGACGTGGGCCCTCTGTTGGCACATGGAACCTGCTGGGAGCCTCCTGCCCTCGGTGATGACGGCCCTCTAGCATCAGGCCCTAACTGCTGGGCTCCCCACGTTTTCTGATGTGAGCCCAGTGATGCCAGGACACTCCTGTCAGGTTCCCATCCCCATGGGGATGTGGGCTTTCTGCTCTGAGGTCCCAACGCCTGGGTTGCTCACAGTTTCATGATGTGGGCTCTCTGGTGTTAGTTCACTCCTGCCTGCATCCCATAGCTTCTGTGCTCTCGGCCGCCTGCTGGGAGGTTCCAAATGCTGTATTCCTCACCTTTTTTATTCTTTGGGCCCTCTGTTTTTAGGCTACTCCTACCTGCCTCACTCCCATCCCCTTTGTGATGTATGTCCTCTGATATGAGGCCGCATGTGCTGGGTTCCTCACCTTTCGATGATGTGGCCCCACTGGTGGGAGGACAGTCCTGACTGGTTCCCATCCCCTTGGTGTTGTGGGCCCTCTGGCACTAGTCTCATCCTACCTCGGTTCCTCACCCTTCTGTGAGATAGGCCCTCTGCTGTGAGGTCGCTACTGCCTGGCTGGCACATGCCACCTTGTAGACGTGGGCCCTCTGTTGGCAGTTGGAACCTGCTGGGAGTCTCCTCCCCTCAGTTATGAGGGCCCCCTGGCGTCAGGCCCTAACTGCTGGGTTCCTAACATTTTCTGATATGTGCTAAGTGGTGCAAAGCCACTCCTGCCAGGTTCCCATCCCAATGGGGATGTGGGCCTTCTGTTCTGAGGTCCCAACGGCTGGGCTGCTCACAGGTTCATGATGTGGGCCCTCTGCTGTGAGTTCACTGCGGCCTAGATCCCATAGCCTCGGTGCTCTGGGCCGCTTGCTGGGAGGTTCCAACTGCTGGATTCCTCAACTTTTATATTCTATGGACCCTGTGTTGTGAGGCCGGTCCTGCCATCCTCATTCCGAACCCCTTGGTGATGTGGTTCCTCTGGTTTGAGGCTACATGTGCTGGGATCCTCACCTTTCGATGATGTTGTTCCACTGGTGTGGGGACACGCCTGCCTGGTTCCCATCCCCTTGGTGATGTGGGCCCTCTGGTGAGAGTCTGATCCTGGCTGGGTTCCTCACCCTTCTGTGAGGTGGGCCCTCTGCTGTGAGGTCAATCATGCCTGTCTGGCACACGTCACCTTGGCGACGTGGGCCCTCTGGTGGCAGTTGGAGTGTGCTGGGATCCTCCTCCCCTCGGTGATGAGGGCCCTCTTGCCTTAGGCCATAACTGCTGGGCTCCCCACATTTTCTGATGTGCGCCAAGTGAGTGAGGACACTCTTGCCAGGTTCCCATCCCCATGAGGATATGGGCCTTCTGCTCTGAGGTCAAAACGGCTGGCTTGCTCACAGTACCATGATGTGGGCCCTCTGCTGTGAGTTCACTCCGGCAAGGATCCCTTATCATCGGTGCTCTTAGCCACCTGCTGGGAGGTTCCAACTGCTGGATTCCTCAACTTTTTTATTCTATGTGCCTTCTGTTGTGAGGCTCCTCCTGCCTGCCTCACTGCCAGCCCCTTGGTGATGACTGTCCTATGGCTTGAGGCCACATGTGCTGCGTTCCTCACCTTTCGATGATGTGGCCCCACTCGTGTGAGGACACTCCTGCCTGGTTCCCATCCCCTTGGTGAGGTGGGCCCTCTGGCGAGAGTCTAATCCTGGCTGGGTTCCTCAACGTTCTGTGAGGTAGGCCCTCTTCTGTGAGGTCACTCCTGCCTGGCTGGCACACGTCACCTTGGAGACGTGAGCCCTCTGGTGGCAGTTGGAGCATGCAGGGTGCCTCCTCCTCTCGGTGATGACGGCCCTCTGGCGTCAGGCCCTAAATGGTGGGCTCCCCACATTTTCTGATGTGCGCCCAGTGGTGCGAGGACACTCCAGCCAGGTTCCCATTCCCATGGGGATGTGGGCCTTCTGCGCTGAGGTCCCAACGCCTGGGTTGCTCACAGTTTAATGATGTGGGCCCTCTGTTGTGAGTTCACTGCGGCCTGGATCCCATAGCCTCGGTGTTCTGAGCCGCCTGCTGGAAGGTCTAAATGCTGGAATCCTCACGTTTTTTATATTATGTGCCCTGTGTTGTGAGGCTACTCCTGCCTGCCTCACTCCAAGGCCCTTGGTGATGTGGGTCCTCTGGTTTGAGGACACATGTGCTGGCTTCCTCACCTTAAGATGATGAGGCCCCAGAGGTGTGAGGATAATCCTGACTGGTTCCCATCCCCTTTGTGATGTGGGCCCTCTGGTGAGAGTCTGATCCTGGCTGGGTTCCTCACCCATCTGTGAGGTGGGCCCTCTACTATCAGGTAACTCTTGCCTGGCTTGCTCACCTCGCCTTGTTGACATGAGCCCTCTGGTGGCACTTGGACCCTGCTGGGAGCCTCCTCACCTCTGTGATGAGGGCCCTCTGACGTCAGGCCCTAACTGCTGGGCTCCCCAACTTTTCTTAGTGAGCCCAGTGATGCTCGGGCACTCCTCTTAGGTTCCCATCTCCATGGGGATGTGGGCCTTCTGCTCTGAGGTTCCAACGGCTGGGTTGATCACAGTTTCATGATGTGGGCTCTCTGGTGTTAGTTCACTGTGGCCTGGATCCCATAGCCTCTGTGCTCTTGGCCGCCTGCTGGGAGGTTCCAACGGCTGGATTCCTCACTTTTTTAATTTTTTGGGCCCTCTGTTGTGAGGATCCTCCTGCCTGCCTCACTCCCAGCCCCTTCGTGATGTGTGTCCTCTGGTTTGAGGCCACATGTGCTGGGTTCCTCACCTTTCGATGATGTGGGACCAATGGTCTTAGGAGACTCCTGCCTGGTTCACATCCCCTTGGTGATGTGGGCCCTCTGTTGAGAGTCTGATCCTGGCTGGGTTCCTCACCCTTCTGTGAGGTGGGCCGTCTGCTGTGAGGTCACTCCTGCCTGGCTTGCTCACCTCGCCTTGTGGACATGAGCCCTCTGGTGGCACTTGGAGCCTGATGGGAGCCTCCTCCCCTCGGTGATGAGGGCCCTCTGGCATCAGGCCCTAACGGCTGGGCTCCCCACATTTTGTGATGTGCGCCCAGTGGTTTGAAGACACTCCATCCAGGTTCACATCCCCATTGGGATGTGGGCCTTCTGCTCTGAGGTCCCAAAGGCTGGGTTGTTCACAGTTTCATGATGTGGGCTCTCTGCTGTTAGTTCGCTCTGGCCTGGATGCCATAGCCTCTGTGCTCTGGGCCGCCTGCTGGAAGGTTCCAACTGCTCGATTCCTCAACTTTTGTATTCTATGGGTCCTGTGTTGTGATGCTCCTCCTGCCTGCCTCACTCGCAACCCCTTCGTGATGTGGGTCCTCTGGTTCGAGGCCACATGTGCTGGGTTCCGCAACTTTCAATGATGTGGCCCCACTGGTGTGAGGACACTCCTGCCTGGTTCCCATCCCCTTGGTGATGTGGGCCTTCTGGTGACAGTCTTATCCTGGCTGGGTTCCTCACTCTTCTGTGAGGTAGGCCCTCTGCTGTGAGGTCAATCCTGCCTGACTTGCACACATCACCTTGGCGACGTGGGCCCTCTGTTGGCACATGGAACCTGCTGGGAGCCTCCTGCCCTCGGTGATGACGGCCCTCTAGCATCAGGCCCTAACTGCTGGGCTCCCCACGTTTTCTGATGTGAGCCCAGTGATGCCAGGACACTCCTGTCAGGTTCCCATCCCCATGGGGATGTGGGCTTTCTGCTCTGAGGTCCCAACGCCTGGGTTGCTCACAGTTTCATGATGTGGGCTCTCTGGTGTTAGTTCACTCCTGCCTGCATCCCATAGCTTCTGTGCTCTCGGCCGCCTGCTGGGAGGTTCCAAATGCTGGATTCCTCACCTTTTTTATTCTTTGGGCCCTCTGTTTTTAGGCTACTCCTACCTGCCTCACTCCCATCCCCTTTGTGATGTATGTCCTCTGATATGAGGCCGCATGTGCTGGGTTCCTCACCTTTCGATGATGTGGCCCCACTGGTGGGAGGACAGTCCTGACTGGTTCCCATCCCCTTGGTGTTGTGGGCCCTCTGGCACTAGTCTCATCCTACCTCGGTTCCTCACCCTTCTGTGAGATAGGCCCTCTGCTGTGAGGTCGCTACTGCCTGGCTGGCGCATGCCACCTTGTAGACGTGGGCCCTCTGTTGGCAGTTGGAACCTGCTGGGAGTCTCCTCCCCTCAGTTATGAGGACCCCCTGGCGTCAGGCCCTAACTGCTGGGTTCCTAACATTTTCTGATATGTGCTAAGTGGTGCGAAGCCACTCCTGCCAGGTTCCCATCCCAATGGGGATGTGGGCCTTCTGTTCTGAGGTCCCAACGGCTGGGCTGCTCACAGGTTCATGATGTGGGCCCTCTGCTGTGAGTTCACTGCGGCCTAGATCCCATAGCCTCGGTGCTCTGGGCCGCTTGCTGGGAGGTTCCAACTGCTGGATTCCTCAACTTTTATATTCTATGGACCCTGTGTTGTGAGGCCGGTCCTGCCATCCTCATTCCGAACCCCTTGGTGATGTGGTTCCTCTGGTTTGAGGCTACATGTGCTGGGATCCTCACCTTTCGATGATGTTGTTCCACTGGTGTGGGGACACGCCTGCCTGGTTCCCATCCCCTTGGTGATGTGGGCCCTCTGGTGAGAGTCTGATCCTGGCTGGGTTCCTCACCCTTCTGTGAGGTGGGCCCTCTGCTGTGAGGTCAATCATGCCTGTCTGGCACACGTCACCTTGGCGACGTGGGCCCTCTGGTGGCAGTTGGAGTGTGCTGGGATCCTCCTCCCCTCGGTGATGAGGGCCCTCTTGCCTTAGGCCATAACTGCTGGGCTCCCCACATTTTCTGATGTGCGCCAAGTGAGTGAGGACACTCTTGCCAGGTTCCCATCCCCATGAGGATATGGGCCTTCTGCTCTGAGGTCAAAACGGCTGGCTTGCTCACAGTACCATGATGTGGGCCCTCTGCTGTGAGTTCACTCCGGCAAGGATCCCTTATCATCGGTGCTCTTAGCCACCTGCTGGGAGGTTCCAACTGCTGGATTCCTCAACTTTTTTATTCTATGTGCCTTCTGTTGTGAGGCTCCTCCTGCCTGCCTCACTGCCAGCCCCTTGGTGATGACTGTCCTATGGCTTGAGGCCACATGTGCTGCGTTCCTCACCTTTCGATGATGTGGCCCCACTCGTGTGAGGACACTCCTGCCTGGTTCCCATCCCCTTGGTGAGGTGGGCCCTCTGGCGAGAGTCTAATCCTGGCTGGGTTCCTCAACGTTCTGTGAGGTAGGCCCTCTTCTGTGAGGTCACTCCTGCCTGGCTGGCACACGTCACCTTGGAGACGTGAGCCCTCTGGTGGCAGTTGGAGCATGCAGGGTGCCTCCTCCTCTCGGTGATGACGGCCCTCTGGCGTCAGGCCCTAAATGGTGGGCTCCCCACATTTTCTGATGTGCGCCCAGTGGTGCGAGGACACTCCAGCCAGGTTCCCATTCCCATGGGGATGTGGGCCTTCTGCGCTGAGGTCCCAACGCCTGGGTTGCTCACAGTTTAATGATGTGGGCCCTCTGTTGTGAGTTCACTGCGGCCTGGATCCCATAGCCTCGGTGTTCTGAGCCGCCTGCTGGAAGGTCTAAATGCTGGAATCCTCACGTTTTTTATATTATGTGCCCTGTGTTGTGAGGCTACTCCTGCCTGCCTCACTCCAAGGCCCTTGGTGATGTGGGTCCTCTGGTTTGAGGACACATGTGCTGGCTTCCTCACCTTAAGATGATGAGGCCCCAGAGGTGTGAGGATAATCCTGACTGGTTCCCATCCCCTTTGTGATGTGGGCCCTCTGGTGAGAGTCTGATCCTGGCTGGGTTCCTCACCCATCTGTGAGGTGGGCCCTCTACTATCAGGTAACTCTTGCCTGGCTTGCTCACCTCGCCTTGTTGACATGAGCCCTCTGGTGGCACTTGGACCCTGCTGGGAGCCTCCTCACCTCTGTGATGAGGGCCCTCTGACGTCAGGCCCTAACTGCTGGGCTCCCCAACTTTTCTTAGTGAGCCCAGTGATGCTCGGGCACTCCTCTTAGGTTCCCATCTCCATGGGGATGTGGGCCTTCTGCTCTGAGGTTCCAACGGCTGGGTTGATCACAGTTTCATGATGTGGGCTCTCTGGTGTTAGTTCACTGTGGCCTGGATCCCATAGCCTCTGTGCTCTTGGCCGCCTGCTGGGAGGTTCCAACGGCTGGATTCCTCACTTTTTTAATTTTTTGGGCCCTCTGTTGTGAGGATCCTCCTGCCTGCCTCACTCCCAGCCCCTTCGTGATGTGTGTCCTCTGGTTTGAGGCCACATGTGCTGGGTTCCTCACCTTTCGATGATGTGGGACCAATGGTCTTAGGAGACTCCTGCCTGGTTCACATCCCCTTGGTGATGTGGGCCCTCTGTTGAGAGTCTGATCCTGGCTGGGTTCCTCACCCTTCTGTGAGGTGGGCCGTCTGCTGTGAGGTCACTCCTGCCTGGCTTGCTCACCTCGCCTTGTGGACATGAGCCCTCTGGTGGCACTTGGAGCCTGATGGGAGCCTCCTCCCCTCGGTGATGAGGGCCCTCTGGCATCAGGCCCTAACGGCTGGGCTCCCCACATTTTGTGATGTGCGCCCAGTGGTTTGAAGACACTCCATCCAGGTTCACATCCCCATTGGGATGTGGGCCTTCTGCTCTGAGGTCCCAAAGGCTGGGTTGTTCACAGTTTCATGATGTGGGCTCTCTGCTGTTAGTTCGCTCTGGCCTGGATGCCATAGCCTCTGTGCTCTGGGCCGCCTGCTGGAAGGTTCCAACTGCTCGATTCCTCAACTTTTGTATTCTATGGGTCCTGTGTTGTGATGCTCCTCCTGCCTGCCTCACTCGCAACCCCTTCGTGATGTGGGTCCTCTGGTTCGAGGCCACATGTGCTGGGTTCCGCAACTTTCAATGATGTGGCCCCACTGGTGTGAGGACACTCCTGCCTGGTTCCCATCCCCTTGGTGATGTGGGCCTTCTGGTGACAGTCTTATCCTGGCTGGGTTCCTCACTCTTCTGTGAGGTAGGCCCTCTGCTGTGAGGTCAATCCTGCCTGACTTGCACACATCACCTTGGCGACGTGGGCCCTCTGTTGGCACATGGAACCTGCTGGGAGCCTCCTGCCCTCGGTGATGACGGCCCTCTAGCATCAGGCCCTAACTGCTGGGCTCCCCACGTTTTCTGATGTGAGCCCAGTGATGCCAGGACACTCCTGTCAGGTTCCCATCCCCATGGGGATGTGGGCTTTCTGCTCTGAGGTCCCAACGCCTGGGTTGCTCACAGTTTCATGATGTGGGCTCTCTGGTGTTAGTTCACTCCTGCCTGCATCCCATAGCTTCTGTGCTCTCGGCCGCCAGCTGGGAGGTTCCAAATGCTGGATTCCTCACCTTTTTTATTCTTTGGGCCCTCTGTTTTTAGGCTACTCCTACCTGCCTCACTCCCATCCCCTTTGTGATGTATGTCCTCTGATATGAGGCCGCATGTGCTGGGTTCCTCACCTTTCGATGATGTGGCCCCACTGGTGGGAGGACAGTCCTGACTGGTTCCCATCCCCTTGGTGTTGTGGGCCCTCTGGCACTAGTCTCATCCTACCTCGGTTCCTCACCCTTCTGTGAGATAGGCCCTCTGCTGTGAGGTCGCTACTGCCTGGCTGGCGCATGCCACCTTGTAGACGTGGGCCCTCTGTTGGCAGTTGGAACCTGCTGGGAGTCTCCTCCCCTCAGTTATGAGGGCCCCCTGGCGTCAGGCCCTAACTGCTGGGTTCCTAACATTTTCTGATATGTGCTAAGTGGTGCGAAGCCACTCCTGCCAGGTTCCCATCCCAATGGGGATGTGGGCCTTCTGTTCTGAGGTCCCAACGGCTGGGCTGCTCACAGGTTCATGATGTGGGCCCTCTGCTGTGAGTTCACTGCGGCCTAGATCCCATAGCCTCGGTGCTCTGGGCCGCTTGCTGGGAGGTTCCAACTGCTGGATTCCTCAACTTTTATATTCTATGGACCCTGTGTTGTGAGGCCGGTCCTGCCATCCTCATTCCGAACCCCTTGGTGATGTGGTTCCTCTGGTTTGAGGCTACATGTGCTGGGATCCTCACCTTTCGATGATGTTGTTCCACTGGTGTGGGGACACGCCTGCCTGGTTCCCATCCCCTTGGTGATGTGGGCCCTCTGGTGAGAGTCTGATCCTGGCTGGGTTCCTCACCCTTCTGTGAGGTGGGCCCTCTGCTGTGAGGTCAATCATGCCTGTCTGGCACACGTCACCTTGGCGACGTGGGCCCTCTGGTGGCAGTTGGAGTGTGCTGGGATCCTCCTCCCCTCGGTGATGAGGGCCCTCTTGCCTTAGGCCATAACTGCTGGGCTCCCCACATTTTCTGATGTGCGCCAAGTGAGTGAGGACACTCTTGCCAGGTTCCCATCCCCATGAGGATATGGGCCTTCTGCTCTGAGGTCAAAACGGCTGGCTTGCTCACAGTACCATGATGTGGGCCCTCTGCTGTGAGTTCACTCCGGCAAGGATCCCTTATCATCGGTGCTCTTAGCCACCTGCTGGGAGGTTCCAACTGCTGGATTCCTCAACATTTTTATTCTATGTGCCTTCTGTTGTGAGGCTCCTCCTGCCTGCCTCACTGCCAGCCCCTTGGTGATGACTGTCCTATGGCTTGAGGCCACATGTGCTGCGTTCCTCACCTTTCGATGATGTGGCCCCACTCGTGTGAGGACACTCCTGCCTGGTTCCCATCCCCTTGGTGAGGTGGGCCCTCTGGCGAGAGTCTAATCCTGGCTGGGTTCCTCAACGTTCTGTGAGGTAGGCCCTCTTCTGTGAGGTCACTCCTGCCTGGCTGGCACACGTCACCTTGGAGACGTGAGCCCTCTGGTGGCAGTTGGAGCATGCAGGGTGCCTCCTCCTCTCGGTGATGACGGCCCTCTGGCGTCAGGCCCTAAATGGTGGGCTCCCCACATTTTCTGATGTGCGCCCAGTGGTGCGAGGACACTCCAGCCAGGTTCCCATTCCCATGGGGATGTGGGCCTTCTGCGCTGAGGTCCCAACGCCTGGGTTGCTCACAGTTTAATGATGTGGGCCCTCTGTTGTGAGTTCACTGCGGCCTGGATCCCATAGCCTCGGTGTTCTGAGCCGCCTGCTGGAAGGTCTAAATGCTGGAATCCTCACGTTTTTTATATTATGTGCCCTGTGTTGTGAGGCTACTCCTGCCTGCCTCACTCCAAGGCCCTTGGTGATGTGGGTCCTCTGGTTTGAGGACACATGTGCTGGCTTCCTCACCTTAAGATGATGAGGCCCCAGAGGTGTGAGGATAATCCTGACTGGTTCCCATCCCCTTTGTGATGTGGGCCCTCTGGTGAGAGTCTGATCCTGGCTGGGTTCCTCACCCATCTGTGAGGTGGGCCCTCTACTATCAGGTAACTCTTGCCTGGCTTGCTCACCTCGCCTTGTTGACATGAGCCCTCTGGTGGCACTTGGACCCTGCTGGGAGCCTCCTCACCTCTGTGATGAGGGCCCTCTGACGTCAGGCCCTAACTGCTGGGCTCCCCAACTTTTCTTAGTGAGCCCAGTGATGCTCGGGCACTCCTCTTAGGTTCCCATCTCCATGGGGATGTGGGCCTTCTGCTCTGAGGTTCCAACGGCTGGGTTGATCACAGTTTCATGATGTGGGCTCTCTGGTGTTAGTTCACTGTGGCCTGGATCCCATAGCCTCTGTGCTCTTGGCCGCCTGCTGGGAGGTTCCAACGGCTGGATTCCTCACTTTTTTAATTTTTTGGGCCCTCTGTTGTGAGGATCCTCCTGCCTGCCTCACTCCCAGCCCCTTCGTGATGTGTGTCCTCTGGTTTGAGGCCACATGTGCTGGGTTCCTCACCTTTCGATGATGTGGGACCAATGGTCTTAGGAGACTCCTGCCTGGTTCACATCCCCTTGGTGATGTGGGCCCTCTGTTGAGAGTCTGATCCTGGCTGGGTTCCTCACCCTTCTGTGAGGTGGGCCGTCTGCTGTGAGGTCACTCCTGCCTGGCTTGCTCACCTCGCCTTGTGGACATGAGCCCTCTGGTGGCACTTGGAGCCTGATGGGAGCCTCCTCCCCTCGGTGATGAGGGCCCTCTGGCATCAGGCCCTAACGGCTGGGCTCCCCACATTTTGTGATGTGCGCCCAGTGGTTTGAAGACACTCCATCCAGGTTCACATCCCCATTGGGATGTGGGCCTTCTGCTCTGAGGTCCCAAAGGCTGGGTTGTTCACAGTTTCATGATGTGGGCTCTCTGCTGTTAGTTCGCTCTGGCCTGGATGCCATAGCCTCTGTGCTCTGGGCCGCCTGCTGGAAGGTTCCAACTGCTCGATTCCTCAACTTTTGTATTCTATGGGTCCTGTGTTGTGATGCTCCTCCTGCCTGCCTCACTCGCAACCCCTTCGTGATGTGGGTCCTCTGGTTTGAGGCCACATGTGCTGGGTTCCGCAACTTTCAATGATGTGGCCCCACTGGTGTGAGGACACTCCTGCCTGGTTCCCATCCCCTTGGTGATGTGGGCCTTCTGGTGACAGTCTTATCCTGGCTGGGTTCCTCACTCTTCTGTGAGGTAGGCCCTCTGCTGTGAGGTCAATCCTGCCTGACTTGCACACATCACCTTGGCGACATGGGCCCTCTGTTGGCACATGGAACCTGCTGGGAGCCTCCTGCCCTCGGTGATGACGGCCCTCTAGCATCAGGCCCTAACTGCTGGGCTCCCCACGTTTTCTGATGTGAGCCCAGTGATGCCAGGACACTCCTGTCAGGTTCCCATCCCCATGGGGATGTGGGCTTTCTGCTCTGAGGTCCCAACGCCTGGGTTGCTCACAGTTTCATGATGTGGGCTCTCTGGTGTTAGTTCACTCCTGCCTGCATCCCATAGCTTCTGTGCTCTCGGCCGCCTGCTGGGAGGTTCCAAATGCTGTATTCCTCACCTTTTTTATTCTTTGGGCCCTCTGTTTTTAGGCTACTCCTACCTGCCTCACTCCCATCCCCTTTGTGATGTATGTCCTCTGATATGAGGCCGCATGTGCTGGGTTCCTCACCTTTCGATGATGTGGCCCCACTGGTGGGAGGACAGTCCTGACTGGTTCCCATCCCCTTGGTGTTGTGGGCCCTCTGGCACTAGTCTCATCCTACCTCGGTTCCTCACCCTTCTGTGAGATAGGCCCTCTGCTGTGAGGTCGCTACTGCCTGGCTGGCGCATGCCACCTTGTAGACGTGGGCCCTCTGTTGGCAGTTGGAACCTGCTGGGGGTCTCCTCCCCTCAGTTATGAGGGCCCCCTGGCGTCAGGCCCTAACTGCTGGGTTCCTAACATTTTCTGATATGTGCTAAGTGGTGCGAAGCCACTCCTGCCAGGTTCCCATCCCAATGGGGATGTGGGCCTTCTGTTCTGAGGTCCCAACGGCTGGGCTGCTCACAGGTTCATGATGTGGGCCCTCTGCTGTGAGTTCACTGCGGCCTAGATCCCATAGCCTCGGTGCTCTGGGCCGCTTGCTGGGAGGTTCCAACTGCTGGATTCCTCAACTTTTATATTCTATGGACCCTGTGTTGTGAGGCCGGTCCTGCCATCCTCATTCCGAACCCCTTGGTGATGTGGTTCCTCTGGTTTGAGGCTACATGTGCTGGGATCCTCACCTTTCGATGATGTTGTTCCACTGGTGTGGGGACACGCCTGCCTGGTTCCCATCCCCTTGGTGATGTGGGCCCTCTGGTGAGAGTCTGATCCTGGCTGGGTTCCTCACCCTTCTGTGAGGTGGGCCCTCTGCTGTGAGGTCAATCATGCCTGTCTGGCACACGTCACCTTGGCGACGTGGGCCCTCTGGTGGCAGTTGGAGTGTGCTGGGATCCTCCTCCCCTCGGTGATGAGGGCCCTCTTGCCTTAGGCCATAACTGCTGGGCTCCCCACATTTTCTGATGTGCGCCAAGTGAGTGAGGACACTCTTGCCAGGTTCCCATCCCCATGAGGATATGGGCCTTCTGCTCTGAGGTCAAAACGGCTGGCTTGCTCACAGTACCATGATGTGGGCCCTCTGCTGTGAGTTCACTCCGGCAAGGATCCCTTATCATCGGTGCTCTTAGCCACCTGCTGGGAGGTTCCAACTGCTGGATTCCTCAACTTTTTTATTCTATGTGCCTTCTGTTGTGAGGCTCCTCCTGCCTGCCTCACTGCCAGCCCCTTGGTGATGACTGTCCTATGGCTTGAGGCCACATGTGCTGCGTTCCTCACCTTTCGATGATGTGGCCCCACTCGTGTGAGGACACTCCTGCCTGGTTCCCATCCCCTTGGTGAGGTGGGCCCTCTGGCGAGAGTCTAATCCTGGCTGGGTTCCTCAACGTTCTGTGAGGTAGGCCCTCTTCTGTGAGGTCACTCCTGCCTGGCTGGCACACGTCACCTTGGAGACGTGAGCCCTCTGGTGGCAGTTGGAGCATGCAGGGTGCCTCCTCCTCTCGGTGATGACGGCCCTCTGGCGTCAGGCCCTAAATGGTGGGCTCCCCACATTTTCTGATGTGCGCCCAGTGGTGCGAGGACACTCCAGCCAGGTTCCCATTCCCATGGGGATGTGGGCCTTCTGCGCTGAGGTCCCAACGCCTGGGTTGCTCACAGTTTAATGATGTGGGCCCTCTGTTGTGAGTTCACTGCGGCCTGGATCCCATAGCCTCGGTGTTCTGAGCCGCCTGCTGGAAGGTCTAAATGCTGGAATCCTCACGTTTTTTATATTATGTGCCCTGTGTTGTGAGGCTACTCCTGCCTGCCTCACTCCAAGGCCCTTGGTGATGTGGGTCCTCTGGTTTGAGGACACATGTGCTGGCTTCCTCACCTTAAGATGATGAGGCCCCAGAGGTGTGAGGATAATCCTGACTGGTTCCCATCCCCTTTGTGATGTGGGCCCTCTGGTGAGAGTCTGATCCTGGCTGGGTTCCTCACCCATCTGTGAGGTGGGCCCTCTACTATCAGGTAACTCTTGCCTGGCTTGCTCACCTCGCCTTGTTGACATGAGCCCTCTGGTGGCACTTGGACCCTGCTGGGAGCCTCCTCACCTCTGTGATGAGGGCCCTCTGACGTCAGGCCCTAACTGCTGGGCTCCCCAACTTTTCTTAGTGAGCCCAGTGATGCTCGGGCACTCCTCTTAGGTTCCCATCTCCATGGGGATGTGGGCCTTCTGCTCTGAGGTTCCAACGGCTGGGTTGATCACAGTTTCATGATGTGGGCTCTCTGGTGTTAGTTCACTGTGGCCTGGATCCCATAGCCTCTGTGCTCTTGGCCGCCTGCTGGGAGGTTCCAACGGCTGGATTCCTCACTTTTTAAATTTTTTGGGCCCTCTGTTGTGAGGATCCTCCTGCCTGCCTCACTCCCAGCCCCTTCGTGATGTGTGTCCTCTGGTTTGAGGCCACATGTGCTGGGTTCCTCACCTTTCGATGATGTGGGACCAATGGTCTTAGGAGACTCCTGCCTGGTTCACATCCCCTTGGTGATGTGGGCCCTCTGTTGAGAGTCTGATCCTGGCTGGGTTCCTCACCCTTCTGTGAGGTGGGCCGTCTGCTGTGAGGTCACTCCTGCCTGGCTTGCTCACCTCGCCTTGTGGACATGAGCCCTCTGGTGGCACTTGGAGCCTGATGGGAGCCTCCTCCCCTCGGTGATGAGGGCCCTCTGGCATCAGGCCCTAACGGCTGGGCTCCCCACATTTTGTGATGTGCGCCCAGTGGTTTGAAGACACTCCATCCAGGTTCACATCCCCATTGGGATGTGGGCCTTCTGCTCTGAGGTCCCAAAGGCTGGGTTGTTCACAGTTTCATGATGTGGGCTCTCTGCTGTTAGTTCGCTCTGGCCTGGATGCCATAGCCTCTGTGCTCTGGGCCGCCTGCTGGAAGGTTCCAACTGCTCGATTCCTCAACTTTTGTATTCTATGGGTCCTGTGTTGTGATGCTCCTCCTGCCTGCCTCACTCGCAACCCCTTCGTGATGTGGGTCCTCTGGTTTGAGGCCACATGTGCTGGGTTCCGCAACTTTCAATGATGTGGCCCCACTGGTGTGAGGACACTCCTGCCTGGTTCCCATCCCCTTGGTGATGTGGGCCTTCTGGTGACAGTCTTATCCTGGCTGGGTTCCTCACTCTTCTGTGAGGTAGGCCCTCTGCTGTGAGGTCAATCCTGCCTGACTTGCACACATCACCTTGGCGACGTGGGCCCTCTGTTGGCACATGGAACCTGCTGGGAGCCTCCTGCCCTCGGTGATGACGGCCCTCTAGCATCAGGCCCTAACTGCTGGGCTCCCCACGTTTTCTGATGTGAGCCCAGTGATGCCAGGACACTCCTGTCAGGTTCCCATCCCCATGGGGATGTGGGCTTTCTGCTCTGAGGTCCCAACGCCTGGGTTGCTCACAGTTTCATGATGTGGGCTCTCTGGTGTTAGTTCACTCCTGCCTGCATCCCATAGCTTCTGTGCTCTCGGCCGCCTGCTGGGAGGTTCCAAATGCTGTATTCCTCACCTTTTTTATTCTTTGGGCCCTCTGTTTTTAGGCTACTCCTACCTGCCTCACTCCCATCCCCTTTGTGATGTATGTCCTCTGATATGAGGCCGCATGTGCTGGGTTCCTCACCTTTCGATGATGTGGCCCCACTGGTGGGAGGACAGTCCTGACTGGTTCCCATCCCCTTGGTGTTGTGGGCCCTCTGGCACTAGTCTCATCCTACCTCGGTTCCTCACCCTTCTGTGAGATAGGCCCTCTGCTGTGAGGTCGCTACTGCCTGGCTGGCGCATGCCACCTTGTAGACGTGGGCCCTCTGTTGGCAGTTGGAACCTGCTGGGAGTCTCCTCCCCTCAGTTATGAGGGCCCCCTGGCGTCAGGCCCTAACTGCTGGGTTCCTAACATTTTCTGATATGTGCTAAGTGGTGCGAAGCCACTCCTGCCAGGTTCCCATCCCAATGGGGATGTGGGCCTTCTGTTCTGAGGTCCCAACGGCTGGGCTGCTCACAGGTTCATGATGTGGGCCCTCTGCTGTGAGTTCACTGCGGCCTAGATCCCATAGCCTCGGTGCTCTGGGCCGCTTGCTGGGAGGTTCCAACTGCTGGATTCCTCAACTTTTATATTCTATGGACCCTGTGTTGTGAGGCCGGTCCTGCCATCCTCATTCCGAACCCCTTGGTGATGTGGTTCCTCTGGTTTGAGGCTACATGTGCTGGGATCCTCACCTTTCGATGATGTTGTTCCACTGGTGTGGGGACACGCCTGCCTGGTTCCCATCCCCTTGGTGATGTGGGCCCTCTGGTGAGAGTCTGATCCTGGCTGGGTTCCTCACCCTTCTGTGAGGTGGGCCCTCTGCTGTGAGGTCAATCATGCCTGTCTGGCACACGTCACCTTGGCGACGTGGGCCCTCTGGTGGCAGTTGGAGTGTGCTGGGATCCTCCTCCCCTCGGTGATGAGGGCCCTCTTGCCTTAGGCCATAACTGCTGGGCTCCCCACATTTTCTGATGTGCGCCAAGTGAGTGAGGACACTCTTGCCAGGTTCCCATCCCCATGAGGATATGGGCCTTCTGCTCTGAGGTCAAAACGGCTGGCTTGCTCACAGTACCATGATGTGGGCCCTCTGCTGTGAGTTCACTCCGGCAAGGATCCCTTATCATCGGTGCTCTTAGCCACCTGCTGGGAGGTTCCAACTGCTGGATTCCTCAACTTTTTTATTCTATGTGCCTTCTGTTGTGAGGCTCCTCCTGCCTGCCTCACTGCCAGCCCCTTGGTGATGACTGTCCTATGGCTTGAGGCCACATGTGCTGCGTTCCTCACCTTTCGATGATGTGGCCCCACTCGTGTGAGGACACTCCTGCCTGGTTCCCATCCCCTTGGTGAGGTGGGCCCTCTGGCGAGAGTCTAATCCTGGCTGGGTTCCTCAACGTTCTGTGAGGTAGGCCCTCTTCTGTGAGGTCACTCCTGCCTGGCTGGCACACGTCACCTTGGAGACGTGAGCCCTCTGGTGGCAGTTGGAGCATGCAGGGTGCCTCCTCCTCTCGGTGATGACGGCCCTCTGGCGTCAGGCCCTAAATGGTGGGCTCCCCACATTTTCTGATGTGCGCCCAGTGGTGCGAGGACACTCCAGCCAGGTTCCCATTCCCATGGGGATGTGGGCCTTCTGCGCTGAGGTCCCAACGCCTGGGTTGCTCACAGTTTAATGATGTGGGCCCTCTGTTGTGAGTTCACTGCGGCCTGGATCCCATAGCCTCGGTGTTCTGAGCCGCCTGCTGGAAGGTCTAAATGCTGGAATCCTCACGTTTTTTATATTATGTGCCCTGTGTTGTGAGGCTACTCCTGCCTGCCTCACTCCAAGGCCCTTGGTGATGTGGGTCCTCTGGTTTGAGGACACATGTGCTGGCTTCCTCACCTTAAGATGATGAGGCCCCAGAGGTGTGAGGATAATCCTGACTGGTTCCCATCCCCTTTGTGATGTGGGCCCTCTGGTGAGAGTCTGATCCTGGCTGGGTTCCTCACCCATCTGTGAGGTGGGCCCTCTACTATCAGGTAACTCTTGCCTGGCTTGCTCACCTCGCCTTGTTGACATGAGCCCTCTGGTGGCACTTGGACCCTGCTGGGAGCCTCCTCACCTCTGTGATGAGGGCCCTCTGACGTCAGGCCCTAACTGCTGGGCTCCCCAACTTTTCTTAGTGAGCCCAGTGATGCTCGGGCACTCCTCTTAGGTTCCCATCTCCATGGGGATGTGGGCCTTCTGCTCTGAGGTTCCAACGGCTGGGTTGATCACAGTTTCATGATGTGGGCTCTCTGGTGTTAGTTCACTGTGGCCTGGATCCCATAGCCTCTGTGCTCTTGGCCGCCTGCTGGGAGGTTCCAACGGCTGGATTCCTCACTTTTTTAATTTTTTGGGCCCTCTGTTGTGAGGATCCTCCTGCCTGCCTCACTCCCAGCCCCTTCGTGATGTGTGTCCTCTGGTTTGAGGCCACATGTGCTGGGTTCCTCACCTTTCGATGATGTGGGACCAATGGTCTTAGGAGACTCCTGCCTGGTTCACATCCCCTTGGTGATGTGGGCCCTCTGTTGAGAGTCTGATCCTGGCTGGGTTCCTCACCCTTCTGTGAGGTGGGCCGTCTGCTGTGAGGTCACTCCTGCCTGGCTTGCTCACCTCGCCTTGTGGACATGAGCCCTCTGGTGGCACTTGGAGCCTGATGGGAGCCTCCTCCCCTCGGTGATGAGGGCCCTCTGGCATCAGGCCCTAACGGCTGGGCTCCCCACATTTTGTGATGTGCGCCCAGTGGTTTGAAGACACTCCATCCAGGTTCACATCCCCATTGGGATGTGGGCCTTCTGCTCTGAGGTCCCAAAGGCTGGGTTGTTCACAGTTTCATGATGTGGGCTCTCTGCTGTTAGTTCGCTCTGGCCTGGATGCCATAGCCTCTGTGCTCTGGGCCGCCTGCTGGAAGGTTCCAACTGCTCGATTCCTCAACTTTTGTATTCTATGGGTCCTGTGTTGTGATGCTCCTCCTGCCTGCCTCACTCGCAACCCCTTCGTGATGTGGGTCCTCTGGTTTGAGGCCACATGTGCTGGGTTCCGCAACTTTCAATGATGTGGCCCCACTGGTGTGAGGACACTCCTGCCTGGTTCCCATCCCCTTGGTGATGTGGGCCTTCTGGTGACAGTCTTATCCTGGCTGGGTTCCTCACTCTTCTGTGAGGTAGGCCCTCTGCTGTGAGGTCAATCCTGCCTGACTTGCACACATCACCTTGGCGACGTGGGCCCTCTGTTGGCACATGGAACCTGCTGGGAGCCTCCTGCCCTCGGTGATGACGGCCCTCTAGCATCAGGCCCTAACTGCTGGGCTCCCCACGTTTTCTGATGTGAGCCCAGTGATGCCAGGACACTCCTGTCAGGTTCCCATCCCCATGGGGATGTGGGCTTTCTGCTCTGAGGTCCCAACGCCTGGGTTGCTCACAGTTTCATGATGTGGGCTCTCTGGTGTTAGTTCACTCCTGCCTGCATCCCATAGCTTCTGTGCTCTCGGCCGCCTGCTGGGAGGTTCCAAATGCTGGATTCCTCACCTTTTTTATTCTTTGGGCCCTCTGTTTTTAGGCTACTCCTACCTGCCTCACTCCCATCCCCTTTGTGATGTATGTCCTCTGATATGAGGCCGCATGTGCTGGGTTCCTCACCTTTCGATGATGTGGCCCCACTGGTGGGAGGACAGTCCTGACTGGTTCCCATCCCCTTGGTGTTGTGGGCCCTCTGGCACTAGTCTCATCCTACCTCGGTTCCTCACCCTTCTGTGAGATAGGCCCTCTGCTGTGAGGTCGCTACTGCCTGGCTGGCGCATGCCACCTTGTAGACGTGGGCCCTCTGTTGGCAGTTGGAACCTGCTGGGAGTCTCCTCCCCTCAGTTATGAGGGCCCCCTGGCGTCAGGCCCTAACTGCTGGGTTCCTAACATTTTCTGATATGTGCTAAGTGGTGCGAAGCCACTCCTGCCAGGTTCCCATCCCAATGGGGATGTGGGCCTTCTGTTCTGAGGTCCCAACGGCTGGGCTGCTCACAGGTTCATGATGTGGGCCCTCTGCTGTGAGTTCACTGCGGCCTAGATCCCATAGCCTCGGTGCTCTGGGCCGCTTGCTGGGAGGTTCCAACTGCTGGATTCCTCAACTTTTATATTCTATGGACCCTGTGTTGTGAGGCCGGTCCTGCCATCCTCATTCCGAACCCCTTGGTGATGTGGTTCCTCTGGTTTGAGGCTACATGTGCTGGGATCCTCACCTTTCGATGATGTTGTTCCACTGGTGTGGGGACACGCCTGCCTGGTTCCCATCCCCTTGGTGATGTGGGCCCTCTGGTGAGAGTCTGATCCTGGCTGGGTTCCTCACCCTTCTGTGAGGTGGGCCCTCTGCTGTGAGGTCAATCATGCCTGTCTGGCACACGTCACCTTGGCGACGTGGGCCCTCTGGTGGCAGTTGGAGTGTGCTGGGATCCTCCTCCCCTCGGTGATGAGGGCCCTCTTGCCTTAGGCCATAACTGCTGGGCTCCCCACATTTTCTGATGTGCGCCAAGTGAGTGAGGACACTCTTGCCAGGTTCCCATCCCCATGAGGATATGGGCCTTCTGCTCTGAGGTCAAAACGGCTGGCTTGCTCACAGTACCATGATGTGGGCCCTCTGCTGTGAGTTCACTCCGGCAAGGATCCCTTATCATCGGTGCTCTTAGCCACCTGCTGGGAGGTTCCAACTGCTGGATTCCTCAACTTTTTTATTCTATGTGCCTTCTGTTGTGAGGCTCCTCCTGCCTGCCTCACTGCCAGCCCCTTGGTGATGACTGTCCTATGGCTTGAGGCCACATGTGCTGCGTTCCTCACCTTTCGATGATGTGGCCCCACTCGTGTGAGGACACTCCTGCCTGGTTCCCATCCCCTTGGTGAGGTGGGCCCTCTGGCGAGAGTCTAATCCTGGCTGGGTTCCTCAACGTTCTGTGAGGTAGGCCCTCTTCTGTGAGGTCACTCCTGCCTGGCTGGCACACGTCACCTTGGAGACGTGAGCCCTCTGGTGGCAGTTGGAGCATGCAGGGTGCCTCCTCCTCTCGGTGATGACGGCCCTCTGGCGTCAGGCCCTAAATGGTGGGCTCCCCACATTTTCTGATGTGCGCCCAGTGGTGCGAGGACACTCCAGCCAGGTTCCCATTCCCATGGGGATGTGGGCCTTCTGCGCTGAGGTCCCAACGCCTGGGTTGCTCACAGTTTAATGATGTGGGCCCTCTGTTGTGAGTTCACTGCGGCCTGGATCCCATAGCCTCGGTGTTCTGAGCCGCCTGCTGGAAGGTCTAAATGCTGGAATCCTCACGTTTTTTATATTATGTGCCCTGTGTTGTGAGGCTACTCCTGCCTGCCTCACTCCAAGGCCCTTGGTGATGTGGGTCCTCTGGTTTGAGGACACATGTGCTGGCTTCCTCACCTTAAGATGATGAGGCCCCAGAGGTGTGAGGATAATCCTGACTGGTTCCCATCCCCTTTGTGATGTGGGCCCTCTGGTGAGAGTCTGATCCTGGCTGGGTTCCTCACCCATCTGTGAGGTGGGCCCTCTACTATCAGGTAACTCTTGCCTGGCTTGCTCACCTCGCCTTGTTGACATGAGCCCTCTGGTGGCACTTGGACCCTGCTGGGAGCCTCCTCACCTCTGTGATGAGGGCCCTCTGACGTCAGGCCCTAACTGCTGGGCTCCCCAACTTTTCTTAGTGAGCCCAGTGATGCTCGGGCACTCCTCTTAGGTTCCCATCTCCATGGGGATGTGGGCCTTCTGCTCTGAGGTTCCAACGGCTGGGTTGATCACAGTTTCATGATGTGGGCTCTCTGGTGTTAGTTCACTGTGGCCTGGATCCCATAGCCTCTGTGCTCTTGGCCGCCTGCTGGGAGGTTCCAACGGCTGGATTCCTCACTTTTTTAATTTTTTGGGCCCTCTGTTGTGAGGATCCTCCTGCCTGCCTCACTCCCAGCCCCTTCGTGATGTGTGTCCTCTGGTTTGAGGCCACATGTGCTGGGTTCCTCACCTTTCGATGATGTGGGACCAATGGTCTTAGGAGACTCCTGCCTGGTTCACATCCCCTTGGTGATGTGGGCCCTCTGTTGAGAGTCTGATCCTGGCTGGGTTCCTCACCCTTCTGTGAGGTGGGCCGTCTGCTGTGAGGTCACTCCTGCCTGGCTTGCTCACCTCGCCTTGTGGACATGAGCCCTCTGGTGGCACTTGGAGCCTGATGGGAGCCTCCTCCCCTCGGTGATGAGGGCCCTCTGGCATCAGGCCCTAACGGCTGGGCTCCCTACATTTTGTGATGTGCGCCCAGTGGTTTGAAGACACTCCATCCAGGTTCACATCCCCATTGGGATGTGGGCCTTCTGCTCTGAGGTCCCAAAGGCTGGGTTGTTCACAGTTTCATGATGTGGGCTCTCTGCTGTTAGTTCGCTCTGGCCTGGATGCCATAGCCTCTGTGCTCTGGGCCGCCTGCTGGAAGGTTCCAACTGCTCGATTCCTCAACTTTTGTATTCTATGGGTCCTGTGTTGTGATGCTCCTCCTGCCTGCCTCACTCGCAACCCCTTCGTGATGTGGGTCCTCTGGTTTGAGGCCACATGTGCTGGGTTCCGCAACTTTCAATGATGTGGCCCCACTGGTGTGAGGACACTCCTGCCTGGTTCCCATCCCCTTGGTGATGTGGGCCTTCTGGTGACAGTCTTATCCTGGCTGGGTTCCTCACTCTTCTGTGAGGTAGGCCCTCTGCTGTGAGGTCAATCCTGCCTGACTTGCACACATCACCTTGGCGACGTGGGCCCTCTGTTGGCACATGGAACCTGCTGGGAGCCTCCTGCCCTCGGTGATGACGGCCCTCTAGCATCAGGCCCTAACTGCTGGGCTCCCCACGTTTTCTGATGTGAGCCCAGTGATGCCAGGACACTCCTGTCAGGTTCCCATCCCCATGGGGATGTGGGCTTTCTGCTCTGAGGTCCCAACGCCTGGGTTGCTCACAGTTTCATGATGTGGGCTCTCTGGTGTTAGTTCACTCCTGCCTGCATCCCATAGCTTCTGTGCTCTCGGCCGCCTGCTGGGAGGTTCCAAATGCTGGATTCCTCACCTTTTTTATTCTTTGGGCCCTCTGTTTTTAGGCTACTCCTACCTGCCTCACTCCCATCCCCTTTGTGATGTATGTCCTCTGATATGAGGCCGCATGTGCTGGGTTCCTCACCTTTCGATGATGTGGCCCCACTGGTGGGAGGACAGTCCTGACTGGTTCCCATCCCCTTGGTGTTGTGGGCCCTCTGGCACTAGTCTCATCCTACCTCGGTTCCTCACCCTTCTGTGAGATAGGCCCTCTGCTGTGAGGTCGCTACTGCCTGGCTGGCGCATGCCACCTTGTAGACGTGGGCCCTCTGTTGGCAGTTGGAACCTGCTGGGAGTCTCCTCCCCTCAGTTATGAGGGCCCCCTGGCGTCAGGCCCTAACTGCTGGGTTCCTAACATTTTCTGATATGTGCTAAGTGGTGCGAAGCCACTCCTGCCAGGTTCCCATCCCAATGGGGATGTGGGCCTTCTGTTCTGAGGTCCCAACGGCTGGGCTGCTCACAGGTTCATGATGTGGGCCCTCTGCTGTGAGTTCACTGCGGCCTAGATCCCATAGCCTCGGTGCTCTGGGCCGCTTGCTGGGAGGTTCCAACTGCTGGATTCCTCAACTTTTATATTCTATGGACCCTGTGTTGTGAGGCCGGTCCTGCCATCCTCATTCCGAACCCCTTGGTGATGTGGTTCCTCTGGTTTGAGGCTACATGTGCTGGGATCCTCACCTTTCGATGATGTTGTTCCACTGGTGTGGGGACACGCCTGCCTGGTTCCCATCCCCTTGGTGATGTGGGCCCTCTGGTGAGAGTCTGATCCTGGCTGGGTTCCTCACCCTTCTGTGAGGTGGGCCCTCTGCTGTGAGGTCAATCATGCCTGTCTGGCACACGTCACCTTGGCGACGTGGGCCCTCTGGTGGCAGTTGGAGTGTGCTGGGATCCTCCTCCCCTCGGTGATGAGGGCCCTCTTGCCTTAGGCCATAACTGCTGGGCTCCCCACATTTTCTGATGTGCGCCAAGTGAGTGAGGACACTCTTGCCAGGTTCCCATCCCCATGAGGATATGGGCCTTCTGCTCTGAGGTCAAAACGGCTGGCTTGCTCACAGTACCATGATGTGGGCCCTCTGCTGTGAGTTCACTCCGGCAAGGATCCCTTATCATCGGTGCTCTTAGCCACCTGCTGGGAGGTTCCAACTGCTGGATTCCTCAACTTTTTTATTCTATGTGCCTTCTGTTGTGAGGCTCCTCCTGCCTGCCTCACTGCCAGCCCCTTGGTGATGACTGTCCTATGGCTTGAGGCCACATGTGCTGCGTTCCTCACCTTTCGATGATGTGGCCCCACTCGTGTGAGGACACTCCTGCCTGGTTCCCATCCCCTTGGTGAGGTGGGCCCTCTGGCGAGAGTCTAATCCTGGCTGGGTTCCTCAACGTTCTGTGAGGTAGGCCCTCTTCTGTGAGGTCACTCCTGCCTGGCTGGCACACGTCACCTTGGAGACGTGAGCCCTCTGGTGGCAGTTGGAGCATGCAGGGTGCCTCCTCCTCTCGGTGATGACGGCCCTCTGGCGTCAGGCCCTAAATGGTGGGCTCCCCACATTTTCTGATGTGCGCCCAGTGGTGCGAGGACACTCCAGCCAGGTTCCCATTCCCATGGGGATGTGGGCCTTCTGCGCTGAGGTCCCAACGCCTGGGTTGCTCACAGTTTAATGATGTGGGCCCTCTGTTGTGAGTTCACTGCGGCCTGGATCCCATAGCCTCGGTGTTCTGAGCCGCCTGCTGGAAGGTCTAAATGCTGGAATCCTCACGTTTTTTATATTATGTGCCCTGTGTTGTGAGGCTACTCCTGCCTGCCTCACTCCAAGGCCCTTGGTGATGTGGGTCCTCTGGTTTGAGGACACATGTGCTGGCTTCCTCACCTTAAGATGATGAGGCCCCAGAGGTGTGAGGATAATCCTGACTGGTTCCCATCCCCTTTGTGATGTGGGCCCTCTGGTGAGAGTCTGATCCTGGCTGGGTTCCTCACCCATCTGTGAGGTGGGCCCTCTACTATCAGGTAACTCTTGCCTGGCTTGCTCACCTCGCCTTGTTGACATGAGCCCTCTGGTGGCACTTGGACCCTGCTGGGAGCCTCCTCACCTCTGTGATGAGGGCCCTCTGACGTCAGGCCCTAACTGCTGGGCTCCCCAACTTTTCTTAGTGAGCCCAGTGATGCTCGGGCACTCCTCTTAGGTTCCCATCTCCATGGGGATGTGGGCCTTCTGCTCTGAGGTTCCAACGGCTGGGTTGATCACAGTTTCATGATGTGGGCTCTCTGGTGTTAGTTCACTGTGGCCTGGATCCCATAGCCTCTGTGCTCTTGGCCGCCTGCTGGGAGGTTCCAACGGCTGGATTCCTCACTTTTTTAATTTTTTGGGCCCTCTGTTGTGAGGATCCTCCTGCCTGCCTCACTCCCAGCCCCTTCGTGATGTGTGTCCTCTGGTTTGAGGCCACATGTGCTGGGTTCCTCACCTTTCGATGATGTGGGACCAATGGTCTTAGGAGACTCCTGCCTGGTTCACATCCCCTTGGTGATGTGGGCCCTCTGTTGAGAGTCTGATCCTGGCTGGGTTCCTCACCCTTCTGTGAGGTGGGCCGTCTGCTGTGAGGTCACTCCTGCCTGGCTTGCTCACCTCGCCTTGTGGACATGAGCCCTCTGGTGGCACTTGGAGCCTGATGGGAGCCTCCTCCCCTCGGTGATGAGGGCCCTCTGGCATCAGGCCCTAACGGCTGGGCTCCCCACATTTTGTGATGTGCGCCCAGTGGTTTGAAGACACTCCATCCAGGTTCACATCCCCATTGGGATGTGGGCCTTCTGCTCTGAGGTCCCAAAGGCTGGGTTGTTCACAGTTTCATGATGTGGGCTCTCTGCTGTTAGTTCGCTCTGGCCTGGATGCCATAGCCTCTGTGCTCTGGGCCGCCTGCTGGAAGGTTCCAACTGCTCGATTCCTCAACTTTTGTATTCTATGGGTCCTGTGTTGTGATGCTCCTCCTGCCTGCCTCACTCGCAACCCCTTCGTGATGTGGGTCCTCTGGTTTGAGGCCACATGTGCTGGGTTCCGCAACTTTCAATGATGTGGCCCCACTGGTGTGAGGACACTCCTGCCTGGTTCCCATCCCCTTGGTGATGTGGGCCTTCTGGTGACAGTCTTATCCTGGCTGGGTTCCTCACTCTTCTGTGAGGTAGGCCCTCTGCTGTGAGGTCAATCCTGCCTGACTTGCACACATCACCTTGGCGACGTGGGCCCTCTGTTGGCACATGGAACCTGCTGGGAGCCTCCTGCCCTCGGTGATGACGGCCCTCTAGCATCAGGCCCTAACTGCTGGGCTCCCCACGTTTTCTGATGTGAGCCCAGTGATGCCAGGACACTCCTGTCAGGTTCCCATCCCCATGGGGATGTGGGCTTTCTGCTCTGAGGTCCCAACGCCTGGGTTGCTCACAGTTTCATGATGTGGGCTCTCTGGTGTTAGTTCACTCCTGCCTGCATCCCATAGCTTCTGTGCTCTCGGCCGCCTGCTGGGAGGTTCCAAATGCTGTATTCCTCACCTTTTTTATTCTTTGGGCCCTCTGTTTTTAGGCTACTCCTACCTGCCTCACTCCCATCCCCTTTGTGATGTATGTCCTCTGATATGAGGCCGCATGTGCTGGGTTCCTCACCTTTCGATGATGTGGCCCCACTGGTGGGAGGACAGTCCTGACTGGTTCCCATCCCCTTGGTGTTGTGGGCCCTCTGGCACTAGTCTCATCCTACCTCGGTTCCTCACCCTTCTGTGAGATAGGCCCTCTGCTGTGAGGTCGCTACTGCCTGGCTGGCGCATGCCACCTTGTAGACGTGGGCCCTCTGTTGGCAGTTGGAACCTGCTGGGAGTCTCCTCCCCTCAGTTATGAGGGCCCCCTGGCGTCAGGCCCTAACTGCTGGGTTCCTAACATTTTCTGATATGTGCTAAGTGGTGCGAAGCCACTCCTGCCAGGTTCCCATCCCAATGGGGATGTGGGCCTTCTGTTCTGAGGTCCCAACGGCTGGGCTGCTCACAGGTTCATGATGTGGGCCCTCTGCTGTGAGTTCACTGCGGCCTAGATCCCATAGCCTCGGTGCTCTGGGCCGCTTGCTGGGAGGTTCCAACTGCTGGATTCCTCAACTTTTATATTCTATGGACCCTGTGTTGTGAGGCCGGTCCTGCCATCCTCATTCCGAACCCCTTGGTGATGTGGTTCCTCTGGTTTGAGGCTACATGTGCTGGGATCCTCACCTTTCGATGATGTTGTTCCACTGGTGTGGGGACACGCCTGCCTGGTTCCCATCCCCTTGGTGATGTGGGCCCTCTGGTGAGAGTCTGATCCTGGCTGGGTTCCTCACCCTTCTGTGAGGTGGGCCCTCTGCTGTGAGGTCAATCATGCCTGTCTGGCACACGTCACCTTGGCGACGTGGGCCCTCTGGTGGCAGTTGGAGTGTGCTGGGATCCTCCTCCCCTCGGTGATGAGGGCCCTCTTGCCTTAGGCCATAACTGCTGGGCTCCCCACATTTTCTGATGTGCGCCAAGTGAGTGAGGACACTCTTGCCAGGTTCCCATCCCCATGAGGATATGGGCCTTCTGCTCTGAGGTCAAAACGGCTGGCTTGCTCACAGTACCATGATGTGGGCCCTCTGCTGTGAGTTCACTCCGGCAAGGATCCCTTATCATCGGTGCTCTTAGCCACCTGCTGGGAGGTTCCAACTGCTGGATTCCTCAACTTTTTTATTCTATGTGCCTTCTGTTGTGAGGCTCCTCCTGCCTGCCTCACTGCCAGCCCCTTGGTGATGACTGTCCTATGGCTTGAGGCCACATGTGCTGCGTTCCTCACCTTTCGATGATGTGGCCCCACTCGTGTGAGGACACTCCTGCCTGGTTCCCATCCCCTTGGTGAGGTGGGCCCTCTGGCGAGAGTCTAATCCTGGCTGGGTTCCTCAACGTTCTGTGAGGTAGGCCCTCTTCTGTGAGGTCACTCCTGCCTGGCTGGCACACGTCACCTTGGAGACGTGAGCCCTCTGGTGGCAGTTGGAGCATGCAGGGTGCCTCCTCCTCTCGGTGATGACGGCCCTCTGGCGTCAGGCCCTAAATGGTGGGCTCCCCACATTTTCTGATGTGCGCCCAGTGGTGCGAGGACACTCCAGCCAGGTTCCCATTCCCATGGGGATGTGGGCCTTCTGCGCTGAGGTCCCAACGCCTGGGTTGCTCACAGTTTAATGATGTGGGCCCTCTGTTGTGAGTTCACTGCGGCCTGGATCCCATAGCCTCGGTGTTCTGAGCCGCCTGCTGGAAGGTCTAAATGCTGGAATCCTCACGTTTTTTATATTATGTGCCCTGTGTTGTGAGGCTACTCCTGCCTGCCTCACTCCAAGGCCCTTGGTGATGTGGGTCCTCTGGTTTGAGGACACATGTGCTGGCTTCCTCACCTTAAGATGATGAGGCCCCAGAGGTGTGAGGATAATCCTGACTGGTTCCCATCCCCTTTGTGATGTGGGCCCTCTGGTGAGAGTCTGATCCTGGCTGGGTTCCTCACCCATCTGTGAGGTGGGCCCTCTACTATCAGGTAACTCTTGCCTGGCTTGCTCACCTCGCCTTGTTGACATGAGCCCTCTGGTGGCACTTGGACCCTGCTGGGAGCCTCCTCACCTCTGTGATGAGGGCCCTCTGACGTCAGGCCCTAACTGCTGGGCTCCCCAACTTTTCTTAGTGAGCCCAGTGATGCTCGGGCACTCCTCTTAGGTTCCCATCTCCATGGGGATGTGGGCCTTCTGCTCTGAGGTTCCAACGGCTGGGTTGATCACAGTTTCATGATGTGGGCTCTCTGGTGTTAGTTCACTGTGGCCTGGATCCCATAGCCTCTGTGCTCTTGGCCGCCTGCTGGGAGGTTCCAACGGCTGGATTCCTCACTTTTTTAATTTTTTGGGCCCTCTGTTGTGAGGATCCTCCTGCCTGCCTCACTCCCAGCCCCTTCGTGATGTGTGTCCTCTGGTTTGAGGCCACATGTGCTGGGTTCCTCACCTTTCGATGATGTGGGACCAATGGTCTTAGGAGACTCCTGCCTGGTTCACATCCCCTTGGTGATGTGGGCCCTCTGTTGAGAGTCTGATCCTGGCTGGGTTCCTCACCCTTCTGTGAGGTGGGCCGTCTGCTGTGAGGTCACTCCTGCCTGGCTTGCTCACCTCGCCTTGTGGACATGAGCCCTCTGGTGGCACTTGGAGCCTGATGGGAGCCTCCTCCCCTCGGTGATGAGGGCCCTCTGGCATCAGGCCCTAACGGCTGGGCTCCCCACATTTTGTGATGTGCGCCCAGTGGTTTGAAGACACTCCATCCAGGTTCACATCCCCATTGGGATGTGGGCCTTCTGCTCTGAGGTCCCAAAGGCTGGGTTGTTCACAGTTTCATGATGTGGGCTCTCTGCTGTTAGTTCGCTCTGGCCTGGATGCCATAGCCTCTGTGCTCTGGGCCGCCTGCTGGAAGGTTCCAACTGCTCGATTCCTCAACTTTTGTATTCTATGGGTCCTGTGTTGTGATGCTCCTCCTGCCTGCCTCACTCGCAACCCCTTCGTGATGTGGGTCCTCTGGTTTGAGGCCACATGTGCTGGGTTCCGCAACTTTCAATGATGTGGCCCCACTGGTGTGAGGACACTCCTGCCTGGTTCCCATCCCCTTGGTGATGTGGGCCTTCTGGTGACAGTCTTATCCTGGCTGGGTTCCTCACTCTTCTGTGAGGTAGGCCCTCTGCTGTGAGGTCAATCCTGCCTGACTTGCACACATCACCTTGGCGACGTGGGCCCTCTGTTGGCACATGGAACCTGCTGGGAGCCTCCTGCCCTCGGTGATGACGGCCCTCTAGCATCAGGCCCTAACTGCTGGGCTCCCCACGTTTTCTGATGTGAGCCCAGTGATGCCAGGACACTCCTGTCAGGTTCCCATCCCCATGGGGATGTGGGCTTTCTGCTCTGAGGTCCCAACGCCTGGGTTGCTCACAGTTTCATGATGTGGGCTCTCTGGTGTTAGTTCACTCCTGCCTGCATCCCATAGCTTCTGTGCTCTCGGCCGCCTGCTGGGAGGTTCCAAATGCTGGATTCCTCACCTTTTTTATTCTTTGGGCCCTCTGTTTTTAGGCTACTCCTACCTGCCTCACTCCCATCCCCTTTGTGATGTATGTCCTCTGATATGAGGCCGCATGTGCTGGGTTCCTCACCTTTCGATGATGTGGCCCCACTGGTGGGAGGACAGTCCTGACTGGTTCCCATCCCCTTGGTGTTGTGGGCCCTCTGGCACTAGTCTCATCCTACCTCGGTTCCTCACCCTTCTGTGAGATAGGCCCTCTGCTGTGAGGTCGCTACTGCCTGGCTGGCGCATGCCACCTTGTAGACGTGGGCCCTCTGTTGGCAGTTGGAACCTGCTGGGAGTCTCCTCCCCTCAGTTATGAGGGCCCCCTGGCGTCAGGCCCTAACTGCTGGGTTCCTAACATTTTCTGATATGTGCTAAGTGGTGCGAAGCCACTCCTGCCAGGTTCCCATCCCAATGGGGATGTGGGCCTTCTGTTCTGAGGTCCCAACGGCTGGGCTGCTCACAGGTTCATGATGTGGGCCCTCTGCTGTGAGTTCACTGCGGCCTAGATCCCATAGCCTCGGTGCTCTGGGCCGCTTGCTGGGAGGTTCCAACTGCTGGATTCCTCAACTTTTATATTCTATGGACCCTGTGTTGTGAGGCCGGTCCTGCCATCCTCATTCCGAACCCCTTGGTGATGTGGTTCCTCTGGTTTGAGGCTACATGTGCTGGGATCCTCACCTTTCGATGATGTTGTTCCACTGGTGTGGGGACACGCCTGCCTGGTTCCCATCCCCTTGGTGATGTGGGCCCTCTGGTGAGAGTCTGATCCTGGCTGGGTTCCTCACCCTTCTGTGAGGTGGGCCCTCTGCTGTGAGGTCAATCATGCCTGTCTGGCACACGTCACCTTGGCGACGTGGGCCCTCTGGTGGCAGTTGGAGTGTGCTGGGATCCTCCTCCCCTCGGTGATGAGGGCCCTCTTGCCTTAGGCCATAACTGCTGGGCTCCCCACATTTTCTGATGTGCGCCAAGTGAGTGAGGACACTCTTGCCAGGTTCCCATCCCCATGAGGATATGGGCCTTCTGCTCTGAGGTCAAAACGGCTGGCTTGCTCACAGTACCATGATGTGGGCCCTCTGCTGTGAGTTCACTCCGGCAAGGATCCCTTATCATCGGTGCTCTTAGCCACCTGCTGGGAGGTTCCAACTGCTGGATTCCTCAACTTTTTTATTCTATGTGCCTTCTGTTGTGAGGCTCCTCCTGCCTGCCTCACTGCCAGCCCCTTGGTGATGACTGTCCTATGGCTTGAGGCCACATGTGCTGCGTTCCTCACCTTTCGATGATGTGGCCCCACTCGTGTGAGGACACTCCTGCCTGGTTCCCATCCCCTTGGTGAGGTGGGCCCTCTGGCGAGAGTCTAATCCTGGCTGGGTTCCTCAACGTTCTGTGAGGTAGGCCCTCTTCTGTGAGGTCACTCCTGCCTGGCTGGCACACGTCACCTTGGAGACGTGAGCCCTCTGGTGGCAGTTGGAGCATGCAGGGTGCCTCCTCCTCTCGGTGATGACGGCCCTCTGGCGTCAGGCCCTAAATGGTGGGCTCCCCACATTTTCTGATGTGCGCCCAGTGGTGCGAGGACACTCCAGCCAGGTTCCCATTCCCATGGGGATGTGGGCCTTCTGCGCTGAGGTCCCAACGCCTGGGTTGCTCACAGTTTAATGATGTGGGCCCTCTGTTGTGAGTTCACTGCGGCCTGGATCCCATAGCCTCGGTGTTCTGAGCCGCCTGCTGGAAGGTCTAAATGCTGGAATCCTCACGTTTTTTATATTATGTGCCCTGTGTTGTGAGGCTACTCCTGCCTGCCTCACTCCAAGGCCCTTGGTGATGTGGGTCCTCTGGTTTGAGGACACATGTGCTGGCTTCCTCACCTTAAGATGATGAGGCCCCAGAGGTGTGAGGATAATCCTGACTGGTTCCCATCCCCTTTGTGATGTGGGCCCTCTGGTGAGAGTCTGATCCTGGCTGGGTTCCTCACCCATCTGTGAGGTGGGCCCTCTACTATCAGGTAACTCTTGCCTGGCTTGCTCACCTCGCCTTGTTGACATGAGCCCTCTGGTGGCACTTGGACCCTGCTGGGAGCCTCCTCACCTCTGTGATGAGGGCCCTCTGACGTCAGGCCCTAACTGCTGGGCTCCCCAACTTTTCTTAGTGAGCCCAGTGATGCTCGGGCACTCCTCTTAGGTTCCCATCTCCATGGGGATGTGGGCCTTCTGCTCTGAGGTTCCAACGGCTGGGTTGATCACAGTTTCATGATGTGGGCTCTCTGGTGTTAGTTCACTGTGGCCTGGATCCCATAGCCTCTGTGCTCTTGGCCGCCTGCTGGGAGGTTCCAACGGCTGGATTCCTCACTTTTTTAATTTTTTGGGCCCTCTGTTGTGAGGATCCTCCTGCCTGCCTCACTCCCAGCCCCTTCGTGATGTGTGTCCTCTGGTTTGAGGCCACATGTGCTGGGTTCCTCACCTTTCGATGATGTGGGACCAATGGTCTTAGGAGACTCCTGCCTGGTTCACATCCCCTTGGTGATGTGGGCCCTCTGTTGAGAGTCTGATCCTGGCTGGGTTCCTCACCCTTCTGTGAGGTGGGCCGTCTGCTGTGAGGTCACTCCTGCCTGGCTTGCTCACCTCGCCTTGTGGACATGAGCCCTCTGGTGGCACTTGGAGCCTGATGGGAGCCTCCTCCCCTCGGTGATGAGGGCCCTCTGGCATCAGGCCCTAACGGCTGGGCTCCCCACATTTTGTGATGTGCGCCCAGTGGTTTGAAGACACTCCATCCAGGTTCACATCCCCATTGGGATGTGGGCCTTCTGCTCTGAGGTCCCAAAGGCTGGGTTGTTCACAGTTTCATGATGTGGGCTCTCTGCTGTTAGTTCGCTCTGGCCTGGATGCCATAGCCTCTGTGCTCTGGGCCGCCTGCTGGAAGGTTCCAACTGCTCGATTCCTCAACTTTTGTATTCTATGGGTCCTGTGTTGTGATGCTCCTCCTGCCTGCCTCACTCGCAACCCCTTCGTGATGTGGGTCCTCTGGTTTGAGGCCACATGTGCTGGGTTCCGCAACTTTCAATGATGTGGCCCCACTGGTGTGAGGACACTCCTGCCTGGTTCCCATCCCCTTGGTGATGTGGGCCTTCTGGTGACAGTCTTATCCTGGCTGGGTTCCTCACTCTTCTGTGAGGTAGGCCCTCTGCTGTGAGGTCAATCCTGCCTGACTTGCACACATCACCTTGGCGACGTGGGCCCTCTGTTGGCACATGGAACCTGCTGGGAGCCTCCTGCCCTCGGTGATGACGGCCCTCTAGCATCAGGCCCTAACTGCTGGGCTCCCCACGTTTTCTGATGTGAGCCCAGTGATGCCAGGACACTCCTGTCAGGTTCCCATCCCCATGGGGATGTGGGCTTTCTGCTCTGAGGTCCCAACGCCTGGGTTGCTCACAGTTTCATGATGTGGGCTCTCTGGTGTTAGTTCACTCCTGCCTGCATCCCATAGCTTCTGTGCTCTCGGCCGCCTGCTGGGAGGTTCCAAATGCTGTATTCCTCACCTTTTTTATTCTTTGGGCCCTCTGTTTTTAGGCTACTCCTACCTGCCTCACTCCCATCCCCTTTGTGATGTATGTCCTCTGATATGAGGCCGCATGTGCTGGGTTCCTCACCTTTCGATGATGTGGCCCCACTGGTGGGAGGACAGTCCTGACTGGTTCCCATCCCCTTGGTGTTGTGGGCCCTCTGGCACTAGTCTCATCCTACCTCGGTTCCTCACCCTTCTGTGAGATAGGCCCTCTGCTGTGAGGTCGCTACTGCCTGGCTGGCGCATGCCACCTTGTAGACGTGGGCCCTCTGTTGGCAGTTGGAACCTGCTGGGAGTCTCCTCCCCTCAGTTATGAGGGCCCCCTGGCGTCAGGCCCTAACTGCTGGGTTCCTAACATTTTCTGATATGTGCTAAGTGGTGCGAAGCCACTCCTGCCAGGTTCCCATCCCAATGGGGATGTGGGCCTTCTGTTCTGAGGTCCCAACGGCTGGGCTGCTCACAGGTTCATGATGTGGGCCCTCTGCTGTGAGTTCACTGCGGCCTAGATCCCATAGCCTCGGTGCTCTGGGCCGCTTGCTGGGAGGTTCCAACTGCTGGATTCCTCAACTTTTATATTCTATGGACCCTGTGTTGTGAGGCCGGTCCTGCCATCCTCATTCCGAACCCCTTGGTGATGTGGTTCCTCTGGTTTGAGGCTACATGTGCTGGGATCCTCACCTTTCGATGATGTTGTTCCACTGGTGTGGGGACACGCCTGCCTGGTTCCCATCCCCTTGGTGATGTGGGCCCTCTGGTGAGAGTCTGATCCTGGCTGGGTTCCTCACCCTTCTGTGAGGTGGGCCCTCTGCTGTGAGGTCAATCATGCCTGTCTGGCACACGTCACCTTGGCGACGTGGGCCCTCTGGTGGCAGTTGGAGTGTGCTGGGATCCTCCTCCCCTCGGTGATGAGGGCCCTCTTGCCTTAGGCCATAACTGCTGGGCTCCCCACATTTTCTGATGTGCGCCAAGTGAGTGAGGACACTCTTGCCAGGTTCCCATCCCCATGAGGATATGGGCCTTCTGCTCTGAGGTCAAAACGGCTGGCTTGCTCACAGTACCATGATGTGGGCCCTCTGCTGTGAGTTCACTCCGGCAAGGATCCCTTATCATCGGTGCTCTTAGCCACCTGCTGGGAGGTTCCAACTGCTGGATTCCTCAACTTTTTTATTCTATGTGCCTTCTGTTGTGAGGCTCCTCCTGCCTGCCTCACTGCCAGCCCCTTGGTGATGACTGTCCTATGGCTTGAGGCCACATGTGCTGCGTTCCTCACCTTTCGATGATGTGGCCCCACTCGTGTGAGGACACTCCTGCCTGGTTCCCATCCCCTTGGTGAGGTGGGCCCTCTGGCGAGAGTCTAATCCTGGCTGGGTTCCTCAACGTTCTGTGAGGTAGGCCCTCTTCTGTGAGGTCACTCCTGCCTGGCTGGCACACGTCACCTTGGAGACGTGAGCCCTCTGGTGGCAGTTGGAGCATGCAGGGTGCCTCCTCCTCTCGGTGATGACGGCCCTCTGGCGTCAGGCCCTAAATGGTGGGCTCCCCACATTTTCTGATGTGCGCCCAGTGGTGCGAGGACACTCCAGCCAGGTTCCCATTCCCATGGGGATGTGGGCCTTCTGCGCTGAGGTCCCAACGCCTGGGTTGCTCACAGTTTAATGATGTGGGCCCTCTGTTGTGAGTTCACTGCGGCCTGGATCCCATAGCCTCGGTGTTCTGAGCCGCCTGCTGGAAGGTCTAAATGCTGGAATCCTCACGTTTTTTATATTATGTGCCCTGTGTTGTGAGGCTACTCCTGCCTGCCTCACTCCAAGGCCCTTGGTGATGTGGGTCCTCTGGTTTGAGGACACATGTGCTGGCTTCCTCACCTTAAGATGATGAGGCCCCAGAGGTGTGAGGATAATCCTGACTGGTTCCCATCCCCTTTGTGATGTGGGCCCTCTGGTGAGAGTCTGATCCTGGCTGGGTTCCTCACCCATCTGTGAGGTGGGCCCTCTACTATCAGGTAACTCTTGCCTGGCTTGCTCACCTCGCCTTGTTGACATGAGCCCTCTGGTGGCACTTGGACCCTGCTGGGAGCCTCCTCACCTCTGTGATGAGGGCCCTCTGACGTCAGGCCCTAACTGCTGGGCTCCCCAACTTTTCTTAGTGAGCCCAGTGATGCTCGGGCACTCCTCTTAGGTTCCCATCTCCATGGGGATGTGGGCCTTCTGCTCTGAGGTTCCAACGGCTGGGTTGATCACAGTTTCATGATGTGGGCTCTCTGGTGTTAGTTCACTGTGGCCTGGATCCCATAGCCTCTGTGCTCTTGGCCGCCTGCTGGGAGGTTCCAACGGCTGGATTCCTCACTTTTTTAATTTTTTGGGCCCTCTGTTGTGAGGATCCTCCTGCCTGCCTCACTCCCAGCCCCTTCGTGATGTGTGTCCTCTGGTTTGAGGCCACATGTGCTGGGTTCCTCACCTTTCGATGATGTGGGACCAATGGTCTTAGGAGACTCCTGCCTGGTTCACATCCCCTTGGTGATGTGGGCCCTCTGTTGAGAGTCTGATCCTGGCTGGGTTCCTCACCCTTCTGTGAGGTGGGCCGTCTGCTGTGAGGTCACTCCTGCCTGGCTTGCTCACCTCGCCTTGTGGACATGAGCCCTCTGGTGGCACTTGGAGCCTGATGGGAGCCTCCTCCCCTCGGTGATGAGGGCCCTCTGGCATCAGGCCCTAACGGCTGGGCTCCCCACATTTTGTGATGTGCGCCCAGTGGTTTGAAGACACTCCATCCAGGTTCACATCCCCATTGGGATGTGGGCCTTCTGCTCTGAGGTCCCAAAGGCTGGGTTGTTCACAGTTTCATGATGTGGGCTCTCTGCTGTTAGTTCGCTCTGGCCTGGATGCCATAGCCTCTGTGCTCTGGGCCGCCTGCTGGAAGGTTCCAACTGCTCGATTCCTCAACTTTTGTATTCTATGGGTCCTGTGTTGTGATGCTCCTCCTGCCTGCCTCACTCGCAACCCCTTCGTGATGTGGGTCCTCTGGTTTGAGGCCACATGTGCTGGGTTCCGCAACTTTCAATGATGTGGCCCCACTGGTGTGAGGACACTCCTGCCTGGTTCCCATCCCCTTGGTGATGTGGGCCTTCTGGTGACAGTCTTATCCTGGCTGGGTTCCTCACTCTTCTGTGAGGTAGGCCCTCTGCTGTGAGGTCAATCCTGCCTGACTTGCACACATCACCTTGGCGACGTGGGCCCTCTGTTGGCACATGGAACCTGCTGGGAGCCTCCTGCCCTCGGTGATGACGGCCCTCTAGCATCAGGCCCTAACTGCTGGGCTCCCCACGTTTTCTGATGTGAGCCCAGTGATGCCAGGACACTCCTGTCAGGTTCCCATCCCCATGGGGATGTGGGCTTTCTGCTCTGAGGTCCCAACGCCTGGGTTGCTCACAGTTTCATGATGTGGGCTCTCTGGTGTTAGTTCACTCCTGCCTGCATCCCATAGCTTCTGTGCTCTCGGCCGCCTGCTGGGAGGTTCCAAATGCTGGATTCCTCACCTTTTTTATTCTTTGGGCCCTCTGTTTTTAGGCTACTCCTACCTGCCTCACTCCCATCCCCTTTGTGATGTATGTCCTCTGATATGAGGCCGCATGTGCTGGGTTCCTCACCTTTCGATGATGTGGCCCCACTGGTGGGAGGACAGTCCTGACTGGTTCCCATCCCCTTGGTGTTGTGGGCCCTCTGGCACTAGTCTCATCCTACCTCGGTTCCTCACCCTTCTGTGAGATAGGCCCTCTGCTGTGAGGTCGCTACTGCCTGGCTGGCGCATGCCACCTTGTAGACGTGGGCCCTCTGTTGGCAGTTGGAACCTGCTGGGAGTCTCCTCCCCTCAGTTATGAGGGCCCCCTGGCGTCAGGCCCTAACTGCTGGGTTCCTAACATTTTCTGATATGTGCTAAGTGGTGCGAAGCCACTCCTGCCAGGTTCCCATCCCAATGGGGATGTGGGCCTTCTGTTCTGAGGTCCCAACGGCTGGGCTGCTCACAGGTTCATGATGTGGGCCCTCTGCTGTGAGTTCACTGCGGCCTAGATCCCATAGCCTCGGTGCTCTGGGCCGCTTGCTGGGAGGTTCCAACTGCTGGATTCCTCAACTTTTATATTCTATGGACCCTGTGTTGTGAGGCCGGTCCTGCCATCCTCATTCCGAACCCCTTGGTGATGTGGTTCCTCTGGTTTGAGGCTACATGTGCTGGGATCCTCACCTTTCGATGATGTTGTTCCACTGGTGTGGGGACACGCCTGCCTGGTTCCCATCCCCTTGGTGATGTGGGCCCTCTGGTGAGAGTCTGATCCTGGCTGGGTTCCTCACCCTTCTGTGAGGTGGGCCCTCTGCTGTGAGGTCAATCATGCCTGTCTGGCACACGTCACCTTGGCGACGTGGGCCCTCTGGTGGCAGTTGGAGTGTGCTGGGATCCTCCTCCCCTCGGTGATGAGGGCCCTCTTGCCTTAGGCCATAACTGCTGGGCTCCCCACATTTTCTGATGTGCGCCAAGTGAGTGAGGACACTCTTGCCAGGTTCCCATCCCCATGAGGATATGGGCCTTCTGCTCTGAGGTCAAAACGGCTGGCTTGCTCACAGTACCATGATGTGGGCCCTCTGCTGTGAGTTCACTCCGGCAAGGATCCCTTATCATCGGTGCTCTTAGCCACCTGCTGGGAGGTTCCAACTGCTGGATTCCTCAACTTTTTTATTCTATGTGCCTTCTGTTGTGAGGCTCCTCCTGCCTGCCTCACTGCCAGCCCCTTGGTGATGACTGTCCTATGGCTTGAGGCCACATGTGCTGCGTTCCTCACCTTTCGATGATGTGGCCCCACTCGTGTGAGGACACTCCTGCCTGGTTCCCATCCCCTTGGTGAGGTGGGCCCTCTGGCGAGAGTCTAATCCTGGCTGGGTTCCTCAACGTTCTGTGAGGTAGGCCCTCTTCTGTGAGGTCACTCCTGCCTGGCTGGCACACGTCACCTTGGAGACGTGAGCCCTCTGGTGGCAGTTGGAGCATGCAGGGTGCCTCCTCCTCTCGGTGATGACGGCCCTCTGGCGTCAGGCCCTAAATGGTGGGCTCCCACATTTTCTGATGTGCGCCCAGTGGTGCGAGGACACTCCAGCCAGGTTCCCATTCCCATGGGGATGTGGGCCTTCTGCGCTGAGGTCCCAACGCCTGGGTTGCTCACAGTTTAATGATGTGGGCCCTCTGTTGTGAGTTCACTGCGGCCTGGATCCCATAGCCTCGGTGTTCTGAGCCGCCTGCTGGAAGGTCTAAATGCTGGAATCCTCACGTTTTTTATATTATGTGCCCTGTGTTGTGAGGCTACTCCTGCCTGCCTCACTCCAAGGCCCTTGGTGATGTGGGTCCTCTGGTTTGAGGACACATGTGCTGGCTTCCTCACCTTAAGATGATGAGGCCCCAGAGGTGTGAGGATAATCCTGACTGGTTCCCATCCCCTTTGTGATGTGGGCCCTCTGGTGAGAGTCTGATCCTGGCTGGGTTCCTCACCCATCTGTGAGGTGGGCCCTCTACTATCAGGTAACTCTTGCCTGGCTTGCTCACCTCGCCTTGTTGACATGAGCCCTCTGGTGGCACTTGGACCCTGCTGGGAGCCTCCTCACCTCTGTGATGAGGGCCCTCTGACGTCAGGCCCTAACTGCTGGGCTCCCCAACTTTTCTTAGTGAGCCCAGTGATGCTCGGGCACTCCTCTTAGGTTCCCATCTCCATGGGGATGTGGGCCTTCTGCTCTGAGGTTCCAACGGCTGGGTTGATCACAGTTTCATGATGTGGGCTCTCTGGTGTTAGTTCACTGTGGCCTGGATCCCATAGCCTCTGTGCTCTTGGCCGCCTGCTGGGAGGTTCCAACGGCTGGATTCCTCACTTTTTAATTTTTTGGGCCCTCTGTTGTGAGGATCCTCCTGCCTGCCTCACTCCCAGCCCCTTCGTGATGTGTGTCCTCTGGTTTGAGGCCACATGTGCTGGGTTCCTCACCTTTCGATGATGTGGGACCAATGGTCTTAGGAGACTCCTGCCTGGTTCACATCCCCTTGGTGATGTGGGCCCTCTGTTGAGAGTCTGATCCTGGCTGGGTTCCTCACCCTTCTGTGAGGTGGGCCGTCTGCTGTGAGGTCACTCCTGCCTGGCTTGCTCACCTCGCCTTGTGGACATGAGCCCTCTGGTGGCACTTGGAGCCTGATGGGAGCCTCCTCCCCTCGGTGATGAGGGCCCTCTGGCATCAGGCCCTAACGGCTGGGCTCCCCACATTTTGTGATGTGCGCCCAGTGGTTTGAAGACACTCCATCCAGGTTCACATCCCCATTGGGATGTGGGCCTTCTGCTCTGAGGTCCCAAAGGCTGGGTTGTTCACAGTTTCATGATGTGGGCTCTCTGCTGTTAGTTCGCTCTGGCCTGGATGCCATAGCCTCTGTGCTCTGGGCCGCCTGCTGGAAGGTTCCAACTGCTCGATTCCTCAACTTTTGTATTCTATGGGTCCTGTGTTGTGATGCTCCTCCTGCCTGCCTCACTCGCAACCCCTTCGTGATGTGGGTCCTCTGGTTTGAGGCCACATGTGCTGGGTTCCGCAACTTTCAATGATGTGGCCCCACTGGTGTGAGGACACTCCTGCCTGGTTCCCATCCCCTTGGTGATGTGGGCCTTCTGGTGACAGTCTTATCCTGGCTGGGTTCCTCACTCTTCTGTGAGGTAGGCCCTCTGCTGTGAGGTCAATCCTGCCTGACTTGCACACATCACCTTGGCGACGTGGGCCCTCTGTTGGCACATGGAACCTGCTGGGAGCCTCCTGCCCTCGGTGATGACGGCCCTCTAGCATCAGGCCCTAACTGCTGGGCTCCCCACGTTTTCTGATGTGAGCCCAGTGATGCCAGGACACTCCTGTCAGGTTCCCATCCCCATGGGGATGTGGGCTTTCTGCTCTGAGGTCCCAACGCCTGGGTTGCTCACAGTTTCATGATGTGGGCTCTCTGGTGTTAGTTCACTCCTGCCTGCATCCCATAGCTTCTGTGCTCTCGGCCGCCTGCTGGGAGGTTCCAAATGCTGGATTCCTCACCTTTTTTATTCTTTGGGCCTCTGTTTTTAGGCTACTCCTACCTGCCTCACTCCATCCCCTTTGTGATGTATGTCCTCTGATATGAGGCCGCATGTGCTGGGTTCCTCACCTTTCGATGATGTGGCCCCACTGGTGGAGGACAGTCCTGACTGGTTCCCATCCCCTTGGTGTTGTGGGCCCTCTGGCACTAGTCTCATCCTACCTCGGTTCCTCACCCTTCTGTGAGATAGGCCCTCTGCTGTGAGGTCGCTACTGCCTGGCTGGCGCATGCCACCTTGTAGACGTGGGCCCTCTGTTGGCAGTTGGAACCTGCTGGGAGTCTCCTCCCCTCAGTTATGAGGGCCCCCTGGCGTCAGGCCCTAACTGCTGGGTTCCTAACATTTTCTGATATGTGCTAAGTGGTGCGAAGCCACTCCTGCCAGGTTCCCATCCCAATGGGGATGTGGGCCTTCTGTTCTGAGGTCCCAACGGCTGGGCTGCTCACAGGTTCATGATGTGGGCCCTCTGCTGTGAGTTCACTGCGGCCTAGATCCCATAGCCTCGGTGCTCTGGGCCGCTTGCTGGGAGGTTCCAACTGCTGGATTCCTCAACTTTTATATTCTATGGACCCTGTGTTGTGAGGCCGGTCCTGCCATCCTCATTCCGAACCCCTTGGTGATGTGGTTCCTCTGGTTTGAGGCTACATGTGCTGGGATCCTCACCTTTCGATGATGTTGTTCCACTGGTGTGGGGACACGCCTGCCTGGTTCCCATCCCCTTGGTGATGTGGGCCCTCTGGTGAGAGTCTGATCCTGGCTGGGTTCCTCACCCTTCTGTGAGGTGGGCCCTCTGCTGTGAGGTCAATCATGCCTGTCTGGCACACGTCACCTTGGCGACGTGGGCCCTCTGGTGGCAGTTGGAGTGTGCTGGGATCCTCCTCCCCTCGGTGATGAGGGCCCTCTTGCCTTAGGCCATAACTGCTGGGCTCCCCACATTTTCTGATGTGCGCCAAGTGAGTGAGGACACTCTTGCCAGGTTCCCATCCCCATGAGGATATGGGCCTTCTGCTCTGAGGTCAAAACGGCTGGCTTGCTCACAGTACCATGATGTGGGCCCTCTGCTGTGAGTTCACTCCGGCAAGGATCCCTTATCATCGGTGCTCTTAGCCACCTGCTGGGAGGTTCCAACTGCTGGATTCCTCAACTTTTTTATTCTATGTGCCTTCTGTTGTGAGGCTCTCCTGCCTGCCTCACTGCCAGCCCCTTGGTGATGACTGTCCTATGGCTTGAGGCCACATGTGCTGCGTTCCTCACCTTTCGATGATGTGGCCCCACTCGTGTGAGGACACTCCTGCCTGGTTCCCATCCCCTTGGTGAGGTGGGCCCTCTGGCGAGAGTCTAATCCTGGCTGGGTTCCTCAACGTTCTGTGAGGTAGGCCCTCTTCTGTGAGGTCACTCCTGCCTGGCTGGCACACGTCACCTTGGAGACGTGAGCCCTCTGGTGGCAGTTGGAGCATGCAGGGTGCCTCCTCCTCTCGGTGATGACGGCCCTCTGGCGTCAGGCCCTAAATGGTGGGCTCCCCACATTTTCTGATGTGCGCCCAGTGGTGCGAGGACACTCCAGCCAGGTTCCCATTCCCATGGGGATGTGGGCCTTCTGCGCTGAGGTCCCAACGCCTGGGTTGCTCACAGTTTAATGATGTGGGCCCTCTGTTGTGAGTTCACTGCGGCCTGGATCCCATAGCCTCGGTGTTCTGAGCCGCCTGCTGGAAGGTCTAAATGCTGGAATCCTCACGTTTTTTATATTATGTGCCCTGTGTTGTGAGGCTACTCCTGCCTGCCTCACTCCAAGGCCCTTGGTGATGTGGGTCCTCTGGTTTGAGGACACATGTGCTGGCTTCCTCACCTTAAGATGATGAGGCCCCAGAGGTGTGAGGATAATCCTGACTGGTTCCCATCCCCTTTGTGATGTGGGCCCTCTGGTGAGAGTCTGATCCTGGCTGGGTTCCTCACCCATCTGTGAGGTGGGCCCTCTACTATCAGGTAACTCTTGCCTGGCTTGCTCACCTCGCCTTGTTGACATGAGCCCTCTGGTGGCACTTGGACCCTGCTGGGAGCCTCCTCACCTCTGTGATGAGGGCCCTCTGACGTCAGGCCCTAACTGCTGGGCTCCCCAACTTTTCTTAGTGAGCCCAGTGATGCTCGGGCACTCCTCTTAGGTTCCCATCTCCATGGGGATGTGGGCCTTCTGCTCTGAGGTTCCAACGGCTGGGTTGATCACAGTTTCATGATGTGGGCTCTCTGGTGTTAGTTCACTGTGGCCTGGATCCCATAGCCTCTGTGCTCTTGGCCGCCTGCTGGGAGGTTCCAACGGCTGGATTCCTCACTTTTTTAATTTTTTGGGCCCTCTGTTGTGAGGATCCTCCTGCCTGCCTCACTCCCAGCCCCTTCGTGATGTGTGTCCTCTGGTTTGAGGCCACATGTGCTGGGTTCCTCACCTTTCGATGATGTGGGACCAATGGTCTTAGGAGACTCCTGCCTGGTTCACATCCCCTTGGTGATGTGGGCCCTCTGTTGAGAGTCTGATCCTGGCTGGGTTCCTCACCCTTCTGTGAGGTGGGCCGTCTGCTGTGAGGTCACTCCTGCCTGGCTTGCTCACCTCGCCTTGTGGACATGAGCCCTCTGGTGGCACTTGGAGCCTGATGGGAGCCTCCTCCCCTCGGTGATGAGGGCCCTCTGGCATCAGGCCCTAACGGCTGGGCTCCCCACATTTTGTGATGTGCGCCCAGTGGTTTGAAGACACTCCATCCAGGTTCACATCCCCATTGGGATGTGGGCCTTCTGCTCTGAGGTCCCAAAGGCTGGGTTGTTCACAGTTTCATGATGTGGGCTCTCTGCTGTTAGTTCGCTCTGGCCTGGATGCCATAGCCTCTGTGCTCTGGGCCGCCTGCTGGAAGGTTCCAACTGCTCGATTCCTCAACTTTTGTATTCTATGGGTCCTGTGTTGTGATGCTCCTCCTGCCTGCCTCACTCGCAACCCCTTCGTGATGTGGGTCCTCTGGTTTGAGGCCACATGTGCTGGGTTCCGCAACTTTCAATGATGTGGCCCCACTGGTGTGAGGACACTCCTGCCTGGTTCCCATCCCCTTGGTGATGTGGGCCTTCTGGTGACAGTCTTATCCTGGCTGGGTTCCTCACTCTTCTGTGAGGTAGGCCCTCTGCTGTGAGGTCAATCCTGCCTGACTTGCACACATCACCTTGGCGACGTGGGCCCTCTGTTGGCACATGGAACCTGCTGGGAGCCTCCTGCCCTCGGTGATGACGGCCCTCTAGCATCAGGCCCTAACTGCTGGGCTCCCCACGTTTTCTGATGTGAGCCCAGTGATGCCAGGACACTCCTGTCAGGTTCCCATCCCCATGGGGATGTGGGCTTTCTGCTCTGAGGTCCCAACGCCTGGGTTGCTCACAGTTTCATGATGTGGGCTCTCTGGTGTTAGTTCACTCCTGCCTGCATCCCATAGCTTCTGTGCTCTCGGCCGCCTGCTGGGAGGTTCCAAATGCTGTATTCCTCACCTTTTTTATTCTTTGGGCCCTCTGTTTTTAGGCTACTCCTACCTGCCTCACTCCCATCCCCTTTGTGATGTATGTCCTCTGATATGAGGCCGCATGTGCTGGGTTCCTCACCTTTCGATGATGTGGCCCCACTGGTGGGAGGACAGTCCTGACTGGTTCCCATCCCTTGGTGTTGTGGGCCCTCTGGCACTAGTCTCATCCTACCTCGGTTCCTCACCCTTCTGTGAGATAGGCCCTCTGCTGTGAGGTCGCTACTGCCTGGCTGGCGCATGCCACCTTGTAGACGTGGGCCCTCTGTTGGCAGTTGGAACCTGCTGGGAGTCTCCTCCCCTCAGTTATGAGGGCCCCCTGGCGTCAGGCCCTAACTGCTGGGTTCCTAACATTTTCTGATATGTGCTAAGTGGTGCGAAGCCACTCCTGCCAGGTTCCCATCCCAATGGGGATGTGGGCCTTCTGTTCTGAGGTCCCAACGGCTGGGCTGCTCACAGGTTCATGATGTGGGCCCTCTGCTGTGAGTTCACTGCGGCCTAGATCCCATAGCCTCGGTGCTCTGGGCCGCTTGCTGGGAGGTTCCAACTGCTGGATTCCTCAACTTTTATATTCTATGGACCCTGTGTTGTGAGGCCGGTCCTGCCATCCTCATTCCGAACCCCTTGGTGATGTGGTTCCTCTGGTTTGAGGCTACATGTGCTGGGATCCTCACCTTTCGATGATGTTGTTCCACTGGTGTGGGGACACGCCTGCCTGGTTCCCATCCCCTTGGTGATGTGGGCCCTCTGGTGAGAGTCTGATCCTGGCTGGGTTCCTCACCCTTCTGTGAGGTGGGCCCTCTGCTGTGAGGTCAATCATGCCTGTCTGGCACACGTCACCTTGGCGACGTGGGCCCTCTGGTGGCAGTTGGAGTGTGCTGGGATCCTCCTCCCCTCGGTGATGAGGGCCCTCTTGCCTTAGGCCATAACTGCTGGGCTCCCCACATTTTCTGATGTGCGCCAAGTGAGTGAGGACACTCTTGCCAGGTTCCCATCCCCATGAGGATATGGGCCTTCTGCTCTGAGGTCAAAACGGCTGGCTTGCTCACAGTACCATGATGTGGGCCCTCTGCTGTGAGTTCACTCCGGCAAGGATCCCTTATCATCGGTGCTCTTAGCCACCTGCTGGGAGGTTCCAACTGCTGGATTCCTCAACTTTTTTATTCTATGTGCCTTCTGTTGTGAGGCTCCTCCTGCCTGCCTCACTGCCAGCCCTTGGTGATGACTGTCCTATGGCTTGAGGCCACATGTGCTGCGTTCCTCACCTTTCGATGATGTGGCCCCACTCGTGTGAGGACACTCCTGCCTGGTTCCCATCCCTTGGTGAGGTGGGCCCTCTGGCGAGAGTCTAATCCTGGCTGGGTTCCTCAACGTTCTGTGAGGTAGGCCCTCTTCTGTGAGGTCACTCCTGCCTGGCTGGCACACGTCACCTTGGAGACGTGAGCCCTCTGGTGGCAGTTGGAGCATGCAGGGTGCCTCCTCCTCTCGGTGATGACGGCCCTCTGGCGTCAGGCCCTAAATGGTGGGCTCCCCACATTTTCTGATGTGCGCCCAGTGGTGCGAGGACACTCCAGCCAGGTTCCCATTCCCATGGGGATGTGGGCCTTCTGCGCTGAGGTCCCAACGCCTGGGTTGCTCACAGTTTAATGATGTGGGCCCTCTGTTGTGAGTTCACTGCGGCCTGGATCCCATAGCCTCGGTGTTCTGAGCCGCCTGCTGGAAGGTCTAAATGCTGGAATCCTCACGTTTTTTATATTATGTGCCCTGTGTTGTGAGGCTACTCCTGCCTGCCTCACTCCAAGGCCCTTGGTGATGTGGGTCCTCTGGTTTGAGGACACATGTGCTGGCTTCCTCACCTTAAGATGATGAGGCCCCAGAGGTGTGAGGATAATCCTGACTGGTTCCCATCCCCTTTGTGATGTGGGCCCTCTGGTGAGAGTCTGATCCTGGCTGGGTTCCTCACCCATCTGTGAGGTGGGCCCTCTACTATCAGGTAACTCTTGCCTGGCTTGCTCACCTCGCCTTGTTGACATGAGCCCTCTGGTGGCACTTGGACCCTGCTGGGAGCCTCCTCACCTCTGTGATGAGGGCCCTCTGACGTCAGGCCTAACTGCTGGGCTCCCCAACTTTTCTTAGTGAGCCCAGTGATGCTCGGGCACTCCTCTTAGGTTCCCATCTCCATGGGGATGTGGGCCTTCTGCTCTGAGGTTCCAACGGCTGGGTTGATCACAGTTTCATGATGTGGGCTCTCTGGTGTTAGTTCACTGTGGCCTGGATCCCATAGCCTCTGTGCTCTTGGCCGCCTGCTGGGAGGTTCCAACGGCTGGATTCCTCACTTTTTTAATTTTTTGGGCCCTCTGTTG